>NC_136057.1:1930094961-1930744128 GCF_964261635.1 Lissotriton helveticus
GCCCTAGGGACCCCGCCCCTCAGGGCCCAGCCTTAATTCAATGGGGTAGGGGGCCAAAATTGGCAATCCCATCCCCCAGAGCTTGGTCTTCAAATGCTCATGCAGGTGGTCCATGCATCCTTCCTCCATTATTTAAAATAAAGCCAAGGGGAGGTGGTGGTTCCTGGGACTTAGAGGGTGGGGTCCGTGCGCCCCCTTCCTTTTTTTATAAAATGCCTCAGGGGCCAATTTCAAAACAACCGCGGGAGCCCGTGCTTACTTTTTAAAAAACAAAATTGCCACAAATTCATGAATTCCCTTGTTTTCACAGCAAAAATTAAAAAACAAATGCTATTTTGCCCTGGATGGGTCCCTCAGGGACCCCACGACTGAGGCTAGGGGGGTTAGGGTATTCCTACCGTGCCTCCTGTTCTTGGCTGCCAACACTTCCTGGTTGATGTGTTGACAGCCAATCAGAGGTCTGCAGATCTCTGCAGGAGCTCGTCATTATTCGCGAATTCTTCGAGGTTTTAGATGTACAAATTTGGATTTCCTTAAATTTCTCAACAACTACTGAACGGAATAAACACCAAATAACAAAAAGAGCAATTTGCAGAACAAAAGCTAGCTCCCTAATTTGGTGTAATTCTGTCCAGCAGTTTGGGCTGCAGGCATGTCTAAAGACTCAATGGAAATTGGCATGGGAAGCATACTTTTTTTGACATCCGTTTGTCTCAGCTCCCGCTTGACGGATCTCTCCGAAACTTCCAATGCACAACTAGAATTAATGCGCACTTTTTGGCGGAAATGTCGTGAAGATTTTTCAAGCGGTTTCAAAGGTATAGTCTAGTCAAAAAATGCTTTTCCTATGGAAACATGGTCTTAACTATACCTACCTACTGGCGACTGCCAATAGGTTATATATATATATAGGTTATATATATATTCATGCAGATAGTTAGTAGGGCGGATAAACCATTTCGAAACAATAGCAACAATGGGCTGATAAATGAACTTGTTTCAAAAATTAATATTTTCTTAAAAAGCATTATTTGCACATTTTGAGAGTATGATGGTTTACAAAATGCGATATTTTGCACAAGTTGGAACAAATTTGCACAGCACTTTATTGCGTGATTTGCACATACTCAGTAACAAGACAAAATAAATATTTATTTTTGTATATATTTAATGCGTATTTTGCACAAATATCTATGATAAGAAAATATAGGTTCATTACTTGTATAGGCTCTTTATTCGAGTATAAAATGGTATTATTTGCCTTCAGGAATTTATCATTTTAAACTGTACATTGTTGATTTTTTACTAGCATGTGGGTATATAATTGATGAGCCTTGGGGATTTTGTTAGATGATCTTGCATTTATGCAGTAATAGTTGAAAAATATTTATTTTATGGATTAATGTGGCTTAAAATTGAGCTATTTTGTCATTTGTCGGCGGACATTTGAAGTGTTTGCGTAATGTTTTTTCCAGAAAAAAAAGGGAAAAACAAACAAGGTAGCTTTTAGTATATCTTCTATGTCCATGATCACATGTGGTGTGGTAAAATGTATTTAAGAAAATGGTGAGCATTCAACTGACAAATCTGTGAACAAGGGCGGACGCCCAAAACGCCTCAGATTTAGCGGCTCCAAAATAAAGATTGTGTGCCAGAAATATTGGATTTGCGTTGTCATTGTCCTGGAAGGAGGTGCAGGAGACAGCGTTTGATGTTTATGTAAAAATCGGAAGGTGGTTGCTTCTGAGGCGAATTCACTCCCTTGAAGTCGGCTGTTGCTCTCAACCAGCATTTGTTTGTTTCCACAACGGAATTTTCAGCAGCAGCCCCCGTTTGAAGCCGAGCGCGGAACCGTGACGAGAAAAGGGAAGCGGCAGCGTAACCTTAATGGTCGGCGCTTGCAGTAGAACCTGTCGGCGGTGAGTGATACGGCGATAATCAACCGTGGGGAGGTTAACAAGGCACGAGCAGGTTACTTTCCATGGTGATTGCTTGACGAATCCCGCTTAAATACACAAAAGTAAGAGGAGCCAGCTGAACCATGTCAGCAGAAATAGGGCGCGGCAGGAAGGCAGCCGCCGATGCTCTTTTTTCCAACTTACCAAGAGTGACGGACAAAGTGGCGATGGCAAAGGTGGTGCCTGGCAGTAATGTATTTAAGAAAATGGCGAGCATTCAACTGACAAATCTGTGAACAAGGGCGGACGCTCGAAACGCGTCAGATTTAGCGGCTCCGAAATAAAGATCGCGTTGTCATTGTCCTGGAAGGAGATGCAGGAGACAGCGTTTGATCTTTATATATATATATATATATATATATATATATATATACTAAAGACTGAAAAGTTCTGATGGCCCTCCCCCCTGGCCTCTGGCCTCTTACAGTGGTGGTTCGTGGTTTGGGTGTGCAAGACCGAGTAAAATGTAAAGGCAAAAAGAATCCTATCATACCTGAGGAAGTAAAACTCAAGCACTGTGAAGTGGAAATCAGTGATTTATTGGTAGCAGCAAACTACCCAACGCGTTGCGGGCAACAATCTCCTTGTTCTCAGGTCCATAAATAAAATCAATAAATCACCGATTTCCACCTCACAGTGCTTGTGTTCCTCAGCTATGGAAGGATTCTTTTCTTCTTTATATATATACTAGCAGCCCGTCCCGACGTTGTCCGGGTATGAAATAGAATGTGTATAATGTGTGTATTTGGCAAGGGCAATTTATTTTAAAATTTCGCGGTAGACAACTTTTTTTGTTTCATTAGAATAGGGACAGAGAAGGCCCAGCTGCAGCTCTGGTTTATGTTAGCAGGCGCATGTAATTGGTGTAGTGATCCGCCGCCTGAGCCCAGCTACAGCCCTGGTTGATGTTAGCAGGCGCGTGTATTGTCGTTGAATGAGAGAGTTATCAGCCGCGAAAAAATCAGTTTAATGAGAGAGTTGAGTGACAGCAAGTAGGAGAGGCTGCAGTAATTGTCCCTGCAGACACGCTCATTTGCGTGTTCCCCCGCTTGAGGCCCATCTGCAGCCCTGGTTGATGTTATCAGGCGCGTGTAATTAGTGTACTGATCCTCCGCCTAAGCCCGGCTAGAGCCCTGGTTGATGGTAGCAGGCGCGTGTAATTTTGTTGAATGAGAGAGTTCAGTAACAGCGCGCACGAGAGGCTGCAGTAACGTTACTTTCCAGGCCTCCAGGTGAACGCGTTTGTCACGCCTCCAGCACACGGCCACAGCAGAAGATCTTCTGATTAATGTACGACCCATATGGCATGAAGGGCGGAACGTAGCACACGCCCCCAGCGTGCCCCTTGATACGGCTCAATTGTGTTCACATGGCATGAAGGCTGGACACGCGCCCCCAGCGTTTCTCATGCCCCCAGCGTGTCACGCCCCCAGCGTGCCCCTTGATGCAGCACAGGAATGTAATTGGCGCTTGTATGTACAACTCACATGGCATGAAGGGTGGACACACGTCCCCAGCGTTTGTCACGCCCCCAGCACATGCCCACAGCCCACGATGTGATGGCCGTACCACACGCCCCCAGAGCTAGTCACGCCCCCAGCCCACGCCCACAGCACAACGCAGACACGCCCATAAGGGACTACTTTGCTGGCACGGTTCTTTTACCTTTTAAATGTATAGAGGAGTTGGCCTAACGGCTAAGGCGCTCGACCTCGGACCTGGGGATTTGGGTTCGAGTCTTGGTAACAACGCCAAACATCCTGTGATTCTGGGCAAATCACTTAATCTCCCAGTGCCTAACAAAAATGAATGTGTGTCCTCATGTAACGTAACTGGTGCTATGTAAAGCGCTCTGATACCTGATTCAGTTTGGGTCAAGTTTGCGCTATATAAAACTCTGCAAATAAAAATAATATATGGTGGCCGTCTGCATAGCCTATGTCCTTCTGCTGCAACTGCCCTTTCCAGCGCTGTATTGGGTGTTGTGATTGGCGCTGTGGTTACTGAGATTACCCACCTCAAAGGTTTGGGCTCTCTCTTTATAATATTAGTATAGAAAAGCCTCCATGTATATTATACTCTGACTACTTCTTGCCAGTATGCCATAGTGTCCCATCTTTATAACATTTAATTTAGCTATCGACAATGCAACCCTATTATGCAGGTCCAGATGTTATATATTACCCCCATCTGAATTTGTATTGTTGTAAATACTTCCACTGTAATGTCATAACATGTCCATCACACCCTACTTATTGTGTCCTACGTGGGCTAACTGGTGCTACAAACCCATTGATTGAGACAATTTCAAATTAGATGCTTCATGCTCCTATAATATACTTAAAAAAGGCGGAGTTTGTGGAATTGGCCACAATACTCCAATTCCAATAATATTCTTAATTAAGATTTAAATGACTTCCCTCATATCATTCCCCACGTTTCTTCCGTCACACTCAGTTATATGCACTATTGATTGAAATTGGCTTCTTCTAAAAAAAAAAAAAAGCCATATAATAGGAATCAGCTGGTAACAATTCATGCAAATTCCATGTTTGGAGTCCACTTGTATCCCTATAAAGTGCTATGTGCTTGATGGTGATCAATACTGACGGAACTAAATCATAAACTGAAAGAATCTCCAAATCAAGATCAAATGTATCATATTACAGAGCAATTCGTCTACCCACGAAACAAGGATGTTAATACTTTTTTTCACCTTGTTCATTCTCGTGTTTGTGAGCTATGGAAATGGATATTGTAATGGATTATCCCGCCACTGAATATACAGACCACAGAAACTTTTCACTGGGTCAACGTCATCACAATGATGGCTCTACTCCTTATTCTCCATAGCAAAATACATGTTTCCTATAACCACAGGGCAGTTATTACATGCAATGCAGAACTGTCATTAACAACTATGCATTAATTGGTTAAGATATTCTGCTAATTGTTTGTATGGGAACTGTTGACCTCTTAGATGATCCAAAACATATAATAAAAAATGTTAAACTCCAAACGCTGATTCCTGTCCACCTGGAGACACTAGGTGGCCATGAAAGTCCCTATCTGTTATCAAAATCAAAATTTCTATGCAGGTCAAAATAGGATATTATCAGCTTTATAGGTTTATGGTCTTACTCCAGGTTTTATATCAGGAACCCCAACCCCTGCACCATATAAGTTAGTATACCTTTACTGGAAGCCCCCATAAGCGTTTTTGGCAGTGGAAATTTATTTCTCACTGTAGTGGAAATGTAGGGTATAATCTTTGTTATGGAGATGCAGGAAGTGAACTGCCATTAAGGGTGCAAGTGGCATACTTCTTAGGTGTTTATCCCCATGGTTCTTAGGCTTTTCTCCATTTTGCCTAATTCTCAAACTCACCTCATTCTTCTCCAGACTGCACTCCTCCATCATCTTGTCCCCTTGCTCCTGAAAAGTGATGATGATGAGAGCCACAAAGATGTTGACAAAGAAAAATGGAAAAACCACAAAGTAGACCACGTAGAAAATAGACATCTCCATTCGGTTGCTGCGGCTGGGCCCCCGGTCCTCCTCAGTCACGTCCACTGAATGCTGCAGAACCCTGGAAAAGGACACCAAATCAATGATGACTCCAACTTGCTCTAGGAGTTCTCACAACCTCTTACTCGGAAATTTTTTGGCTGTTGCTTTCCCCAGCAACAGATGGAATGGAACCTTTGTTTTGGGTATCTTTTCGTTTAAGCCTCTGATCCAAATGGATTGGTTGTATGACATTACAACGCGGGCTTTTACCACGCGTGCCATTACAACGCTGTTTTTACAACGCAAGTCATTACAACGACTTGCGCTGTAAGCGCTGGATAGTGGAATAGTTTCATTTTCTATTCCAACTCCAGCCCACGTTACAGTAGGAAAGGTGTTGGAATAGAAAATTAAACTATTCCCTATCCAACAGCTCCCTCCAGCGCAAGTCGTTGTAACGCCTTGCGATGTAATAGCAGCGTTGTAATGGTAGCGCGTGGTAATGCCCGCGTTGTAAAGGCTGTTCCCCAAATGGATCTGTCACCCTCCTTGCCAGAGTGACTTACCAAAGCTTTGCTATAAATGATTATACATTGAAATATTATTGACAACAGAAACAACCTGCTACCAAAATATCATGCCCAAAATAGCAAGGACCAAAATATCAAGAATGAAAGTGTATAGAGGTAAGTATAGATTTACTATTCTTTACTCCACATACAGGTATCTTGAAGATATATATTGTCCAGGTACATAAATGTGGAATTAAGTAAAGTAACCCAACATGATGTTTTGGTTCTCGAATTTATGTCCATAATATTCTGGAGTTGAGATTAAGGTATGCATATCTTGTTCCGAAGTCACTGATCCAAGCTTTTTCAAGTCATCTTTTCGCTGAGCGACTCCCCCAGGTTTTATTATGAATGCCTATCTACCACATTAATAGACCCAAGCTTTGTTATAAACATCTCTGCAACTTATCCACTTTGTTAGGGATCCCTGTCTCACACAACTACTCCAATAGCTTTTTATGCACAACTTGTCTCTGCACTGATTGACTCAAGATGTCTAATGAATGAATGTCCCTGTGAAACATGGACTTAACATTTATTAGGGATACATATGGACCGCTACCAAAATGTGTTATGGACATCTCTTTCCTAACCCCCTGATTCAATTTTTTTGTAGCTGTCATTTGCCACATCATCTTCCCTGAACTTCTAACTCATAGTTTTTGTAGGCGTCTCTCCCCGTAAGCTATTAAAATCAAATTTTATTAGGGCTGTTTCTTCTCCAGAGGCAATGAATCAAGTTTGTTATGGACGACTCATTCTCTAAGTCACACATCTCCAAGAGTTGGTATGGATGTTTCTTCTCGTTATCCAATGACTCATGCTTTGTTACAGATATCTGTTAATTGAAATGTCTGACCCAAGCTTTGCTATCAATGCCCCCTCCACTAACCCACACACAAAACATTTCCTGTGGCTGCATCTGTTTTTATACGCAATTATATGTTGTGTTGGTCTTTTTCCCTGACCCACCAACATCTCTATCTCCTGATTAATACATTACATACACGTATTCACCATGAGGATTGTAGTTCAGCTTCTTATCTAATTGTAAGCTATAATCACCAGTAATGTATTCAAGCTGTAGCACTGAGCTAAAAGTTTTGCTTAAGTATGTCTCCAATTTTGATTCTCCTATTAAATCTTTATTCATTAAGATGTATCCTCCTTAGCCAATAAATGTGAAACATATAATGCACCTTTCAGTTAGCTGACAATTCCAGGCTCACACTTGATTACCTTTGATTGAGTCACCATGCCGCCCAGCTTTTTTATTTTTACAGCTACTGGATAATGAATATTGTACTGGAATTATTACTGGTCTTTTAAAGAGTATTCCGAGGAAGCGGAACACTATAACTTGCTAGATGTTTTAAAAGGGAAAAGTATTACCTTTTTTGTATGGAATGATTTTAAATGTAATTTTGTATGAATTTGTTCATTTTAACTGCTGCTTTTATGATTTTATTAATCTGCTAAAATCGATTAAAGCATTTTTCTGATTCTGATTCTGATTGAGTCACCAATCATAGATAAACTTACTGTGGCCACCCCTCGCCTGTCGAGACAGTGAAGAGTGTTAAAAGTGCCCAGATGATGTTGTCATAATGGAAGTCATGGCGCTTCCACTCTCGGCGCTTCACCTCCAATCTGCTCTTTTCATGATCCACATAGCTTCCTCTGTCAAGGCAGAAAACAAGGAAAACTCTTAAATATATGAGAGCTGACAAACCACACATCCTCTATTGATGATGGATCAGTTGAACACGTAAAAGGCTAGAACAGTAAATAGACAAAAATCCGTACTGAAAACCTGGCATCCACCATTGTACTTTGGCCGTTGTGTGAGTATGTTTGCCTCTAGCTTGACCAACATTGGCCATTCAAGAAAAAATGCTAACCGTTCATTTAAATCAAAAGAAACCTTAGGCCTACACTGAAAACATCTATAAGTTCTACAATGTGGCCAGGGCCTGGTTCCACATAGATAAAGTGTGGACGTCCTAAACTGGGGAAGAGGTTGTCAATCTCATCTGCAGGCTTGGGTTTTTGAGTTTCCCATAAGTAGAAATGTGAATTCTTCACTGGACCCTGGGTATGCATGACACAATCAGCAAGCAGCAGGGAAATGAGTTGCGTGACCAAACTTAGGGGCTCATTATGATAGAGGATAATCCGCATACTCCGGGCCGGCGGAAGCCACCGCCGGCCCGGAGTATGCGGATTATCCGCCGCAGTGACTTGGAAGACCCACCGCCAGATCAGGATGGCGGTGGGAGTGCGTGTGGACTAGCGGCGGACGGCAGGTCCGTCCGCCGCTGATCCGCGGTGTAAGGAGGGATATTTGGTGACGGTGTCTGCAAGACACCGTCAACCAAATCAGGATTTGCACAAACACATGCTTTTCCGCGGCGGCTTTTCCGCCGTGGAAAAGCATGTGGACTTTGGCTTTTGGGGGCCCGTTGCGGGCCCCCAGGGTGTCGGGGGGTCGGGGGTGCACATGGGGGGTACCTATGGTACCCCCCAACATTTACATGCACAAAGCGGCAGGCACCGCGCGGTGCCTGCCGCTTTGTGCATGTAAATGTAAAACATGCAGTTTTAACATTGCGGCGGGCGTTGCTTCAAGCAGCACCCGCCGCAATGTTAAAACATACAGGATGTGACCGCCAGGGTGCCGGTCACATCCTGATTTGCACGGAGGGACCGCCGCTGCCCCTGCGGACGGTCCCTCCACCTCTGGGGTGGCGGACGGACGCAAGTCCGTCCGCCATCCTAATCGGCCCCTAAGAACGAATAGTGCAATCTCCATTAACTTTCAGGTAGACAACATATCGTACACAGCACGTAGCAGGGCCGGTTCTAGGCTGGGGCGACCGGTGCCACTGCACCAGCTGCTGACTTCAGGGGGCACCAAGTTTGCAAGTTTATTTTGGTTTTAAAGGTACCTGCTGCCGTGCTCCTCGCCTCTAGCAATTTTCAGGCAAACATAAAAATGTCAAGATAACTCTGCGATTAATGTTCTTCCTGGAGAGAGATCAGAGTTTTGTCTTGTGGAAGTTTTAACTCATCATAAGATACCACACTGGGTTAATATGTTTGCTGCAAAGAACATGTACTATGCAGATCACAAAGTGCATATAATGTAAATAAGTGAGTGGGTTACTGCTTTTGTGACTTTCAGTTACTAAATTAAAATCCTAATATAGAACAATGAATTATTAACTGTCATCAAAGAACTGCATGCAAACTGCAAGGTATAGATTATAGTGTAGATTATTGTTGCGAAGGGTTCATTTGGGTAGAAATGATTCTTAATATTAAAGAGAACCCCCAACTATGGAGTTCGGTTTTCAATTCTGAGTTTGTGCTTCTCCAGACCAAGCACTCAAACTATACTGCCTACCAGTATGGAGGACACCTCACTCCTACACTTTGTAGTCATCTGTCTTATGTAACATTTCCTATATACTGATTAACACACATATGATTGATTGTCTCCGTGTAATATATGTGCAATGCAAAGTGCTCTGACACCCTACTCTGCTATGAGTGGAGCTATACAACTAATTAAATGCATCTGAAAGATAATGGAGACTTGAAGGGCAGTGTTAAAAGGTGGTGGTAAGGGGATCCGTGGTAGAGGTGTTCTCCACCTCTACCATGTATAGGGGCGCCAACAAACATAGTTGCACGGGCGCCACCAGCGCTAAAGAAGATCCTGGCACCTAGAGCAGTAAGTATAACAATGAACTTGGTGATGCGCATCTCATGCTACACCTTAATTTTGATTATGTCGGCACCGAAATTGAGGCTGAGAATCTTCGCCCATTACCAGTATTACTCTTACCCCTACGCCTCCTCCAAGTACCTACATGCATTCCTTTTCTGTGTCTTTGGAGCTGTCCGTGCAGTAGAAGAACTTGCCCTTGAAAAGCTGCACTGCGATGACGGCAAAGATGAACATGAACAGCTTGTAGACGATGAGAATATTGAATACGTTCTTCAGAGAGGTCACCACACAGTCAAAAACGGCCTGTGGGGAAGAATGCCAATACAAAAGTGTGATTCATTACCAGACATCAAGCAGAAATCAATGGTAAATACCAATGCAGAGGTGTGACTCATCACCCAAGATGAGAGCCAATTAGCAATGTACCAGCGACACATGGGGAAATCATGACAAGGGTTACTAAGAGCAGCTGCAAAGCACATAAGGATGTGCCTGAAAACTAGAACAAGGACTAGTTACATTTCACAACAAATCCAGGAAAGCTGGAACCCGGCCCCAGGAAGCATGCCTTTTCTCCACTTTCTGACTAATCACCGAATAACTCACTGAGTTCAGGCCATCTTCGGGTAAACTAAATGAATCACTCTCACCTTGAGTTGAAGCAAAATAAAAAGAGGCAAACCATTAGAATTTTGGGGCGAATGTATGACCATTTGGTTTTGTGAGTCTCTAATTGCAATTTTTTGCTACTCACTTTTAGAGACTCACAAAATCAAATGTTCTAAGGTGTCTAGGGCAAATTTAGTGATTCCCACTGGGTCGTAAGGGACCTGCCTCATTAATATTCATGAGGCAGGTCGCGACTTGCAAACCAATGGGAATGGCTGGCACTCACAGGGATCGTGGCCTGCTGGGATCAGCAAATCACCATGTCGGTGACTGCTTTTTAATGAAATAGACACGCTAGCATCTCACAATCATCTGCATGTGATGCCAAGTTCCTACCCTCTCGGGTTACGGAACTCTCACCGGGAGCACACTGACACAGTAATTAATTACTGTCCATTAGAGCCCAGACCTTAAACATCTCTCTAATTCAGTTTCAGAATGCTCACACAGTCCTGATGATGATCTAAAGCTACAATAGATCGAAACGCCGTTGACCTTCTGTTGAAAATCCTTCTACTTGTACATATTGTCCTGGATTTCGATGCTTGTTGTGTGTGATATGTTATGTACTGTCACTTTCACTCAGTCACATTACGCACCATTATCACTTATGTGAGCACCTGCAACTATCTAAATATACGTATTATGATTAAATATTTTTCCATTGCCCTATAAAGCTAGCTCCCAGAATTGTTTTATTCATCTATCTAAATAATACTTAACCTTGTGTTACTGGACCTTCTCAGGCCAACCCTGAACCACTGTATGCACTATTAATGCTTTTTAAATACAGCAGTTTTTCAATTTGAAATGCAGCCCGTTTCCCTTAAAGGAAAAAGAGATGCATTTAAAAAAGAAAAATGAAAAGTTCCCTTTCCATTTTTTAAGAATAGGCAGTGGTCCGTGGCACCACAGCCTGCTATATAAAAAATGTTGGTGCCCACATTCACAAAGGAGAAGGGGTCCCTTGGGGCCCCCATCCCATTTGCGAATTGGTGACCACCTCCTTTACGGAGTCGGTACAGTATAAATCTATTGCGACCGCATTCTGGACACAAAACATTCATACATGCCCCTGCGGCTCCTTATTAGGAAGGAATGCCCTTGGCATGCCCCTTCCAAAAAGCGACTCACAAACCCAATTTGCAATTTTGTAATAGCTTACCAAATCACATATAGTGCTTTGTACATTTATAAATGCTTTTTTCCGGACGCAAATGTCCCGAATCTGTGAAACAGGCTGTTTGAAAGTTAAAAAAATCTTAGTTTAGCCATATGTGCATGGACTTCTGTTTGCTATTTCCTAATAGCCAATTTTTTAAATTCACTATTAGGAGATCGCAAACAGAAATTTTTAACAGTGTGTTTTAAACTGTTTGCTATTTCCAATGGGTCGTCAGGTAACTGCTTCATTAATATTCATGAGGAAGGTCTCAATTTGCGACCCGTTGGGATTGGCCATTATTCAAGAACAGGGGTCCTTAGCATTTTAGATAAAACACAAAATTGATGAAATATAGGCCATAATTGGAGACTATATTTTGTCACTGTCCAGCCGGACAGGACGTTTTATTTTTTAACAATGTAATTCTTGTAAAAAGGATAGCAAGGCACAATCCTGTACCACAAAAAAGGAACACAAGAAAAATGAAGAATTTAGAGAGAACAGGCAAAAGAAAGAGCAAATGTTGGCCACTTTTCAAATCAGTGTTACATTCAAGGTATGCCAATCAACTGCCAAAACACAACAAGATTTAACACAATGGTTTAGGTTGTGAAGGCAATCTACATAGTCGACGTTTCGATCCCTAGTGCTCAGTTAAATGGGACCATCATCAGGACTGACAAATTTAAAGTATTTGCCTGTCAATATAACTTATTTAGCAATTGTTTACCGCCCTGGGTCGGCGGGGGTAGCGACCCTGTTCGTGGTGGTGGGGGAATTGTGGGTCATCCACCTGAAAATAAACGGGATTTTTAGAATGGAATGCTGCTAAGGGCGGGGCTGTGCGGGGCTCAATCACCGGGGCGCAAATTACCTTATGGACTCGTGGGGTCCAAGCTCCGTTTTGGGTAGCCTGGTGCTCGTGGGTTGAGCACGTTCACTGAGGGCGTGTGGTATCCACGCTATGTCACGGTCGACATAGTGGAGCAGCGGGCGGGGAGTCAATGTCCGGTACAGCGCTCATTACATTGTTAAAAAATAAAACGTCCTGTCCGGCTGGACAGTGACAAAATATAGTCTCCAATTATGGCCTATATTTCATCAATTTTGTGTTTTATCTAAAATGCTAAGGACCCCTGTTCTTGAATAATAGTATTTACCCACGGTCCACAGCTAACTGGTTGGGTTACCTTGTTACAAAAAAGTACCGTTGGGATTGGCCAGCACACACAGTGATGGTGGCCCTCTGGGGTCAGCAGATCACCATGTCTGTGACAACTTTTAAAATACAGCAGTTTTTTATTTTGAAATGCAGCCCGTTTTCCTTATTTAAACTTTACAGAAACACACATTCACTGGGCGATGTCATTGGTGATGTCATCAGCGATGTCTTTTGAGATGTCATCAGTGATGTCATCAGTGATGTCACTGACCATGTCATGAGTAATGTAATATGTGACGTCATCAGCAGTGCATTGCGGGCGCACCAGTTATAGTTAGCTCAACTAACTATAACTGGCGAATTTCTCTGGTTTTATATGAGTCAAATATCCAACTAACTATAACGTCCCTTAAACCTGTGGTTTTTTCAGTGAATTTCTAAGGTTTTTTAAATGCTAATTCCTAACTATAACATCTGTAAAACCTATGGTTTTTCCTGTGAATTTCAATGGTTTTTTAAATGTTAATTTCATATTTAAATATTTATAAAACCTACATTTTTTCTAATTGTTTTTTAATATTTTGCAACTCTATTATGCTTTTTTTTACTTTAAAAATTATGTAATGTTTTATATCATCCCCCAAAAATATGTATATCATTTTTTTGAGAAAAATACAGTCCTGTACCAGTAGTCTCCCAAGCTCGATCAGCACGCGAATCCTATCCACCACATTTAAATGATGCACATTTCGTATCCGACGGGTTTGTGGCACTGCGTCCTGCATAACAACATACACATATGAGGACGCGGCAGCTGCTACTTTGGTATGCGACGGGTACGCACTACCAAGCCGCGTGTTACGTCATGTAGTTATGGGGTCACGCCTGCTAGGCGTTGCGTATGCGAGGAGTGAATGCTGCCAGTACCAGTGTTACGTCATAGACGTACGGTGTCGCGCCATGCACGCCATTCCCTCATTTCTTTTAGTTTCAAAACTATATCTAAATAACTTTAAAGTGTACACATTTATATATTTCTAACTGTAATAAACTCATATTATAGTAAATATATTTTCTCAAAATCACGTCGGGTGCGGTCTCCTTGTGCGCTGGGTCCGCGATTGCCATGTGACCATTAAAAAAAGCATTTCATTAGTTCAGAACTTTTTTCTAAACTTTTTGCTATGTACACATATCTTACACTACACACAACATGCAACCATCATCTTCATCAATATTCATACTTTGCAAAGTAGCCTTCCACCTGTGATAGCCATACACCTAAAAGTTACATGACCGAAGTTTTCTCCACTACCAGAGGTAACATGGTTGCATACGCTGTCCACAGCACAATGTAATGTGGTACGGCCCAGGGGCAGTATCATGCATAGATAATGAACACAAGGACACAGATAGATAGTGGAAGTGGGTACGGGCACGTGCGCTTGACACCTTTTTATTACCAGGGTCACATTGCCAGTGACGTCTATGCTGGATACGTGTGGGGTGAGTGTAAAGCAGCCCTCTGGGGATTGTTGCTGCTAGCATCAACTACAACAGTAATCATTGGATCACACACAGAGATTCAATATTAAAAGAATCGATAATCTGTGCTGCAGTAAGGTAGGGACAGTAGATGTGAAATAATACAGAAAAAATCTATCGTAAACGAACCACAACTTGTGGTATACTGAGACACAATCAATAGATCTGAAATAATACACAAAAAGATTATATCATAAATGCTCCATCAGTTCTAGTGCACTCACATAGCCACATCAAAAGCATTCAGCATGTGCACAGCCAGCGATGATGCGTGCTAGGGCGGGCCATACTAGGAGCAATATCTGTTGCCATCAACACTGCATCATCTGCAATAGCGACTCGATCTGAATTGTGAACACTGCTGTCTGCAGTGTAGGCCAGACAGAGCGGTCAGCAAAGGCCCACAGCCATGTGGCATTGACTTGAGATCCACAGTTTACAATACGCGAAGCAACAAAAAAGCATGTGTGGAGCCTGCAATGATGCGTATGAGTGGTGCAGACAGAGCGCACTGGAGCAATGTCTTTTCCTACAGGACTGCTTCATCTACAATACCGACTGAATCTCAAATGTCAACACTGCTGTATGCAGTGTAGGCCAGAGAGAGCATTCAGCAAGGGCCCACAGCCACGTGGCATTGACTTGAGCTGCCCAGTTTGTCATACGCGAAGCAAAAGAAAAGCGCCTGCGGAGCCTGCAATGATGCATATGCATGGTGCGGACAGAGCGCACTGAAGCAATGTCTTTTCCTACACGACTGTATCATCTACAATACCGACTCAGTCTCAAATGTGAACACTGCTGTCTGCAGTGTTGGCCAGATAGAGCGTTCAGCAAAGGCCCACAGCCACGTGGCATCGACTTGAGCTCCACAGTTTTCAATCCGCGAAGCCACAAAGACCGTGTGCGGAGTCTGCAATGATGCGTATGAGTGGTGCAGACAGAGCGCACTAGAGCAATGTCTTTTCCTACAGAACTGCGTCATCTACAATAGCGACTCAATCTGAATAGTGAACACTGCTGTCTGCAGTGTTAATTGAAGGCAGTACTCACACACACAACCATGAATACTTTTTCTCACTGCCTCTTCACAAAATACAACAACATGAATTACAGAAAACTCTGCAATAAATAAATAATTCGAATTGCGATTTCATCGGTCCACAGTCTACCCTATTCACTGTTACTTCTGACTTGCAAGATGAATTTGGTCACTTTACTAAACCTATAACTCATCTAAAAAAAGTTCTTCAAGCAAGTATACTAAAACAATATTGTGTATATTTCAATAGACATTGTAGTTACTTGACTACTGGATTCTGAAATTAAACAATCACCACTCGATCTAAATTGTGAACCCTGCTAACCGCAGTATAGGCCAGAGGCAGTGGTCATTAACGCTTCACAGCCATGTATCATTGGATTCGAAAGCATGGAGTTGGTTGCACCTGCTCAGAGGGGGTACACAGAAATCAACACAGACTTTAACGTATGACATCCTCAATCATAGAATCAAGACCCTGTTTCATTGTTCAGACCTGCTGTGCCGTGGTGTACTCCACCAATTGGAGTCAACCAAGCACAATAATCATGTGCAGCAGTTAGCTACGTAAGCACAGAGTCTGTTGCACCTCAACGGAGGAAGTTCTATGAAAACCAAGCAGCATGTAATATCGGACATCTTCCATTGTGGGATCAAGACACCGTTCCACTGTTGGGACCCAGAGTTGGTTGCACCTGGTCGAAGAGAGTACCTTCATCTCCACTCTCAGATGCAGTTCTGACATTGTTCATTGTGGGATCAAGACACCGTTCCACTGTTGGGACCCAGAGTTGGTTGCACCTGGTCAAAGGGAGTAGCTTCATCTCCACTCTCAGATGCAGTTCTAACACCGTCCGTTGTGGGATCATGACACCGTTCCACTGCTGGGACCTAGGGTTGGTTGCACCTGATCGGAGGGGGTACAAAGAAATCATCACAGTCTTTACCTTCTGACATCCTCAATCATAGAATCAAGACCCCGTTTCACTGTTCAGACCTGCTGTACCGCGGTGTAGTTCAGCGACTACAGTCAACAAAGCCCAATAATCCTGTACAGCAGTTAGCTATGGAATCACAGAGTGTGCTGCACCTCAACGGAGGGAGTTCTATCAAAACCAAGCTTCAGATAATATTTGACATCGTCCATTGTGGGATCAAGACACCGTTCCACTTTTGGGCCCTAGAGTTGGTTGCAACTGATCGGAGGGGGTACACAGAAATCAACACAGACTTTACCTTCTGACATCCTCAATCATAGAATCAAGACCCCGTTTCACTGTTCGGACCTGCTGTACCGCGGTGTACTGCACCTACTGGTGTCAACAGTGCTTAATTTGTAAAATATGAAGTACAGGTGCTCAAATTTTTGTCGGAGGCCACACCTACTTTCCCCCAGCTCCACCCACTTCCTCCACTTGCTTCTTTCTTACACCTCTCCTTCTCTACCTCTTTTTTTCTGCCCCTCTCGCATCTTTCTGTGCCCCTTTCCTAGTATCAACCCACTCTCCCTCATTTTCAAGACGCTCAGGGGCATCCCTCTACTTCTCCCTCTCTCCTTATGAACTTTTTGTATATCACCTCTTACTCTCTACCTCTTTACCTCAACCACTCTCTAGTTTTGTTTCACCTTCAGCTCTCTTTCACTACCTCACCTCTGTCTTTTTGTTTCACCCCTTTTCTCTCAACATCTCCTCTTTCTGCCCTTCATCAATCTTGCTCTACCTTTCTTTCTACCTCTCTTCTATTGAGGGCCACTCTTTTACATGTTCCCTATAATCATAGCAGTTGTCCTACGTCGCCTCCAAGGGATTTGTTACAATTTGAACAATGCCGGACTCCACAGCAAACAAGCTGTGAGGGGGGAACACAGGCAGCAGCCCGCATACACTCACCCACGAGGAGCAACTACTTAACACCTACTGTCAGGAAGAGCAGGCAGTAAGCACAAACTGAGCTCCTCCACATGTGTACATGGGTAGCTCACTCCATGCTCACGGGTGTGGGCAACGCAGAAAGCATCAACAGGCACCCCCACCTAGGCTCTGAATTCACAATAGCATCACCGAGGCACAAAATGTGAGAGGCGCCACCCACAGCCCGACGTGGAAACATACAAATGATACCAAGAAAGGGCCCACAGCTGTAAATCAGCACAACAGCCCCAGTAGGGTAGGAGCCATTATCTGACCCAGGGTGGTGTGGAGTGCAAAAAAACGATGGATTTGGGCCCAGATCTTTTGACTGGGGGAGTGTGTGACATTGATCCACATTCAGTCCATCACTTGTTGTTTTTTGCAATTGCCGCCCTAAGTGCGCTGGGGATGCCCAGACGTGGGTCCCAGGCACTCCACACCACTTGGAGTCAAGCTAGCCGGGCTGAAGAGAGGTGTTACCTCGAAACCGGTCCGGTCCTCGGATGCTTGATTCTGGTATGGGAAAGATACGGCTGTTGTAGTTCGGACTGGACTGTTCCCATGGGGCAACAGGGTCAGAGCTGATTTGCATAAAGCCATTATCTGACCCAGGGTGGTGTGGAGTGCAAAAAAACGATGGATTTGGGCCCAGATCTTTTGACTGGGGGAGTGTGTGACATTGATCCACATTCAGTCCATCACTTGTTGTTTTTTGCAATTGCCGCCCTAAGTGCGCTGGGGATGCCCAGACGTGGGTCCCAGGCACTCCACACCACTTGGAGTCAAGCTAGCCGGGCTGAAGAGAGGTGTTACCTCGAAACCGGTCCGGTCCTCGGATGCTTGATTCCGGTCTGGGAAAGATATGGCTGTTGTAGTTCGGACTGGACTGTTCCCATGGGGCAACAGGGTCAGAGCTGATTTGCATAAAGCCATTATCTGACCCAGGGTGGTGTGGAGTGCAAAAAAACGATGGATTTGGGCCCAGATCTTTTGACTGGGGGAGTGTGTGACATTGATCCACATTCAGTCCATCACTTGTTGTTTTTTGCAATTGCCGCCCTAAGTGCGCTGGGGATGCCCAGACGTGGGTCCCAGGCACTCCACACCACTTGGAGTCAAGCTAGCCGGGCTGAAGAGAGGTGTTACCTCGAAACCGGTCCGGTCCTCGGATGCTTGATTCCGGTCTGGGAAAGATATGGCTGTTGTAGTTCGGACTGGACTGTTCCCATGGGGCAACAGGGTCAGAGCTGATTTGCATAAAGCCATTATCTGACCCAGGGTGGTGTGGAGTGCACAAAAACGATGGATTTGGGCCCAGATCTTTTGACTGGGGGAGTGTGTGACATTGATCCACATTCAGTCCATCACTTGTTGTTTTTTGCAATTGCCGCCCTAAGTGCGCTGGGGATGCCCAGACGTGGGTCCCAGGCACTCCACACCACTTGGAGTCAAGCTAGCCGGGCTGAAGAGAGGTGTTACCTCGAAACCGGTCCGGTCCTCGGATGCTTGATTCCGGTCTGGGAAAGATATGGCTGTTGTAGTTCGGACTGGACTGTTCCCATGGGGCAACAGGGTCAGAGCTGATTTGCATAAAGCCATTATCTGACCCAGGGTGGTGTGGAGTGCAAATAAACGATGGATTTGGGCCCAGATCTTTTGACTGGGGGAGTGTGTGACATTGATCCACATTCAGTCCATCACTTGTTGTTTTTTCCAGTAGGGTAGGAGGGCACACAAAGTGAAGTATAAAGGAAGAGAGTACACTACATAAAGTGTGCTACTTAGCTGGGAGGTCTCTACCATCAACTGGGGTGCACAAATCAAACAGCCTGTACTACGGGTGAATGTATTGGGAGTATGAGGCTCCATTACAGGAGGGGACACATATATACATATTGCACACCAGGCCGGGAGTGTAGGGGCACAGGGACTGCACTGGAGCAAGAAGGGGGCGCAATATCAAGGGCGCACACAGCTAGATGCATATGCCAAGCTGGCGGTATGATGATGGCACACAGTGGGGGGAAGCATATGCCAAGTTGGCGGTGTTAAATGGCGGGGGTTACAGGGGCATAGCTATAATTAGTGCAGCAGGTGCAGTGGCACCTGGCCCTAGGCTCCTAAAGGGCCCAACGAACCTTGATAATTTCTGCATTTTTACTAACCTGGCAGCAGTCAATGGACAATTTTCCTTGCTTGCACCCGGGCTCATGGCTTCATTACTACAGTACTGGGAAGCCGACAAAACCACAGCTGAATACACACCATGGAGATGACGTATCCTGGGGCAGGAGGGGTACATAACAGAAGGACATGAGGCTCACAGGTACATGTGCACAAACCAACATGTGGCTGGCAGGGCACCGCGGGGGCACACACACAGTTGTCCGCCACTGTAACACGCTCGTTGTATACATCACAGTAAAGATCTCTTGTACACAGAATAACACATGGCCAGGCAACCTAGGTCAGCACACAGGGACCGGGCGAACACTGGGAGTACACACAGATGAGATCCTAGAGCCACCGAGCACAGCACCCTGGGTCGGGGGCACCAGTCTGTGTACAGTGTGAGTCGAGACCGGCAGCAGCCTCGTCCACATCGGGGGCCGCTCGCCCAGTGGACCAGAAGGGAAGGGGGCGAGCCTCCCACGGAAGATAGCACCGTCAGTGTTAGGTGCTCTGTTACCGCGGACCGGAAGTCAGATCCAGAATGTTCTGATGTCACCTGTGCCGGGCATGTCCTTTAAATTAAACCCGGCCAGGCCCTATCTACAAGTGCTTTTTCTTTTTTTTACAGTTTTGCACATTTTAAATACATTGAACCCTCGCCCGGCTAGGCTGTGGTTCACAGCTCTGGGGCAATTTAACCCTGTGCTGACACAGGCCGCTCCCAACCACCCTGAGTAAATGTAAATGAGCCCTTACTCGTGAATTCAGCAATCAATCAATCAATCAATCATATCACTTGTATAGCGCGCTACTCACCCGGAAGGGTCTCAAGGCGCTTGGGGGAAGGGGGCTGCTACTGCTCGAACAGCCAGGTCTTGAGTTGTCTCCTGAAGGCGAGGTGGTCCTGGCTCAGCCGAAGGTGGATGGGGAGGGAGTTCCATGTCTTGGCTGCCAGGTAGGAGAAGGATCTGCCTCCGGCGGTGGCTCTTCGGATGCGTGGTACGGCGGCGAGGGCGAGGCTAGCGGATCGTAGCTGGCGGGTGGGCGTGTGGAAGGTCAGGCGGTCGTTGAGGTACTTGGGGCCCAGGTTGTGGAGAGACTTGTGTGCGTGGGTGAGGAGCCTGAACGTGATCCTCTTGTTGACGGGGAGCCAGTGCAGGTTCCTCAGGTGGCCGGAGATGTGGCTGCGTCGAGGGATGTCTAGGATGAGTCTGGCGGAGGCGTTCTGGATGCGTTGTAGTCTTTTCTGTAGCTTGGCTGTGGTTCCGGCGTAGAGGGTGTTTCCGTAGTCCAGCCGGCTGGTGACGAGGGCCTGGGTGACCGTCTTCCTGGTTTCGATCGGGATCCATCGGAAGATCTTGCGGAGCATGCGGAGGGTGTGAAAGCATGAGGAGGAGACGGCGTTGACTTGTCTGGTCATGGAGAGGGAGGAGTCCAGGATGAAGCCCAGGTTGCGTGCGTGGTCTGTCGGCTTGGGGGCGGTGCCCAGGGTAGGGGGCCACCAGGAGTCGTTCCAGGTGGAGGGTGACGGTCCAAGGATGAGGACTTCCGTCTTGTCTGAGTTCAGTTTCAAGCGGCTGTTTTTCATCCACTCGGCGACGTCTTTCATCCCTTCGTGGAGGCTGGTTCTGGCGGTGTCGGGGTCTCTGGTGAGGGAGAGGATCAGCTGGGTGTCGTCGGCGTAGGAGATGATGTTGAGGTTTTGTCGGCGTGCGATGGCTGCGAGGGGTCTCATGTAGACGTTGAAGAGGGTGGGGCTGAGTGATGATCCTTGCGGGACGCCGCAGATTACTTCGGTGGCCTCGGAACGAAACAGGGGGAGGCGGACTCTCTGTGTTCTTCCAGCTAGGAACGAGATGATCCACTTCAGTGCCTTCTCTTGGATGCCGGTGTTGCTGAGGCGCTGGACTAGGGTGCGGTGGCAGACAGTGTCGAACGCGGCGGAGAGGTCCAGTAGGATGAGTGCCGCTGTTTCCCCGTTGTCGAGAAGGGCTCGGATGTCGTCGGTGGCTGCGATGAGGACGGTCTCGGTGCTGTGGTTGGCTCTGAAACCGACTGCGAGGGGTCGAGGGATCCATTCGTCTCGAGGAAGGCGGCCAGCTGTCTGTTGACGGTCTTCTCAATGACTTTGGCAGGAAAAGGGAGGAGCGAGATGGGGTGGAAGTTCTTGAGGTCGGTGGGGTCCGCTGTTGGTTTCTTCAGTAGGGCGCTGAGCTTGGCATGCTTCCAGCTCTCCGGGAAGGTGGCGGTGTCGAAGGAGGTGTTGATGACGTCTCGGAGTTGGGGTGCGATGGTGGAGTCGGCCTTGTTGAAGATGTGGTGGGGGCAGGGGTCAGTCGGAGATCCGGAGTGGATGGTGTTCATCGTGCGGGCTGTGTCTTTGGTGGTCACTGCGGTCCAGGTGCGGAGGGTGGCAGTGGGGTGCGTTGGTTCGACGGTTGGGTGCGAGGATGGTGTTCCGAAGCTGTTGTGGATGTCGGCAATCTTGCGGTGGAAGAACAAAGGCGAGGGAGTCGCAGAGATCTTGTGAAGGGGTGATGTCGTTGTTGCTGGTTCTGGGGTTGGAGAACTCCTTGACGATGCTGAAGAGTTCCTTGCTGTGGTGGGCGTTGTTGTCCAGTCGATCCTTCAGTGATTTCTTCTTGGTGGTGCGGATGAGCTGGTGGTGCTTGCGGGTCGCGTGTTTGAGGGCGGTCATGTTGTCAGTGGTCCGGTCGAGGAGCCAGGCTTTCTCTGCTTTGTCTGTTCTGCACGCACACACACTTTACTCTGCCACGCTTGTCAGTGGCAAAGTTAGGTCAGCGCCTGCCTGCTCTACTGCACATATCAGAGGCCTGGGCCCACAGGGCGGGCATCGTCGATTCATTACGTGGAACCGGAGCTACCACTTTGACCATAGCATCACGTCCCGCCACCCAACTCACAAAACAAAAGAAAGAAGCAGCGTTAGTTTGGCAATTGCTGCTACACTTACGGTTGGTGGTGGTGGTGGGTGCCCGTGGTGCGGCCGTGCGGGTATGCTGGGGCGGGTGTGCTGAGGCAAAATTAAGGCAGTGAATGCGCGCGCATTCAAATATGCGCACGTGTTGCTGCCTCTTCCGCGCATTGCCCCAACCCCCGCAGAAGAAGATCAGCCCAGGGCAGCAAAGCACTGCCCAACAACAACTACTACAGTGTCCCGCCCACTGGGCCTGATCCGCGGCCGGAAGTCTTGAAGACAGAGTGAGGAGGAGGAAATTGAAAATCGGAGTCAGTCAGGTCACGTCACCATTTAGACAGTAAGTGTTTACAATTTACATCAGCCACTCAACAAACAGTATGATGCATCGGTAACTTAAACTAAATGACAGCAGCACAGCACTTACAGTACCACAGCAGTAGTGCCAGTGCCACGGATGACTCATAAGTCATTTACTGACGGCAGTGGCAGGTGCACTTAATGCAGCGTGACTGTAGACCCGGCCCTGATAATTAGGTGCCGGTGCTAAGCACCAGCAAGCTCCGGCTCAAATTAAGCCCTGGGTGTCAACCAAGCACAATAATCATGTTCAACAGTTAGCTATGCAAGCATAGAGACTGATGCACCTCAACAGAGGGAGTTCTGTGAAAACCAAGCAACCGGTAATATCGGACATCTTCCATTGTGGGATCAAGACACCGTTCCACTGTTGGGACCTAGAGTTGGTTGCACCTGGTCGAAGGGAGTACCTTCATCCACTCTCAGATACAGTTCTAACATCATCCACTATGGTATCAAAACACCGTTCCACTGTTGGTACCTGTTGGATTACTGTGTTAGTAGTATACAGAGCACTCCACGCTGCTGGGCCTCAGGCTGGGTGCTGTGTGCCTGTGTTGCGGTAGCCAGCGTTAATCTCAGGAGCCTTCAACCTCGCAGACCTCGGCCCGGGAGCTTCCCCTGGCATGTGGTGGGTCCTCTTTCACATACGGCGGTGTCGAAAAGTCAACTGTGAAGCATATGTGCGTCACAGCAGCCATGACAGTGTCTGTATACCAGCATGCTGAGAGCATCATTCCCACAGCAACCTTCGCTCACGGCGTCAGCCTCGTGGCGGTGTAACCTGCACAGACCTGGCAGACACGTTCGCCATTCTGGAACAAAACCACACCCAGAGAAACGTGCCTCTTCTTCATACCCCTATGCTATCCTTGTGTACGCCGAGCAAGCCCACTACGCTAAACATTTGGGGGGGAGGCACGTACGCGCTACCTTTCCGTAATATTCCCTACAGACTGTACTATCATGGTTGCATCCACTGTCTACTTCACTCAATAGACCATCAGTGTATGTTGACATGTACATGTCTGTGCTCTACATACTCAAGTCTGGCCGGCACACCCCCTCAACACATTTCATTGTATACTTTTATAATCGAGAATTACTTGCTACCTTCGCACATACTTTGCTCCCATCTCTCCCCGCATTCTGCATTGAGTGGCAGAGGTACCATGCCATGTTTGGTTAGTATACATGGCTAACCACGGTTCCAATAGTATGTAGTGTTGTTGTGTCTGCTAGGTGTACATGTTGTTTGTCATGTTATATGTGATTATATAAAGTAGCGCGTTTATTCACGAGCAGTGGTTTCTCCCATTTACATATCGCTGTCTTAAAAAGCATACAGAAGTTTTTGTCACAGGTGAAAAGTGCCACCACAATGGCAGTAATTCATTCCTATCCAAGAATGCCCAACTACACAGCGCTTCTGAGCTTATAGCCCCCAATCTTGTGTCCTTTCTTAAAAGGATTCCAACTCCCACAATCAGACCAACATTCACACAGCTTTCTAACGGCAGTTATCTGCTTCTCAATAACATGCACGCCTATGGAATGTGAGCTAGCATACCGTATGTCCTTACTGTTTCAAACTGAGTAACTTCCTGTGGCAATGTCTATTCCCACCCACACAAACTAACTCCCAAACTTCAACTTGGCCTTCAAACCCTAATTTGAAAACAGGTTTCATTAAACAAGCTGAAAGCGCTTTTGTTCACAACAGAAGTGTCCCTCACTTCTGCAAAAGAAATGTAGCGGCTGCAGATACCATAAACTTCAAGTAAAATACACTCCCTTTTAAATACGAACCCCCATTACACTTTGTGAAGTGTTACACTATTTTCAAAACATCTCACACTCAAGGTCTGGCACACTTTTTTAACACTGTCTCCTCCGGGCTTCTCACATGCTTTCAAACAGTTTTTCTTTTAATACCAGACTTTATTTATTCGATCATCTCTGGAATAACAGGAACAGTGCCCATAATTCTCGCTCTCTTTGTGGCCATCCTACTACTAATTTTGCTTGTAAAAAATGGCTGCGCTCTCTGTGATAACAACCATGTCAGGCAGAATACGCCTCTACGCGAAGCTACATCAATACTGTAAAAAAATGGAAAAACATTTCGGCTGCCTGCCTCTATCTATTATCGGAGCCAGCTACAACATAACATTTATTTACACATATGCAATCTGCGTACAACCATCTTTTTATTACAAAACTTGCCCATTCGACTGGCGAATGGATCGATGCCTTGCCAACATCCCAAAAATCGCTCCTGATATCCAGCAGATAATGCAGTATCTTGATAACCATGAACTTGATTGTTCAGGCAGTGGAGCAATGGCGAATGCAATGCAAAAAGGTATCGTGGCGAGATGGGATTTCTGCGCAGCCGCGAAAGATCTCCTGCAACGTGTGACCTTTCACAACATCGCAGATTGTCTGCCAATTCAAATTGCCGCTCCAACATTGGAGGACCATTACTGTCCCTTCGAGGATATGCATTGGATCGTTTCGCTTTTCTCACATGGCAACAATAACCTTTTGGAACATTACGCATCTCAAGCCGCTGAAGAACTTCTGGACTGGAATCTCCAATACTTGTAAGAAACTCAAGTTATTCTTGGATGGATTTTCTCCATCTTTTTTTACCTTTTCCTTTAATTTTTTTTAATACACTTCAATTGTACTACTTTGATATAATAACTTTCTAAGTATACTCAGACATTTGAACTCTGTCTTCATTACTGCCCCTTCCGTCTCCACTCTAACCAGGGATCGGTGATGTACGGCCTATGCAAATACGCGATGTACTTGCTAAATTAGCCTAAACCCGACACCCATTTAGAAACCACGTCTATTCTTTGTGCACACGCCTCTCTGCCTGCCTCTTATCCACGAAGCCCTTTCACACAAATTTACTCATTCTCAGCCATTGCTCACAACCTGGCAATCAAAATGAAAAAAGACAACATTGTTTAGGAACTGGTTGGCACAGTGTGGTAATTGTATCCTACCTTTATTTTCATTATATAATTTAGTCATTCATGTCTAATAGCTATTGTTTAGAACTGTAACATGTAATGTGGAATTCACTGATGCACGAGCTTTGGTTTGAATACAGCAGAAGCGGTTGGAGGTGAACACCCTAAATATTGAATCCAAAATATAGACTGCCCAGAATATCGAATAAAAAATATAGAGAGCCCAGAATATTGAATTACCAAAATATAGTTGGATAGAATATTGAAATTGAGGTAAGAAATATCGATTTCCATAATATCGAATTTAAAATATCATTTTCATAATATTGAATTTTTTTTTACTGTTATGTATGCTAGTATATGTTTTAAAAATATATCTTATTTTAGTAATGTATTTTAATTTTTTTTAAGGTAATGAATGTTATGTTATTTCATTTTTGCGTAATTTAATTCTGTAGCGGGTTGTGGGTTTATAGGGAAATAGGGTGGGAAGTAATATAATTATAGTAAATTAAATATTAATTTTTATGAATTAATAATTATTTTTAATTTAATTTTGCATTTTAGTTCTGTAGCGGGTTGTGGGTTTATAGGGGAATAGGGGAAGTAATTTAATTGTAATTAAGTTAGTATGTATTTTTATTTATATGTGTTGATAATTAATTAATTGTTAATTAATTATTAATTGGTAATTACTTTTTATTAATTGGTAATTAGTTTTTATTAACTGTTTAATTGATAATTATGTTAATTGTTTTAATTTATTATTTGGAGTGGGTTGTAGGTTATAGGGGAATAGGGTGGGAAGTAATGTAATTGTAATTAAACAATTATTTACATTATTTTTGTGTATTGATAAATAATGTATTGTTAAGTGATTATTAATTGGTAATACATTTTTATTACTTATTACATTTTTGGTATTGAACATTAATTGGTTCTTAATTAATTATAAATAGGTAATTAATGTTATTTATAATTAATACATTATTAAATATTTTGTAATTGTTAATTCATTTTAATTAATTGTAAATTGGTGTTGAAAATGAATGTATTCTTATTTAAATATTAAATCATTACTTTCCCTACTGTTGCACTCTCTGGAGTGGGAATAGTAATGTTTACCCCTACGTAATTCAACTCTTTCCCTACTGTTGCACTCTCTGGAGTGGGAACAGTAATTTTTACCCTCCCGCTATCCAACGCTTTCCCTACTGTTGCACAGTCTGGATTGGCAATAGTAATTTTTACCCTCCTGCTATCCGACACTTTCTCTACTGTTGCACTCTCTGAAGTGGGAATGGTAATTTTTACCCTCCTGCTATCCAACGCATTTTCTAGTGTTGCACTCTCTGGAGTGGGAATAGTAATTTTTACCCCTACGCTATCCAACGTTTTCCCTATTGTTGCACTCACTGGAGTGGGAATAATAATTTTTACCCCTACGCTATCCAACGCTTTCCCTACTGTTGCACTCACTGGAGTGGGAATAGTAATTTTTACCCCTAAGCTATCCAACGCTTTCCCTACTGTTGCAAGTTCTGGAGTGCAAATAGTCGTTTTTACCCCATGCTATCCAACGCTTTCCCTACTGTTGCACTTTCTGGAGGGGGAGTAGTAATTTTTACCCTCCCGCTATCCAACGCTTTCCCTACTTTTGCACTCACTGGAGTTGGAATAGTAATTTTTACCCATCTGCTGTCCAACAAATTCGCTTATTTATATATATGTAAATGTATTTTTAATAATGTTCTAAATATTTTATAATTAAGCTTAATAATTATTTTACAGTATTATTAAGTAAATATATATGTTAAAACATTTTTTTACATTACATTTATTATTTTTATATTTTAAGCTTTTTTACATTATTTTAACTAGGTTTTATTTAATTGTGTTTATTATTTAGTTACTTTTATATTATTTTTAATACATTTAAAAAATTCGATATTTTAGTTAACTATATTTTAACTTTCTATATTTTGGAATCGATATTTTAGTACTTACCTGTTTGTAGAAAGGCATTCTATATTCTGTCCCTCGATATGTTGTAGTCGATATTTTGGGCAGTCTATATTTGGTCCCTCGATATTTAGTCACTGAACTGCGGTTGGAGTTTGCCTCAGCTGGATGCCTTAGCTCTCTGCACAAGAATGTTTTTTTTAAACAGCTGAAGACAATAATGTATGGTTTGACCAGAAAGGTTCCGAATGTGCTTCTCAGAAGCGCAATGTTTGTGTTCCTTCCCAAAGTTCCGATGTGGGTAGAACTATTACCAATGCTCACACGCACCAGATTGAATCTACTGTACAAGAGATTGCTGACTGTTCTACTGTTGATAAATTTGTGAGAAGTTTGATAATTACATTTTACAATTTTTTGTTGTTTGTTTTCTTAAAGGATACGTGTGTTAATCATATCCTACCTTTATTTCCATTATAAAAGAGTCATTGAAGTGTATTGGGTCTTCGTTATGTCACATGGAACTCTAACATGTAATGTGGAATTCACTGATGCAGGAGCTTACGTTTGAATACACCAGAAGCGGTTCAAGTTTGCATCAGCTGGATGCCCTAGCTCTTGCCCCAGTGGGTCCATTTATGGCACTTAAATAAAGACACTTTCCATATAACTTTCAAACTCCATTGCTTTATTACACACAGCCACTTTCTTAGACACACCTCATTTCACCATTTGTCTTCTCTGGCATTGCAACATTCTGCATTATATTCTTCACGATTATTTCTTTATTCCTGCTTGCTAAAAGACTGCATTTGAGTCTTCAGACCGGTAGGGGTGAGTAGTTTGCTTCCCACTCCCTGTAGAGTATAAAAGCATACTAACAATACTTACACAGGTATGCTACAGCGGCAAGTATCCTACAGCGCCCAAAGCACATCATTTTACAGCAATCAGCTCACGACTTAGACTCACAGTTTCATCCCGAGTCTTCAGAGAGGTACCAGTGAGTAGTTTCCCACTCCCGCTATAGTTTAAACACATACTAACACCACCTACACAGCTATGCTACAGCAGCCAGTATGCTACAGCACCCAGAGCACATCAGTTTACAGCACTCAGCTCACAGTTTAGGAACACAGTTTTATTCCTGAGTTTACCAATACCTCACCTCAGCACCATCTCACTCTAGGCAAAACAGCACTTTCACACAGTTAAGGGTAAATACTTCGCTTCGGCCAGTATGCTACAGCGCCCACAGCACATCAGTTTACAGCACTCAGCTCATGGTTTAGACGCACGCTTTGATCCCGGAGTTTATCGGCACCTCACCTCACCACCATCTCACTCTGGGCAAAACACCACTTTCACACCGGTAAGGGTAAATACTTCACTTCACACTCCCTCTATTCTAGGGGACGAACAAGGGGACACTCCTTACAACGGAAATCAGGGTGCTAGGTATATATAAGGAAACAGCGGTTCCTGTGGACTAATGGAACTGATTTAAACAATATATATGCACAATCACAATATGAAGGGTGCTGTAATGTCAGAGGACAAGCAATCATCCACACAGTCGATTCAGTATAGCATATTTTATAGAAAACAAAAGAATATATGTATATGTTTAGTCAAAAGCACAAATATTTGTGCATTGTGTCCCCAATTGAAAAATGGAACCAAAAATGTGAATATACAAAGTGAATAGTTATAAGCACAGTTTCCATGAATTCTAAGAAACGACCATTCATATACAGTTCTTCAACAGCATAGGTACACAGTGATACACGCTGGGTAATGGTCCGTTCTTTGTGCTTGTCGACGGCGTTGTCACTGACCATGTCAGGAGTGGTGTAATATGTGACGTCATCAGCAGTGCATTGCGGGCACGCAAGTTATAGTTAGCTGAACTAACTATAACGGGGGAATTTCAATAGTTTTGTACAAGTGAAATGTCCAGCTAACTATAACGCCCCTGAAACCTATGGTTTTTCAGTGAATATATATATATATGTATATATATATATATATATATATATATATATATATATATATATATATATACACATATACACATGTATACATGTATAATTTCTAGGTCTGGCAGTTTTGAATGTGTTGCCAGGCTATCAATTAAAAGAAAAAACACATAATATACATACAGAGAACAGCTTCTTCCCATTGGACTGTTAATTTGACATTCCCATTTTGTTCCTCCCACCGCTTAGATTATTGTAATGGGCTACTTCTGGAGGCACCAAAAAATCTGCTGGGGAAGTTACAACGGGTGCAGAACATGGCTGCTAAGCTGGCCCTCTCCGACCCAAACTTCAGCTCCTCTACCCTAGCACTAAGGCATCTACACTGGCTACCGGTGCACTCGTGCGTAATGTATAAAGCGGCTTGCCTAGTATTTAAGGCGGTCCATCGGCAGGGCCCAGTGCCATTGCAAAATATGTTTGCTTGGTACTCTGCCTCGCGGCCCCTTCGCTCCTCTTCGGCTCAACTGTTGGTGGTTCCAAGGTTTCAGAGAGTAAGGATGGGCGGCCGCTCGTTTAGTGTCGCAGCGGCCAAACTCTGGAATTCCTTGCCACTCCCCTTAAGAAGTCTGGGGGACTATCTTCCGTTTAGAAAAGCCTTAAAAACCCATCTCTTTCCTAGAGTTGGCTGAACAATGGAAGTGCTAGTGACCGGAATTCAAGCGCCAGGATGCCCTTGGGGCGACAGGATCGCGCTATACAAGTACACAAAATAAATAAAATAAATAAATAGCATACATCAAGGTGCACTGGGTAAGCCTGCATCACACATCTGCTCCATCACTTTAACTGACTGATCAAAGCATGTGCATGTTGTTCACATCCACCAAAAAATAGTTCCTTTAGGTTCAGTGATGAAGCTGGTTCAAAGTATACTTCATATTATTTTTTTACATGAATTGTAAATACTGGTTATTTACTTTGTCTGCACTTCGGGTGCCCAGTTAGATTGGGATGTATTTTCAATTTCCTGTTTATAGTTGATGTTTTAAAATGGCTAAATGACATTGTAAAATTGTACCTGCCTGCAATATGAATTTATAATTAGATCGTATTTTAATCGTACCTTCGTCACAAACAAGACTAACGTGTCTGATGCAACCAAAAGTTTGTTTTAGTAAAACAATTAATAAAACAGCCACCTAGTGAATTATTGTGGTGTTTTTTTTTAGTTCAACATTTTTATTGCAGGGCTATGGCGGACACATTTTAGGTGGTGGGATTTTTTCCTTTTGGTTATTTTTATGATATAACTTGCAGTAGTAAAAATAATAACCATATCACTGGCTTTCCAAGGGACAAACGACTGGCTTTGCCAATGCTAGTTGTTTGTTATATTGTAATGTAATTGGATTTATATTGTGTTTATTACACCTGGCGTAGCATTGAACTGCTTTACGGAGAGTAGACTGCTAGTTAGGAGCCCAAAGTTGAAAGTTAATCCAGTGGTTAGGTTGCATTGATGGAGATTAAGTTGCACTAGGAGATCAGGCATGCAGAGCATGGATGTAAGGAGAGAGTCATTAAAAAAAGAAGAGGGAATAAATGTAAGTTTTAAGTCAAGGTCAAATGTTCATGCAGGGTTTTAAAATACAGTTGGAGGCTTTTGGGTAAACTTGTACACCGTAGAAAGAAAACGTTCTTTGGATTTGTCTTCATGCTAGATGAAGTGTTTTGATAGGCACAAAACGTAGGTAAATAGACTGCTGCCAGGATTGATTTCTTTTGGAATTGTAATGTCGCCTGCAATTTCTCAGACATATGCGCTAGGCCTGAACGTCAAACTGTGTGTATGTGGTATCCTGACTTCTAGTTTAGCTTGTCAACATGCTAATGTAGTGTGTGCAGAGGCCAAGGCCTGTGCCTGACAGTGTGAGGTCCTGACCAACCCTGTGATTTGGAGGGGTGCATCAAGAGTACCCTGAGGGGTCATGGGACTACTATCCTAGTCACAGAGGCAGTTCTGGTCCGAACTGCTCAGCAAGAGAATGTCAGTAGCAACAGTAATAGGTTACCGACTCACAAAGTTGGGTTCATACATGCCAGAGACCAATTTACCGGTCACAAACGACCAGTAAAATGCTTCATACAGTGGCCCATACTTTCTATGCCATGCTGATCATTTGCTTTCGCCACTTCTATCTCCTCTTGTTGGTAAGAGAACTCGTTGGACTAACACTTCCACTGTAGAGTTCTCTCAGCAAAACTGTTGATAACTGGATAAAATCCCGAGGTGTTCACTAATCCCTTCATCCTGCAGAGATCGATACAATGAACACCATTGAGCTGGGTAATAAATAATACCAGCTATCAGTAACTACAGCTGAAACAAATAGTGAAATGCGCTTTGTAACTGCACTATTTCAGCACTCTGGTGCTCTGTAGGCTAGATTTACACTCTTTGAAGGCCCCAATTTAACAAAATAAAGGTTTGATGAATCTGTCAGAGGGGCTTTAGAAACACAATAGTAAAAGTGTGCCTGAATCAAATCCTGTAGATATGACTTTATCAGAATTAGTTTTCACTCCAATTGTTTTGACCTTTCAATCATTAAGACAGCAATACTTTCTGGACAGGTGAAAGAGGTTGTACAGGCTGGGAAGCTCACAAACCTTTAACATTTTCAAAAAACCTTGGTGGCATATTCATAGATTGGGGAGTACTGTGCTATGCCAAAATTGCTAACTCTGCGCTCCGCCATTCTGAAAATGCAGGGATGCGCCGTATTTACAAGAATGCGGCACACCCCTGCATTTCCCCTGGCTCTGGCGCTAAATTTTGCTGCCTAGCACCAATGCAGGCACCCTTGCACCATAGAGCAAGTGCCCCTGTGTTGCAGGGAATGACTGTTCATGTGCAGGTAGGTGTCCCTTTCTGTACATAAACAATAAGTAATGGCGATTTGTAACTTCTATGTGTGCTGTTTTATGCAGCACGCATAGATGTTGCAACCCGTCATTTTTTAATGATTGTTTATGTGCACATGAACAATCACTAGTGGCGATTTGCTGTTTCTAAGGGTGCTGTAGAATGCAGAATGCAACATACATAGAAACAGCAAAAAAAATGAGGAGAACTAAGAAAGTAATAATTTCTCCTCGCTACACCAGGTTAAGACAGGCTTTCCCTGGTCCTATTTTTGGTGCTGCCCCATATTTACGCTACCCTTGTAAATAGGGGCAGTTTCAAAATGCAATGGGAGTTGCGGTGGCACACCCACCACAACATCCATTGCACACCCCTTTCATGCTAAGTGAAGTGTGAATAGGGCCTTATTCACAAGGCAGAGTTAAGTCACATAAGTGGCTTGCTGCCAAGTGAATAAGGAGAAGGGATTAACGCCACCAGATTATCAAAAAAAGTGATGTTCTTGCAGCAATAAGGTCTTGTAAATATATCCCTAAGTTGCATTTTACGGGCCAGATGTACTAAGGTCTTTTGTGGGCGCAAATGGGTTTTAGACCCGTTTGCGCCCGCAAAAAACCTGTGTCCCATGTACTAATCCTATTTTGTAAGTCCCAAATCAATTTGCGAAGCCTTCCCCTTTGGGAATGCATGCACAAACATTTTTAAGGGCAGGCAGTGGTCTCAGGGACCATTGCCTGCCCTTACAAAATGAAAATGAAAAGTTATTTTTTTTTTTAAAAATGCATCCCATTTTCCATTAAGGAAAACAGGCTGCATTTTTTTTTTAAACTGCTTTATTTAAAAGCAGTCCCAGAAATGGAGGTCTGGGATTGCCAGCCATTCCCAATGGGGTCGTAAATTGCGACAGCCTCATTAATATGCATGAGAAATGCAATTTGCGACCCCAGTGGGAATCGCAAAAAGAGTCTCTGACACTGTTGTAAATTGTTATTTGCAACTCGCAAATTGCGACTCGCAATTTAATGCAATTTGAGACTCGTAAACATCAATGGTCGTAAATCTGGCCCTACATGTTTTCAGACATCGAACTCATAGTCAATAGGAGGAGCAACCTCACTTAAGAGGGTAGACCGGTGTTTCGCAATTACCTCCAAATAGAGAATGACAAAAGGTATATGCTAATAATATCCCTACTTTTTTGTACATCTAAAAAAAGGTTATAAAGCCTGAATTCCAAGGTACCCTATACACTGAAAGCCACTAGGCGGTGTATATACGTCGTTCAGTAGAGCAACAAAGTCAGCACAGAAACTAAATAGTCAGTGGATGGAAATGAGAAAGCTGCACAAACTTCAGACATAGTTTAATCTGACAAGAAAATCACAGAAGAGGTTATCTGCATAGTTTACCCTGAATATCTGCTCAATTATGCAGAAATAGAAGTGAGACAGGTTGTTGGTGCTCATCCTTCAGCCAGCAAAAGAACCACAGGAATAGTCGAGTACAGGTAGAAATACTGCCTTTCTGGATGAGTACCCAAACGTGCCCTCTAACTAAAAGTAACAAAGCAAGGGGTGGTTCCTCTGCTAAGGTGGAGGAGCATTGTCCCACTACCTACAGCACTGCAAAAAAAGGAAAAATAAAATAATAATAACGTGATGTTATTATCATTTTATTATTCCATGCTGCTGCAGCTCTGTGGGCCGGGTGGGCTGCTCTGCTCACAGAGCACGGTAGGGAAAGAGTGGTTTGCCAACTACAAGTGCGCATGAATGTTTGGTCGGTCAAAGAACGTTCCCCACCCAGGCTGCATTGCAGCCTGGATGGAGAACATGCCTCACACTCCCATTCCCTGGCTGAGCGCCAAACCACGGTGCTCAGATGAATCAAACCGCTGCGTTGCATATTTATGATTGATTAGGTGAGCCTGGGTGGGTGCTTCCTGTTCCTGCTTCCTGTTAAGTAGAACAAATGAAGAGAACGCAGAGGACAGAGGAGAAGCGGCAGCCAGATAGCTGTCCGACTGGCAGGTAAGTGATTTTATTATTTTTTAACCCCTCCTCCCGCCCCATTAATTCTCTTTTGGAGCAACCGCCACTGAACAAAGCTCAATACTACATTGAGATGTGTTAGAAACAATATCAGTGACTTTGCTCACAATCCAAAACGGTGTGCATTATGCATACCATGGAAGCTAGGGACATAAACTCACTGAGCAGCCCACAGCCTGAAAGCCCCAGAAAAGTGACACCTACCTACTGAAGTGCAACATACAAGCTTTATGTTTATCTTACTGCCTGAATGCAAATGTGACCATGCCTGCAGTTCAGACAGAATAACACTTTAGAAATATAAACAGGTGGGAGGCAAGATGGCGGTCTAGCGTTAGACCGGATTGCAGCACTTCGCTGAGCTCCGCTTCATTATGACCGGACCGGACCGGAGATGGCCAACCTGATATCGCCAAGCTGATATCGCTCATTTTTTTGATGAAAGGAGCTTGTAAATGACTACGGACTTCTTTGATGGCTAAAAGCTGATGGCTGATCTCTGATTACTGAGAATTGTGGAAGCCGAGGAAAAATTGTTCATTCGACCCTAAGTCTACGCCCTAATCTGTACTCCCGCTTTTTGCTACTTCTCTACGGGACGTTATGCTACAGGGATTACTACAGTATAGAAAATTCAGGGAAAGCCCCGAAAAACATTTGAACTTACCTGGATGTGCGCGGAGATCCGTGGCTCTCCCGTGCGGCGCAGCGGGCAGACTCCGGCCTGTTGTGGTGACTGTGCTTCAGTGGATGTGTCAAGCGGTACACCCGCTGCTGCAGAGCTTCGGGTTTGTGGTGTGTGGCAGCTTCGCCTGCCGGGTGCAGCCGGGTGCGCGGAGAAAGACGCGGAAATCTCCGAGATTGCCAGCAATGCCACTGAAAAGTGCTTCAGCCGCCGCAACCAGAGCACGAGTCGCGAAGGCAACCAGAGTGCTACGTAAGGAGGCGGAAAGGCAACAACGAGAGGGCTTATTGGACGGGGAAGAGTCTGACAGCATACCGGACAAAACGCTAAGATCTAAGGCAAAGAAGCAACAAACGACTATACCCACGAACAATACCCCAAGACAGGAAGTCCTCGCCTCACGAAGAAAGCTAAGTACCACCGGGGGGAGGACAGTACTTGATTTATTTTTGAAGAAACAATTGCCCCAGGCCCAGGCTAGCCCTACGGCTGAGGCTGAGCTACTTTCAGCTATACCTTCGAATGATGGTCAAAACAGCTTATTGGATGAGGGCTCCTCAGTTCTCTCCAAGTCTCAGACAAATAACAGTCTGGGCTCACACATTGGAGCATCTGACCCCCTAGATGCTCCCGCCATCCTCCAGTCCATAGTTATGGCAAACAACTTGACTATCACTGAGACTTCTGAGACTTCTGAACCTTTACAAACTAGTGAGTTGGCAGAGGGAGTAGAAACTGGCGAGATCCAAGCTGAAGAGGGGTGCGCTATGTCGTTCACAGGCCCTGGTGGAAACATTTTAGGGGTACAAAGCGAGCTAGGTAATTTGACTGCGGAAGTTGCATTAGCTACAAACCAGATCATATCCACACCACCTACTTCACATCCAGCTGCCTCTGAAGAACAATTGTCCATACCCCCACTTATGCATCCTAGCAGTCCCCCCGAGCGGATGGCAGTAAATGAAGGTATCAATGAGCTATTACCGAATGCAACCTTGTTACAAACCACTCAGCTCCCGGATGGAGAAAAAGATCTTAGCGAGTTTGTTTCCTTTTCTGACGAGACCGGAGAGGTCGGAGCTGATGTTGTAGGGGAATGGTCGGAGAGCTATGAATCTACGGAGGAGGAGGACGAGGAGTCGGAACCTCTTCCTTATTCTTCAGAAGATAGCTTTGGGGAAGGAAGACAGAATGTTAACACGGTTAAAGCCAAGACTAAAGTAGGGTCCATAGCTATGCAAAGTGGTCCAGCAAGGACCGCCCTGATACTAGCCATGGTGCCTGCTCCGGTATCTCGGAGATGCCTCCCACGGCGGTTGAGACTATTTTACAAGCTATTGCAGCTCATAGAGAAGAGACCGCTCTAGATAGCAAAAGATCTCGGGCAGCTTTGAGCAAAATGCAAGTGGTGGTCAAAAAACTTTCTAAAACTTGCAATCACATAGGTGAAAGAGTCACGGAAATGGAAGTAAGGGCGATGTCGGCAGAAAAAGACTCCTGAGAATACTGAGAAAATCAAGCTTCAGGAGGCAGAGCTCATGGATATTAAATGGAAGCTTGAGGACTTCGAAAATAGGCAGCGGCGCAATAATTTGCGTATTTTAGGTGTTCCGGTGAAAATGGAGGGGGAGAATATGCGAGCTTTCATTATTAAACTTCTCAGTGAATCTATGCCTGAAGTTCAAAACTGGAATTGGGATGTGGAAATACAATGGGCCCATCGAGTCCCGTTCAACCTACCACCCAAACCAGGGGTGTACCCCCGTGCGATCTTAGTATACTTCGGAAATTTTTTGCTTCGGCAGGTGGTGGCCGAGAAAGCGAGACCTGATCGCAAATTATTTTTCAGTGATTTTTCATTTTTTTCAAGGCCCGATTTTTGTCACGCAACCGTGGAAAGACGATGGCGGTTGCGCCTATTGATTAAACCATTCCAAGATAAGGGAGCCCTGGCATTCTTGAACAATCCTGCCAAACTTAAAATTATTCATGGTGGTCAGACAAAGTTTTTTCAGTCTGAAATGAAAGCAAAAGCCTATCTTGATGAACTATCCTAGATAAATCTTAGATAAATTTATAGGTATTGCTAGTAATAACTTGTATATGCTCAAGAAACATTAATACTTAATCATGATTGATCTGTATTATGTAACATATATATATGTTGATATTTTCGTAGTAACTGTTTGGCATGAGCTGAGAGTTACGTAGATGTTTGGCAAGATATAGAGGCCACTTTGGTCACGGTTTATTAAAAAAAAAATGTTTTTGGTTTTTTTTGGGAGCGGTAGCTCAGTAGAGGTGCAGCAACTACATCACACAGACTCTGCTGGAGTCTGAATGCCTACGCAAGGGGGAGAGGGGTAAAGGGGGAGGGCTCTGGGGAGGGATTCTTGGGGTGGTGGGAAGGGGGGGTGTGGGGAAGGGGAGGAAAAAATAAAAAATGAACCAGGTCTATCAGCAAGGGCAATGTTAACTTTTGAAACAATGGGAAAGGAGATAAAGCAGGACAAGGAATATTATTTGAACAAGGCTATCAAACAATTTTCTATATTAACAATGGGTAGACTTAGTGTTCAATCTTGGAATGTAGGGGGGCTCTTATCCAGAGACAAGCGTCTTAGATTGGGGGAATTAATGAAATTAAATACTGTAGATATTTTGTGCATTCAGGAGACACATGTTCCCTGGAGCAAAAGAGCTTTATTAAACCTCAAGGGATATAACTTGTTGATAACATCATCCCAATCTTCGAACATTAGAGGTGTAGCAATTTTTGCAAAACCCTGCTTTGGCTAGGGAATACGCTTTTTGTGTGACGCGCATGGAAGGTGGGCAATTGTTAAACGGAATCACTGTTTGCTCCGTTTACGGATCAAATCACGATGACCCCGCAGTATTCGAAACCTTGGAAATAGAATTAGCTACGTGGCAAGGGCCCCTAATTCTCTGTGGCGATTTTAACATTTCACTTTTGCCATCACTCTCGGCGCAAACGGCAGAACAGAAATATATGGGTCGGAAACCAAGGGTATATCGCGCTGTTAAAAGCCTGGTATGTAGCTTGGGCCTAACTGATATATGGTTACAAAACAATCCTAATGACCCTGGCTATACGTACTTTTCCCACCCCCATCAAAAACATGTCCGGATCGATTACATCTTTACGTCCAGGGACTTAGCACCTTATTCATGCATAAACAAACCACCTAAAATAATCTCGGATCATAATCCTTTAGTATTGCTAACTACTTACGATACCAATCTTACTCAACAATGCTCTTTGTCTTTTGATAGGAAGCTGCTATCTAACAATGAATACATCAATTATATTAAAACCTGGACTGTGGAGTTTTTTTAATATGAATCGCTTTAGCGCGTCAAGAAATATTGTATGGGATACCTACAAATCTGCACTAAGGGGGGAAACCATTAGCTTCCAAAATAAAGCCGGAAAAATCTTAAAAAAGGAATATGAATTGAAAATTGCAGCCTTAGCTAAAGCTGAGGAAGAACATACTGCCAAAATTATACAAAAACAAGAAGCCAGGTACTTGATGATGCAGCTAGCAGTGCTGAAATCCGAACTAAACACTAAACTTAGTCAGAAAGCTGCCCAAACATATCAAGCACACAGGAAACAAGTTTACGAAAGTGGGGAGAAAGTGGGTAGACAGCTGGCACTCTGTACACGTCAGAAAAATGTTAGGAATAACATCTCCTCTATAGTAGATAATGGGCAGACTTTTTCCCGCGCGACTGATATCAACTACCAATTTCAAAGGTATTATCAGAACCTCTATTCGGAGGAAGCTCCAGCTACCGAAAAGGATATAGTAGATTATCTGGATAATTTTCTTACTAATTCTGAGGCTATGAAGGTACTAGATGATGCCACCAAGGAAGAACTTGAAAAAGAAATCACACCAGCAGAGGTGGGTGCTGCTTTATCATTATTGTCATCTGGTAAATCAGCAGGCCCTGACAAATTACCGATTGATTTGTTTAAGATTCTTAGCCACCAACTATGTCCTATCCTATATGATCTGTTTCTTGGGATTCAATGTAATGGTGTCCCACCAGCCTCTTGGGATGAGGCTAACATAATCGTTTTTCAAAAGAAGGGAAAATCCCCCGAACAGCTAACCTCTTATCGTCCTATATCCCTGATTAATTCGGACTCCAAATTGTATGCAAAGGTATTGGCGCTCAGACTCAGTGGGGTCGTTGAACATCTTGTCTCCCCGTGGCAACATGGTTTTATTCCTGGTAAAGGAACTACAGAACACACCCGTCGGGTAATCGCCTTATTTGATGCCATGGTTGCCACGGGGGGACAAATGTCGATGATCCTACTTGACGCTGAGAAAGCCTTTGACCGTGTCTCATGGGACTTTCTTTGGGAAGTTAGGAAACGTAATAATTTCAGCCCTAAATTCATTAAATCTATTAAATCAATGTATCTCCACCCCAAAGCAAAAATTCTAGCAGCAGGGTCAATATCTGGACATATCAACATTGCCAGGGGCACCAGGCAAGGGTGTCCGTGCTCACCCCTGCTTTTTGCTTTATATATTAACCCTCTTATTTTGAAATTATTAGAAAGTAACATTATTAAGCCCTTTATTAGTTGCTACTTTGAAACCAAAGTATTGGCCTACGCCGATGACATCGCGGTTACTACATCTGACCCGATCGAGGCTATTTGTGAAATAGAGAGAGTGACTACGGAATTCGGGCGCTGCTCGGGATATTCTCTCAATAAAGGAAAAACGATTATTCTGTGTACTGATAATACCATCTGTCCGGATCAACGAAGAGCTGAAAAGGCCACGTATTTGGGAGTTGTTCTTTGTGCAAATACTAAGTTATTAGCAAAAGCTAATTTTGATCCACTAGTGGTCAAGATCAAGAACGATTTCGAAAGAGTTAATAGCCTCCATCTCTCCATTATATGTTATGTTATGTTATGTTATGTTAAGCTGATTTATAAGGCGCACAGATGCTCCAGCAAAGGAGCGTCCTGGCGCCCGCCAGGTAGCAGCACAACACAACAAGGTAAGGGGGAAAGAACAGGGGGGCTAAGGGAATAGAAAAGTTTTTACTGCCCGCCGAAAGGAGAGCAAATCCCGAGTGCACGGATCTCAAAAGGAAGAGAATTCCATAACACGGCGGCACGTACTTGAAAAGAACGGCCGCCGGCCCGGCAGCGCTTAAACCGGGGAACAACAGCGAGTTGCAAGTCGGATGATCTTAGGGCACGGCCCGGGATGTAACGAGACAGGAGGTTGGCAAGAATCAAGGCAGGTGATCGCTTGATAATTTTGTAGGCCACACAAAGGACCTTAAACTGAATCCTCCGAGCAATCGGGAGCCAATGCAACGAGCGCAAAGTGCTGGCAGTAGAGCAAAATCTGGGCAAGCCCACGACCGCTCTTGCTGCAGCGTTCTGTACACGCTGCAGGCGGGTAAGTTCCACCTGATTTAAGCCCGATAGAAGGTCGTTGGCATAATCGAGGCGTGACATCACGGTGGCCTGGATAACAAGTTGCCTGGTTTTCGCATCAAAGAATTTTAATACGGGTCGTAGACCCCGCAAGATGCCGAAACAACAGGCCGCCGTGCGCTTAGTGTGGCATTGAAAAGAAAGAGATGGATCAAGCCACACCCCGAGGTTTTTCAGTTGAGCAACCGGAATAGGTGTGGGGCCCAGGTCCGATGGCCACCACCTGTCGCCCCAGAGATCCGTCTGCTTGCCAAAGATCATGACCTCCGTCTTACCAGCGTTCAGCTGGAGACAGTTGGACGTCATCCAGCTGGGGACCGCCTGAAGTCCCTCCTGGAATCTGGGGGCATCCACATCCGCATCCCCGCTGATTGTAACCACTAGCTGGGTGTCATCGGCATAGGACACCATGGTCATGCCCCAGTGCCTGACAACCTCAGCCAACGGTCTCACATAAAGATTGAATAATGTGGGACTCAGCGAGGAGCCTTGGGGAACCCCCAGTTCCAGAGGATGGAATTTGGACTGGTAGGGCGGAACGGCAACGCAGAAAGAACGGTTGGCAAGGAAAGAACGGAACCACTGAAGCGCAAGACCGGTGACACCCGCTTCCTCCAGGCGCTCCAGAAGGATCGGTGGGCCACGGTGTCAAAGGCGGTACTAAGATCTAATAGCACCAGCGCCGCCGTTTGACCCGCGTCTAGCACGGAGCGCAGATGCTCCACCATATACAGTAGAGCCGTCTCCGTGCTATGCCCTGCCCGAAAACCATTCTGCGTCCTGTCCAAGATGTTAGCTTGTAGAAGGTGGTCAGAGAGGACAGAGTTGACATGCGCCTCCGCGACTTTGGCAGGCCACGGAAGAAGGGAAATAGGACGGTAGTTCTCAGGTTTATCGGCATCCAAAGTTGGTTTCTTGAGGATGGGCACAACTACCGCCTGTTTCCACTTCACTGGTACCACGCCAGATGTTAAAGAGATGTTAATTAGGGAGCAGACCGGTGGCAGGCCAATAGACGGTAAGTCACTAAACAAAGCCGGGCGAAGAGGATCAGCCGGAGATCCTGACTTAACCTGTTGGGCCAACTTACCAAAACTCACCGATGTAAGTCTCGGGAAAGAATGTAACACATCCAAGGTAAGGAGCTTGAGGGGGCCGACAACAGGGGGGGCAGCCATCGGAAAAGCTCTATAGATGGCATGGACCTTTTCCAGGAAGAACACTGCCAAAGCATCACAACGGGCAATAGAACCCTGGTGAGTCGCGATCACTTTTTTGGTGATAAGATCTTTCAGGGCTTTAAAGATAGTTTTGGAGGGGTTAGTACTGGTACGGAATTGCAGGGCATAGTATGCCGCACGGGTTCTGCATACTGCTCGGTGGTAAATTTTTACAGCAGCAGAATACAAGGCTTTTTTATCGCTAGCATAGGCTTTACGCCATACCCGCTCGGCACGCCTACAGATGTTTTTAAGTGCCCGCAAAGACTCGTCATACCAAGGACTCGGGTCCCTAGACCCACACTTACACGAAACTATCGGAATAAGGGAGTCAAGGGCCCTGGTAACCCACTCACCAATAGGAAGAGCAAATTATTTAAAAATGAACACGCTACCCAGATGCCTTTATTTATTTCGGGCAATTCCGCTAGCCATTGATCAGAAAACGTTAGCGTTGATTAATTCACTTATATCAAAATTTATGTGGCAAAATGGGAAGATTGGGAGATCACTTACATTATTATCACTCCCTTTTGATAGAGGCGGTCTTACAATACCTAACATAACTCTCTATCACTGGGCGTCATTTCTAAAGCAGCTTACTCCCATGATTAGTGGTTCTAGTCTAGAGAGCCCGGAAGGCTTTGGAGAAATACCCTCAATATATGAGCTTCTTTTAGGCCAGGAGGCTAAGGGCTTACTCTTACGGAAGACCGAGGCAAGGAATTATAAGGATTTTAAGGGAGAAGTTATAGCTAGTGCATGGAGAATTTGGAATAAAGTGACCAAATATATGCATATTGGGAAGATTAACCGATATACGCCGCTCTGGCGTTCTAATGCCATTCAAGGCCAGGATCTTGTTCCTGTCGTAAGGAAATGGGATAATTTGGGAATCAGAACAATTGGTGAGTTTTTATTAAATGACTTTGATACTACCTTTTTTGATTTGAAAGTAAAATATAATTTACCAAATGGAGATTTTTTTAAATTTGCGCAGATATTTGCTAAATTAAAGGCCAAAGAGTCCCTAATCTGTCTTTCTAAAATTGAAATTATGGACGCTATACCTAGAATAAACACCAGGATAGGAACCTTGTATAATATTCTCTTGAGTAAGAAACATGATGATTGATAACATTGAAAATAAATGGGTAACAAAATTAAACAATCCTAATGTAGACATTGATAGAGTGTTAGAGATGAGCCAGAAGTTACTTATGGCTAGCAATCTTAAAGCGCAACTTTATAAAACTTTATTTGATCTTTATTTTACACCCGCTAAATTGTTTTCGTGGGGTAAACGTGAGAACGATTTATGTCCTAGATGTACCCAAGGGCCGGCAACACTTATCCATATGTTTTATAATTGTCCTGATTTGATGTTGATCAAAAACATGATATTATCCTTTTGGGAAGAGGTATTTAGCCATAAAATACCAGAATCAGAAACTTTGTTTTTACTAGGTCATGATTATTCCTTAAAGTTAACTAAATCTGAAGAAAGATTATTCTTTATAGGCACAGCAGTACTAAGGCTAATTCTGTCCGCTCGCTGGAAAGAAGCTGACCCGCCAAGTTTTCAGATGTGGCTAGCGCGTTTCCTAGCGGTTTATAGATACGAAATTGCTATTTTTGAAACAAGAGGAGTCAAATCTAGGGCGCGCGGGGAAGCACTCTGGCGCCCAATTACTAACTGGAAAGCTGGCATTATCCCCAGTGGTATTGGTTGATTCAAATATTTTTGTATTCATTTTTTTTATTTCCTGACTGTTCATTGTTGTGCCTAAGCCTGATTCTGTCTAAATCAATGCTTCTTCTTTTGCTTGTTTAATTGCCCGACCTGTATCACCTGTTGTATAGTTTATTTATGTTATGTTACTCCCATCTATATTTTTTGTAAAATGACTCTTGCTTTTCATGGTATAAAAAAAAAATTTAATAAAAAAAAAAGAAATATCAACAGGTGGGGGTGTGGCTTCAGAGCCTTCGGAAATGGCCGCAGTTCTCGGGAGCTCCGCTGAGACTTGAGGACACGGTTCAGCTCCAGGACGTATTGCTCTGTTCCGGACCCGAATTTTATCTTTATTGGGCGTCGGAACCAGGGCTGCTTCTGTGCAACGAAGAAGTCTGCTCATGGTGAGCCCAGTGTAATTATTTTCTTCAATTTGTTGCCGCGCTTCGGCGCTTTATTGCGGCCGCCATTTTGTTTTTCGGCGCTCCCGCTGAATGCCGTTTCAACTGCGTGAGATGAATGTTTCTCTCAGAAAACACGCACTTTTTGTTATGGCACCGCTTTTCCTTCGTTTTTGACTGCTTTTGGCCATTTTACACACATTGGGCTGTCAGCCTTTATTTATTTATGCTGCTATCTAATGCTTTTATATCTGTCTTCATTCAGTCTTCCAATTGAAGCTCAGATTCTTGCCACTTCCTTCACGATTTTCCCATAAGTAGTTATTTTTGTGCGGCTTTTCATGGCAACATCTCGCAACAACCGCAGTGGGTCTCTTCAACCTAAAGAGGCGGGTTTAGAAGATTTTAATCCTTTCAGTGTCCTGCAGGAACCCATGGAATATCATATTAAAGACTCTAATGCCTCCAAGGGGTCTACTTCGTCTTCTGGTTCCCGTCCAGCTACAAAACAAAGTACTAAACTACCCTCTGCATCGACGCTACCTCTGGCAAACGAGTGAAAGTAAACCCGCCATCTCCCACTAACTTGACCTCCTCAATTTCTATGGAGCTTATCCTTGATGAAATTCACGCTCTTAAGCCACATATGGAGGAAACTAATGCCCGACTGCAAAATCTAGAGACCTCCTGGTCACTCACTGAACAGAGAGTCGGGGACTTGGAGAATCATGTGGATTTGGTTCAGGGTATTACTACTCAGGTTCCTCTTATGTCTAAGGAGATAGCGCACCTCAAGCAGCAAATTGAGCAATTGGAAAATCGCAACAGGCGTAACAATTTGCGCATTTATGGTTTGGCTGAAGGTCCGACTCCGATTTCCTTTTTTCAAACTTTCCTGCCCACCCTTCTAGGTCTCCCTGACAGTCTAGTTTTGAATATTCAGTGAGCGCACCGACTTGGCCCACCTACTCGTTCTGCATCATCTTCTTCAAAACCTAGAGGTGTTATCCTGTATTTTTTAGAATACACCGATTTGCTCAAAGTTCTTCAGGCTTCTAAGCAATGTGGTAAGATCATCTGAAATGGTTCTAGTCTCTTTTCTGCTCAAGACTATGCCAAGACAACTGCTGATCATCGGAAACGATACTTGGAGATGAGACCGGCTCTACGCAGTTTGAATGCTCGATATGGCTTGTTCCACCCTTGCCTCTTCAAAGTGACTTACAATAACAAGACGACTACCTACGAAGATCCTGCGCTCCTTCAACAATTTTTGAACAGCTGCAGAGTGGAGTCCATGGATATACCTCAGCCGTAATGGACTTATACTTCATTTTTGATAATGTTTGTTCTTGTTGTGTTCTTTTCTCTTCCTCCGTTTGTATCATGTGATACCTTTTTGTATTATTATGTACCATATGTCTTTTTCGGTGTGTTGTGTTTTGTTACATAATTTTTTCTCTTTCCCTCTTTGCATAGGTAACGGTTTTGTGGTCCCTCATTGTCCCTTGCTAGTTTGTCTCTCCTGGAAGCTGTTCTCCCCCTCGCGGTCCCGTCCTCGAGCCTCCTGTTCCACGTTCCATTTCCCTTATGTGGCACCACCACCCCTGTTCTTATCGTTTTTGTTGCAATATTTTCTCAAGATTCTTTCTCTTATTTTGTTCTTTCTCACTTTTCCCTATTCTGTTTTTTCTCTCCCTTTTTTCTATTTTCTTTTATCTTCTTTCCCTTTTCTCAGCTCTTTTGGTCTCTTTTATCTCCTAGTTTTATCTTCTAGTCGTCTCTTATTTAATTCTGCATACTTTCTTGTTGTTCACTATTTTATCTTCTCTACTTCTTCTTCCTTCTCTTTTATTATCTCGATATATTGTTCTCACTTGTTCTAGTTACATTTTTTGCTACGTCTCTTTTGCTAATGTTGGTTATTTTTCCTATTTTTAGCTATTTCCTAGAGTTTTAAATGTCAATTAACATATTTTCTTGGAATGTTAAGGGTTTGGGGTCTCCCATTAAAAGGCAACGTGTTCTCTCTCATTTAGCTCATTTGAAAGGGCACATAGTGTTACTACAAGAAATTCATATCAAAGATATTGAAGTTTCTAAACTACGTCGTAATGGGGTAGGCCATGTTTTTGCTTCTCCTGGTTCGGGGAAACGTAATGGTGTTGCAACGATTGCACATTCAGCTTATCAATCAAGATACTGATATGGAGGGTAGGTGGGTTGTTGTATCGTTGTTGGTTAACAAAATTCCTTTAACTATTTTTAATTTATATGCTCCAACTGTGCAAGATAAATTGTTTTGGCCTCAAATTCTTTCTTCAATGATGCAATATACAGACGATTATTTTATTTTAGGTGGGGATTGTAATATCATTGTAGATCCGTTTCTAGATAGGAAATCTAATTCCCGTTTTTCTCCCTCTCAAATCCATGCTCAATTCGCCTCCACTATATCTCAAAGTTCTCTTGTTGATTCTTGGAGGCTTTGCAATCCTACCTTACAAGAATATACATATTTTTCACCTGTCCACTCCTCCCAATCACGGATAGACTACATTTTTATTTCCAAAGCTTTGACCCAACACATCTCTCAGTCAGACATAGGTTCTATTTTAATTTCTGACCATGCTCCAGTTTCCCTACATCTTGACTTGCTTCCCCGTGTTAAGGGAACTAGGAGATGGTGGTTCAATAACTTCCTTCTTTTAGACAAAACATTTACAACTGTTTTCCATGATTTTGCATCCCACTTTTTTTTTTCATTCATTCATTTGTAATCTTTATTTCGGCAATACATGCCCTAAAAGATGTACATATAATTATAAAAACAACATTTCTCATTTTAAAAGACATTGGATGAATAAAGCAAATTCATACTAGTACAAGATCTGTGTGGTAGATAATTCAATCAGACAATAACCTCTGCGTCATCAGCTGAAAAATTTTCTTTGTAAAGTGCATATACATTGACAAAATTATACCGTGTTCAACGCACCCCTGCGTTTAAGCCATATCGCCGCAAGGAATTTTGCAACAGAAAAAACCACTATAGATGACAAATCAGTTTTAAGAATGCGGTAGGCTTGCATGCAGTGTGTAATTCGCATGTTTTTGCATAAGGGCACCAACCAGTGCCTCCTCATTTTTCGATAAGCAGGGCAAAAAAACATGATATGTATTTCATTTTCCCGGTCACAGTTGCAGCTAGGACAATTTTTCAGAGCAGCTGGAGACCAATTTCATGTAAAAGCTCTGATTGGTAATGTACCATACCTCCACTGCAAGTACAGCTTCCTCGTAAAAACAGGGAAGATATCATCCATGACAATTTCAAAATGATAAAAATCCTTTTCCTTTAAAAAACAGTCTGTTAGAGTGCCGCTATGTACACTGCTTCTAGAGGCCGTTAATTTATTTTCATAAAAGAGTTTGGACAAACTTTTTCTTGAGTTCCTAGTGCAAGCAATTTCAGGGTTGTACCACATTTGGGGGAGCCCAAGCTTAATAAATTCATTTTTAATATAAACAAGCCACGGGATTTTCGACGGGTTTGGTAACCTTAAGATTTCTAACAATTCCTGTCTGTAGGCTGAGAGCTCCGGAGTACTCCATAATCTCCGCCAGAACGCTAGAGGCTTGAGGCCCACAACCTCATCTATTGGGCGAAGTCCTGTGTCAAGTCTAATAGGTAACAGGGGAGTGCTGAAGGGCAACGTCAACAGTTGCCTGAGAAACTTATTTTCTGTGCCAACGATCTCAGGCCTGCAGGCATAACGCCAAAGTTCACCCCCATAGGTGACAGCCCCTCTCACTTGTGTTTTGTAAATCTCCACAACTGGTCCAATAGGTTTTATTTTAGAGGTGTTGGAGAGTTTTAAAGTACCCCCTATAAGCTGGGACTGCCTGAGTTGAGACTTAATTTGATGCGGGGCCCACGTCATGTTTTCATTAAGGGTTACCCCTAGATAGTCAAAAGTCTGAACTCTTTCCAGTCTGATTGTTCCAATTCCGGGGTTGGGTCTCGTGGATACAGGGGGATTGAAAATCATGAATTTAGTTTTCGAGGCATTGATTTCCAAACCCCTTTCCTCGCAAAACCCCACAAAGCCATCCAAGACCTTCTGTATCCCCATTGGGATTTTGAAAGCAGCAGGGTTTCGTCTGCGTACATTATCGCAGGCACCCTGCTGCCGGCTAGTTTGGGGGCATCAGTGTATTGTATCCCATTTAAGTGAGAAATGACCCCGTTGACATAAAGGCAAAACAGGGTGGGCGCTAGGACACAACCCTGTCTAACCCCCCTGCCAACGGGGAATTTTGCTGATAGGAGACCATTTCTTCCGCACCTGACCCGTGCGAAGTTGTCCTGGTGGAGCCGAATCAAAATGTGCAAAATCTGACAGGGAATGCCCAATTCGGAAAGTACAGCCCATAACTTACATCTTGGGACCAAGTCAAAGGCTGCTCGCAAATCCACGAAAACCGTCTAAAGGCTTCCCCCTTCGATTTTAACAGCCTTCCAGAACAACATGTTCAGCCGGAGAATCTGGTCCATTGTAGATATTTTGTTTCTGAAGCCTGCCTGGTAGGGGCTTAGTATAAAGTTTTCCTCCATCCAATCCTGGAGGCGGTCCAATATTAGCCTGCCAAAGATCTTTTGTGGAACATCGATCAAACTGATCGGCCTGTAGTTGGCTGGGAGCAGAGGTGAACCCTTCTTAAAGATGGGCACAATCTCTGCGCCCAGCCAAGTGCCAGGTATTGGCATCCCTCTCAGAACTGCGTTGTAGATAACTGAGAGGTATGGGGCCCATACTGCAGGTTGGTGTTTGAAAAGATCACCCGGGAGCTTATCCAGCCCCGGGGCTTTCCCCGCTGCCAGTTTGGTGATTACATCACTGACCTCCTTCACCGTGAAGTCAATAACGTCTAAGTCCCGTATTTGGTCTGGCGGCACCACCCCCAAATCTCCCTCCGAGTTAATGAGTCCTACTGCGTAGAGGGTTCGGAAGTGCTCTTCCCAAACACTTTCAGCTATATTTGACTCCACAGCTGCAACTGGCTCTGCCGAGCCTGAATTTACAATGGACCAGAATTTGTGTAGGTCTCTGGCTGCCAGCGCATTAGATAGGCCAGTCCAATTGTCATGGTCCCATACCTCTCTTGCGCACTTCATTACGCGTTTATAGTTAGTTCTCAAAGTCTGTACTACTAACTTAGCCACCTTTAATTTTATGGCAGAAACAAGTTCGGCCTTTGCTCTTCTACAGGCAGAATTGTACCATGTAACCCTGCTACCCTTTGCTGGCCGTTTGGCGGTACGAGGATGGAACACATCTGACAATTTAGGTATTAACTGTTCGTGTAGGTTCCCTAACTTACAGAGAATATCAGGAGTGCGTTCATCATTAATTGCAGCACTGGTCTCCTCTAAAATGGGGAGAAGTAGAGCATAAAGCTCCGAAACTCGCTCTGGTATTTTCGCCCACTTTATTCTTCTCCTGTCATTGTTTAGGCGCATTCTCGGATCCGGAGTACCACTAACATCCAAAGTCTCCCTTGCGACACCAGGCATGATAATTTTTAGGCTTAGGGCATTGTGGTCGCTATCGTTCTGTGGAATTACAAAGAAATCCCTTATTGAGGCCCAAAATCGGGTTTCCACGAATATGTAATCCAGGCTGGACTCATGGTCCAGTTTGTTAAAAGTGAATTTTGGTGGAAGATCTGATTTGACACGCCCATTGCACGCCCTAATGGAGTGCTTAAGTGTTAAAGACGTAATTTGGACCCCCAGTGGAGTCCATGGCCTAGGAGATGGAGCCTACAGTGACGGTATTGCCCAACGCGCGTCCTCCTCTAGAAGGCCTCCATCTACCAGGCCTGCCAGTGGCTCAAAATAGCAATTGAGGTCACCCCCAATCACAAGCTGGGCACCGCTAGGAATAGAACTTACAAATGAGGACAATTCCTCAACTGTATTGGACTCCGCGCTGTCACCCACTGGTCTAGAAGATACGTTGACCAGTGCGAGCTTAGAGCCATTGGACCATTCCAGAAGTACGCACTGCACGTCATCAGATAGTGTGTTCAGGGTCTTGGCCGTAGAGCCTAGGTGGGAGCCCACCCAAACTGTAAGGCCCCCCGATGGGCGACCCTTTCCCCCCATCTCGCTGGTATAGAGAAGGAGGCTAGCCCATGCGTGTCTTATCCTCTCTAGCCCATGTTTCTTGGAAAGGACACACATCATTTCCATCTATAAATGCTCCCCACTCAGGGCAGTAGATCTTATTGCAGAGGCCTGCCAGATTCCATGACAGTATTGTTATAGGACCCTGGTTAACATAATTATCGGTACCCCTCCTGCCCCTATTGGAATTTCCAGTAGAAGGTTCCACGATCTCCTGTGCCACATCAGGAGAAAGTGGACCTTCCGGCTCGGTAGGCTGGAGAGCAATAATACAGGGATGAAATTCTGTGCTGTTTGTAACTGTTTTACTATTACTCTCAGCCTGCCTGGTGCGTTCGTTGGTGCTGCAGCAACCCCTAGGTTTTGTCGTGTTGCTACAGCCTATTGGTTCCGAACTTCCCTCCCACACCACATAAGGGGGAGTTAGTCGACCATATCCAGGGGGCTAAAGCGATTACGGCACAGGAGTGGACCTGGTAGGTAGGTGTTAGCATTCCCATCCCCGGCCCCACTGCTGCTCCCTCCCCTGGAACCCACTCTCGTCCAACCATCCTCCACCTCCCCTCTGGAACTCCAAAAGCCAGGCCGGTAGAAGAAAGACAAGGGAAGGGACTGAATGGTAGTGTCAAGGTCTCGGTATGGCCAGGAGCATATGTGTGAGACTGTTCTCGGGTCTCAAAAATTTACCAAAACTCAGTCCCCATTGATATTTTTGGCCGTATTGCCTATCCACTGCACCCTGCGAACCATCAAAATCTGACTAGAGATTTGGGGGTGGAGAGATGCCTTTTCCTACTCAGCCAGCTAATAACCTTGTTTTTCAAAGACTGGAAGGATTCCCTGGCCGAAGCCTCCAACACTGGGACCCCTGTTAGTACGACCACAAGGGGACTCGCTTCCGGGGGTAAATTCATTGCCAACTTATTTGGCGGGCAGCCAACTACATGAGTTTCCCTTTGGGCAGTTTGGTTAGAATCGATCTCTATCCTTGGGATCTCTACCAGTGAATGCATCGGGGCATTAGTAATAATATTAATATTAGTGGGCGGCCTTTGTGCTATGGCTTCTGCACCTGCTGGTGAATTGCAGATGTCAGTTTCGGATCCCCCCTGACCCTTCTTAACCCCCTTTGCACCCTCCCTCATGAGCGTTTTAACCCTATCCAAGGTCTCACCGGCCGAGGCAGTAGCCTTTTCTATAGTGGACAGCCTTAACTCTATCTGGGCTAGTCTGGCTTCCAGAGGGCCAAGCAGAGCCTTGCAAACCATACTCAATTTAACAATCATTGGGTCTTCTTGCATAAGTGCAGAATTGCTCGTATTTAGGTCAACCATATTCAAAATAGGGGAACTTGCCTCCGTTGGGACAGCCACCGTTGGAGCCCTTGCGGAGGACATCCCGTGGGGTTCTGGGCCGCTCGTTTGTTTAGCGAGCTTGGCCCTTCGCCCACCTGATTTGTGGTTCATATGCTTCCTTTTGGGTATGGCCCCCTCACGATGCCCCCTTTGATTACTACCATTCTGCTTCTCCTGGATAGTTTTGACAGATTCAGCATTGACATTAGCATTAACATTAGGCACAGGGTTGACTTCCAATACACTTAAATCAGTAGTGTGGATAGAGTGTGAACGTACCCCCCCCGCCCCCGGTAGGTCTACCCCTTCCTGTGCTGCAATGTCCATTATTTCCGCATGACCAGCAATATTTGCAATATTTGCCCAGGGACGATCTTTTAGCGTTTAACAGTTCCTGAGAAAGGCGCCATTCCAGAACAGTAATTTCATTAGATAAAAGCGAGCTGGCTCTAATAATAAAATTGTCCAATGTTCTTACTGTATTAGCAGCCGAAGTAATGGTTTTGCTCCTCAGCTCGTGGCCTGCCATCTCAAACCAATGCTGTCACCCAGGAATGAGATTCTTAAACTTGCAGACCTCCTTACCTCGCCCACGTTGAAGTGGTGAAAAGCCAAAGGGTGTGGCCCGGTCCGGTCTATGCCGGGCTAAAACGGGCCGGCGCACGACCGTGCATGCGGGAAGGAGGTCACAAATATAGGTCAATGGGGGAGGGGCGGGAAGAGCACGCAGCGTCGTCGCGCGGGCTGCTAGTCCTCGCAGTCCCGCCAGTCTTTGCCCCGATATTCTCCTTGCAGCCAAAATCTCCAAACACCAACACCTGACACGAGCGGCACCCGCAGAACAACGAATCTCCTCAATCGTCACCTCAATTAATTTGGGACGCTTTTAAAGCTGCTTCTAGAGATTTCATTATTTCCTATGTTGCCAAGAAAAGACGTCAAGCTAATCAGTCTTTATCGGCGCTGACTACCCAAATTAACCAGTTAGAACATTCTTATTATTCAACCAAATCTCAATCTGATCTTATTCAGCTCATAGCCGCTAAACTCTCTTTCAATAAATTATCCACTAATTCTGCTAACTTATTTTTGCTTAAGTCTAGCACCAAATATTACTCTACACAAAACAAAGCTGGAAACGTACTTGCTAATTATCTTAAAGTTAAAAAAGAACGAATGAAGATTGAATCGATAGTTTCTTCCTCAAACATTACTCTTCACAAAGATGAGGATATTTTGGCTGAATTTACCAATTTTTATCAGAATCTTTATACTCCGGAATCCCCTCCCTTGTCCACCGACATTAATTGATACTTGTCCTCCATTCCCTCCCCCTAGTTGCCTGATGTAGATTTTTCCTCTTTAGACATAGATATCTGTTCTAAAGACATTTTGGAGGCCATTCAAGTTCTTAAAAAGGGCAAAGCTCCTGGTCCTGATGGATTCTCGATAGAATTTTATTCCCATTTCTCCAATCTACTTGTTCCTAAACTTCATCAGTTATTTAAATTTTTTATAGTCTCGCAGAAGTCTGAAGGCTCTTTTCAGGAAGCTTTGATTTTTCTTCTTCCCAAAGATAACAAGGACTATACCTTATGTAAAAATTACAGACCTATTTCTTTGATCAATCTCGATTATAAGATATTTGCAAAACATTTTGGCTTTACGTTTAGACAAAATTCTACCCCAATTCATTGGTAAAGAACAATGTGGTTTCATCAAGGGCCGTCATCTTTCGGATAATACACGTCTTTTCTTTAATGTTCTTAGTAAATCTAAAGTTTATAATCAATCATTAGCTGCTATCGAATTGGATGCTGAAAAAGCTTTTGATAGAGTTAATTGGACATTTCTTTTTTCTACTCTTACTTGGTTTGGTTTTGGCTCTTTTATCTCGTTACTATATTCTTTTCCTAGATCCTTTATTTTTGCTAATGGTCTTGAGTCTTTTTCTTTTCCTCTTTTTCAAGGTGTTCGTCAAGGGTGTCCTTTTTCTCCTCTTCTTTTCATTCTTGCATTAGAGCCATTTTTGACAAAGATCCGATTGAATAATGATATCACTGGTTTTCCTTATGGTGAGAATCATCTAAAACTCTCTGCCTATGCAGATGACATTCTTTTATTTATTTCCAAACCTAAGACTTCTATCCCGGCTTTTCTCTCTGAAGTTTCATTTTGCAACGGTATCGGGTTATAAGCTCAATGTAGATAAGTGTGAAATTCTTCCTCTTAATAAATTTTGTTTTTATGCTGATTTCTTGGCCTCTTCTTTTCAATGGAGTCCTTCTAAAATAAAGTACTTAGGTCTCTGGTTTACTTCTTCAATTAAGGATACGGTAGCTCTCAATATTAAACATTTGCACACCACTTTTTTAGATTCCACGACGAGATGGCATCCTTTATTTCTATCTTGGTGGGGTAGGTTGGATTCTATTAAAATGATGTTAGTCCCTATATTTTATTTTTCCTATCTAATCTTCCAGTCAATATCCCAAAGTCCTGCTATAAAACCATTTACTCCATTTTATCTCGATTTCTATGGCAAAATAAAAAGGCTAGGATGTCTTTTTCCGACCTTAAATGCCCTAAACATTTAGGTGGAGTAAATTTTCCAGATTTCTCTTCTTACCATACTTCATTTTTTCTTTCTCATTCAGTTTCTTTATTATCGGAATCTGGTTCGGATACTATCTCTCCTCCGTTATGGGCTGAGGTTGAATCCTCCTTTTTTCATCCATTCACTTTTAAGGAGTTTGTTTCTCTTTCACATATTCCGCAGAAGATGTCTCTTCCTGTTCTTAAAGACTCTAGGAAACTGTTTCTTCCCCTGTTCCTAGATGGCCTTGATGACTGTGCTCGATTTTTACAATGTACTATTTGGTACAATCCTCTTATTAAAATTAAGAATCAGACTTTTTTCTGGAGGGAATGGCATGATTGTGGGCTTACTTGGACTCATCAATTGTTTCAAGATGGTATTTGTGTTCCCATCTCCAATCTTGTTTCTCTCTCCCTCCATCTTTCCTTCCCAAATATATTTTATTGCGAATTGCTGTTCAAACTAGTTATGATTCCCTCTCTATCTCCGTTTCTCGTAACAAAGTTTCTTCTCTCACTATCCCCTTCCTATTATCTTCTTCTTCTGCTTCACAAGTTTACAAAAAACTACAACAAACTCCCATTACTAAAGATAAATCAAAAATAGAACAGGCTTGGGAAATAGACTTAGATGAATCGTTATCTATCCCAGTATGGCATCAAATATGGAATAAAATAAGGAAATCTTCCAGAGCAGCGAATACTACTCAAACACTCTTTTTTATCTATAACAGACTTTTGATCACTCCCTCCAAATTACATAAAATAGATCCCTCTATTCCTTCGACCAGTTGGTCTTGCTCAGCTGCACAAGCAGATCTCAAACATATGCTTTTTACCTGTCCTCTGATTCATATTTTTTGGTCCAAGGTATGGCAACAAATTAATTAAAAAAATTCCACTCAATTCCCATTTTCCCCTCTCCACATCTTTCTAGGTAGTCTCTATGACATATGGTCTTCCATTCATTCCAACGCCTCCATTGTTGACCTTCTTTTGGCAGTGGCATTTCAACAGTTTACTAAATATTGGAAAAACGCCTCAAATGTCTCATTTCAAGCTTGGTGGTAGGGTGTTGGCTTTAATCATAGACTAGACAGGGCTTATGTCTATCCTATTCGCTTGCTATCAAACGTGATTTGGTATGGTTACCCATTATTACTTTTTTAGATTGATCAGCCCAAAATCCCCCATTACATACACCCCGTCTTGAAGAAGTACCTAAACACCCTTGATATAAATTCTTATTATTGTATTTATTTATTGTACGTACTTCTTTCTTTCTAGTTGTTATATGAATTTTTTGTGGAAGATTTACAGTTTTTTTTTGCTTGATCCATTTTATCTATAGAGATTGTATTATAATTAATTGCTCATTTTCCCCTTTTTTCTTTTTCCCCTTCCCCCTTTTCTCTTTTTTCAGTTTTTCTCCCATATTTCATTGTATTATTTTAATTTCTTATTGCATTATATTTCATATTGATATTGTACCATTTTCTTCTTTGTTGCAATCTTTCTGTTCAATAAAATTCCTTTTGAAACTTAAAAAATAACTATAAACAGGCCATTCCAGGTTTACACTATTTAAGGAATGCAAAAACACATGGCTGTTGAACTCTACATCCATGGAAGAATAACAGCTTTACAATTTTGTTTTGCCGTTTTAAGATGTAAACAACCTAATGACGATGGCAGTGACAGGGATCAATGAAGCAGAAAGCTCGGAGAGTGGGAGAGACAATAACACAGAGCCCTGGGGAGAAGTACACAAGCGAGAGAGAGCTCCAGTGAGAGAGGAGGGAGAGCGAGAAGTTGAAGGGCGCACAGGGTTGTGGGGAGCACAAGGGTAAGAGAGAACGACATGGAGCACTCTGGGAGAAGCATGGGAGGAAATGACTGCAAAACATGCACTCTCGTTGAGTGCTTCGGTAAAAAGAAAAAGAGCAGTGCCTGAAAAGTGAGCAGTGGAAGGGCACAGGTAATAAGACAATGCTCCAGGGGAGAGACAAACAAAAGAAGGTGAAGTAAAGCACACACAAGGTAACAAATAAGCAAGCATATCAAAGTGACAATCAACATAACTAATGGCAAGCAACAGATGGGCTCTGAGCCCACTCTATGTTGACAGTAGGTTTTTTCGCAAACCAGGCAGCTTTTGATGTCTGGTAGGCGTGACCTATGTTCCCTGTAAGGTGCGCGCTTGTGTGCCCACGCCCCTACTGTTTGCAGACGCGTAGGGCCGATGCTGGAGCGCGCATCAAGAGAAAGACTTCCCGAGCATTTTAAATCATTGAAGCTGAAGGAAGCTTTCTTTTGGTGCACGCTGTCATGGGAGCAGTACACCTGCTCTTCCATAGCTGTTCTGATGGGGTCTCTGAAAGGGGAAAGTATGACTTCAGAGTCAGGTGGTTGTTACTAATGCGGTCTGTTGTCATGAAGTGCATTCTTATGTAGATGCACTTAGATCTTTAGCAGGCCTTTCAAACTCGATTTCTTGTGGCTTCTGCGGCCTGAGCTGCTAACTTTGGAGCTGATGAACCAAGGTGGCGATACTCGGGAGCGCTTAATATCCTGTGATTCTGGGCAGATAATTTAATCTTCCAAGGTTTACAAAAACAATGTAACCTGTGCTCATGTAGAATGTTCCAATGCCTCACTCTAAATAAAAACAGCAGAAAATGCACAATGCAGTAAAATCAAAGCATTGGCATAAAAGAGTAAAGATAAATAGATGCAAGTTCAGTGGCTGATTTGTAGAAAGTAAAACCTGCTAAAACATAGCTCCCTGCTTACCTTGTGTGATCCTAGGCAAATATTTTATTTGACCAAAACTCAATTTTCTTCATTTTGAATATGAAAGCACTTTGAAATATGTCAGTTCAGATACCAGTTGTACAAAAAACTATTGTGTGTGATTTAATAGGCTACAATGTTTCTCTTTAACAATCCGGGCCGCCTACAGGGTTTACATCACAACTGTCTTGCCTATTAGTTCACTAGTGGTTCATGTTTAAAAACTATGGGCCTCATTTACAATATTTTGACGCACGGCAGCGTAGCATACTTTGAATCAAAAGGGCAGGAATGCGCCATATCTACAAGACACGGCGCATTCCTGTGCTTTTCCCCTGAACTGGTGTACCATGAGCTGCCATGCCTTGATGCAGGCACTGTTGCGCCACGGTCCAAGGGTGTCTGCCTTATAGGGTGATTGTTTTTGTGCAAGAAGGAAATACGTCCAGCACATAAACAATCATGAAAGGTGTTTTTCTCTTTCTATGTGTGCTGCAGAATGCAGCACGTTAGAAAAAGGAAATACGAAGAAGAGAAATAATGGTATTTTTACTTGTTGCACCTCCCTGATGCCTTCCCTGGGAAGGCGTAGGAATGCTATTTTATTTGTGCAAATTGTCCTCACCTCATCCCAAAGCTTGAAACCGGTCCTTCTTGGTAAATAGGACCATGCAACCAAGCACTACCTAATGTGCTTTAGCTCATCTACTGATTGAAACGACCATCTGCAGGAACTCCTATGCCCACCCTCACTAATGATCATAACTAACTGATACTAATTTCAGTCCACCTCAAAGGCATTATTAGAGTGGGTATGGAGACATGGAATGGTCTCCTTGAGAGGATTAGACTAAACCATTTGTACAAATAACCACCGGATTAACCACTTACCTTGGCTCCTGAGCAAAGTGCAGATTGGCATAAAGCACTTCAACACCTTGTTAGGACTAATAAGCGCTTTATAAATGTAATTGCAATACAATACTCAATAAATGATTTGCTAACTTTCCATAGTGTCCACTCCTGGTCCTTCATCCCCTATCGACTTATTAGTGCATGTCAGCTGAAGGGCTAAGAGTCAGACGAGGAATGGGAAAAGATCTGGAGGGCCTGGATGACCTATAGAAATAATCCATCCACACCATAGTGTACATATTGCTGTGCCCTGTGCTAGGTGATTTTCGGTTGGGGCCCATTTATTTTGCAGGAGGGAGGGATAATGGGAGGTTTTAAAGTTCTATGTCTTCAATGCATTTGTGTATGTCGATCTAAATATTATGTATGCTGCAATGATTCTGAAGCAAGTGTTATCTTTATTGTTAAAAAATACATATATTTTTTTAAAGTCATGCGAGCCCTGAGGTGTCATCTTGGGTTAAAGGGTGAGTGATCTAACTTCTGACAAATATCACTGATTCTGGTAGCTCACTCGCTTGGTTAGTGAGCTGTCACATTTCTTTGATGCACATGGCCTTGATTGCAGTGCACAGAGACCAATCACTGCCGCAAACAGGGGGAAAAATTAGAGGGAACATTGGGCGTGACTTAAAAAGACCCATGCCGTGAAAATCCCATTATTTCTAAGTGAACTTTGATTGAAGTAGGGAGATAAGGGTGTAGCAGACCAAACGGTAATGTTATTTATGTCAATGGGAGTTAGGGGGAATGTCAATGGGAGTTATGGGGAACAGCCTATTCAGATTACGTTTATGTTGGGTGGGTGATTGAAATATTGCATAGGCATTATGAGTCACCTTCAGTGTGGCTTTCCAAGTATTAGTTTTGTGAATAAACCATGTCTTAATAGAAGTGCATGACTCGTGCGACATTTCTTGGCAAAGAGTCCCACAAGCTGTATTAGTAAAATTGTTTTGACATTATAGGTTGCTTTGACGATCACACATGACTAATGCTTACATTTTCTTCAGAATATTGATTTGCAGTAACCACTTTGCTGTCAGTGGCTGTGGAAAATTAGTACGATTTTGGTAAACATTATCTGCGCCATCTTGCCTTTTCCCCGGATGCCACACTTTTGTCGTGCGCACACGCCATTTTTGGTGCCTCGATCAGAACCACCCTCTGCACGCCACTGACCCCCCCAGCATAACCCTTCACCCTCGCAAAGGCCCGCGCGCTGACAACCCCCCCCCGCTCTCACATGCCTTGGGTCATAAACCCCTCTCTAGCGCAGCTCTGCCTCAAAGCCCCATCCTGTTCCCAGCGCGACCCCTCCCTTCATTCCTTTTACGGTCCCAGGCCCTTTGATGCAAAACCCCTTTTCCTGTGCCCGTTTGTCTTCCTCGTTCGCAGGCCGACACTTAGCTCTGCCGACACTATCTATTGCCCCTCCCCGTACAGTAGAAAGCCTCCCACATCAAAGGACCCCCGAGTTGATCAAAGCCCCCACCCCATGAGATCCGATCGAACCCCCCCACATTCCATGACTCGGCGGAATATCCAGCTGCGCGATAATCATCACCTGTTGTGACCAGGGTGGGGACTTCAACTGTAAATATGTGTGGGAACGGGCTTGGAGCGGGGATTCCGAGAATGTCTTTCCGTACATCAAAGTATCGCCAAGAATGTGTTATATGTAATAAAGCAGTAAACCCGTATATAAGAGGCCAGGCCTCAGAGATGCGGTTAGAGCACCTCATGACGATACCTGCTGTCTAACTGATGTGTTCTCCTCCGGAGAGAATAAACCTTGTTTCCTGCCTTCCCGTCTCCAGCGCCTGCCTCTTCATTGATTAATAATTCGTGGGTTAAAAGGCGATACCGCCGGGCAAATATCGATTGTCCCCGACCTAGTTTCAACAATTGGCGTCCCAAGCGTGGGGCCCATCAGCGACTCGTGGATCCAGTGGGAGAGGTCCTGACGACAGAGTGAACGACTGCAACGATCGGGAGAGCTCTTGCCCAATAGACCCTCGTCTGGCAGCCGATCATCCGAACTTCACTAGTTCCGAACAGACCTCTCTCGAGTGATCTACGGTCCTGACTGGGAACCATTAGGAGTGCCGCGAGGAATACGAGAAAAAGAGGACGATCGGGCGCTGGATTCGGAAGACAAGAAACTGTCCATACGGTCCGGGTAAGGTCATGTAAACACGACAAACTGCAAAATAATTGTTTGATTGTTCAGAAAATACTAGTATTACTCTTTGTTGACCTATTTGGAGATTCACTGTCTGCACACGGAGAAACAGTAGGCTCTTTCCCTTTTGCAAACAGTGAAGGATAGGTAACGCAGCCGTCGTGCCTATTTTTCTCCCCCACTGATTAATTATTTATTTTAACGGACACTGATTAACTGTTTTTGACCCCGAGCTACTGTTCGCGGATTGTTTTCTGGAGATTCTCTGTCTACAAACAGGAAAGAACAGGTTCCCCTTTGCAGATAGTGAAAGGGTAGAGGACACAGACCTTTGCGGATCTACTTACTCTCCCCACTGGTCATTTATCTATTTATTGTTTTGTTATTGGTTCATGAGGTATTCACTGCCTGCAAACAACGTAGAATAGAAATATTCTGTCTAGTCTTTGCACACAGTGATAAGATAGGCAGTGCTGACTTTTTGTCCCTCGTTGCGAGCCGTCATGTCTGTCTTCTCCCCACTGATTGATAGCTGGTTCAGCCCGGACCGTTTATTAGAGGTGGATCATCTAGCTCCGCTGGAAGGCACCCCTAATAAAGACATGTTCATAAACTATGGATTAGTTACCATAGCCTATAATAAATTGTGGCACAGGTATACCAAAGAAAGTCAAGACAAACAGTGGCCACTGGTAGGATCCTTCGATCTTGATAAAATAGAAAGGTTAGAAATAGCCCTTCGTAATAATAAGACAACGCCTATTATGCTCGACTGCCTCGGTATGTGGCGCAAAGAAGCAATGCAACGAAAGAAAAGAGACGAGGACAGAGCAGGTAGAGGAATATATCAACAGGACAACCCCTGGACACCACGACCCGAAAGTTATCCCCCGACACTACGCACAGGACGGCCAGACTTAGGGCAAAACCAATGTGCTTTTTGTAGATATGCCGGGCACTGGAAAGCCCAATGCCCGACTCTACTGAGCGTGAGTAGGAGCAGAGGACCGACAGGAATAACAGGCCGGCAGAAAGGGAAAAGGCGCGAGACAAAGATGAATCAGACTGACTTGGACAGGCCAGATAGAACCACCACGTTCGATTATGCCCGATGGCACAGATTTCGCCAAGCCGATTTCAGCGACATGTTCGAGTCCTCATAGATCAAACAACGATAAGACGGGAAAACCCAGTGTAGCTCTAAATTGACAGACGACAAACCCCGAAGAAACCAGAAAGAATAACGTACACACATGATCAAGCATCCTTACGTTTAGCCAAGTAGGGAAAAGTTTAGGGTATTTCGAGGTAAGGGTTACACAAGTATCCTTCGCCGAGAGGACTAGGGATATTGCCAATGTCTGAAAACCTACTACCTCCTTCCGAACGCATCCTTATAGACATATAACTAAAGCCTACCCCATTGCTCTAACAAAAAGTATGCGCAGCATATAGAACTAAGATAATTATGGCCAATAACTGTTTTATGTTTGTCTTGGGTCTTTTTTTATATAATATTTGTACTGTCTCCCCGTCTGAGTTTGTGTGTACGTGAGGCATGAATCTACGTCATCCCTCTGCCTGTGTTTCCGTGTTACTTAACCTCTGGTAATAGAAACTTTAGCATGAAACAACCTGGAAAGAAAGGAATGGGAAACGAAATCAGTAAGCCACTGATGAACACGAACTTTTATTTAACATAACAAGCAAGAAACAATAACGTTAGATACAAGAACGGTAAACTGTAGAAAATAAAAGTCAGCAGAACACCCCCCCATTCTGGAACCTTCCAAAGTAGGGCAGGGTTACGGCTACGCCCAACCGGCGGCAACCCATATAAGGCGGGTCCTGCTGCCAACACTTGGCCAGGAAATCTTAACATATGGGGGAGCCAGAGGAGAGGCAGGGGCCAGCGGTCCGGCCACGGTGGCACGTGACAGTTGCAGGTAGTCCCGCCACATGTCCCCCCCGGTCCGGCCACCAATGGCCAGGGACTGGGGCCAGCTGGATCCGGCTGCAGCCGATGAGCCAAAGAACCCGTTCATGGGGCCAGAGCAAGGGGCGTCCGGCCGACATCCACCGGGAGCCCGGCCCAGAGAAGGACGGGACACTTCTTTCTTTTCCCCTCCGTAATGGCCGCAGCAGCACGCCAGGCGCCACTTCTATCATGAACAATGGCTGCGACAACTCTGGGCGGCGGGATGTCCTGTACATACCTCCACGAAAATTAGTCCTGGTCGGGCTGGGAGGGAGAGGCGACGCGGACGAGCCTCTCCCACCTCCACAGATAGGAGGCTTCCCAGCCCCAGTCCGGCCATCACAAATACCTCTGCAGAAATTTGTCCAGGTTGGGCTGGGAGGGAGAGGCGACGCGGACGAGCCTCTCCCACCTCCACGGATAGGAGGTTTCCCAGCCCCCGGCCCAGCGCCGAACTCCTCCAGCCAGGCGGTGGTGCCAATACCTGCGTAGCACCGAACATACCATGGTGGCGCCGATACTTGTGCAGCACCGAATGTGCGCTGCAGGTGGCCGTACTCCCGTAGCACTGAACATGGGACTTGTGGAGCACGAGATGTGGAAAGGCCATCGTGCAGGCCCATGAAAAAGAGCAGCGTGGGGTGCACCGGGAGAAGGAGATGGCGCGAACGAGTCTCCCCCGCCCCCCAGGTGGGGGCGCCACGGCTGCACCCTAGCTGAATGTCCTGCTCCTACGACACAGAGTTCCTTTTCTTTCACTCCAAAGGGTCTCTTCCACTCTTGCAGGCTCGACGAAGGGCGGCCCCTGCAGGGCCTCAAAATGGCGTCTGAGCCCCTGGAAGGCGGGTCTAGGCCGCTAGAGTAACTTTGAACAGCAATGTAACTCGGACGCTTGCCCACCGGGGCACGAGCCCCCACCTCCGACAGCACCCCCACAGCCTTGAAGATTCTACAAAAGTCCCCGGAGCCCTCGGCCCCTGCAGGCTTCCGGTGAGGGACGACTGCCTTGATCGCTAACGAAATAAGCATGACATAGCCACTCCTTCTGTTAGCATGAATTCTCGAACTGCCGAAAAGGACTCTGGTCCAACTGCCGGTTGTAGGAAACATTTTTTTTTCCCTGATGCTACTTCCGGACCAACCCGGCCCTGCCCAAAATGGCGCCGGTAACAATAGGAACTCACGAACGCCTCGTGGTGTTTTCTTTTGCTAAAAAGACTCGATGTTCCAAGATATGTTATGATCCTTTGTACACTTGGCGGAAAAGAGGGAGGATTCACTCGACGAACATATAAAAGGACCGCGTGAAAAATGTTTTTCAAATGTACGATTCATTATGATATTATCATGTCTGACATATAACCTCGCTTATGACGCACTCCCATGGTATACCTATAGGAATTTGATTACAACTAGTCCAACTGTGTTTCCAATTATGAAATGAATGCTCCTTGGTCCCTCAACTATTCGATAAACGTTTTTCCTGCAAATGAATGAATGAACCTTTTAAAACATGTCTTTAATCCTACAAAATAGCCCCCCTACTGTACGCACTTTAGCCATTGCCGTATCCGGCCAACCCCGATCACACTGTCCTATCAACATGCTTAACAATTGTGAAAATAAAGGTTTTCGAAACTATGAACGAGTATTGCATGCTTTATTTAAAATATATGGGATCAGCGGGAGAGTTTTTGTGCACCCTACTTTGTTCTCTCTTTAAGGTTATTAGAAGATGGTTACCCAGCCCCGGATGAAGGATTGGATCTGCGACACGATACTCTGCCTTCAGATACGCGACTGACTCATGAACTCGCGCATGGAGAAAGACCTCGACTTCTGAGGATGGGTAAAACGAAACGGTATAAATGATGGAATGTAAAAGATGGGTAAAATGAAACGATGTAAATGTTATAAAATACGGCGCTCAAAGGTATTAGGGAACAGAGTTGACCGAAGAACTGATAAACCTTAGAACATCACAGCGTTGAAAGAGATTTAAGGACCCCGATAGCGAGATACATCTACCAACTAGATACCTCGCACTAGGTACCTCTGGTTTCCTTTTTAACGTTTCCCTGCACCCGACCTATAAGGACACACTACCCCACCCCTCCCCCGGCTTCGGAAACTAAGACCCCAGGGATTCTATCCCGAGGAGATAAGACGAGTATGAGGTAAGTAAAAAACTTTCGTACCCGTGCTTTTGATATGCTCGAATGTTGTCCCCCTCCCCTCCTTTCCCCCCCCCCCTGCAGGCCACATCAAAATCACGACCAAGGTATGGTGAAGATCTGAAGCCTCGCCATGTCTGATACACGAAGCGGACTAACACTGCCTGGTGGCACCTAAACACACCCACAAACTGCTCTTGTACCAGGAGAGCCAATAAAGTGTATGACATGATGAAAGCGGTCACCCCTGTGCCGTGTTGCGTGAATGAGCACGTGTCACGTATGTCTGAACCTGTGCCGTGTTACGTGAATGGACACGTGCCGCGTATGTCTGAACCTATGAAGAAATGTTTTTTGTACGACTGAGACGTGGACTTGACTGATCGAAGGTCCGAGAATGCGAGAAGTGCGATACAATGGTGTTTTTCACTACTTAAAGCATGTCCCCTCTACCCTGCCTAATGTTTGCCCGTCCTGAACCGCATGCCTTCAAAATACTAACACCGACCCGCGATGTCTCGTGTCAAGTAATGCGCTGAATAGTCAATCTTAAATACACGGCCGCTCCCTATGTTGCACGTGTACTATCTAGCCTATTGTTGCGCATCTCTCTCTCTCTCTATCTCTCTCTCTCTCTCTCTCTCTCTCTCTCTCTCTCTCTCTCTCTCTCTCTCCCCCCTCCACACTCTCACTCTTCCGAACGACTAGCACCAAAATTGGCAAACCGCCACCCCTAGCATACCACCCAATTGGCTCCAAATACCGCCAGTATTTGCACAAAACTTGTCTTTAATAAACTCACCCTGACGCCGTGTCACTACCTCTCCTTTCTGCTAAAATTGATGGAACCGAGGTTTGGCCATTAGGGAAAGGACAGGTAAGACGACTGAGGTTCTCTAATCTGACCTGAAATAAAAGGGAACTACATGTCAACGGCTCCTGTGTCATAAAAAGATGCCTCAGATAACGCGACCTTCCCCGTCCCGAATTGTCGAAATACCCAAACAGAATGATCGAAACATCCTCATGTTCCCGGAACGCCCCTGTTCCGTATCAGCTGCTCCAGACGAGAGTTATAAAACTGTCCCTCACCCCCGGTTGTAAGAGATGGGTCGATTTACGCCCTTACCACAGTTTTCTATGTCCCTAGTTGTTTCCCATAAGACCCCTGTCTTTTCTAATTAAGTAGTCAGACCGTAAGAGGCTATGTAGGAACCAGAATGATGTTTACAAAGTTAAAGATTCGACCAAAGTGAAGAAATCATTGCAATGAACCCTGTTGAAAGCGAAAATGTTTAGTTGAAAGGCAGGATGCATTGATAGAATGAAAAATGTTTAGCCTATGTTCGCCCCTCGGCAAGATACCTATTAGTACCATGTTGATAGCTCACAGCACCCTTTGTAAACATAAAGCCCTAGAGAACGGTATAGCTTTGTAAGGCTCGTATTACGAAGGTGGGTCTCCATCAGAAGAACTGTCGTAGCTGTAATACAATAAAGGGTACCAGATCCCGCACCACAACCAACAAACACCAAAGAAATAGTTGTGAAGGAAAGTCATAGTAAACCCAGCAGGCCCATCATCACTCATTTATATGTTAGTTGTGAACCCTAATATAACGGACGTTTCCATTTTTGCCTGGAGCTGGGAGAGAAATAGACTTATGTGATTACCTTCCTCTGCCAATTCTCTAAAGACTGTCTTTTCAAACTCATTTAAGGGTACGACTGTCGGAGGAGAGAAGGACCGGATGTGGGAGCACGTGGCCTGACTACAGACTATGGAACATCTGCGACATTGGCCAAGGCGAGACCGCGACAGTGAGGAGCTGCGGGACGAGGCACTGTTTTCGACAAAATAAGAGGAAAGGGCTGGCCTGATGCCCCTGCTCGACGTCCGACGTATGCCGAAAAATCCCCGCTCTCTGAACTCGGTCATGAGCCTGCCTATCTGAAATTTTCCGTCCCCCTAGTCTGTTCCCGATCTGGCCCTGCTCCATCCCCCTTTTTCTCCGACCTACCCTAAAGGACTGCTCACACGCACATTTCTTCCATCTGAACTTTTTGACAATCAACTCAACGGACACAGGGCGAAAAGGACCTTTTCGACCAGAAACGCGAGGGAAAGGTCGTGCCCTGCAACGCGGGACCTAGAATACAGCTGGACCCGTAGCTCCACCGCCGGTGCTCCACGGCGCCAACAAAGGACGACAAAGGATGCTGAGAACTCATTAACTTCGAACATTTGACACCCTCAATCATCGTTTCTACTACGTCTCATTTCTCTCCCAGCCACCATTGTATTGATTATGCTCCAACAAAATCTGAACAGAACTTGTATATGTAATAACCTATCAGTTCACATTATGAAATGTACTCACTGCTCTCACTACAGAATCGTTTTTGTATTGCATTACTATGACTTTCCTGCGAACAAGTTTTTCGATAGACCCGCCTCCTAAGACGAAAGAATTTAAATGTAATGTTTATAGCTCCTTCACCTGGGTCCCTACTCTTTACTTATGTCCACCACAATAGACATGAATAGGAAATAGACCAGCAAGATGTCTTGGATATGTTAAAGGGAGGACTGTGGAAAATTAGTACGATTTTGGTAAACATTATCTGCGCCATCTTGCCTTTTCCCCGGATGCCACACTTTTGTCGTGCGCACCCGCCATTTTTGGTGCCTCGATCAGAACCACCCTCTGCACGCCACTGACCCCCCCAGCATAACCCTTCACCCTCGCAAAGGCCCGCGCGCTGACAACCCCCCCCCCGCTCTCACATGCCTTGGGTCATAAACCCCTCTCTAGCGCAGCTCTGCCTCAAAGCCCCATCCTGTTCCCAGCGCGACCCCTCCCTTCATTCCTTTTACGGTCCCAGGCCCTTTGATGCAAAACCCCTTTTCCTGTGCCCGTTTGTCTTCCTCGTTCCCAGGCCGACACTTAGCTCTGCCGACACTATCTATTGCCCCTCCCCGTACAGTAGAAAGCCTCCCACATCAAAGGACCCCCGAGTTGATCAAAGCCCCCACCCCATGAGATCCGATCGAACCCCCCCACATTCCATGACTCGGCGGAATATCCAGCTGCGCGATAATCATCACCTGTTGTGACCAGGGTGGGGACTTCAACTGTAAATATGTGTGGGAACGGGCTTGGAGCGGGGATTCCGAGAATGTCTTTCCGTACATCAAAGTATCGCCAAGAATGTGTTATATGTAATAAAGCAGTAAACCCGTATATAAGAGGCCAGGCCTCAGAGATGCGGTTAGAGCACCTCATGACGATACCTGCTGTCTAACTGATGTGTTCTCCTCCGGAGAGAATAAACCTTGTTTCCTGCCTTCCCGTCTCCAGCGCCTGCCTCTTCATTGATTAATAATTTGTGGGTTAAAAGGCGATACCGCCGGGCAAATATCGATTGTCCCCGACCTAGTTTCAACATGGCGATCCTGGATTTTTTCAAAACGATTCACAGGTTTTCATGTACTGCAAACTCAATTGCATGACTGGCCCAGTCTTTTTCTTTGATAAGTATTATTAACATTTTGTAACAGGAATTTGCTGGAAATTAAATCAATAGAATTTTTTGATTTATATGAAGAGGAGTCTGCCAATTTTTATTGCAAATCTTTTGTTTCATGAAAATTATACTGCAGATGGCAGAGTGCAGGTCCTTCCGGTGCAAAATTAAGGTTTCACTTAACTCTAAATAGGAGGGAACTGCAAATTTGGTTGATCAGGAGCACAGCGGATTTACATAGGTGCTCCCCTGCCAGTCTATTAAAGTGACCCTATCTTCTCTAGCCCCTAAATCTTGGACAATGAAATATACTAATTCCAATGGCTAATTTTAATATTAAAAAGGCGAAACCAACAAATATGACAATTTGAAGGAAAATAGTGCAAAAATGTCCAAGGACCTTAAAGCCTATAGAACGGACTTACAAGTATTTGATTATGTCATTTATTAGAGGAAAACCGAATTCTGTTAGGCAAAAATCACTGGTGCCCTTAAACTGCACATGATCTATCATTGGAAACATTGCAGCTTTCTTCATTCTAAATACTGTTAGTAGAATCCTAAGTTTGCTCAATAGAACATCTGTCGCGTTATTGATGGGGTGCCCCATCAACCGAAGTCTAACCCAGGCCCTTTGTGTTATTACACCTAAAGAAAGCACGTCATTCTATCAAATCCACTTATTCGGTAGGACTTGGGAAAAAAACTATTGCCTGATGTGAAGTATCTGAATCACTCACAGGTAAGACAGAGGCGATGAGCTCAGACTGCAAGTTCAAGTTCAAGTTTAACATTTGTATAGCGCACTACTCACCCAGAGGGTCTCAAGGCGCTTGAGGGAGGGGGGTATTTTATTTATCGAATATCCAAGTTTTTAGTTGTTTTCTGAAGGAGAGGTGGTTCTGTGTGAGGCGGAGGTGGGTGGGGAGTGAATTCCAGGTTTTGGCCGCTAAGTAGGAGAAGGATCTACCTCCCATGGTGGATCTATGGATGCGTGGAATTGCGGCGAGGGCTTGATTGGACGATCGTAGTTGGCGGGTGGGGGTGTAAAAGGACAGGCGCGTGTTGAAGGCATTCGGGTCCAAGGTCGAGGAGGGCTTTCTGTGCGTGGGTGAGGAGACGGAACGTTATTCTATTATTGATGGGGAGCCAGTAGAGGTCTTTCAGGTGACCGGAAATGTGAGCTTGGCGGGGGATGTCTAGTATGAGTCTGGCTGAGGCGTTTTGGATGCGTTGGAGTTTTTTCTGTAGTTTGGCTGTGGTTCCGGCGAAAAGGGTGTTTCCGTAGTCCAGTCGGCTTGTGACCAGCGCGTGGGTGACCGTCTTTCTTGTTTCGGAGGGGATCCAACGGAAGATATTTTTGAGCATACGTAGGATGTTGAAATGATGATGAGACGGCGTTAACTTGTCTGGTCATCGAGAGGGAGGAGTCCAGGATGAAGCCCAGGTTACGTGCGTGGTCCGTAGGTATGGGTGCGTTTCCCAGGGCCGGTGGCCACCATCAGTCGTCCCAGGCGGAGGGGGATGAACCTAAGATGAGGACTTCCGTTGTGTCCGAGTTCAGTTTTAAACGGCTGTTCTTCATCCACTCGGCTACTTCTTTCATCCCTTCGTGTAGGTTGGTTTTGGCGGTGTTTGGGTCTTTGGTGAGGGAGAGGATCAGCTGGGTGTCGTCTGCGTAGGAGATGATGTTGAGGTTGTGTTGGCGCGGGAGGGATGCGAGGGGACTCATGTATACGTTGAAGAGGGTGGGGCTGAGTGATGATCCTTGAGGTACGCCGCAGATGACTTTGGTGGCCTCTGATCTAAAAGGGGGGAGGCGGACTCTCTGGGTTCTTCCGGCGAGGAACGAGATGATCCAGTCCAATGCTTTTCCTTGTATTCCGATGTTGCTGAGGCGTTGTATAAGGGTGCTATGACAGACTGTGTCGAAGGCTGAGGAGAGGTCAAGTAGGATGAGGGCAGCTGTTTCTCCGCTGTCCAGTAGTGTTCGAATGTCGTCTGTTGCTGCGATGAGGGCGGTCTCGTTGCTGTGTTTGGCTCTGAAGCCGGACTGTGAAGGGTCAAGGGATTTGTTGACTGTTGACGGCTTTCTCAATGACTTTGGCAGGGAATGGGAGGAGCGAGATGGGGCGGTAGTTCTTAAGTTCAGTGGGGTCTGCTGTGGGTTTCTTCGGAAGTGCGCTGAGTTTGGCATGTTTCCAGTTTTCCGGGAAGGTAGCGGAGTTGAGGGAGCAGTTGATGACGTCTCGGAGATGGGGTGCGATAATGGAGTCTGCTTTGTTGAAAATGTGGTGGGGACATGGGTCGGTTGGCGATCCTGAGTGGATGGAGTTCATCAGGCGGATGGTGTCTTCAGTGGTGATTGTGTTCCAGGCGCAGAGGTTGTTGGAGGGGTGTTTTGGTTTGGCGGTGGGTGGAGTGGACTGTTCTCCGGGCTGGTTTTCAAAGCTGTTATGTATGTCGGCGATTTTGTTGTGGAAGAATGAGGCTAGGGAGTCGCAGAGGTCTTGGGAGGGAGTGATGTCGTTGGTGTCGGCGGTGGGGTTGGTAAAATCTTTGACGATGTTGAATAGTTCCTTGCTGTTGTGGGCGTTGTTGTCGAGTCGATCCTTGAATGCTGATTTCTTGGTGGATCGGATCAGTTGGTGGTGTTTGCGGGTGGCGTTCTTGAAGGTGGTCAGGTTGTCAGTGGTAGGGTTTTTTCTCCAGGCTTTCTCGAGGGTGCGACAGAGCTTTTTGGATTTCTTAAGGTCATCGTTGAACCAGGGGGCTTTTTTGCTATTTTGCTTGATTTGATGTTTTTTCAAGGGTGCTAATTCGTCCGCGCTGTGGGTGATCCATTGTGTGAGGTTGGTGGCTGCTTGGTTTGGGTCTGATGATTTAGCAGGAGGGTTTTGGTGAAGCGATGTGAAGAGCTGGTCGGTGGTAATTTTGTTCCAGTTTCTGCGGAGGATTGGTTGTGGGTGGTTGTGGGTCGTAGTCTTTTTGTAGTTGAAGTGAACACATCTGTGGTCTGTCCAATGAAGAGCTGTGGTGTGATTGAAGGAGATGTGCTTGCTGGAGGTGAAGATTGGGTCGAGCGTGTGCCCAGCATAGTGTGTGGGGGTGTCGACAAGTTGTTTGAGTGCGAGATTGGTGAGGTTGTCCAGAAGGGTGGTGGTGTTGCTGTCGTTGTTCTTTTCCAGGTGGAAGTTGAGGTCTCCCAGTAGAATGTAGTCCTCAGAGGGGAGGGTGTGTGGGCTGATGAAGTCAGTGATGTCTTCACTGAATTGTGTGCGGGGTCCTGGTAGTCTGTAGATGAGGGTGCCTCTGAGTGTCGTCTTGGGGCCGGTGTGGATCTGGAAGTGAAGGTGTTCGGCGTTAGCGAAGTTATTGTCTGAACAGGTCGTGATGCGGATGGTGTTCTTGTGAACGATGGCGATGCCTCCTCCTTTTTGGTTGGTGCGGTCCTTTCGGATGATCTTGTAGCCGTCCGGGATGGCTATGGCGATGTCGGGAGCTGATGAGGTGTTCATCCAGGTTTCTGTAAGAAAGGCGATGTCCGGCGATGTGGTGTCGAGTAGGTTCCAAAGTTCAATGGCGTGTCTGTGGATTGAGCGGGTGTTGAGCAGGATGCACTTCAGGTGGTTAGTGTCGGAGCTCTGTTTGGAGTTTGTGGATTTGGTGTGGGTCCTGATACAGTTGAACTTGCAGGAGCGGCAGGTGAAGGGTCCATGGGTGTGACTGCAAGGAAAAAACTCTATGAGCACCCCTGATTCGAGCAGGGAAATAAAAAGTCAAGACAGAAGGACACTTATTGCTGTTTTTATACTAGCCCAATAATTTAGTTTGAAGACAAATTGTTCCGTTTTTGGCCTTTTCTGGCACTTGGCAATTCAGACTTGGCCTGTGGAGATCTAAGACTGACAGCTGCCAAAGATGGTCAATAAAGTACTTACCTGTCATTGTCATGGTTATAAAATTACTAATAATAAAAACCTGATTACAGAGGGTTATGTTGCATGACGACATCCAGAAGTAAATGAAATTGTTTATATGCAATAACACAAAGCTTACCATAAATAGAAACTGATAGATTTGGGTCATTTAGCAGATGGTCTGCAAATCCTCTTGTGTGTCAGAGACACCTTCATTCACTCAGGCAGTGCAACACCTTGCCCACATAGTTAAAGGTCCCTTTCACTTTAGGGGGTGATTGTTTTGTCGAGAGTGCGTATGCCTGCATATTAGGAGCACTTTTGCCCAAATTGCAAAACTAGCTAGCCTCTATGTTGGCGAGTGGACATTCCCTTTTCCATTGGAGAAGTAAAAACCCCAAAGCAGTGCTCTGGGTTGGTAATACAAAATATTTTGCTTGTATCCGCCGTGCCGTGCATGGCAGGAAATAAACATGGCTGGGTCATCGCCCACCAGCCACGCCCCGTGGAGGGAGTTTCGGTGGGGCGGAGAGGCAGGGCGGGGGAGGGAAACGGTGGGGGTGTAAAAACCGGAGTATGGATAATTGAAGGTAAGTAAACAATTTAATTAAAAAACGAATTTCGTAGCGCACCCTGCATCACATTTTGCGATGCAGGGCACACTACGAAATTTGTTTTATTTATTAAATGGCCGTGGTTGTCGTCCACTTTAACTTGCCAGCTCAGAGGAGCCACTACGTCAGAAATGTATGATGACACAGTTCATTGAGCAGTGGTGCTGGAACAATTTTCAGAATGGAGGTGCAGCTATCAATGTTACAGACCTACCAACCTACAATTAAATGTCACTGAGTGAGGAGGGAGTGGGGAATAGAAGAGGGCAGTGCCTTGTACCGATAGCTACCTAAGAGGCACTCTGCAATCCACCAATTTCCCCATGCTCCGCTGCCCCCCCAAAAAACACAAAGGGTCACTGAGATTCTCACCGATGTCCTTGGGTGTTTTCACATCCCTTAATGGCTATCGTCTGCTTACAGTCTCCACATCCCTTAATGGCTATCGTCTGCTTACAGTCTCCGAAGACGAGCTGGAAAGCCACTTTGTGCATTGGTTTCCAGCTCGTCTTCCCTGCCACTGTGTGATTTCGGCTCCTCAGCTGGTGACTGTGTGAAGGGAGCCCACATCGTGTGACACATCATGCCACCATGTGAGTTGGAAGGTCTGATTTTACATCACTGAGCTCCTAAGGAGTCTGATAAATCCAAGCATCACAATAAGAACTTGAATCGCAAATGAGCCCTACCCATTCTGCAGAACAGCAGAAAGGGTGCATATGTAGGTGGTGTTGCATTTTGGAAGACACTGTCATAAATATATTACAAAAGCATGTTGTCGTAGCGTGCTGTCATTTACAGACAGCAAATTAACCACTGAATGACTTTTCTCAGACGCGCAGATTTACTGATAAAACTAAGTAGAGCACAAACGTTAATGAGTAGAAATTACATTTCTACTCAGAAAAAAATGCCATCCTACTACTTTTCCTTTCACACCAGCAAGATTAGCATATAGTTCATTTTACACAAAATACTCACTCTTTGCAGTCAGAGAAATAAAAGTAAACACCAATCTCCTTGTTAAAAGTACAAGTAGCAGTTTGTCAGAAGATTAGCCTGACATTTGACCTCTGTCTTTGAATGGAAAAAAAATGTGACAAAAAAGAAACAAAATATACAGTCGTCTTTCAGCTCATTCACCATAGGTACTCCAGCATCCTCTTCCGCTAAATAAGGGAGAGGAATTGCACGTTTGGTAGAGCAGCAGCCCCGCTGATTTACCACATGGCTCCTACTATGCTAAGTTACATTCCACAATCAGCTGCGGCTCCTCCGCTAAGGCAGAGGAGAGTCACCCCACAGGAAAAACAAAAAATGATAATAACACCATGTTATCATCATTTTAGTTACCAAACTGGCTCTATTTAGGTGCAGGTGGGGCAGTTGGAGCTGGGCTGCCCAGGGTGCATGGGGAGGATAGGTGGGCACTTTTTGAGTGCACATGGCGGTTTGGTCGGCCGTCTTGAGCTGGCCAAACATTCATGCGAACTAAGCATGTTCTCCACCTGGCTGTTTTGCACAGCCTGGGTGGAGGACTTGCTCTGGCTCCCAGTCCCTGTCTGAGTGCCGAACTACGGTGCTCAGACCAATCACAATGTTGCTGTCCTGCTGATAACAGCATAGTCATGATTGGCGTAGTGGAGTCTGGAAGCCTGTGTGCTTCCTGTTTCCTGTGTCGAACATTGGATAGACATCAACTGGGAGGTAAGTGGATTTTTCTTTTTTAACCCCCCCTCCCCGCCCTACCACTACGGCCTCATGGCAACCGCTACAGCAAAGGTTACATTCAATGCTTTCAAATCGAAAAGAGGTAACCTAGGAATACTGCAGAACAAGTATCAGAGACTAAAAGGAAATTGTAGATAGTGGTGTATACTGGTATATTTTTCAATCTATGTGAAACTCTACATAAAACTTTGCAAATTCACAAAGGTTGCAAAGTTGTGCGTTTTATACATTTTAAGTTTTGCCGCATTTACGTGAAAATCTTGGCTTGTGCAACCATCCATGTCAAAAAAGGTAAGCTTACAGAAAAAAATAAAATCTGCATTCATTTGCCACCGAGTAAAGAAAAACTCGAAAAAAGGAAAATTTGAGGCACAAAGTCTGCACATATTTTCCATCTTGGCAGAGTTGGATTGCGTCAAAATAATTTTGTAATGCAGTGAAATGTATGTCACAATGGCTAGGAAAACAGAGCACGAGTGAAAGAATTAAACCAGAAATCTTAATAAACTTTGTGAAATGTGACATTCTTGTATTTAGCAAAAGGTTACCAGTGGAAAAAATAGACCATTACTGATAGGTAACCTTTAAAACCATTAGAAAGTGACACATCCGTATCTACCGAGCAACGGCACAAATCCTGCTATCGCCCTACCATGTCACCCACATGAAGGAGCACAGAGTCTGAGGGTAGAAGAATTACCTTGAGCTTGGGAAGCCTCTTGATGGTTTTCAATGGACGCAGCACCCGCAAAACACGCAAAGACTTGATGGTCTTGATGTCACGGCCCTTACTGGTCCTGGAATGGCCAAAGACAACAAACGTTAACAATCACCCAAACTAGATCACATGCAGAATAGTGGACCGTCACAAATTATAGAAGACAGAAACCAAATACAGGATTGAGAATGAGAACATGTGGAGGAAGCCTTTAGTTGCAGAGGCCAGGCTTTTATTTTCACCTTCTTCTTTTCTCCTGCCACTCAAGTTATCACTCTTCATGTTAGGGATACTTATCTATGGATCTGTTCTTGGTACAAATACAAGGCATTTCTCAATCATTACCACTTGACTCTCACCATCTACTGTGAGCTCACCCTCCTTTCTCCTTTCCATTTGACACCGGCCTGCCCCAGTATTCGTAGGCCTTTCCTAAACTTTCTCTCCCAGCTCTCATCACTCCTTATGCTGTGAGGCATTTCACTCCTTTCAACCTCGATCTCACCCTCCAAAGTGGGGAACCTTGGTTTCCTTCGTGGAATATAAACACTAAAAACTCAGAACTAAAAATTAAGATATAGATCTGCTGATACACATCAAAACCAACCAGTGGCTAAATACGATGCATTTATCTTATATCTTTGACTGTTGACAGGGCAACGCCTTCTAGCTTTGTCCTTTAAGTGTGAGTACAGGACCAGCATTTAACTGATACGGGCTCATAGTCACTCATGGGTTTTGCAAGCATATATAACAGAAGGATGAGACATTTCATAAAATTCAGGTCAGTAGAAGTCAGCCAGCTATTGTGAGTGTTTCAGCAATTATTTAGTGAGTCCCATCTCATGATTATACCTACTATAGCTGACCAACTTCAGTAAATGATCAGATATTCCGCAGGCCCCCAATAATCAGAATAGCTTTTTAGCTAATATGTAATCCTGAAGAATCAGACCATACAAAGGCTTCAGTCAATCAATCAAACTGCATTAGTAAAGTGCCACACTGTAACTCCTAGTATTATCTGGGCGCTCTCTGTTGAAGACCCAGGTCTTGAGCTTCTTTCTGAAGTCTGCCAGCGAGGCGGCTGTACGGAGCTGGAGGGAAGGTTTGTTCCAGATCTTGGCAGCGATGTGGCTGCTATGGATGAGGGGTGTGTATGCAAGTACAAGTGAAGAGGAGCGCAGGTATCTAGAGGGTTGGTGGAAGTTCAGTCGATGGTTGATGTAGGCAGGTCCGTCCATCACCACCCCCTTTTGTACCACGTAGGCAGGTCCTAGGTCATGGAAGGCTTCGTAGGCGAGTGTGAGGATCTTGAACTGTCATTCCTTCTGGATGGGGAGTCAGCGGAGGTCTCTCGGTGGGGGGCAATGTGGTTCATTTGGGAACGACCAAAATGAGTCTGGCTGCAGCATTCTGTATGGTCTGGAGTCTTCTGAGGAGCTTGGTGGATATGCCGGCATAGAGGGTGTTGCCGTAGTTGAGGTGGCTGGTGACGAGGCCCTGGGTGACGTTCTTTCTAGTGTTGGTTGGGATTCACCGGAAGATGATCTAATCAATGCTCACTGCCTTAGCCTGCATGTGTCAGTGCAGGAACAGACATTCCATGGGTCTTGGGTGGATACAACTTATAATTGTGCCCACAAGGTATTACTGGAATAACAGAATCTTTGTGAATAACAAACTCTTTGTGAGTCAGAGATGATTAATGACAGCTGAGAGAGTATGTGTGAGTGGATAATTAAATGGAGTTTGGCTATATTACTTTGCCTGGTTTTGCTACATATTTGTTAGTCTAAGGCTGTACACTCTGCTGGTCTCAGCCTTATAATAGTAACAGCTATAGCCAGAATGTGTGGATGAAATATATAAAAAATTTTGGGGTCCAGATCATTAATAGTCACAGGTTTAACCACAATGTGTGAACAGAGAAACAAACATTTATTAGGCCTCAGTTGTTGAATCTTCATAATGTTAAAACAGAAGGTCTGGCATTCTTTTGGCTGCTATTAGGAATATGTACAGTTTTAGCCAGAAGGGGGAGAGGATCATTGCCTTCTCCAGGTCTTAAACCATACAACTTCAGAGCCCCATCCCTCTGGGATGGTTAGAGCTTTTATTGCATGGGCCAAAGCTCATAAAGATTCAATTTTGGAACCAGACCTTTCATGGGTTCTGTCTCATTGGGATGAGAAGCATTAGCAAGCACATCAGTGTAAAATCAGTCATTTGACAGTCTCCAAGATATAGGAACAGGCTTGACAACAACCCCACTCAAGAGCTTCATCCAGTATGTCATGGTGCAGGTTAAGGCAGTTCATGACTGTGGTCTTAATAATATTCACTCTCCCATCAGAAGGTGTCGATGGAGCATCAGACATTCCATGAGCCCCACATCTTTGGTATTTACAGCATTACTCAACAGCTGCGAGTGTGGAATGCAACACTGCACTCCCCCAGCAGATTCCTATTCTTATCTTTAGTTAACATGCCCCAGTATAGGATCACAGATTCCACGGACGCCGGCTTATTAGAATTCACTTCCATAGCCACCATGCATAAGGGTAGGGCCAGACATTCTATTAGTGCAGGTTCCTAAAGAAGGAAGGAAAAGTCGTTTACATGCAAGACTATCTCTCCATCAAGGCAATTCTTCACTAATTTATGAAGACTTAACAGATCTGTAAACAGATTGGATCTCTGCTTTTATATGTTTATCTAGTATATTTTATAAAAGAAGTTATTAAGCTGGGACACAGACAATGCAGAGTCAGCGGTTTACACTTTCCACAGGCACCTTTCTAACCATTTGCTGCTGATGTTTTTTTTTTTTAAAACAGATTTTATTGACAGATCATATAACAGTCGCGGAGCTCTGTATCCCAGAGGGATCTGCACTCCAATTGCATACATATACATCACCATATCCATCTTTTATTAGTATTCATGTGTAGCCAGTAACAACTAGAACCATGGAATTTCCTGCTGAGGTTTAGTGTCCTCAGTGCAAGTCTTTTTTCAATGTTTGAGGCACTTCGTACTTAAGCCTTCACAACTTTTTTCTAGGCCAAATGTGCGTCCTTTTTCCCCCCACATATTATGAATCGTAAGTGTATTCAGGGTTTGTAGATTCCCATTGAGTGAACTTGGGAAATAGGCAAAATATAGCAGAATGTTTGGGATTTTTTGGTCAAAAAGTATTGTACGAGAAAGACAGTGGCGGCCGGCACAGGTAAGAACGGTTGCGTGGTGAGGCTGGTTGTGTCGGGGTGGGGGGAAGTCCACAGATGACGAAATAGGTCAAATTAAATACAAAAATTAATAAAACCACTTACCTTTTGCTCGCCGCATTGCCGACTCTGCGATGCGGCGAGTGCAAGTTAAGTGGTTTTATTTATTTATTTATTTGTTTAATTTTACTGATCCCTTCGTCTCTCAACTCCACTCCACACCTCCCCGCCCCTGCCTCGCCCCACTCCACTGCCTCACCGCTCTTACCTGTGCCAGCTGCCACTGAAAGTGTTTTTGTTTCCAGAAAATAGCATCAACCTAAGGTTTGTTGTACTAAGATCATCATCTTCCCATCAATCAAGAACAGGCAGAGTAGTACAATAATAATTATTCCCACAGTTTATGCGATAAGTGGTAGTCGATTTTTCTTATTTTTGTTGGTTTAGGCCGATTTGCAGTTTGTGGCGGAAACAGGTATGAAAACTATAGATGAAGAAAGAAATCTATACATTTCTGAAATGTAGCAAAATTCTGAATCCAGCAAGGTGTCATTTTTGTAGATCACTCATACTTTGCCCAAAGCAACTAATCATTAAAATAAAAAAATAATACAAATAAATAGAAATAGATAAAACGTTTTGTTCACAAATTTTTTGCTTTAATGACCAATTTGCAAAAGTAATACTCCCTTACGTCTGTCAGACTGATCTGGTTACAGGAACATATAGTGTTTGTGAGTTATTCAAAACATGAGGTACCCTAGAGCCCGCAACTGAGTTGCAGGTTATTAATTAATTTCATAAGGTACTAACCATGCATCAATACATACAGTAAAATCTAATATAAAGAAAGGACGCGATGGAAAATATATATTTGAAATCTTTCCTGGATACAGGGTTTAGGAATAGTGATTGTTTGTACAACTCTGACTTTTTGGTAACCCACACTATCATGTGATTCAGAGGGAATTCGCAAAAATGTGTTCTTTCTTGCATACGGACTTGCAGTTGGAAACCCAAAATAGAGATATTTAATTGATTATGACAAATGTTCTACTATTCTGATCTTCCACTCTTCTTGTACCATACTTTGTGTGGATGCGCCTAGCACCTGTGAAAGTAAAGGCCCCAAAACTTAAAGTAGATGCATCAAGTTTCATTCTTGAAAATATAGCCATTTTGGTGATGGGAACAGCTGTGGTATCCTTACACTACAGCTTGATGTAGAAGAGGGAGGGTTGGCACTTCTGAGAATTTAAATGTATTAGCAGGCCACTGCTAGATTAGGTATTTCGAGCTGCAATCACCAAAGTCCATGTAAACCAATTTTATCTAGACATGATGTTAAGAGAGGCAGATGTTAAGCATCCACATGTTTTAAAATACCTAGGCTGCCATAATGAATTAGGTATAAGATGCCCCATGTTCTGGTTAATAGACATCAGAAGTAATGGCAGGAGTTTCATATTTCTCAGCTTCATCTATCCCTACGCTTTAGAGATTTCCATGCATTAGGCCTACAGCTAAAGGAATCTCCTATATCCAATTGAAAAAGGGCGGGGTGACCTACGCTTGAAGACTTTACTTTAGCCAGCTGAGTAATATCATGGCAACAGTTAGTTAATAATCATCTCAAAATCTATCCTAATTTGGTGTTTACTTATTTACATATTAGAAATCTTCAAGAGAGCGGATAGGTATCTGGTGAAGAAGCAGAGAGTATTAGTAAAGCCTATTTTGTAACCTGTCTCAAAGGTATAGCCAATTGGTATTGACTATTGCAACAGAAACTAGAAGGTGAAGTGATACCTTCCTTTCTGGATACCATCGCAGTTACCACAAATTCTAAAACTGATCTTTTTTTGGGTATTGTATAACGAAATTACCGATAAAGTGGCAGATGCATCAAAGTTATCTTTTGCGAGTCCTTAATAGCGAATTTTAAGGAATCGCTATTAAAGACTCACAAAACGGGATGCATGTCGGAATCGCAATGTTATTATCGATTCCTACAGATTCCTTATTTGCAATTCGGTAATAGCTAATCGCTAATAAGGAATGGCTTTCCCATTCATTCCTATGGGCTTAAAGGCCCATAGGAATGAATGGGAAAGCCATTCCTTATTAGCGATTAGCTATTACCGAATCGCTAATGTTCCGCTATTTCAAGGGTGCCAGGGTGTCCAAAGGACACCCTGTTGCACCCCTGAAATGGACCTGTGCACAAATGTTACGCACACACATGCATGTGTGTGCGCAACATGTAACTTTGAAAAGAAATGCACAAAAGTGCTTTTTTTAAAGTTTTAGCAAATTACCACGAAGTTCAACTTCATGGTAATTTGCTCCCCCTATTAGCGAATTCGCTATTTTTTTGGGTTTCATGCATTGCATTTAGGGAATCTCATTTTGGGATTCCTTAAATGCAACAGCAATTTAAGGAATCGCTATTCAGAGATTCCTTAAATTGCGATTTCTGCATTTGGGATGATGCATCCCAAATGCAAAAATACCGGGAGCAAACGGCCAGATTCTGAGATTCTGCCCGTTTGCTCCCAGTATTTTCTTTGATGCATCTGCCTGAAAGCTATGTGTGCTGGCAAGTATAGAAGGATGTCCCATTTTAGTGTGTGTGGGTGTTATATTATGCTCCATATCATATCCATAAGATGTATCCCGCACTTTCAATGGCATGCTTTAGATGTGGTAATGCTAAAGGTGACTGTTTGCATATATGCTTTACATGTCCACATCTTTAACATTTTGGGGATAAAATATTTGTATTTATTAGTCAAAAGCTCCAGTTGACTTTATAAACAGATTCTTCTGGAGCCTAATTTGGAATTACTCCACAATTTAGCCTGAGTGGGTCACCTCCACTCCTTCTTCATATGTCAAAATAAAATCCTTGGCATCCTATGGACTTTTTGTGCCCAGGGAAGTGGTGGGGGCCACAATTTGGAGTAACACCCTAAATTGTACCCTCAGGGCACAGAAATACTGTTATATTATTTGGGGAGAATGCGTGCCCATTGCCAAGGTTGTGCGCCTGCCCCCCCCCCCCCCCAATATTGGATATTGGATATTGGAGGGGTATTTGTAAAGCGCAGACGTTCGCTCCGAAGGGAGCATCTTGGCGCTATGAAAACCTGGGACCAGATCAGAGGGAGGGCAGTGGGGGGTTTAGATGGCTGCTTTAGTCCAGTCGTCAGAGAGATTAAAAATCCATGTTTTGAGGTGTTTCCTAAAGGGTTTCTCTTGCGTCTGGAATCTAAGATGCTTTGGCATACTATTCCAGGCTCTGATAGCTAGGGTGCTGAGAGTTTTTCCGCCTTTGGTTTTTAGGTTGAATTTGGGGAGGGTCATGAGGTTTTCTTGAGAGGATCTAAGAATGCGACCCGGAATGTAATGAGGGAAACGTTTCGCAAGGTAAACTGGGCCAGATTTGTGGAAGGCTCGGAAGGCTACAACGAGAATTTTGAATAGGATTCTCTTGTGCAGGGGGAGCCAGTGGAGGAATCTGAGGGCAGTGGAAATAGAGGATTTACGTGGGAGTTTTAAGACCAGACGCGCGGCAGTGTGCAGGACACTTTGCAGTTTTAGTTGGGTGGATTTCTTGGTCCCTGCCAAGAGGCCGTTGCAGTAGTCCACCCGAGAGAGAATGAGGGCTACTGCAATGGTCTTTCTGGAGTCGAGCGGGAGAAAGTCGCAGAACTTTCTCATGGATTTTATAATGCCAAAGCATTTACCCGCCACGGTAGTGGCATGGGAATCAAAGGACAGATCGGAATCGAAAATGACTCCGAGGTTTCTGGCCGATGAAACTGTCTGGGGTGGAGCAGCAGAGTTATCAGGCCACCACAGAGCGGGACAAAAGGATGCGTTCTTCCCAATGGGCAGGATTTCGGTTTTGCTGGAGTTACAGCGAAGGTGGTTGTTATCCATCCATTGAAAGACCGCTGTGAGGCAGCATTTAAGGTTGAGTTCGGCCAGGTTGGAGTTGTCTTCGAGAGGGATGACAAGCTGAGTATCGTCGGCATAAGACGTGACGATTATGCCGAACGATTCTATGAGTGAAAGCAGAGGGATGAGGTATATGTTGAATAGAAGGGGACTTAAAATGGAGCCCTGGGGTACTCCACACGAGATTTTTTTTTCTTTGGATTGGAAGGGGCCCAGTGAGATGGTCTGAGACCTGTCACTGAGGAAAGACCTGATCCAGGCTAAGGCTGAGTGGGTAATGCCGATATCCATAAGTCTGTTTAGCAGTATGGAGTGGGAAATAGTGTCGAAGGCCGCCGTGAGGTCAAGAAGGATCAGGATGGCCTTCTTCCTCTGATCTTGAAGGTTTTTAATGGTGTCGGTCAGCTCGATCAGGGCGGTCTCGGTGGAATGTCTAGACCGAAAACCGGATTGCTGGGGGTGAAGTAGGTTGTGGGCATCGAGGAAGGCCTTAAGCTCTTTATGGACTAATTGTTCCGTGATTTTGCCCAGTGCGGGTAGCAGGGTGATGGGACGAAGGTTAGTTAGATCAGAGGGGGGTTTGTTCGCCTTTTTCATCAGAGGTTTAACCGTACCTTTTTTCCAGGTAAGTGGGACAGAGCCCGATTTGAGGGAGAGGTTGATTATTTCGTTGATGATGGGGTTTATTTCATCAATGATGATATGAAGGATCTTGGGGGGACAAGGGTCAGAGGGAGAGCCTGATTTGCATGAGAGAATCACTTCTCTGGTTTGAGTTAGAGTTACCGGAGAGAAATGAGTGAGGCAATTTGTGGTCGGGCGAGATTTGTCAAGCTCTGAGAAAGAGAACACCGGGGGGGAAGGGGGAAAGTTGATGTGAATGGAGCTTATTTTTTCCTCGAAGTAGTCGGAGATCTTATCGCACAGCTCTTGTGACGGGGGGATCTCCGGTTGGAGGGCTTTTGGTTTGGTAAAAGACTTTACTATGGAGAAGAGGGTTTGTTGTTTCTGATTGGCGGCATTGATGGCGTTTACATAGTAGGTTTTTTTAGCTGATTTTATAGTTGAGAGATAATTTTTTCTCAGGAGTATGTAGTTGCTACGGTCGTCGTTGTCGTATGATCTACGCCACTTGCGTTCTGCTTTCCTGCAGAGGAGGTGGGCGGCGGTAAGGTCAGGAGTATACCAGGGTGCTTTGTTTTTCGTTATTTTTAGGGTGTTGACTTTTTTATTGGGTGGACATCGTTCGGAGATTTCTTGCGAAAGCCATTTGTTGAAAGAAACAGCATCTTTATCGATGTTTCCAGAGGAAGGGGGGGCGTTAGAAGGGGAGAGGGGGTGAGAGATAAGACTTGCCTGCACAGTTTTCCAATTAATGGAGTGAGTGTGTTGGCGGATTGGTTTTTTGCAGTTAGAAGGGAGGACATTGAGAATGTGGAAAGGGATCAGGCTGTGATCCGACCAGATTTGGGGAATGGGGGGTGAGGTGGAGATGGCTGGGAAATTAGAGCAGACACCGTCCAGGGTATGACCAAGGGAGTGTGTGGGCAGCTTGACACTTTGTTGAAGGTCGAAGATGTCCAATGTCTGCAGCAGGTTACTGGTGGAGGGGTCGATCGGTATTTCTAAGTGAAGATTAAAATCGCCCAGGAGGGTGAAGTGAGGGTAGCGGAGAAGGAAATGACCGAGTGCGTCGTTGAGGGAACCGAGGAATTTCGTCGCATTTCCCGGCGGGCGATAGATCAGCCCACCTGAAAAAGAGAGGGTGTGGCTAAGCTTGATGGAAAAACCTAGTCCCTCGGCATCGGTGAGGGGGTCGAGGCAGAATGTGTGACAACTGAAGGAATTCCTTAAAATGACCGCGACACCTCCACCTCTCCCTTTCAGTCTATCCTGTCTGTGGAAGGAGTACCCTGAGGGGAGGGCGATGGCAATGTCAGGGTTACTGTCTTCAGTAAGCCAGGTCTCGGTGATCATAAGGCAGTCCAAGTTGTGGTCAATAATAAGGTCGTGGATGTCCTGACTGTGTTTACACATGGACCTGGCGTTAATTAGACCTCCGGTGAAACAAGGTTGCGTAGGAGGGGTTGGCTGATTCGTTGCGAAGTTGAGGGTCCAACGACAATTATTACAACTAGTGGGACCAAATGTAGTTGAGAGGTCGAGTTTGCAGGGGCAGTCCGATCTGCCTTGAAGTTTGCGAAGGACATTGGGTGCATACCTGATGCCAAGAGGGTGTTGGGCAGGGGTTCCTGCGCCTGGCGCGGTCTTGGCGCGGACGGGCGCAGACGGGCTTCCCTTAGGCGCGCCTTCGGCGCGCAAACGGCGCTCCCGCTGCGCTCGTCCGCTGCGCGACCTCTGAAAGCACATTTGTAGGGGCAAGGAAGGGGGCGTGGCCTAAAAAGGGGGCGGAGCCAGCGCGCACGCCGCTGGCGATGGCGGCTGCAAGCAGGAAGCAGGAGAGCGCGAACAGCTATTACTATCAGCTGTGCGCTGAGTGAGAACGAGCACTGAAAAGTGCTTGGTGAATTAAAAACAAACAATAACAACAGTGACACCACACAAGAACACGAGTGCAGTGTTAAGAACAATTTTTAAAAGAGCAGTGGAGTACCTCCAGAACCCGGCTTTCCGCCTCAGGTCTGGGACAAGGTTTACACTACCGCTAGGAATCAGCGGGTTTAAGTAGGGTGATCAGGGGGCGTGGCCTAAAAAGGGGGCGGAGCCAGCGCGCACGCCGCTGGCGATGGCGGCTGCAAGCAGGAAGCAGGAGAGCGCGAACAGCTATTACTATCAGCTGTGCGCTGAGTGAGAGCGAGCACTGAAAAGTGCTTGGTGAATTAAAAACAAACAATAACAACAGTGACACCACACAAGAACACGAGTGCAGTGTTAAGAACAATTTTTAAAAGAGCAGTGGAGTACCTCCAGAACCCGGCTTTCCGCCTCAGGTCTGGGACAAGGTTTACACTACCGCTAGGAATCAGCGGGTTTAAGTAGGGTGATCAGGGGGCGTGGCCTAAAAAGGGGGCGGAGCCAGCGCGCACGCCGCTGGCGATGGCGGCTGCAAGCAGGAAGCAGGAGAGCGCGAACAGCTATTACTATCAGCTGTGCGCTGAGTGAGAGCGAGCACTGAAAAGTGCTTGGTGAATTAAAAACAAACAATAACAACAGTGACACCACACAAGAACACGAGTGCAGTGTTAAGAACAATTTTTAAAAGAGCAGTGGAGTACCTCCAGAACCCGGCTTTCCGCCTCAGGTCTGGGACAAGGTTTACCAATAAATCCCTAGTGTCCAACGTGTGGATCCCTGCTCTGGGATTTCACTCCGAGAGTGATCCCAAAGCAGGGATCCACTAGGGAGATAACATTGACCCCTTTCAGGCGGTCAATATTATGCATTGATGAAATGAAAAGCAGTCAGCATGCTGATCATCACAGTTCAAAAAAAAAGAATGATTTCAGGGTGCACAGAAAGCCCTTTCCTCACTTTCTGAAAATATTTTTATAAGACAAAATCTTGCTGATTGTGCTTTGCATTAGATGGGCACACTGTTCACATCCACTGCACTGTTAAGGTATTGTGGTGGAAAAACATGGTTCGTCCACTGCAGTTAAAGGGTTAAAAATTAAATATGAAAATTTGTGGGCCAATAGGGAACAACACTTTAATGAAAGAAAATAAAACTGCACTGTGCCCTAAGTCCAACAGGTGACCCAGCTGTCATACAGGGTACAATAGTTGAGTGGAGGTTTTATTATGGCTAAGGCAGTAGGCTAAGATCATTTCAGATGGATTAGCATTGAAACCCTGCTGGACTTGGCCCTCTCTGCAAGGTCACCCCCAAAAATGTTGCCTTCACCTTTCCTGTTTTCTGAACACGTTTTTGTTGGCCTTTAGAACTCTGTGTACTTTACTATTGGTAACCAGAGCTAAAGTGTTTATGGTCACTCCTTTAAACCTGGTAAAATTGGCCTACAACCAATTGGCACATTACATTTTCTTATAAGTCCCTATCCAAGTGGTACACCATGTGCCCAGAGCCAGTAAATTAAATGCTACTAGTGAGCCTGCAGCACTTATTCTGCCACTGCTTAGGTAATCTTTTTAAACACATCTCAAGCGTACCATTGGAGCCTGAGTGCAGTGTTAAATTGCCATTTTGACCCGGCAAAATAAATTTTTGCCCAGAGCTAAACTTTCTATTTTAATATATATCAGTCACCTTTAGGGTAGGCCCTAAATGGGCAATAGGGCAGGGTGCAGCATATTTAAAAAGTTGGACATGTACTTTTAAGTTTTATATGTCCTGTTAGTGAAAGCCTCACAAATTCATTTTTCAGTACTGTTAGACATACCTTTCACACAGGATAAAATTGGATTACGTTATTATATTTAAGAAGTGACACCTTTTGTTTGGGAGAAGGTAGAAATATAATATTTGGTGTATTAGGAGTTGTAATTATAAACCCTCTTTAATGGTAACAGCAGAATTTTAGTCATAATTCTGAAATTGCTACTTTTAGAAAGTTACACAACATACCTGGCTGGCACTTATACTGCTGTTATCTATTTGAACAGACAAGAACCAATACCTGATTTGATTGGCCCTGGTTATTTATTCAATCATTATTCCATGTTTTTCATGCTTTCTTTTATCTTATGTGTCAGAAATAGAGAAAACACTTTTTGTTTCAAACAATATACAACAAAACTCAAACATATAAAACGTGGCAAGGCCATATAAGACAAAAATAAATCAGTAAACATTACATCATAGTGTTAAGCCAGTCAATAATTTCATGAATGCAGCGAGCGTTAAAGATAAAAGAAACAATGAAAAATATGGAATAACAGTTGAATAAATAACCAGGACAAATTAAATCAGGTATTGGTTCTAGTCTGTTCAAGTAGATAACAGCAGTATAAGTGGCAGCCAGGTAGGATGTCGTGTTACTTTAATTAGGCCCTACCTAGCTGCCAAAAATCTGTACTACCCCCTTTGACATAATATAACTTTTAGAAACTTAGCATTTTCTTGTTCCAACCACTTGGTCCCTGCTGTTCCGAGGTCACATGACTAGATGTAGTTGGCAGTAGGATGTTGTATATTCCTCCCAGACAGTCACACATAAGGCAGACTGGGTGTTGGCTGGATAGGCCATTCTGATAGGATGGGAGTGGTGGAGCTCTTCAAAAAAGCTGCCTCAGGTCACACACAAAGAAATTCACACTAGCCTTTTGTGCCACCAGACATCCTGGGACCGACAAGGAGGAAGGAAATTGCAACATCATCTTTGGGGGAATACCTCAGAAGTTTGATCCACTTTAAAGCTGGAACCCGGTATAAAATTAGGACCCTCAGACCCACTCTTGAGCACACTCCTGGACCTGTGGATACTACTGAAGAAGGACTGCTTGTCCTATTGCCAGAGACTGCCCTGCTGCTGGAGGCCTGCCCTGCTATCTGAGAAGGAAGACTGGACCGGCTCCCTTTATCCTAGGCTACACAAAGTGACTCCAATGGTCAGCTGATTGACCTACTGTTCAGAGCTACAGGGACATAATACACTCCAGTGGGCTCCCTGACACTGCCCAGCTGACCTGCTGCACTGGCCCTGCAACTGGGCTTGCCAGAGCCCAGCTGGCAACTGCGGGAGTGAATCCTGATCCCTTAGAGGTGCCCCTCAGGTTCTGGGCCCTTGACTTGGCATCAGTTGAGCTCCTCCTGGAAACAAAAGAAGAAATCCTGAGGTTTTGGGCTCTTCGCAACCGTGAATGGGCTCATTTGAGCCAAGATCTTGCTGACTTCTAACGCACAGCTCGGGTGAACCCGACTTTTCCCGCTACAGTGACCGCCAGCGATGATCAGCAACGTGAGATCTGCAAATGATGCTGAAGCATCAACCATTGTGACATCCAACAGGATCTTCACCCTACTGTCAATGACCATCTATGATGTTCTCCCTACTCCTTGCAGCCTCCTCCACTGTGAACTAGACTCTTCTTGTCTGACTTTAAGGAGGTACATTTTTCAGCGGAACTTACCTGGTCCCTGTATTTGGCCTACGCTCCATTGTGGTTGGCCTGAACTTGTGGCTTTCCCCATGACCAGAGGATCACAAGTTTTACTTTTGTGCTTGTAGGCACTATATCTACTTACATCTTTGAAATGTCATATCCCTGGTTCTACTGATTGAATTGTTTGTCATTTTGATATCAAATAATTTATTACATTTTACTCTATTCTTCCAAATTAGTGTGGGAATTTTCTTGTGTTGTCTCTTCACTTCATTACTGTTTAAGTGCTGCATAAATACATTACACATTGCCTCTGTGTTAGCCTGACTCCTTTTGTGTCAAGCTACCTAGAGGGTTAGGAACAGGTGAATTAAGTGACTTTTGTGGTTCACGCTGACAAGGATTGTGGCTTTTGCTTGAGAAGGGCTCACACCCCCCTCAACAACATCTCATAAAGCCTTTCTGTCCTCCTCCCAGGGGTGAAGAGCAGGCTGATCATTAGTTCAGTGAAGAATCCCCTGATTAATAAATAAGATTACAATTAAGTAACTGTACAATATCCACCCCTCCATCTTCTCTTATATTAATGAGCATTACGAAGAATAGCAAACTCACTTTTAATACTCTGATGGGAAATTAAAGGAGCCTGAGAGCTGAAATATAATGAACAGCTGAAGAAGAAAACAAGTTACTTACCTGTAACTACAGATATCCAGTATTGGTATCTTTCATAGATTCACATGCCTGAATCATTCCCCGTCGCTGAGGTGGGAGTCCCACGGTAATATTATATCCAATAGCATTGCCTTAGAAAATTATTCGTAGTAGGCTGAAAAGACTATAGGCCAAACTAGGGCCAAAACTTAGCAGCCTATCTACCTCATTATGTAAAAAGAACTGAAACAGGAGTTCCAACCAATCAGCTGTAAGCACCCTCTAGAACCTTCCCAGCTGAGGCAGTTCTCCTCAGATTTTCCCAGCACAAGTGAGAAGTATGTATCCATAATAAAGAACTACCTTGCCGGGGAGGAGGGTGGGTGCATGTGAATCTATGAAAGATACCAATACTGGATAACTGTAGTTACAGGTAAGTAACTTGCTTTCTTATCCACTATTGGGGTATCTTTCATAGATTCACATGCCTGAATCAGAATAGCAAGCAGTAAAGCAATATCTGTCGTTAGCGGAAGGTGGGAGACAACCCGTAATTGTACATATCCCCCACACAACCGGAAGGTTATAGAGCACTAAAATGTAAATATACATATATGCAGAAAAAACCTTCAAATACTATCGTTAATAACAAAGACAGCAATTGATAAACAGAATATTACAGCAAATTATACATATTTTCATAACACCAATAAATTGTGAGAGACCTTTGAAAAGTGTAACCTTAATGAAGAAGATGTTGCAGCACCGCCTCTCCAACTGCTGTGTAATGCCGACTGCAAACAGTAATGCTTTGTAAAAGTATGGACACTCTTCCATGTAGCAGCTCGGCAAATGTTCTCCAGCGTGACTCCAGCAAATAAAGCCGTCGACGCCGACATCATTCTGGTGAAATGCGCTCTGACCTTTCTGACTAAAGGTCTATTAGCCTTTTCATGACAGAATTGTATCACTGAGGATAACCATCTAGCTATAGTTGCTTTCGTCACAGCTTTTCCTAGCGTGACTTGTCCATAAGCAACAAATAGCTGGTTAGATTTTCTTATGTCCTTAGTTTGTTGAAGATAAAACTTTAGACATCGCTTGACATCAAGAGAGTGCAGGGCCTTTTCTGCCGGTGTGACAGGATCCGGGAAAAAGGTCTTCAACTTTACCGGCTGGTTTAAGTGAAATTGAGACGGTACTTTTGGAATGAATTTTGGATTTGTTCGCAATGTGACATAATCCTTCGAGAAATGGAGGAAAGGTTCTGAAATGGTGAAAGCCTGAATTTCACTAACCCTCCGGGCTGAGGTGAGAGCTAGTAAAATAGCCACTTTCCAGGTTAAGAATTTTAATTCAGCTCTATGGATAGGCTCGAACGGTCTCCTCATTAATTGGGACAAGACAATATTGAAGTCCCATTCAGGAGGTGGAAGTCGAATCGGAGGAAAGGCTCGAAACAATCCTTTCAGAAATTGTTTTATCAGTGAAGATGAACATAGTGAAGGCTTGTTCGAACTTCTTCTGAATCCGGATATGGCAGCAAGATGTACCTTAATAGAAGAGAATACCAGGCCCGCCTTGGCTAGAGAAAGTAAGTAAGGTAGAATTTCCTAAGGTGGAGCTTGAAGAGGATGAATATTATTTGCTTCGCACCAACATCAAAATCGTTTCCATTTGAAACAGTATGTTCTGATAGTACTCTGAGCACAGGCTTGAGACAGAATTGCTCTACAGTCTTCAGAGATTTGGAGATCTTTAAGCTCTAAGAAGTCAGGAGCCATGCGTGCAAGTGCAGCGATTGAGGATCCGGGTGCAGAATCTGACCTCCTTCCCTTGACAGCATGGAAAGAGTCGGTTTGAGACGAATTGGAGGTTGTTGAGATAACAGGAGCAGTTCTTAGAACTAGTACTGTCTCGGCCAGCTAGGAGCAATGAGGAGAGGAGTGCAATGTTCTTTCTTCATCTTCTGCAGAATCCTTGGTATCAACGGTATCAGGGGAAAAGCGTAGGCATAGATTCCTGACCATCTCATGGACAGGGCATTCCCTCTTGAACCCCGTTGAGGAAATCTGCTGGCGTAGAACCGGCATTTGCTGTTTTGTCTTGTCGCAAACAGATCCAGAGTTGGTGTGCCCCACTTTTGGAAGATTCTGTTCACCTGCACCTGTTCTAGCTCCCATTCGTGGCAACCTGTGAGGGATCTGCTGAGGTTATCGGCTAAGGAGTTTTGAACCCCCTTCACATGCTCCGCTCTGAGAGTTATGACGTGCTGTATAATCCACTCCCACATCTCTTGAGCTTCCTGTGATAGGGATAGAGATCTTGTTCTCCCTTGTTTGTTTATGTAAAACATGCTGGTGGTATTGTCCGTACGCACCAGTACTGATGAGTTTGCAATTCTCGGAAGGAACGCTTGCAGAGAGAGGAAAATGGCTCTTAATTCAAGACTGTTGATGTGTTTCTGCCGATACTGATCTGTCTTGAATCTGGAGGTCCTGAAGATGACCTCCCCATCCCTCCATTGATGCATCCGTAGTTAGAATGAATTCCGGGATAGTTTGAAGAAATGTGAGGCCCGGAGACAGATTGCTTACTTTCGACCACCATTGGAGAGCTTGTCTCATTCTGGTTGTCACCTTTATGAGATCGTCGAACGATCCTCCTAGTTGTTGCCTTTGTTGTTGTAATCCCTCCTGCAGTGGCCTTATCCTGAGTCTTGCAAAGGGAACTAGGTTGATTGCTGAGGAGCACATCCCTAGCAGAGACGCATACGACCGGACAGAAAGTGACTTTTTTGCTGAGATCTGCCTTGCCAGTCCTCGGAGTCTGTCCTGACGTTCCTGAGACAAGAATGCTTTGCACTTTTGAATATCCAGAGAGGCTCCCAGAAAGGTTAAGACCTGAAGGGGCTGCAATTGTGACTTCTTCGCATTTAGAGTGAGGCCTAGACTTGAGAATAGACGAAGGGCGCTTCTGACCGCTTGTCTTTTGGTCTGTTTCTATGGTCCTTTGAGCAACCAATCGTCGAGGTACGGGAAGGCCTGTATCCCCTGGGACCTCAACGCTGCAGAAACTGGGGCCAGGCATTTTGTAAATATTCTTGGTGCCGACTTTAGCCCGAATGGAAGCACCTTGAACTGGAAGTGGACGCCAGCCACTGTGAATCGAAGGCATTTGCGATGTTTGGGGTGTATAGGGATATGGAAGTAAGCGTCTTCCAAGTCCAGAGAAGCCATAAAATCGCCTTTGTTGAGACAATTGAGCACATCTGCCAATGTCACCATGCAAAAACTCTGTTTCTTCAAGAATGTGTTGAGTCTGCGCAGATCCAGAATCGGGCGACACTCTCCCGATTTTTTCTTTATTAGGAAGAAGCGAGAGTAGAAACCTCTTCCTTTCTGCGAGATTGGAACCTTCTCTATCGCATTCTTGCGAAACATGTTTAAGGCCTCTTTGAACAGTAAGTGAAGACGAGGGAGAGGGGGACCCTTGGGCGGAGTCGTAGGTGGTTTCTTTAGGAATTCCAGAGTGTATCCTTTATCCACTAAATCGAGGACCCACCGGTCCGATGTGATGTTCTGCAATTGATGGTAAAATGCAGAGATCTTCGCCCCCACTGAGAGGAAGGGGTGTTGGACTGGCGTCCGGCAAGACTCATTGACGCCTGTTTGAATCTCGTCCTTGATTGCTTGCTCTTCGTCTCCCTCCCTGACGAGAGAAATTACTGGAGGTAGACTGACGATATGATGACTAGTAATACGGTTGCTTGTACTGCGATTGGTATTGCCTGTTCTGTTGGTTATGGTAATGCCCTCATGAAGAAAAACCACAACCTCTTGCTCCTCTAAAAGAACCTCTCTTGTACTGTAGGGTACCAAGCGATTTTGCGTTATCAGTATCAGTTTTGATAGTAAGCAAGGCGTCATCTATGTGCTTACCGAAGAGCGAGTCCCCGTCGTAAGCCATATCAAGGATTTTAGTTTGAACCTCAGGTCTGAAGGAGGTTGCTCTGAGCCAGCCTTGGCGTCTGAGCACCGCAGCACCCGCTAACTGACGGAAATTAGTATTTGCAATGTCCAGGGCGCAATCTATTATTTCTGACGCCGCCCTTTCTCCTTCAAGCAGTATCTTACGTGCCTCCTGTTGACAATCCTCCGGTATCAACTCAAGAAATTCAGACAGCTCCGACCACATCTGTCGGTCGTAGTGGGCAAGAATCCGAAGAGAATTTGCTGCCTTGATAGAGGATGCAGCATTAATGGAAAACTTCTTGCCTATTAGGTCCAACTTTCTGCCTTCTTTGTCCGGCGGTGCCGAGATTGGAGTGGACGGATTCTTGGACCTCTGTTGAGCGGCTTGAGATATCACAGAGTCCGGACGTGGGTGACCCACCAAACAGGATGGAGTTTCTGGCGGTGCTCTGTACTTTTTCTCTATACGAGGAAGGACCGCAGGGATAGAAGCGGGTGTCTTCAAAATCTTTAAACCTTCCTGCCAAATTACGTCTATAATGGGTATAGCTCTGGTGATCCTCCTATACCCCTCTTTAAAATCATGTAAAAAGCAGTCAGACTGCTCAATGGTAACCGGCAGTTCAAACCTTGTAGCAGCCCTTTGCATGATATTATGAAAGCCTCCAATGTCCTCCGGCGGTGAATCAGAGGGCTGTGGCAGAGGAGGTGAAGGCATGGGTATTACATAGTCATCTCACGGATCCATAGGCGTGTTGTCTTGAGGCAGCTCACCTTCCTCTCTCCCATCTTCATCTGAAGAGGAAGTATACCGATCATCTTGTGGCACGGGTTCTGCAGTGTGTCTTGGTGACACTGGAGGCTGCGGTGGAGGAGGTGCAGGTACGTCCGCTGGTACCGGAGGCACACTTTCCGTGGATGGAGTCGGTGGGAACCTCTAGCGATAGTCTGCCAACATGGCTTGCAAATCCTGTATCTAAGAAGGAGGGAGATGACTTGTTTCCTCCGAATGTGTAGGTCTGTATGATTGTCTATAGCAAGGTGTAGACAAATCTTCTTGATAGTAATGCTGTTGCATATCTTTGTCATCGTCTTCCTGACATTTGATTCTCAAATCTGAAGGATGACGTGCCACTCCAAAGGGGCCTTCCTCATCTTCATCCTCATCCGATTCGTCCTCTACATATGACTTCAAAATGTGTGATGGCAGAAGCGGGGAAATATTCGAATAGTCCTGCCTCTGATATGTCTTCATTTGAAAATGAGTATACTGCGCTCTTGTAGGTGGCGTCTTGGTAAGCAGATGCGCTGGAAGCGGCTGGCTCATTGAAGAAATGACGGCAGACGAGCTCGTCGCCGACGGGCTCGTCGTCGACGGTGACGTCGTCGACGGTTTCACAGTCGACGGGACTGTCGTCGACGGTGACGTCGTCAACGCGGCTGACGTCGATGGAATCTTCGTCGACGAGACCTCCGTCGACGGGGCTGTCGTCGATGGGATCAACGTCGACGGGGCTGACGTCGACGGGACTGTCGACGGGGCTGACGTCGACGGGACTGTCGACGGGGCTGACGTCGACGAGCTCTTCGTCGTCGACGGGCTCTTCGTCGTCGACGGGCTCTTAGTCGTTGACGGGCTCTTCGTCGTCGACGCCTTCGACGTCCACGGGCTCTTCGTCGTCGATGCCTTCGTCAATGGGCTTTCGGCGACGACGACTTCGTCGACGATGACATTGTCGTCGCCGTAGGTACGGACGTCGACGATGTCTTTGAGGAAGTATCCTTAGCCCCAGAAGATTTTTTAGAAAAAACCTTCGCTGACACCATAGGAGAGGTGATAGCAGAAGTAGACACCGTAACAGAAGAACTTGAGGTGGTAGCAGTCACAGATACAGTGTGAGAAGACACCAGAGCAACAGCTTTAGCCTGGGCTTTACTCACAATTTTAGATGGAGATCCTGAAGTTGCAGTCGGTCCAAGGGGAGGAGAGGATCGCGTCTCTGAGGGTTCTGTTGCTCTATGAGAGGATTTATGATGTTTCTTTCTCTCAGGAGAAGAGCTAACTTTGGATCTGGCTCTTTTGCTTGAAGAAGAGGCCCTGTCCTCATCATCTGTAGAAGATGATCTTAGCCATAAAAGAACCCTTGCCTCCCTGTCCCTGATAGTTTTGGCAGGTAAGGTGTGGCAAATCCTGCAATCCTTCACAATATGTGAGGGATGCAGACAGTAGATGCAGTCAGAGTGCTGGTCATCCACATGGACCCTCTTTTTATTACAGGTCCTACAGGCCTTGAAGAGGGCTTTCCTTTCAGACATCCTGAAGAAAAAGAAGAAGAAAACTGAGTAGGCACTCAGGCAGACTCCCTTCCACACGACGTGCGGTGAAAATCTGAGGAGAACTGCCTCAGCTGGGAAGGTTCTAGAGGGTGCTTACAGCTGATTGGTTGGAACTCCTGTTTCAGGCTGCTAAGTTTTGGGCCTAGTTGGGCCTATAGTCTTTTCAGCATACTACGAATAATTTTCTAAGGCACTGCTATTGTATATATTATTACCGTGGGACTCCCGCCACGGCGACGGGGAATGATTCAGGCATGTGAATCTATGAAAGATACCCCAATACTGGATAAAAAAGCCTTCCACCCAAACACATTTCACAGAGGCCCTTGGCCCCTTTGGTCTCTAGGTATTAATGACTTGTAGTAGTATGAACTTATCATGAGGAAGATCTCTGTGGAACTCTGATGTGGGAATGTTTCTGAGCAGAGCCACAGCCTATTGCAGTTCATTCCAAGGGAGGATGCTGTTATCACGCTATGGATTGTATAGGTGTGGCTATCTTGAGGTGGATGGGCCACTAATTAACAAACGGTTGATTGGAATACATCATCTCTTTTGTCTTGTCTATGTAAGGTGTGAAGGGTCCTTTGCACTAGAGAGTAAAAATAAATGAACATTTTGTGTTGGGATATAGTTTGATAAAGATGAAGGTTTGAGATAACTTTACAAAAAATGTATTCTTGATTCTTAAACCCACCGCCTTTACAGAAACCAGTGTACAGTTTGTTAAAATGAAAGACTTGGCTGTATTAGCCATAATGTGCAAATGTGTTGGGTACTGGAAAAGCTGTCTAGAGGTATAGATGGCAAAGAATGGTGCTAGGCATAGATGGTTGTTTATCTAGTTAAATTAAAACCCTAAGCTAGTCAAATGTGAAAGCAACAATACTGTCTCTAGAGCAACACTACTTCTTCCTGACACATCGTAGTGTAGTGAGTTTCCTAGTTTTTCAGGCACACATGTTTGTTAGGTTCACATGTCCTTAGTGCAGGAGTTCAAGAGGTAGGCCCTTAAGGTTAATGAACATAAATTCTGGCTTGTGTTCCGGACAGCACAGTACATGATACTCAGTCAGCTGGGTGGTTGTTGTGATAATACAACAGATCTGTCAACCACCTATCTGCGGAGAGGACACTCAGGATGATCCCTGTCCTTTCTTGCTTCAGCTTTAAGAGAAATTTTGTAATATGTGAAAAATAGCTTCAACCACAGGATGAAAGCAGCCTTCAACTGGGAGCCCCCTCTAGCTAATGGTTCTTTAATTTATGGTATGCTGCATTTCTGCTGTTTCAACCTATCTATTTGAGGTTCTCACAAGGGTTACACAATGGATTCTAGGGTGCAACTGCAGATAACCCACTTGGTACTGTGTGATATGTTTATGTGCTTTACATCTTCTTGTTCGTTGCTTTTGGCAGATGTACCCCTTGTTGGTAATTATCCAGTGCCCTCTGACTTGAACTTCCTTGGGGAGGGTCATCAACTACCATGCTACACCATGCTTGTTCAGGTAGTACATCATGGCTGTTTAGTCTGTCTGTATCAATACCAAGTTGCTCTCTAAAGCTGGGTTAAAGAAAGGTAGGGTGAGATGTACTGCCTTCAGATGCAGAATGTCAATGTGTTACTAAGAGCGTTTATGAGATCATTTGCCTTGGATCTGAAGTTCTGTCAAGTGAGTTTCCTGCTCTACTAGGTCATTATCTGTCACTATAGTCTCAGCTCAACATGGTCGCTTGAACATCACTCTTTTAACAGGTACTTTCTTCCTCCACCCAAGAAAGGGTTTGAAGCTGCTTCTGAAAGAATGTATCATCCAATCGACTGCGATCATTCATACACTCCTGTAGAGGTCTCATTTGTGATCTTATGTTGTAAATTATGATTATAATTGACACAATCGATCATGAGAGAGACACACAATCTTTAGAGCTCTTGAATAAGGATGTTTCTGTATTAGAAGCTGACACTTTTGGACATGGATAAGTGTCTCTCCTCTGAGGGACACATAACTGGCTGCTCCTTGTTCAACGCTGTTCAAAAACAGTGGCTTTGTTGCACTAGACAACTTTTTGATTTTCCGTGACTAATACATATACCCAATGTCTGCATGGTGACCACTACTGTATGGAAATCCTAACTTATTTTTTTACTTTTAGCTAGTCATCAGCTGCAAGTTGCCCTGATCTGGATATTTATTTTTTCTTTCTGATTTAAGCCAACAACACTGCGGTGCATTTGAAAAGGGGACTGTGCAGATGTAAGGCCAAATAGTAGGACCTTCAACAGAAAACTTTCCTTGTTGATTAAGAATGTCAGAAAACGTCGTGTTTGGACAACTGGGATGTAGGAAAAAAACATTTTCGAGCTTTATCAAGTATAGTCAGTCTCCTCAATGTAACCATGGTAAGACCTGCTGCCCTGCCAACAAGGTGATGATTTATTTCTTCATTAATTTGCTTCCAATTCATCAATTAAAAATGGAACTGAACTCTTTCTTTTTTTTCTGTACTGGCAAGTATCAGGAGTGAATCTCTTTGTTTTTGTGAGAAATCCTCCGGAGCTGTTCTATCACTTGTTTCTTTTTGCGTTTTGCAGACTTTTGTAACAAATGGAGAAGGTATGGCGTGGAACTTTTGGGTGGTATGTTTGGATCCTAACCTTTTATCCAGTTTTCACAATAGAAAGGACGAATTTCTCTTTCTCTATCGTTTGTTGCTCTTCTAGATAAATGGAATTGTTATGACCTACTAAGTGGATGCCAGTGACATCAGAATTGAGCAGTCTTTCTCTGGAACTTTTCTCAAGCTTCTCAGTTGATGCTTACAGCAGGTGGTTTCCCCACCTTCTTGATGCCCTCCTTTGGTGAAATTGGTGATTTCTGTATTGTTGGTAGTAGGATGGTTGTTACCAGTGGAGCAGATGAACTCACTTGTTGTGGTCTCAGATATTATGAAGTGATACCTGTAGTGTATTATTTTCCTTGCCAGCTCCACTATCTTCAAGATATGCCACGTTGTGGTCATTTAGTGCATTTCTTCATCATTATGTTACAGACTCGCTGCTTCCGAGCATCACTTCACGATCTTTGAATACTCTCATGCAGTTGCTTCGGGGAGACAGGACACCCTTGGTTGGTATCCTGAAAGTCGATGCAGGATATATCAAGGTCTTTTTCTTATTTCCTCAATAAAAGTGTCGAACAAAATAGAAAGGCATGAGAGCAGTCGGAGTTAACACAGACTCAAGAAGTTGTCTTCTCTGTAGAAGCACTGAGAGAAAGTTTATACTGAATAATGTTGAATTACAACTCATGCCTCATTGAAAATCCAGTCAAAGTAACCAGACAACGTAGAGTTCAGTGTTCAATGATCCTCGCTGCACAAAGCAGAATAATGACCTCCACTCAACCGTCTGAACACATACAGCCTGATTCATCAAGCTAAATTGCACTTGCAAAGGGCAAGATTCTCAGAATCTTGCCTTTTGCGAGTGCAATTTTTGCATTTGGGATTGTTCATCCCAAATGCAAAATTCGCTATTAAAGAATTCGCACATTTGCGAAGAATTGCATTTAAGGAATCTCTATTTGAGATTCCTTAAATGCAATTCATGAATCATTTTAAAATTGCGAAATTGCAATTTTGGCCCGCTATTTACCGAGAGGTCAGACCTCGTGGTAAATAGCAAAAACTTAGAAAAATGCATTTAAATGCATTTTTCTAAGTTGCATGTTACACACACACATGTCCTTTGGACATGTGTGTGCGCAACACCAATGTAGATTACATTTCAGGGGTGCTACAGGGTGTCCTTTGGACACCCCTGCACCCTTGAAATCGCATCCTTATTTGCGATTAGCTAATTGCTAATCGCAAAGAACAAGTTACTTACCTTCGGTAACGATATATCTGTAAGAAACAGTAGTTAGTATTAGATTCCTTACCTTAGAATATCCCCAGGCGTCATTCTGGATCCGGAAACTTTTGCGTAGCAGTACCGCTGCGCGTCGGTAGGCGTCGTCTGCAGGCGTCCCCTGCGGCTCCGCGTCGTCGGCGTCGTGCGCCGTGATGACGTCGCTGGAGTATATAGACGCCGCCTCCGCGCGCTGACGTCAGTTCTTTGCACACAGCTTTTCCGCGCCAGAACACGCAGAGCCATGTGAGAACTAACACTGGTGCCATTTGAAACTAGGGCCCTGAAAGGGATGTCCTTAACCCTAGGTATCAGTTCGCAGAACGGGGAGGAAGGGTGGGGCGGTAAGGAATCTAATACTAACTACTGTTTCTTACAGATATATCGTTACCGAAGGTAAGTAACTTGTTCATCTGAAAGAAACAGGTTAGTATTAGATTCCTTACCTTAGAATAGATACCCCAGCAATACCAACCCCGGTGGTGGGTCTGCGAACCAATACAACCTACACCAGAAAGTCCTGGAGGACCGAACGGCCAAAGAAGCCATCCCTCCGGACTTGACTGTCCAGGCAGTAGTGCCTCGCAAAGGTGTGCAGCGAGGCCCACGTAGCCGCCTGGCAAATGTCCTGCAAAGGGACTCCCCGGCCCAGGGCAGTAGTAGCCGCCGTAGCCCGAGTGGAATGGGCCCTCAGCCCAACAGGAGGCTCCTTCCGAGCCAAAGAGTAGCATGCTTTGATGCACAGGACGACCCACCGAGAGATGGTTCGTTTCTGTACCGCCCTTCCCTTCTTCTCACCCACGTAGCCAACAAACAGTTGGTCATCCACCCGGAACTGGCGTGTGCGATCCATGTAAAATGAAAGCGCACGTTTTGGGTCCAGACGATGGAGCCGCTCTTCATCCTTTGAAGGATGCGGAGGCGGGAAGAAGGAGGGCAAGGTGATGGACTGCCCAATGTGAAAAGCAGAGACTACCTTGGGCAGGAAAGAAGGTCTAGTCCTAAGAACCACCTTGTCAGGATGAACAGACAAGAAAGGAGGTTTAACAGAAAGGGCCTGGAGCTCACTCACTCTCCTGGCAGAGGTGATGGCAACCAGGAAGGCCGTCTTTAAAGTGAGAAGACGGAGAGGACAGGAATGAAGAGGCTCAAAGGGAGCACACATCAGGAAAGTCAGAACCAGGTTCAAGTCCCACTGAGGCATCACGAACGGAGCAGGTGGATACATGTGCGTGATGCCTTTTAAGAATCATAATACAATAGGGGACTTGAATAAAGATGGCTGATCAGGTAGCCGTAAGAAAGCGGAAAGGGCAGAAAGATAGCCCTTGATAGTGCCCAGAGCAGAGCCCTGCTGGGCAAGGGAAAGAAGGAAGAGGAGAACCTCAGACAGAGGGGCAGAAAGGGGGTCCACAGCCTTTGCTGTGCACCATGCCACAAATCTGTTCCACCGGCAGGCGTATACCGACTTTGTGGAGGGACGCCTGGCTGCCAGAATAACATCACAGACTTCAGGAGGCAAGTCAAATGGCCTCAACTGTCGCCGCTCAATCTCCAAGCATGGAGGTGGAGACTGGACAGGTTCGGGTGGAGGACCGTCCCCTGCTGCTGCGACAGAAGGTCCTCCTGAAGGGGCAGGCGGATCGAGGGACCGACTGTCATGCTGAGTAGCTCGGGATACCAGTACCTTCGAGCCCAGTCCGGAGCCACAAGGATAACTTGGGCCCGGTCGCGCCTGATCTTCTTCAGCACTCTGGGCAGAAGTGGTATAGGCGGAAAGGCGTACAACAGACCGCAACTCCACTCGCGCCGAAAGGCGTCGCCGAGCGAGTGCCGTCTTGGAAACTCCAACGCGCAGAACTGATGACATTGCGCGTTCTCTTCTGTGGCGAATAGATCTAACCAAGGCTCTCCCCATTGCTGAAAGAGGCCTCTCGCCATGTCCGAGTTCAGACGCCATTCGTGATCCACCGAGCACCGACGGCTGAGTTCGTCCGCCCTGGCGTTCAGAGAACCTGCCAGGTGTTGAACCGTCAGAGTCACGCCCTGACGTTCCAGCCGTTGCCAGAGACGCAGAGCCTCCTGGCAAAGGGTCCACGACCCCACACCGCCCTGTTTGTTGCAGTACCACATGGCGGTGGTGTTGTCCGTGAACACCTGCACTACACTCCCATTGACAAAGGGGAGGAATGCCTTCAGTGCTAGGCGAATCGCCCGTAGCTCCAACATGTTGATATGGAGCCGGGACTCCGCCGGAGACCAGATGCCTCTGATCTCCGCCTCTCCCAAGTGGCCACCCCAGCCCTGGAGGGACGCGTCCGTCACAACCACGTGCTCCGGTTGGGGAAGGGAGAGGGATCTGCCTCCGACCCAATCGCGGTCCGTAAGCCACCACTGCAACTGTCTCGCAGTGCCCTCCGAGATCAGGACATGGTCGGATAGGTTGCCCTGATGCTGGGCCCACTGAAACTTCAGGTCCCACTGCAGAGCCCGCATCCGCCACCTGGCGTGATGCACCAGTAGGATGCAGGAGGCCATCAGCCCCAGAAGCCGCAGCGTCAACCTGACCGAAACCCGGGATAACGGCTGAAAGATGGGAATCAGAGCCTGAATATCCCGGACCCGCCGTTCCGGGGGATAAACCCGAAACTGCGCCGAGTCGAGAACCGCTCCGATGAAAAGGAGCTTTTGAGAGGGACACAGGTGTGATTTCGGCACATTGATGGAAAACCCCAGCTCGTGCAGGAGGTCTGCCGTCGTCTGAAGGTGGTGGACGACTGTCTGGGGCGAGCCCGCCTTCAACAACCAGTCGTCGAGGTAGGGGAAGACTGAAACCCCTAACCGGCGCAGATGAGCTGCGACCACCGCCATCACTTTCGTGAACACCCGTGGGGCGCTGGTAAGGCCGAATGGGAGCACGATAAACTGAAAGTGCTCGTGGCCGACCGTGAACCGCAGGTAACGCCGGTGGGCCGGCAGGACGGGGATGTGAAAATACGCATCCTGCAAGTCCAACGCTACCATCCAGTCTTGTGGGTCTAGAGCAGCCAAGACCTGAGCCAAAGTCAACATCTTGAACTTCTCCTTCCGGAGGAAGCCGTTGACGTTCCGCAGGTCCAAGATAGGACGCAGGCTTCCCTTGTCCTTCTTGGGTACCAGAAAGTAGTGGGAGTAGCAACCACACCCTACTTCTGGCCCAGGAACGCGCTCGATGGCCCCCTTGGCCAAGAGGGCCGTAACTTCCTCCTGCAGAAGTGTCAAGTGGTCCCCCGACACACGGTGGTTCTGCGGTGGCATGGCTGGAGGAGTGGACTCGAAGGGGAAGGCATAGCCCCTTCGAACGAGCTGCAGCACCCACCTGTCCGATGTTATCGCGCGCCAGCGGGAGTGGTGATGGCGAACCCTGCCACCCACTGGCGTCACGTGAGCCCGAAAGCTCGGACTAGGAAGGCTTGGATGCAGCAGCGGAGGGAGGCGTGGACTGACCCCGCCGCTGGCCTCTACCGCCACCACGGCGGAAACCACGGCCGCCACCGCGCTGGGGAGCGTTCTGCGGCGCGTGGCTGGCAGCACGTGTGGGACCGCCCCTTCCTTGGCCACGAAAGGGGCGAAACGAACCCGTCTGCTGGCGCTGGGTCGAAAGACCCAAGGACTTGGCCGTGACCCTGGAGTCCTTGAAGCGCTCCAGCGCGTGGTCCGCCTTGTCACCAAACAGGCGACTGCCATCAAATGGCATGTCCATGAGTGTATTTTGGACGTCTGGCGAAAAGTTGGCAGATCTCAGCCAAGCATGGCGACGAATCGCCACCGTCGTGGACATGGCCCGTCCCAGGGAGTCGGTTGTGTCCAGACCACAACGGATCGAGTACCGCGCCGCATCCCGGCCTTCAACCAAGGCCCGGGTGAGCTTGTCCCGCACTTCCTGGGGGCATTGCGGCAAACACTCTTCGACCGTATCCCACAGGGAGTGGGTGTAGCGGCCCAAGAGGCACGCGGTATTACAAGACCGCAGTCCAGCGCTCAAAGAGGAAAAGACCTTTTTACCAAACTGGTCATACCGCTTTGATTCCCGATCGGGCGGAGCCGACGGAAATGCGGACTGCGAAGTGGAGGCCTGGATCACCAGACTCTCCGGGGAGGGATGGGTGGATAAAAAGGCAGGGTCGTCCGAGCATGGACGGTGACGCCTTGCCACATTCCGGTCAACCGGTGCACCGGAAGCGGGCCTGGACCAGGTGCCCAAAAGGACATCCGTCAGGGCCTCATTAAACGGCAGCAGAGGCTCCTGGGGGCATGACTGCGGTTTAAACACTTCGGTCAGAATGTTCGGTTTGACCTTCGCGACGGGGAGCTCAAGGTGTAAGGCCTTGGCAGGCCTCATCAGGACCACTGAATAGGCAGCACCTGCCTCAGACGCCACAGGGGACGGGGAGACAAACCCAGGGTTGGGCGACTCGTCCAGGCCACTGGCATCACCCAGATCACCTACCCAGTCCACATCATACTGGCAGGCACGGGATAAAGGGTCCTCAGACCCCTCCCAACCCTCTCCATACTCATCCTCATCATACCCATATTCTGGGTCGACGATATAGACATCGGGGTCAACGGGCACCATCGGCGTCGGATCCGGCGTCGGCCGACGCCGGTCCGACTCCGTGTCCGGAGTCGGGGAGGGAATGGGGGTGGCGCCGCGCGGCGTCGGTGCCGGGGACCCGACGCCGGCCGGAGCCGACGGCGGAGTCGCTGCACCACGCGGAGGCGGTACCACGGGTTGGCCAAAGGAACCGACGCCGGAGAGGCCGGGAGACCAGCCGGCGACGAACCTGAGGGACCCAGCGGCGCCGGGACCGGAGCCACCGGCGTCGTCGGGGCAGAAGCACCCGAACCGCTCGGGCCCCCAGACGGGACCGACGGCCCCGCAGGCGCCGTAGGCCCCGCCGGAGGAGACCTCGCCCTCATAGCAATGAGGAAGGCCTCGATCTCCTCACGCGACGCACCTTCCCCAGGGACCGACGGGTATGGGGTAGACGGCGTCGGTGACCCACGCGGGCCCGCGGGGGTGGGGCCACCCGAGCCCCCGGCCGCATCACGCGGGCGTCGGGGGGAGTCGGGGGTGCGATGGCGACGCCCCGACTTCTTGTGCTTACCTGACGAACCGGAGGAATGGTGGCGACTCCCGGAGCGCCCATGGCGGCTCCGCGATCGTTCCCTCGACCGCTCCCTCGACCTCCGACCGGACCGGGACCGCTCTCGACGCGGGGCCGACACTCGGAGCTCGAGAAGCTTGCGGGACCGCTCCCGCCTAGCTTTTCCAGTCAAGGCCCGACAGTCGACGCAGGACTCCACGTCGTGGTCCGCGCCCAGACACCGGAGGCAGAGTCGATGGTGGTCGGTGACCGACATCATGCGGTCGCACTCGTCGCAGCTCTTAAACCCAGGCATCCTACCGGCACCGTAGAAAGATTAAGTTTTACAAACACTTGGTCAAAAGACCGGAGTACTGCTCTTCGGATCTGCGCTAACTGGCGCGGAAAAAAGAAGAACTGACGTCAGCGCGCGGAGGCGGCGTCTATATACTCCAGCGACGTCATCACGGCGCACGACGCCGACGACGCGGAGCCGCAGGGGACGCCTGCAGACGACGCCTACCGACGCGCAGGGGTACTGCTACGCAAAAGTTTCCGGATCCAGACTGACGCCTGGGGATATTCTAAGGTAAGGAATCTAATACTAACCTGTTTCTTTCAGATTAAGGAATAACTCCCCATTCATTCCTATCAGCCTGTAGGCCCATAGGAATGAATGGGGAGTTATTCCTTATTTGCGATTAGCAATTAGCTAATCGCAAATAAGGAACATGTAGGAATCGCAATATTTTTTGCAATTCCTACATGAATCCCGTTTTGCAAGTCCTTAATAGCGATTCCTTATGAATCGCTCTTAGGGGCTCGCAAAACGGGAGATTGATGAATCAGGCTGTATGCCCTCTGTGATAATAGGATGAGGGTGGGAGCCTAAAGGTACAGTACACTTTCTCTTGTTAAGGTTGTCCCTATCTTCCCATTTCCTTTCTGACTTCTTTTCATTTGTATTCTTTGTAAAGTGTAATACCAGCTCATTATGCACAGCCAATCTGAAGGTTTGATGGGCACTTTTTTCTTTTTAAAAATGTGATAGTAAATAAACATACAGACAAAATATGTTTCTATTTCAAAGATTCCTGTAATCATGGACATTCAATGTTAATGACTATTAGTAAAATATGATAAAGAATCGTGTATTCTGCCAGAACTTGACAGTGCTGGATTAGAATTTGTAGCATCTGGCTCATTAAAGTTAACAATTAGTCAAATTCTATCAATTCTATCAATATAACTCCTAGCATGTCATGTTCACGAGCTCATTAAAACTCACTGAAAGACTCACAGACTTAATTTCATGCAGTCCCATATGTGTTAATGTAATGGTGAAAGGATTTTTAATACAGTTAAACAACACTAAATGTTATTTTCAAGTAAAACAAATAATAAAAATTTAATCTATTTACCCTAGAACATTCCTGTTGGCAGTCCAGCGATTGCAGCAAATAAACAAGCACAGAGGAAGGAAATACAAGATAATACATAAGGAAAGAGCAAGTTCTGAAAAAGAAAAAAAGATGAGGCGTGAATGAGTGGAAGGGAGAGAGGTGAGAGATGGGCGAAGGCAGGAGAGCTGATATAAAATACAGAGGTGTTTACGAAGAAACAGATACAAGTGTGTGGTTTAATAGGGACTACATAGGAATTAATGATATACAGGATGGAAAAAGGTGTATGTGAGACAATGATATGGCAGTAGAGACATATTTGAGAGAGAGAAGGAAATATGGCAGAAAGAGATGCAGGAGAGAAACAAGAACTTTGAAAATAAACAATATATACAAAAAAGGATAACCGGGATTGCCCCAGCCCTGGCTTTGATGATATCGATTAACTATTCTGATTACTAGGAAGAGCTTAACAGCAATGCAACCCTTTCCTACTGTGCATTAGCAATCGATGGCTCTGAAGAATACTGCTGGTGATGGAGAGTTGGTTGCCAACCCTTTATTCTCTTGGTGGAGTGCGGAACAACAAGTGGACCTGTGGCATACTGAAAGTCCTAAAACGGGTACATCACCAATCTTTTAACTTGGGTTATTGGTCATTATGTTGGAGGCCTACCACCCTGGGCAGGCGTGTGTTTGACCTGCTCTGTGGGGCCACAATTATCAGAAATTCCTTCCTTCTCCAACCAACATCCTCAGACTGAATTGACTGCAGGGATTAACCTTGGTCCAAGGATAGTCCCCTTTGCCAAGGCGGATAAGACTAAGCCGTACTTCCACTGATGTGCTGTACCCTAGTGCACTTTTAAAAGGAAAAACTGAAAAAATAATTGTCTGACCATCTGCAAGCAACATTAACTAAATTGGATTTGTTCATTTAAAACAATCCAATTAGAATTATAATATACACGAATTACTTAAAAACAGGCCCTTCCATTTCTTTTTCAACGACAAAAAGGAGAGGAAATGCAAGAAAATGTCACAGGCAGCCAGTAGGTGCAGGAAACGAAACTGAAAATGAGCACAGTACCATTAAAGTAGACAGGAACTCCACAGCTGAGTAGTGGCAGCTGAGACCTCGAGTCTTTCTTCTGGGTCTTTTAGAACAGGGCTGTGGCCTATCAAACCTTTCTTGACAAGACAATGTAGAGGTTTGGATCTTATTTACACATGACATCTCGGAGTGTCATCCTTTTTTCACTGCAGAGCTCTTCATGTGACTTTGTATTTCAATTTTTCTGTCTGGCTACAAACAGCATGCCTTCTCTTTTGTAAAGTATTTCTTTTGAGGGAGAGAGAAATATGAAAAGGAACCTGACAGTCTTTGGATAGTGTTTTTACTCGGTGGAAGAGTAATCCTGCAGTCACAGAATGTTCAGCAGGCAAGCTATATTAAGGAGTTTATGCGGCAAGACCAAGACCCGGGCAGTCAGATCTAAATACAGGAGACACTCCACAGACCCAAGAGCATGCAATCCTTCATCATACCAACATGAAACTAACCCAGAAAGCGAGAAGCAAGGACACGGTCATGGTCCTTCCCGTTAGGTGACATCATCAGAAACATTTTCAATTTCAACGACAAGGACCTATTTGACATTAAGTACCCTTTCAAGTTTGAAGCATTCTATGCTGTTGTCACTATCGAGGACACCTATAACGTCAACAGAACCTTCGAAGTTGACAGCAGCTTCAACACTGATGCATATGACTTTCAATCAAGGTAATCTGCGGATCTCATCGTCTGTCTTCTGATGATGATACCACAGTATTCTAGGCTTAAAGAAACTATGCCGCTAGATTCAGAACCTTGAATGCCTCGAAGGAATTCACACGTCTTAGAAAAGCTCCCTCCAATGAAGAGAATTCCTTCATTTTAAAAGCAGAGCCCAAGAAGCAAGTAAACTCAAAGTATCACTCAAAGAATCATTCTCCGCCAAGAAGATTTTCCACTCAATGATAATCTCACTTTGTGACGGTCTGAAACTTCAAGACATGCCCGCAATCATAGCCCCATCTCCACAGTCTCTTTGAGCTATATCATACATCAAAGCTGTGGCTGTGGGCCCAAACCAGCTACATAGCACTTGCAGGATCGAATGCTTCAAAGCATCCTAGATCCACCTGGAGCAACCAAGACATCCACGCGTTCTTCTAATGCAATTACCAAAGACGATATGGGACCTACTTTTCCCTTCACTACCTGCATCTACCTTCATGCTGCCAAACACTATAGCGTCTATAGGCGCATTGAGGACCTGGAGACTATAATAGACTTAAGGTCACCTGGCTTGTCCATAGCCCCCCTTTTTGTCCCACACGTCACTGATCCACAATGGGGTTTCTTTGAACCATTAACTATGTACTCAGCCTACAGATGAAGAGTGGGTCTCAAATCCCGAGCACTGAGGTAGAGTAAACAACACTTCTGAACCACTTTAAGATGACGCCCGCAGGATCTATATTTTCAGTTGCACTGAAGTCCCTTATCGCTTTCGACGATTCGCTTTACCTTGATAAATTATGGCGGTTTCATCCACAATGTGCACTTAATGCACATGTGAGCTGGAAGAGAGATATCACAAACCACAACCGTTCCGGTAAGGAGGGCGTTCTCTGGGGCATGACCGTCTATGAGGATAATCCTTTGGCCATACATGTTCATTAACTATGGGACCTAACAACTCCACCCATTTCACTCTAGGGACGGGGCACATCGCCAGCTCCAATATACTTGGGAGCATCAGGGGACTTCGATCCATATCCTTTTTAGATTAGGATATCTAGGGAAACACTGCATTCCTAACCTTCATTTCCAGTTTGGAATTATCACCGGGACCAAGGTATGTGCTTCTAATCTAGGTGATTACTGATACCACATATTGAGACTCACCGTTTCACATTATACTTACTCATTCCGCTATGGTTCTCTCTTGTGTTTATTGATGTTTGTAACCTTCTGCAACACGCACGCATGGGTTTCCACGGAACTCCATTTATCTTTCTTCCAAACAACTGTATTGACATATTTCCACTAGGGTGCACTTGTACATAATGCACAAAATGACACATACTACAACACCCTTATTTGCATATTCTCTTAGCCCTGAAGAAGTCAGGATTCATTCCTGTGAGAGGTGAAACAAGCATTGGCTAGGATTGAAAGACTGGGATGCTTAACTACACCATCCCAGAGAACTAAGAAAATAAAGTGATACCAAACACAGAAGAAGATGATCTGTTGTATTTTACACTGTATTTTTGTTTATGATTTTCAGCGGGTGCATTGGGTTTACAGGGGTAATCCTCTCGATTAAGTGACAAAGTATGTGGATTAGCAGAGACTTACAAGTAATCATACAGGAAAACGATGGTGCTGCAAAGTCTCATATTGAAGCCCAAGTGGACTGCTGGATCCAACTATTGCTGTCCCTGGCAAGTAGAGTGGGTCTGAACAAGATGATTGTCCTGTTGAAGCTGCTTTATTTATTCACCAACATCCCTATCCTATCAAGTAAAGCCGCCTTCCAGCGATTGAAGACAAACATGACTCGTCTGATATGGGTGGGTAAGCAGCCTAGGCTGAGATGAGAATTTTAACATTACAGTTCAAGGAAGGGGCTTTTCTGCCCCACCTTCTAAATATATTAACTGTGCGCAGAGGCACAATTTAGCCATTTTGGAACTTTCCCAGTACCTCACCAACCCCACGTGGCAAGTGAGATAGAATTATTATGCCCACTTCTCCTAGCTCCTGCCACCTGCTCATTTCCTGGCTTCCCCAACGGGGTTATTGACACAGTCTGCTGCTTGAGATGGCCATGGGAGGGCCTCGTTTGGAGGGCGGGGCTGGAGACTTTTTATGCTCCCAGCATGCCACTGGCATTCAACCCAACTATACCACCAACCTGTGACTCCAAAGCACGAAAATAATTAGTCCAACTACATCTCATTAAATCCACATTTGTAAAGCGCACAATCACCCGTAAGGGTCTCTAGGCGCTGGGGGCCGTCGGGAAGATTAAGCAAGCTATTGCCCAGAGTCACATGGTGCTGGGCTAATCTGCCGCCGGTGCCGGGGATCGAACCGTGATCCCCAGATTCCGGAGTCAGTCGCCCTGGCCGCGGCGCCACACCTCTTCCTACTAACAATTCTGGGGAACCTTTACCGAAACTACACGTTCATAACTCTAAAAATTAGTTAAGTCACAAAGCAACCACACTCCCCTAGATATCTTTCTGTATTTTATGTTACAAGCAATTTGTAAATATGCTCATGAGCAGCCCCAAGACCCTCCACAGACACTAGCTCCATTAGAAGAGCTATTGACTAAACCAACACAAAAACGATTGGTGTGCAGTCTCTACAGGGAGAAGCAAGATAGCAACCCGGGGCGGTAGGCCAATATTAGGCATAAATGGTCAGTGGACATTCCACTTCCCCTAACGGATGCGCAATGGAAATTTCGTCTCATACTCACTGGGGCGCTCTCACCAGGTACAAGCTATGCCTCATAAACTTCAAATTACTTGAAAAAATATAGTATACATCAGCTTCTTTACCTCACATGGGCTATTGGCCTGATTCGTGCTGCTCTAGATGCTGCATGGCCTCCATGTTATGTGGCACTGCCCTTCGATAAACGTCGGGACACAAGTGTTAAAAGTGCTGTCAGATATTGTAAACCAAACAATCCCACAGTGAATACACATCACATTGCTTAAATTAATAGTGCTATCTGTGCTACTGCAAAGTGTAGAGTAGCGATACACTGGGGCCGTGATCCACTCCACAGAGTCCCTTATACTCTGCAAGACATGTCCTACTACCAGGAGCAGCTAGAAGCACATTGAACCTTATGCCACCCAAGTCTAGGTCGAAAGATGTATTGGCCCACCGTAGGCTTTTTTGTTACAAGCAGGAACTAGGACTCTGGGAGAAGAGAGGGATGAGGATACAGTAACGTAATGCGACGAGTTCCCTTGGTCAGTACACTGTTCTCTAGGATTGGTGTGTCTGTGCCCCTAAACATATGTAAAGAATTATCTGGAGCCATGCTGTGTAGTTGGATATTTTACTGGGCCTGCGAGTCTTTATGAGTTATTGTCACTACATTATAGACCAATCATATAATACTATTAGTCTTCAACTATTTGGTCCTGCTATGCAGCATATCTTCATCCATAGGCCAAAGCAACAATGGGAAATTGCTAATTGCGTATTGCTTGTTCGGTGCAAAAGGTTAAAAATGAAAAATAGGGTTTTGAAGGACTCTAATGTGAAGGAAAAGGATAGAGGGAAGACAAAGAAAATAACAAATGAAAATCAAAAAGGATCCAATAAATAAAGGAAAATAACCATGAAAAAGAGGCACTGCTAGAGAGGCTGCAATGAAATCAGGAATCAATAAGGAAGAAGAGGTTTAGAAGAAAGTGAAGATGTGCAGGCAGGTAAAATATGGAAACTATGTGCAACAATATTATGACACACAACCGTTTGTGATTTCTTAGATGTTACTGAAAAAGTTCTCATGCTGTTTTCCAACTGTATAGTCCTGCAATCATTCTAAAACATCCACTTCATGGTAGACATGTTTCTATCACTATCAGTGTAGAAGGTCACCAGGGCCCCATTTCTTCCCTTGTTTTTTGGATTTTGACTTCAGAGATCTATGCAATTTCCATGTGGTAGGTCTAAAGTTCAGATAGCAGTAATATGAGCTAGCATACTTTTGGGTCCCCCAACATTCTAAAGATAGCAAAAAGCTCCACCTCTCCTGGTCTGGCTGAGTGGTTCTGTTTGTTCATGGGTATTGAGACACTCATGGGCATTGAAATGTTACACACAAATGAAGGATAGTTTCCTCTGAAAAATCATATGAGTTGAGAGAAACATCCAGAAGTAAACATAGAGAGTAATGGATGATGGAAGAATACATGAATGAGACAATGAATGATGGGAGAAGAGGTGAGCAGATGATTTCTGTTTATACCTATGTGGGACTTGATGATTAAAAAATAAATGAGCAGAAAACTAATGATGGGCGACCCGGTGAAGCCTAGATCTGTTCAAAGGTGAAGTGAAAATGAATAGCTGCATGAGTGTAAGTTGCTAGAATACATATGTGTGAAACTAGGTCTGAGAATATGTGATTGGATACACAGAAGAGGTGGCTGAGACTGGACAAGCACATTAATAGATGGTGATTAAATAAAAGAATGGAGAGCAGGCACAAGATTAGTGAAATGGCTTATGAAAGAAAATATATTCGCGATGAGGGTAGCTGCAGTGTCTTTGGATTCAAGGGCCGCTGTTTCTATTCCACTCTGGAAATACCATGTTGTGCTGAACCTTACCTGTACCTCATCCAATAACTATATCTAAGAGTTCAAATGAATCAGCACTATTTAATAAAATATGCAATGAACTTCATCTCAGAACTTGAGTTAAGTACTGGAAATACTTTTGGCAGTACCAAACATGGTAAGGTGACCAAAAAAAATCTGAATAGTAAAGTCTTGAAAGGTTGGTGGAGAAAAACATAAGGAGACAGACCTCAATATGACAGGTAAAAATAAACAGGAAAAGGGAGTCAGCTGCTGAACAAAGTCATGAATAAGAAAGAAGAAATAGGAAAGGAGCTAATTCCTATTTTGGGTAAACTCAGTGGCCTCAGCGGTATTGTGTGGAGAACCCATTATGATGCAGGAAGGTCCCACAGGGCAGGCTGATGTGATACTCTGGGGCAGCACAGAAAGCGCAGCACTTAGAAGGGAGGAGGCAAGGGGGTTGCGGAAACATCCCATTTCTATGGAGTGGGACATTATGATGGAAGATTTTAAACAGCTTTTATCCACACATAGTAATCCCTCTCAATAACACTTCCAAATAGCTTAAGACTATGCTTCAGGGATGTTTCTGTAGGCACCCGACACAATACAACTGCACACAGGCAGCGATGGACGGGGAACATCCATTTCGACGCGGGGTTTATACCGCACTACCATTGCAACGATGGTTTTACAACGAGGCGCTCTAGGCTAAGGAATAGTAGATTTACTATTCCAACACCTTCCCTACTGTACGTAGGCTGGTGTTGGAATAGTAAATCTTACTATTCCTAAGTCCAGCACCCTACAGCGCAAGTCGTGGTAAAGACTTGCGTTGTAAAACCATCGTTGTAATGGTAGTGCCGTGTAAACACCGCGTTGTATTGTCATACAACCGCTATGGACAGGTCACGATATGAGCAGCCGCGGCCCGTGGAGGGAGTTACGGTGGGGCAGGGCGGCGGGGAGGGATGGGGCAGGGTGGAGGGTGCTAAAAACCGGCATATGGATAATTACAGGTAAGTAAACAATTTAATTATTAAAACGAATTTCGTAGCGCGCCCTGCATCGCAAAATGTTGTACATGGAAGGGGAAGTAACAAAAAACAAAATGCCATATTTACTACCTATGCCATGTTGCAATTCCATTTTGCTAATCAATAAAGTATGTTTAAAAAAAAATGCAGGAAGGTCAGTTGTATGAATGGATGAGGTGAGGTGAATGAGACTGAAGACGAAGATTACTTACGCTAAAGCAAAGGCTATCAGAGCCCCAACAACCACTACGAAATCCAGTAGGTTCCAAAGGTCACGGAAATATGACCCATCATGCAGGACCAGACCTTGGTCAATCATCTGTTAGAGAGAGACAGAAAGGATTGATCTTGAAAAAAGGCACTTCTCCACAATATCTACCTTGCCTACCATATCCAAGCTATTCTAGTACTATGTTCGCAAGGAATTGTTTATCTTCTTGATGGGTTGCACCCAGTTTTTTGTTCTCGGAATGAGAGAATCTTCCACTAGCGTGAACCCATCAACCACTAGATGTTCTATGAGGAGCATGTTTAGTGTCTATTCATGTTCATATTCATGGGAAATGTGTCCTCTTTTCAGATTCCAGCCATAGGACATTTTTCCAAAGGACACTCAAGTCACTAAACCTCTAATGTACCATTTACAGTACCTTTCTTAGAATATAACCAATTAATTTCCAATCCATTCTACCTCTGTGTGGGTTTAATTTATGAATGAGAGAAGTCTGATTCCAGTCTAGGCACAATAGTTTATCTCTTGAAGGTTTTCATTTCTTTGGTAACATGAAGGTCATAGCTTGGTTGCGATTTTAACTCAACATTTTCACGCAGAGGTTTGTGGCCACTAATATGATCAGATCATGATGTATCTTAATTCTCTCATCTGCTCTGGATCACCCACGATGCACCAGAAGGTATGCTTCACCTTTGTAATTCCAGGAATAAATGTGTTGCAGTTTCCTGTCTACCAAATATTACTAAATATGTAAATCAGTTCTTGTTTTTTTCCCCCATGGTACTATCTGCTTTCCCTTGTTGCTCTTTGCTTGTGATGAATTTACTGCTTCGCCCTCTTCCCGTTGCCCTCTACTACTGCACTTCATCAGAATAAACATGGTTGAAAATGTTCCACATTATAAGCATATTGGTGTTGTTTACTGTTGACTTTCAGGCAACATCTTTACTAGGTACTCTTGTAAAACGATTCAGCCCAAGCTTCCTAAAGTCTCCGATGATAACACCTGTGTTGACTAACAAGGTAAGCAATTTCAATTCTTTTCAGGACTTCACCTCAGCAGTCTAATCATACAAAACAGCGCCCACAGCTAAACAACATTAACATGTAGGTATGTATGCGCCATTCAATTTGTTGCAGTCTGGATCCCACTTTATGCCTTTTTGTCTATGAGTAATGATGTCCTGGAAATGGCAGATTCAGACTCCTCATCTATGCTCATTCTACTTGACCATTCTGAAGCTGTAGACACATTGTGGTGGCAGGGCAATTTAGGTGTTTAACTTTTTCTAGGAGCTCTATTATGATCTTGTAAGCCATTTGTGCAATGTGTATGTTTGGGACTCTATCTGAAACCATTAAGGGTTTGTTTCATAAAAGGCTATTAAATGTCCTACCACAAGGAGAGAAAAGGAGAACGCATTTCATACATTCTCCTAACACAGAGCCAAAGACACATTGTGATCCAGACATGGTCTAGGAAACCAGAGCTATTTAACAGAAAAACAACCACCTGGAATAGGGCTGTTATCTGTGTGGGAAAGATGGATTGTGTTGTTTCACATGGAAGATCACAGATTTAACATTGGGCCTTGATTCCCCCTAACAATTGAAGGAACTTACTAACTGTGACTTCATTAATGTGAGTTATGTGTAATCTCCTCTACATATGTAGGGCCACACGTAAGATAAGGATCAGAATCAATGAGCACAGAAACACTATAAGGTGAAAGAAGGACAATACTAAACTAACAAATCACTAGCTGGCCAAGAAACACTGTGCAGTCGAAAATGAATGATTTATCATCACCCCATTTAGATACACAACACCACTCTTTCTATATGAGCAACAATGGAATATACAAGCTAACAATGAGATCCCTGGGAACAACATAACAAGATAAGACCATGGGATCATTGATATAATATTGGAATCAACAATATTGTGTGGCAGAAATATTGGGTCAAAAATATTGTTTACTAAAATGTCGATTTCCTGTTCTTATAATGGTAAGTACAAAATAGTTTTTTGTAATTCATTCACACTAATATTATTTAAAAACATACAAAAATATTGTTTGTAAATATATATATATATATATATATATATATATATATATATAGTTTAAAGTAGTACATTTTAAATATTTGATATACTGTATTATTCATATAATGTAAATTAAAATGAATCTCACTAATATTTAATACTATATATAAAGATATCCATATATAAGTACACATATATGTATGTGTGTGTATATAAATATATGTGATCAAGGCCCTTCGCGGGCTGAAACGCATCATGGTTAATATGGTGCTTGGGCTCCAATTAAAGAATTTTGCAGCATCCAAGGGTTCTTCTCGTCTTTGCTCGACAGCTGTTCAAGACGTTGTATGCCTCATATATATATATATATATATATATATATATATGTATATTATATATATATATATATATATATATATATATATATATATATATATATATATATATATAAAAGTTCAATTGCAAAATAATTTGCGCACTCGGAGTAAGATTTGACAATCACCATTTATTCCATGATATAAATGGTGATTGTCAAATCTTACTCCGAGTGCGCAAATTATTTTGCAATTGAACTTTAATCAATCTTGACCGGCCTGGGTTTCTGCCGGCATTGCCCCAACTGACGACGGGATGGGTCTCGGAAGAACCCACTACTTGTTTGAAATATATATATATATATATATATATAATCCTGAACAGCTAAATATTAACAAATAAGTTAAAAAACGTAAATAAATTACCAAGCAGAAAAATGTAAAACGGTAAATTAAAAAAATAACACATTTACAAAAATATTTATAAAAATTTAAAAACAAATAAAAATATAAGCAAACACTATAAAATCAAAATTATAAAGACATATTTTACCAAATATATTTAACTATATTAGGAAATGTATTGGCATCTGGGAACAATAGATCAACTATTCCCACTCGAGTAAATGCAACAGTAGAGAAATTGTAGGACTTTGGACGGGTTAAATATATTATTACCACTCCAAACTGTTCAACTGTAGGGAAAGCATTGGACTTCAGAGGGGTAAGATTTACTATTCCCGTTCCAGTCTGTGCAACAGCAGGGAAAGCATTGGACCTTGGAGAGGCTAAATTTACTATTCAGACTACAGTTTAAGCAGCGGTAGGGAAAGCGCTGGACTCTGGAAAGGTTACATTTACTATTCCCACTCCAGTCCAAGCAACAGTAGAGAAAGCGTTGGACTGCGGAGGGGTAAGATTTACTATTCCCAATACAATCTGTGCAACAATAGGTAAAGCATTATACTCCAGAGGCGTAAAATGTACTATTCCCACTCCAGTCTGTGCAACAGTAGGGAAGCACTGGACATCCAACGGAGCGCAATTTGCACCTCGCAAAATAACATGGTCGTACACCTGGCCCAGCGTTCTAATTTCTTTCCCACTCTAATGAGTACTAAAGGGTTTGTCAACTGTCTGAATACTTTAGTTTCCCTTCTTCTAACATGCAAATTTATTCACGATCCAAGGTAATCCGCGGACCCGATCTAAAGTTACTCCTTGTATAACAGGAGATTAACAACTGAAAGATGACGTTGATGTTCCTAGTTTGGATGGCAGGTTTTACAACTTTTCAAATTTTCTGGGTATTTACAAACTTTTTTTCACAGAGTCCAATTGCAGTGCTTTTCTCTCCTTTAAATCGAGAACTATATGGGTTTCTCAGAATGGCATATCCACTTGTCCACCTCTCCACTTTTAGCACATACACTAATGCACGGCCCGTGAGCCATTGCGTTCCTGATCTTTGCTCATTCCTTTACAAGCCTCCTGCATTTCAGCCACTAAGATACACAATGGTGTCCCTTGTGAGCATGTGCATTAGCACACAGACCACGTCACCCACATAGCAGCAGTCACGTTTTACACCACAGTATTTTTCTACTAATTAACAGGTTCGGCTTGCCAAAGGTAGTGCTGTAGGTTTTTTACTGGCGGTTCTCCTCAACCAAGTAACCATTCCATGATTTCATAGTTAGGAGGGCACTACTGTTTCTGCTACTCTTACTGTGAGTACTCGCAGTTTTTTTGGTGCATACTCGTCTTAGCCATTTAAGAGTTATGTTTGGTGCTATATTGCACCCCCTCGAGGAAACGTGTGCTACAATTCCTTTTATCTGCCATCTGGGTACAACACATATTTGTGCTTATCTGGCATTACTTTGGACGTGTATCTTCCACTGTTATGAAAAATGCACCGTGGTTACCGGGAGTTTAGGGTCCTCCTTCCATTCCAGGGACAACTAATTGTAATTTCCAAAAGCACCATGGGCACAAGCACAACCTTTTTTTATTTGTAAATTCTGTTTATTGAATATATAACAAACAACAAAAAACAAATAAACTAAAGACACATGTCCCTGTGAGAACAACCACAAATAAAGGCTATTATCCACATTAATTAGCATGACATTGTGACAAGAGCATACATGGCGGAATCAATCCCATCCAATACATCCCCAGAACAGTCTTTCAGAAATAAATATGCTAGGGTAGGAGGGGACAGAATATAATAGCACCCCTAATACAAATTATCTTTACAAGATTCACATCACAGGGATGAACAGTCCACTGGGATATTAGCATCTTGCTATGTGGGACATCTCAATATATACATTCTGTCCACTATTCGTGGGGCTCTTTAATCTATAGAGGTAGCAGGGAACTGTCATCAGTTTTATGTAAACAAAACCTAAGGAGAGAAATTCTCCCGAGAAAGAGGGTGAAAAAGAGGGATGCTGTGGGAGCACAACTGTTTTTAACCCATAATGAAGTACTATGCTATAGCTCAGCTTGTTGAAAGCGCGTGACTACAGGAGTCGCTACCTTAAGCCAGACCATGAAGTCAATAACTGCCCAAACAAGGATAAGTTGCATAAATGAATGAAAGCATGGTTTTCTCACAAAACCACAGAATAATGCAGATTGTTTGCTTTTGATTTGCTGTTTCACCAGAGTCACATGTGGTGATTATTATTTCTCACTCTTGTGCATATAAGCATAATTTCTGAATCTAGTATAATTGGATTTGGCTTCTTTTCTCCTAGGCTGGTGTATTCCATGGTTGAAGGTAGGAAATTCCTATCTTACCTGTATGGATGTGCTCAGTAATATTAATAGCCCCGATGAATTCCCCCAGAACTTATTTATGCACACAAATAGGCAGAAACATGTTGGTATGCAAATGCATTTCAAGGAAAATCTACCCAAATTATCCAAGATATAGGCTTTTTACCAAACCTGGTATACCTAATAATAAATGGAAACCCTTCAGGGTTACTCCAGGGTATTTATATTATCTGGATCTCTCATTTATTCAGGCATTCTATTTATCAAGAATTTCCTCATAGGAGAGGAGCTTGGCGGGCATCCGAGATGGCCGCGTGAGCACAGCGCTCCCCGGACTCCCGCCGCTCCCGGCATAATATCCTGCATGAATCCTGATTTTTCGCGAGGATTTGTATAGAGGACGTTGGGCTGATCTACCTGGACCTTTCAGAAATTGATTTGGACACCGGGTGCCTGAGTTATGGTGAATTGAACTTCTGGGCTCCGCCCTTGAGGGGCGCCCGGGACTGGGTGAGGTTCGGTGGCCGTCTTGGAGTTGAACAACAACGGCAGGGGGATTGGACTTGTGGGTCCCCTTCTTAAGTTTCGGTTTCGATTCTGCCTCAGACTGGGACATCGGTGAGGGAGTCGGACCAGAGCCGTTGCCAGGACACGCGTCGGCTGTCGGGCCTTTGGCTGGACTACTCTCCTCGTTGGCTGCCTCTATCCTAGTGATACCCCACTTGCGGTCCTTTTGGTCCCGGGGCCTCCATTTCTGGTGCCCGGTCCGTTAACCCTGGTGAATCTCCTTGTGACGCATCTCCAAAATGGCGGGCAGAGGGGACCGGGAGACGCGCAAGACGAAGACACCTCTGCGCGGGGGTCCGGTCCAATCTAATGTTATGGACCGTTATACCCACTCTAAGGGGTCCCCCGGAGCTGCCCTGCCCGGTCCCAGTGCGTCTGACCACGTCGTGGATGCGTCGACGGAGCCCTCCTTGCAGGACATCATGGGCGCCATTTCTGGCATGAGGGAGTCAATAGGCCAACAGTACGAAACCCTGGCCCACAAACTTGACACTGTGGCAATCGAGGTGAATCTAATTCGAGCCGATCTCTCCAAAACGAACGAGAAGGTGAAGTCGCTGGATATCAAGTCGTCCAGCCTCACGACGGACGTCTCTGACATACAGACGGAGATTGGCAATCTCCGTAGGGTGAACGATTTCATGACCCGGCGCTTGGAGGATTTTGAGAACAGGGCACGTCGCTGTAATGTTCGCGTGGTTGGTGTGCCGGAGAACCCAGAACCCCACTCGGTCGATCTCCTGGTTGAAGACCTGATCCAGAACCACCTTTCTCCATCTGGCCTCAGTAAATTTTTCACAGTGGAGCGTGCACATCGTGTTCCGGGGGGCCAGGGGAAGCCAGGCGCCCCGCCGAGACCTATTGTTGCGAAGCTTTTCCACTATAGAGATCGGGACGCTATCCTGCAGGCTTCGCGGGTGAAGGGCCCGGTGGCCTTTGAGAATGCCACGGTGAACTTTTATCCAGACTTTTCCCAACAGGTCCAGAAGCAGCGGATGGGCTTTCGTGGTGCTAAGAAGCGTCTTCGGGACATGGGGATGCGTTACGCTATGCTTTTTCCGACCAGGCTGCGGGTTGAGTATAATGACCGAACTTTCTTCTTTGATCGGCCGGATGCTGTGAATGACTGGCTGGACTCCTTGCCTAGCCGACCTCCTGAGACTGAGTCCGATGCCCACCCGGGCGGTGCTGAAGGTGGTGTAGAGAGCTGAACATTTCGTCCATGCCTGCTGCCTTGTTTTGAATAACTTCTCCAGGGGTGTATGCCTGTGTTCCTTTATTGCTTATGTGTTTGATGTATGTTCTTTTTCTCGTCATTGGTCTTGATCGGGGTGGCGGGTGGTACGGAGCCTTTCCTCCTCCGGGGTCTTTGTGTAGAATAGGGGTTCTTGGGCGACAGGCACACTGCAGGTTGGGGTGGCTTTTTAGCTTTTTGCAGGGGTGCAGGGTGGGGGGTGTTTTCTTGTTCTTTGGGGGGAGGGTGGTTGGGAAGTTTGTTGTTTGTGTGTTCTGTTTTCAAGGCGACTTTATCCTGTATTTGAAACTGTTTCTGGTGTCATGCTCATTGGTGGGGGGTTTTGGCTTTGTTGGGTGGGATGGGGGTAGCGGGTTGAGATTTGTTTCGTGGAACGTTAACGGTCTGGGAGATCGTATCAAACGAAGTGTGGTGTTGAAATGTATACGACGTTTATCTCCTGATATTGTTTTCCTGCAGGAGACTCATTTGATAGGCAATGTTTGTCATGCAATGAATAGGTGGGGCTATCGCCTCGTAGCACATTCGGGGTTTACCTCGGGTTCTAGGGGTGTGGGTATCCTTGTTCGGGCTTCCCTCCCCCTAGCTATTGATGATGTGATTCAGGATGACCGGGGGCGATATGCTGTCCTTGTGGGTCGCTATGAAGGTCGTGCCCTCTCTTTGTTTACTGTTTATGTGCCCCCCGGCTTGCAGACTTCTACCTTTTCAGATTTGGGCCGTGTCTTGTTGGACCTCCCTGATAGTACTCTCTTTCTGGCTGGTGATTTTAATTCGGTGTTCTCCGGTCTCCACGATCGCCACCCCCCTAGGGATACTCCTGCGGCCCAACAATGGTTGGGTGGATTTTTGGATACCTTTGGCTTGGTGGATTGCTGGAGGCTTTTACATCCTACTCAGCTTCAGTACACCTTTAATTCTGGGGCCCATGGGAGTCTGTCTAGGCTGGACTATTTCCTGATGCCTGCGGCTCAGTCGCCAGCGGTGCATGAGATTGTACACCTACCCAGGGGTATCTCTGACCACTCTCCGCTCTGGCTTCGTTTTGAGGTTGGAGTGGAGGCAGTCGGCCGGGTGGCTCCCATCAATCCGTGGTACCTTACCTCCCCCGAGACCCGCAGCCTTCTGCTTAAGTCTTTGGACGCGTATTTTCTGGATAACGAGGGGTCGGTTTCCTCAGCTGTGACCCTATGGGAGGCCTTTAAGACGGTGATTTGTGGGCAGGCCCTCTCCTTTATTGTTGAAGCTAAGAGGGCGAGGAATAGGGAGGTGGTGGACCTTGAGGGAGAGATTTCTGCATTGGAGGATGCTTTGGAATCTGGTGTCACGTCTGCGAAACTCCATGCCCTGGGTCTGAAACAATTTGCCTATAAATCCATGGTCACGGATGCTGCTAAAGTGATGTTTCGGGAGCAACAGGGTTGTTTGTATGATGTGGGTGACAAAGCGGATAAATTGCTGGCGTGGCTGGATAAGAAGGAGAGAGCTAATCGTGTGGTACCCGTGATTCAGTCTTCGAGTGGTGAGAGTGTGACGGACCCGATTAGAATTGTTGACCGTTTTGCTGAGTATTTCCGTGTGGTGTATACCCCTGTGTCTGTGAGAGATGTGGCTGACTCTCGCCTTCTACTGCGTGATGTAGCTCTGCCCAGTGTTTCCGATTTGGATCGTGTGGCGTTGGACTCCCCCTTTACTGTTGATGAGATAGCTACTGCCATCCGTTCACTCCGTTCGGGCAAAGCACTGGGCCCGAACGGGTTGCCAATTGAACTGTACAAGTTGCGTCCCGACAGGGTGGCGCCATATCTTCACGCCATGTTTCTGGAGTCCCGGGAACGGGGTATTCTCCCTTATGATCAGCGACTGGCCACGATAGTTGTCATCCCCAAGGATGGTAAACCGCGAGACCTTTGTTCCTCCTATAGGCCCATATCCCTGCTAAATGTTGAACCCAAGGTATTGGCGAAACTCCTTGCGTCCCGCCTCCTGACGGTCATTAGTTACTTGGTCCATCCAGATCAATCCGGATTTATCCCGCATCGCAACGCGGCTCTGAACCTACGTCGTCTTCACGGCGTGATTGCGAGGGCGGGGCTTCTGACGGAGCCGGCCATTTTGGCATCGTTGGATGCCTCCATGGCTTTTGACACTGTGGAGTGGCCTTATCTTTGGGCGGCTCTTGAGAAATTTGGCTTCGGGTCTGAGTTTATTGGTTGGATCAAGTTATTATATGCGGAACCTCTGGCACAAGTAGTGGTTAATGGTAGAGTTTCGGCTCCTTTCACCCTTGGTAGAGGTACCCGCCAGGGATGCCCCTTGTCTCCGTTGCTTTTTGCACTCGCCCTGGAACCATTGGCTGCTTGGCTTCGGTGGGAACCTTCGCTCAAGGGGATTCGCTGGTCTCCGGACTTTGAGGACCGCGTTTCGCTTTATGCGGACGACATTCTTTTATATCTCACCTCCCCGCGTAAATCTCTGTCTGTTTTATTTGACGTTCTTGTTTCCTTTGGTGCCAACTCAGGCCTCGTTATTAACTGGGCCAAGTCCTGCGTGTATGTTCTTTCGGGTGTTTTGCCCCCATTGCCGAGCAGACTTCCTATCCAGGTGGTCCAATCTGGCTTCAAATATTTAGGGATTTTTATTACGTTGGACTCCTCGCTCCGCTTTGAGCGTAATCTCCTCCCCCCGCTACTTAGATTGCGACTGGACGTGGCCCGTTGGCGTAAGCTTCCTTTGTCTCCTCTGGGCAGGGCGGCCCTGTTTAAAATGATGTCCTTGCCGCGGTTCCTTTACGCGCTCCAGAACTCCTATGACGCTATCCCCAAGACCTATTTCCGAGAGATCGAGAGTCTTCAAAGGCAATTGATTTGGGACGGGCGTCCACGTATTGCCCTCTCGAAACTCACCATCCCTTGGTACGACGGGGGCATGGCGCTCCCCGATATCAAGCGATATTACTGGGCTTCCCAGTTGTCTGCTATTAATCACGTGATGTTTTCACCGGGTCGGAATCCTGCATTCGAGATGGATAGACTCCAGCTGCCGGGTGGGGACTTTAATAGGGCGCTTTATTCTCGATCTGCCGGGCGCCATCTTGTGGGCCCGTCCAGGACTGCAGTAACTGTGTGGCGTGCTGCGAATGTGAGTTTGGGATGGGAGGATCGATTGACGCTGGCGACGCCGCTTTATGCCTCGGAACGTTTGGGCTGTCTCTGGTCTACCAAGGGTTTCGACCGCTGGGATATGATTGGGATTTGTAAGGTGGGTGATGTGTGCTCGAAGGGTAGAGTGAAGTCGTTCCAGGTCCTCCAGGCGGAATATGGTTTGGATGGTAGGGAATTTTTTCGTTATCTGCAGGTCCGGCACGCCCTCGCCTCAGTTTTGACTCCTGATGAGGCCCCGCCCGAGTCTTCCCCCCTCGAAGATCGTGTCCTTGATGGGCACCTGCCTGATAGCACTATTTCCCTGATCTATAAGAAGCTGATCAATAATCGGGCGGACTTACTGGTCCGACTTCGGGAGGCTTGGGTCGGCGATGGGTTGGAACTAGACGATGAAGATTGGCAATCGGCGCTCTCTTCTCCCAAGGAGGTAGCCATTCCTGCCCGTCTCCGTTTGGTTCAACTTAAGATCCTTCATCGAGTGTATGTCACTGGTCCGCGTCTGGTGACGATGGGCTTTTCCTTGGATGGGTTATGTAAGCGTGGTTGTGGGTTGAGTGCTACCTTTTTGCACATTCTTTGGGAGTGCCCGGTTGTAGCGGCTTACTGGACTGCTGTGCTTGAGGTGATGACTGATGTGACTGGTGTGGCCCTGCGGCCGGAGCCTCGACGATGTCTGTTAAATGTTTGGGAGCCCACTGACTACTCTGTGGCCCAGACCAGATGGGCTACCTTGGGTTACATGATTGCGAAACGGGATGTGGCGCAACTCTGGGGCGCATCCAGGCCCCCTGAGGTCTCGAAATGGGAGGACAACATGGACTGGTCCATGTTTCGTGAGAAGACTGTTTATGTGGCCAGGGGCAGACCCAGGGCGTGGACGAAGATAAAGGATATCTGTCCCCCCCCCCTTGTGGGCACTACTGGGGTTGTCCTATCTCCCTAGGTGAGCGTTCCCGGAACCCTTTCATACTGTTTTTTGAATTTCCGATTCTCCCCGCTGCTCCCCCCCCCCCGACCTTGTTGGAGCCTCAGGGCTCTAGGTATGTTCTCCTGATCGTGGACCATCCCCTCCGTTCTTTGGGCTGACCTTAATTACCGTGCATTCGCCTTTTTAGTGTTTGTTTTTCTTTTTGTACAAAATAAAAAGTCAAAATGCTCTGTGTAATGTTGGGAGTAATGCTTTGTGCTGGATTTGTGCCTTACCACGGGTGTACATTCTACTTCATGCCTTGTGCCTTAATATTAGCGGCCAGCCCGTGAGGTTGTGGGCCCCTTCTTGTATTTTTCTATGCTTGCTCAAATAAAGGTTTTTGAACAAAAAAAAAAAAAAAGAAAAAAAAAAAAAGAATTTCCTCATATGTTGAGGTTAAGTCCACCATGGTAGTATTATCTTACCTTGGTGGGGAGAGGGCAGCCACGATGAAGCATGCCAAACATTGTGGGTGAGGCTCCCTCATCCAGGAATACTAATTTTGTTCCTGGTCTTACTGTTCTGATAGGATAAAAGGTCCTTTCCATTCCATCTTCTCTGTACACAGTACTCTTTGTGTTCATTGAAGCTATTAACTTCTGCATTGACTTCAACTTCGGGGCATTCCCTTGTAGTATCTATCCACCTCTCAGTCTACATCTTAGGAATAGCATATTGGGCTTTTCTATATTTATTTTAAACTCTGGGTACAATATCTTAGGGCAAACAAGCTCCTACCCTTTGCGTATATGAATCAAACATTCTCGTGAGGATAGCTATAATCCTCCAGAGTCCAGACCTAGCCTCCCAGTCCTCCTCTTTGCAACATACAATCAGCTCAGCGTCTCAGTGAAAACGGGCAGGTTTGGGGTGTGATAAATTCCTGACCATTATGTAAGTTTGGTCTTTTCTGTGCTTCATCAGAACAATACCTATGTGCAACTCTTGATATACTTACAGAAACGTTCTCATTGGCAGTTTCTAAAAGAGCATTCCTACATCACCTCCAATTAATTTCAATCATATGTAACTTCTACTGATTATTTCATACTAATAGAGCTCCTCTCATAATGGTATTTGATGCATTTTCGACTGGAAGTGCACTGGGTTTCTGCTAACCAGGCACCCAGTACCAGATCCCTTTCCAAAACCATACAATTATTTCCCCTAATTGGCAATTCCTTTGGTACCCTCTGACAGTCCCTACTAAATGGTAACCCTGGTACCTAGGGTGGAGGTACTAAAGAGGGCCTCTAGAAGTGGCAGCACAAATTGTACCACCCTAAGGGACCCCACACCGAGCTCATACAAACTGCCACTGCAGGCTGCGTGTCTTGGTGCAGACAAAAGTGTAAAAACAACATGGCACACAGTTTGTGTGCCATGCATACCGACGCTGAATGCAGTATAGGTAAGTCACCCCTACCACAGGCCTTACATCCCCAAGGGAGGTTGCACTCTACTACATATGAGGGTATCGCCGCATTAGAAGGTATGCCCTGGGCTGGGTAGTTCCATGTCTGCCAGTACAAGTAAACAGGAAAGCCATTTTACAAGCATGTGCTGGACACTGGTGGAAATGAGTTCCCCAGCTACATGATGGCTTTACTGAAAAAAAGGATGTTTGGTATCAAACATCTCGTAATAATAAACCTGCGCTGATCCCAGTGTCTGATTGAGGAATACATGCACATAGGGGGTCCTTTAGAGTTGCCCCCTGAAAATTTACCAGCCACTTGTGTGCTGACTGACTGGATCTAACCAGCCTGCCACCAGAGGTGAGTTTCTGACCCCCAAGGGGGCCATAAATCAAGCCTGTTTGAGCAACGGGTGTCTTTCACCCCCGCCCACAGGATGACCTGTGGAATAGCAATCCAAGACCGGGGAGCTTCAAAGAGGCACACCACCTTTGGTACGCAAATCTGGCTTCTCTCACAAGAGAAGAAAAATACTCTCTTTGTCCAGAGTTCTTTGGCACCAGGACACGTGGTAAAATTAGCTAAGCAAGACAGGTGTGTCCACCCTCAGGCGAGTATCACTCCTGAACTGGGTTACTTGGGGTGAATGCGACTATTCAGAAGTGACCATCTTGTTGAAGGCACATCTTTGATCTCTGGCACAGGATTGTGCCCATTTCCCCCCACTAAGTTGTCATATAGGAGGCATAGTTATCCCAGGGGTAAATAGCCCATTAGCTATTACCCTATACTCCCCTAGATTCCCCTAAATTAATTGTTCTGGGGAGTCCTAGCACCAGGAAATCAGATCCTGCAGACCAAAAGAAGAAGAAGGGCAGAAGAGCTCCGAAAGCAAGAACTGCAGAAGAAGCAACTCACTTGGCACCAATCCTGCCGGCCTCTATGCCTACTCTTGACAATTGCAAAATCGTCTCACCCTACAAACTGCTAATACTCCAAAGCCTGAAAGGACTGCCAGCACTTTTCCAAAGACTCAGGAGCTCCTGTGGAACAGTGGAAAAGTTCCCCTGCATCTTGCACCAAGGACTGAGCTGTGAGACTCCAAGACTGCGAAAACCCGACAATGGAAAGTACCACTGCACCACAGCTACCTAGCCCGAGTTCAAGTAGGCCAACAGCGCCAACATGGTCCCAAGATCCTAACGCCTTGCGAAGGACACTGAAGAGCAGAAAAAGCAGTCAACCAAGGAAGAGCAACTGACTGTGCACTAAGCCTGCTGGTCTGTCTGATGTTCCCCATCAAAACTGTGCAAAATACGACTTGTCCTGCAGCTGTTGTGCCTCCAAAACCTTGGAGGACTGCCTGCTTTCAATAAAGACTCCAAAACCACCATGGAGCAGCAGCAGGCACCACAAAGAAGGCTGTGAGTGCTACAGCTGGCAAAAAACAGACAAAGCACAACACCACGGCACCTGTACTTCCGAGTCCAAGCTGAAGTGGGCCAACAGTGCCAGCATGATCCCACAGCACTCCAGAGGCAAAGCCCACCTTGGATTTGCCTACTGTGTACTTCCCAATGCAGTCTGCAGCCTCTGTTTGCAGGGCCTCTCTATCGTGAGCGTTCCCGGTGACGGAAATACAATGCCTAAAAACTCCTCTGCACCTGTCACGCTTGGCCTGGGAGAAGAGGACCAAAGGCATCCACGAACATGCAAGAGTTGAGCCCCCCCTGTTGGTTCAGACCAGCTGGTCCCCCAGTCCCAGCCCACAGGTTCTTTTCCGACTGACCAATCTCCATTAACTTGAATGGGGCACCCAACACTGTAAGGCACCTCTGCACCCGGCCGTCCCAGCGCTGCCCAAAGTGAACTGTTGGTGCTGCCTTGGACCTTGCCCCATACCCACCTTAAGTCTAGAATATGGGTTCCAGAAGTTGCTATTGAGTGTTCCAATACAATTTTTTCTCTCCAATTTAACATTGGCACAAAGTGCTTCAATTACAACTTAATGTATCAAAAACCTGTTTTATTCAAACCTTTTAATTTTAAAAGTACTTACCTGATCATGATGATCTTGGTGCCTAATACTGTATAAAGATATGAGGTATTTTTATAAATTGGTTTGGATCTCATTATTGATTCTTGTGCATTATTTATTGACTATTGTGTGCATGTGCAGATATCTAACACTCCTCCCTGATAATCTCAACGCTACCCACTAGAAGAGCATCTTGGGATTGCTAGAGCATCCCCTGTCCACTATTAATAGCCTTACTAACCTAGAATCTACCTGAACCTGGACTATACCTGGACTCTTTGCATAGGAGACCTCTTTTGGCATAACATATTAAGAGCCAGCTTCATACAGTTGCAATTTGACCTACCTCATGAATATTAATGAAGTAGGTCATAGTTTGCGACCCATTAGGAATGAGAGCCATTACAGGGATGGTGACCTGGTGGGGTAGGCAGATCACCATGTCTGTGATTGCTTTTAAATGTCAAGTTAAATAAAAAAATTTAAATGACAAGTTACTGAATCACAATTTGACAATTGTCTATTGCAAAATGCTTTTTTGCAGTTGCAAAGGGGACGGAACTAGAAATCAGCACGTTTCCAACCACAAAAAGGATCTGTACAAATGGCTCTTAGCCTCTATTTGTGCATAAATTAACATGAACTACCCACTTGTCTTTCTGTCCTTTCAACTGGGGAAACATCATTTAGAACGCGGTGTTTACACCGCAGTGCCTTTATAACGCTGCCATTACAACGCAAGTCGTTACTACGATTTGCGCTGGATGGCGCTGTTGGGCAAGGAATGTTGTAATTTTATATTCCAACACCTTCCCTACTGTTACGTGGACTGGTGTTGGAATATAAAATTATAAGATTCCAAAATCCGCGCCCTCCAACGCAAGTCGTTGTAACGACTTGCGTTGTAATGCCCGCGTTGTCAAGTACCGTGATCTTTTAGATTGCGTTGTACAGAGATACATCCTTTAACTGAGCCAAGGATAGGAGTTCACTATCGTGGCAATTTTGCAAACGCAGACTTTACAATGGCATTGAGATATCTGAAGGTACTTCGTATATGAACTGGTCTATATTAGACATAGTCTTTCCATTCAATCTCAGGAGATGGTAGGGGACCATTGGTTGGCAGTGAAAAATGATAACACCAGGCAATAGTTACATCCCCATAGTATGGGCAAGCTGGCTCAGCCTTCTTGTCACTTATTATTCCCAACAAAGGGGACGCTAAACTACATGGGGATCAATCCAGTCCACTCATATGTAGAAGTTTGGTCAGGAGGCTTTGGGGCTGGCCTATCATACAAAGAAAGCCAAATCTAAATTTATCTGCCAGAAAAACTCACAAACGTCTGTCGGTAAGAAAGAAAAACAAATGTAAGAATTGTGGGTCCTTACAAAGAACATTATCAATGAGTGTAGGTATGTGTGTACATGCATGCCACTTGCCTTCAAATATTCGGGCCACTTGTGACTGTTTGTGGCCCCGGATAATTGAAGTACGGAGCTCTAAGTCACGTGAAGGAGCCAGAAGGGGGAACAATAAGACTAGGTAATCTAGAGAATATCTGATATTTGTTTGAAAATGTAGGTTATCATGCTGTAAGTTCACTCAGCTGGTATTCTATGGTGTTGATTTAGCCTGTCTAAAATCGTAACGGACTTGCCAGAGAGAACTCAAGGGCATAGATGTGTCACACTACCTCAGATTAGATTTTTCTATCTTCTGCTCTAGCCAAATATTATAGGAAAATCAACTCGTCCTCACCAAAATCTTATATTCAAGTATCCTATGATCTCTCACAATGCATCTGAGGAGTTCTAGCTCAAGTAAAAAATCTACCATGCCTCTGGTGCTAACATTAATCGCCCAAAACACCTGTTGATCTGCTGTTACCCTCTCATATTCCATCTGTGAATTTCTTGGTGATGGTGCAATGCAACAATCAAGGATACGTTCTTGATAACTCAGATTTTAAGTGTTGATCCCTTGGTTATTTCAGTGTTAGACTCAACCCATATATGCCTTTTCCAAATTGTGTATTTTTCTGAGAAACAGTAGCTGCTCACCAGGGCTAGTAAGAGTGTTAATTTAGTTGGCAGCTGTAGCTGAATATGTTTAGATCCAGAATTCTGTACATTGGCCCATAAGGGTCAAGATAAACACTGACTAGCTAAATGATTCTCATTTAGGTTCACTGTATGTACATTAAAGGCATGTGCATATCCTTAGAATCTGAGATGGCTATGGGCCTAGTAGACCAACATTTGACTCTCATGGTTTTAAGAGAGCTATCACTGGATTGTTTTGCTGTGGCATACTTTATTCTCGAAGATATGGTTTGGATATGATTCAGCTAAATGAATGATAGATTATCATGTTTCTAACACTCGGATCACTAGGATACACCACCATAACTAGGGGCTCCAGTGGAAGTTCCTGTATTACCATTTGACACTTACCTTTATCACCATCTCAAATGTAAACACACCAGTGAAAACATAATCAAAGTATCTGAGAACCTGTAAAGAACAGAAGCACAGATGTCAGCAAGTTCCTCTGCAAAAATACACCAGAGTTAGTTTCCACCTCCAAGTAATGGGTTTAAACCAGCAGAAAATGTAGTTAACTGCATATATGTTAAACACAAGCACAACACACACTCATTTTAGCTAGGGTAAGATCATATATAGAGAATGTGCCCAAACACACGATTCAGAAGGTGACAGCAAAATATTCTCACTGGTCTCATTCAGTAGTTGACAAGGAAATGTTCTCTTTCACGACACAACTAATGATCAGACAGATAATCAGTTACACTATGTTAAATTTGATAAGGCGGATTCAAAAAGCTACTTGCCCAGTGTGGTGTCAGACTTTACAGCTACATGCCATAGAAAAACGATTAGCTCTAAAGAATTTCAGAAACATGCAAAATAGGGAAAAACATTGAAAAAATGATGTACATATGATGAGTGGGCAATATCATTAGTGAGGGCCACAGTAATATCTGAGAAACTCAATTGTTTTTGTAACACCGTCTTGTCACCAGAGGTCTTATGAATGCAATAGTACTTTACGTGTGGAATAATGCTTCTGGGGTGACAATATATAAGGATTCCCAGGAGAGAAGTACAGGGCGTTGCTAGTCACTTTTCAACCCCTGAACGAAGAGGTCTGCCAGTGGTCTGTGCAATGTGAGAATGTGTCTTAGCTACAAGAGGAACCCTAACATCGCATATGGCTGCGTATCAGCAGGTCAGCTAATCAAATTTCAAATGTTTTTCTACTCCATTTACTAGAAAACATCAGAAAAATAGAGACAGGACTCCTAGAAATAAACAGAAAACCTCCTTGCAGCGCAGAGACGTTTTAAGGCAGGACCAAGTTGGCTTTGGCCTAGGTAATATTAGTAAGCCGCTGCTGTGTTACAATATTGAAACCACACGTCATTATCCCTGAATATTACAAGTAAACAAATTTAGAATTTGGATGAGTTTGCCTGTGCCCTGGACCAGGTCAACGAGAGCATGAGAGTTGAAACTGAAACATAAAGTCAAAGCTGTTCCGAACAGGGAACCCCAAAATACGTTTGGTCCAGGGCTCCAACATCCTTAAGATGTCGCTGTTGCAGCATAAAACCTACCTACTACATCTATAATAAACTAAAAAATATGCCAGAAATGAAGGGTAAAGAGCAAAATGGGCAGCACTCTTGCAGACCGGAAAGAAAAAAAAACCTCTTCTTTCAAGAGTTCAGATTCCTCTAAGATGCTCGAGCACCCCTGTGTTTTTTATGGGAACTCAAACACATTGACCTCTATAGGAACTTGGGGCCTTATTATCAAGAAAGGGCGATACATTATCGCCGCTTTTATCGGCAGGAAACAGCGATAATGGGCTTGATAATAGGCCCTTGTGAATTCCCATAGAAGCCCAGGTTAACACCAGAATCTGGGCTTCTATGGGAATTCACAAGGGCCTATTATCAAGCCCATTATTGCCGCTTAAGCGGCAGTTTCCTGCCAATAAAAGCGGCGATAATGTATCGCCCTTTCTTGATAATATGGCCCTTGATCTTTATTATCAAGAAGCAGGGGTTGTTTAGTCAATGAGAATCAGTGTGAAGGTCAAATTTCCCAACTACAAAAGCAGTGGGCCTCTGAGCAAATGAGTGTGATGACTAAGGTTCAGGATGGACTGTTCCCATGAGGCGCAGAGTAAGCAGTACTGATTTGCATTAGGTGGGCCTCTTGGGCTAATTTAGAGTTTGGCAGGCAGGGTACTTTTTCGCAACAGTGACAGAGTACGGTGTCCTCCAAAACTAAGGTCTGCTCACCCGATTTTGAGTTGGGCAGACTGCAAAGTTTACACCAACAGAGTAAAAGTTAACCCATCAGTGTAAAACTTCCTCCAAAGGGTCAGAAGAAGTAGGATCCATCAGAGATAAGTTATCTGATCCTCAGCCTTTTTTTGAGTGGATGGTTGGATGGGTAATTTTAACTGTCTGTAAAGGACAGAAATAAAGAAAACCCCTACAGCATAAAAGGAAACTCCCATGGTGTTGGTGTCATTAGATTATTGTATTTTTCTAAACCCTAGGAGATTGTTTATGAAAGATAAAAAACTTGTGAAAAGTTAGACGGCTGACCATCGCTAAATTTTTCCTACATTGACAGGAACCGCCATGACGGGTGTTCCTGCCATTGTATAGAGAAGTCTACGGGGCTGGTGGACAACTCTAAATTTGTCTGCAGGAGTAAAAGCAAGATGGCTAACGCAAAGTGTTCTGCCACTCTGTCTGCCTTTACTCCGTAAGCCAAACCTTAAAACAGACCATCTGTTTAGAATGACTCAGTGGGTGAAAAACGATGGGTTGGAATAATACTCCAAGTGATAGCCTGTGATTAGACTATTAACAAGCACTCTCAATTTTTGAGTGTTTGATTGCCACTAGTAGGGCTGGAAACCTGGTGCAGCTTTTCAAACCTACTATGCCAATGTTTGAGAATTAGCAAAAAGTAGCAAATTTGCACCCATTCAATGAGTACTTACATGGGTACAGTTGTCCCACTTTTTGGTAAACTGGTCACAGTATATTTTGAGTTCCTAATCCAAAAAATTAACAAACTAAAACCCGTTCGAAAAATCGGGAATGAGACAATCCAACACAGGCATGGCAGACCAGACTCGGGGCTCTCGGACCCAACTATCAAGGCAAGCATGTATTTATTTTGAGGGATGTTACAATTAAACCACTCCCCCATCCCCACTGAAGCTACGCCCCTGTCAGTAAGAAGGATTTGTTGTTTGTGGCTTCAATAACAGTACCTATGATGCAGAGTTAGGATTACAAAAACTCCCTTCTGCATCATAAGAACTTTATTGATAGACATAAACATTAGAATAGGATAGCAAGCTTATAACTGATAGAGGTATCTTTAATAGAGATTTTAAAAAAAATCATAACCCATAACTATTAAGAAACTATTGAAGAAGTGTTCTGGGATCTCATGTGGAGCAGGGACAATTTCTAATATTTACGGTCATCAACAAAGATCCTGTGAGGCAGAACCACACCTTCCAATGACAAGCACCCCACTGTCTGCGGAATCAAGGCTTCACAGTCTGGTAACATTGGGTGTAGGTGTAAACATTTTATTTGCACGCATGCCATTTAGTGAAAGGTTAATGTATCACAGCTTCACTGGCTGGTAACAATGGGGCTAGATGTAAAGTTTTGCTTTGCAGACATGACATTTAGTGAAAAGTTAATGTATTACACACATCACTTTATGTAAGTTGGAGCTTTCAAACCCATATTCCACATGTAACTTGGGGATACGTTATGCCTGGCACAGAAACCATAGAGATTATGAGATGGGAGCAGTATGCTACAGATGACATCAAAAAATGAGATGGTCAACACACCCTGTTTCTCTCTGAGTTTGTTAACACTGGATCTTCGGCTGCCAGTGCAATGCTACTGGCTGCAATCACAAGCAGGATACACATCTCAAAGTAGCGGAGGTTCACAATGTAGTGGCACACCTTCCGTAACCTGTGGAGAAAGGAATTCATGATAGGAGGCAGAGAAAGAAAGAAGGCTTGTGGAATATTAAAACACCAGCCTATAACTCCTCACAGAGTTAGTGACTGGGCTGCTTTGGATACAGGCAACATATGTACCTAGGGGCATATTTACTAATACTTCATGCAATGCAATGCAGCAAGGCAACTTGCTGTGTTATATTGTGTGAAAGGGAGAGAGCAAACGTGGGCTATATACACACTAAGGTATGGTGCACTTCTGCTCTCATTTAGCTCCTTTGCTGTATGTGCTGCTTAGCCTTTATGTCAACGCTGGCACCTTTGAGCCATGCTGCAAGGGTGCCTGCAGTACAGGTAGGGCTGTTTTTTGTGCCGAGAGGTTTATAAATTCTATAGTTCTAAGAGCCATATTCCTCTTTCTACATATAATGCAGAAGGCAGAACATATAAAAAGAGGAAGCAACTAGTGGAAATAAGAATAAATTGCTTACCTGTATTCCTAGTTCTCTTCCAGGGGAATCCTCATCAAAGTCATAAGCATTGAATAGTCCTGCCCACGTACAGGGACCCGAGAGTGCTTCTTAAACTATATATATATATTGTACATTGTTTCTTTTAAAACCATAGAAATCAATACAATTCATTTTAGCATAGAAAACAATATAAGGCTTTGTTAACAAATAGGTTGCATCAGGGCTTTAAGTGGTAAAAAAAAACTGGGGGTGCTCTAAGAGGGGCGGGGCAAACCTCAAAGGGGTGTGGCCTATCTAAGTAGGGGTGTGGTCTAAATAAATATAACTAGTGTAGCAGTACCCCCTGCTCTGACAAACCGTCAGCTCTAGGACTCCTCAGTGTCATCAGATTTGGAATTACCCGCTCAGGCTTGCTATCTCCCCTCCTTATTACAGCAAGGCTATGTATGGATAACGCCATACACTCTCCCCAGTACCCCAAGACCTGTGCTGTCATCCTGGGAAATGCCCAGACAGACACCTCCTGTATAGGGTGGCTTCACGTGAGGCTGAGTGTACTAGAAGCACTGCTCCCAGAAGGCAACGCGGCTTCACAGGGGTGAGTTTTAACAAAGCCACCACCCCTGTCAAAACATGCCACAGAGTCCTCGTACAACGTGGCTCACCTGGCATGACATCATGCCTTGATCTCCACTACTCAGTAGTGAGCAAAATGAGCATGCGCACATCGATGTGCATGCTCTCACTGCAGTCCAAGAAAAAAAAAGGATAACTGACTACCTCTGAGAGGCCCAAAAATAGAGCCTGATTCGAGGCACCCTAAAAATAACTGCCAGTGCTCAGACAGACCCGGGCCAATTAAAGCCCTTAGTAGAGCCATCTACTACCATGTTACTCCGAACTCCTTATGTAATTTACTTCACTCTATTTTAAAGCACTCTGACACCTGTGGGTAAAGTACGCGCTTTATAAAAACACATAAATAGGAGGCATCAACCTAGCAGTCGCGAATAGATTCGACTTGTTCGTGAGATCGGGGGTAGTTCGGAGCGCAGCCATTCATAGCCCTGCCGAGTGCATGCATGTCAGTTAAATGAGAATATATGTTACTAATTTCCTCTGATCCCCCACAAGCATTGCAAATTGCCATGCACATGTTGGTTGTCGTTAAGCAAAAAAAGCTGATAGAGTCGCTACTGCCATCTCTTCTTTGGTTGATAGCAGGTGAGTGGCTATGGGCTGGGTTATGACTGAACTGATTAATGTCAAGGCAGAGGCTCAAGTAAGGGCGAAGTGGGCACTAATTCTAGCACAGGAAAGTGGCTCCTGTGTAAAACGTCACTTGTTAAATGTATTCCAAGCGATGCTGTAAAAATGAACTTGCTTATAAAAGTAATAAACGCACCAGCTTTACCCCCCCTCCCCCACCCCCGCCCCATCGTGAGTGTCAGCACATGATGATCAGCTTCCTGGGCACACACACAGATGTACCCGAGCGAGTCCTTCACGGGTCTTTAAAATACCATTTACTTACTAACAGAGGTTTTGTTGTTCTTCGCGACCCTTCTTAGAGCCTCTGCATCTCCACTCTGACTTTCACTGGCACTAGTTGCACCTCTGCCAGCAACCTGAGCAAGCTCCTAACTTCAATTGCTGAGGAGGGAAACATTTTCGTTCATACATTCGGATTCTCTATTCTAGAATGGTGACGTAAAATAAAACACATCGGTCTTTAAGAATAATAATACAGAATGAGACTATATACTGAATGATACCCATAGGAAATAAAACAATGAATGCAAATATATTCATGTTTAAGCGTAAAAATAATGCAACTAAAGCTACCTATTACTTAATGCCCATTGGAAACAACACAGGACCACAAACATACCCTCACGCATAATCGCTCAACCTTGATGGTATCTTCCGGTGATGTGCACTCCTTCCCAGATCCACTCGTTCTGTCATTCAGACCTGCTTACCAGCCAACGGTGCCTGCTGTTCTAAATCAGCATATTGTACATCACAAGAAGATTCTTTCCGTACTAAGCTCGAGTCCAGACGCACTCGCCACTTTTTCTCAGATTCACCACATTACTTACGTTCCATCGCTTCCTATCTTCCAACACAGCTGTAAACCTTCCAGTTCTACTCATTGTAGTCCAAGAAAAAAAAAAGATAACGGTCTGCCTCTGTGAGGGCCGAAAATAGAGCCCGATAGAGACCCCTCTTGAGGCACCCTAAAAATAACTGCCGGTGCTCAGACCCGGACAGACCCGGCCCACTTAAAGCCCTGGGTTGCATACAAAGAGTAAGCATAAAACTGGCACTGTGCCTTTAAGTACCTCACAGTACCCATGGTATCCCATCATGCCCCACAGGTGAAACGTCAGTTCATGTTTCCGGGCTGGAGCACTGAGCTCTCCTTTTTAGACTTAAATTGAAAAATGTTTCAAAACGACGTCTAACCATTTACACTTGATAGTTGCCAGTATGTGCTCTACTGCCAGCCTTTTTTCCGACAGAAAATATTTTTTATTCTGTCACAAAAGCCTACATGTTTTGTGAGGTGCTCTTCCTGTGGGAAGAAGAAGGCCCAGACCTTCATGCAGTCTGCATTGTCTGCCTGCCGAGTCCCACCATCCTGACTCCTGTCCTCACTGCCAGAAGCTATCAAGGCGTAATCTGAAGGACAGAGAGAAGATAAGTCTTCATGGACTCCAGGAGAGAGGTTCATCCTTAGAGGCCTTGGGAAACTTATATCTTCCTCTAAAGAGTCCTCCTCTCATCCAAAAGAACATCAAAGAGGCAGATCTCGAGAAAAACAACATAAAACCAGGTCCTAGATGACATTGAGAGGTAGGACGTTGATAAAAATACCTATTTGTTCGCCATCAATGTTGAGGCAACCATCGAAGGTGTGGTTGGCTGATTGCTTGACGTTGGAACACACTCGGATAGTTTAACTACAACCACTCACCTTAAGGGGAGCAATCACAAGAACATCTTCGATGAAATGTGTAGAAAAGAGTGCTATGGTCTATGCAAATCTTTCAAAGCAGAAACGCTATATTCTTGACTCTAGCATTTTTATTTTGAAGCTGTAGGTGCAGCAGATGAACAACACCCATTAGGAATCGTTACACAAAGTACTTTACCTGAGGTAAATAAGTGGGTGAGTGAGTGGGTGAGTGAGTGGGTGAGTGAGTGGTGGACATGTGAATCTGTTAGTTGAATTGAAAAGGATAATGGTGGGATAGAAGAGGGAAGAGTCTAGAAAGTGTTGATAATAGTAGTAAAATAATGTTTGGGATGAGTCATAGAAAGGAAGCTATAAAAATCCCCAGTAACTGTCAGTTTTTCTGGGCTCCTAGGCTATATGGCTATTGCAAAGCAGCCTCTGCCTCACATCCAGGAGGCTGTAGTGATGAAGATAATGAATCCAGGGACTTGATGGCTGGGGAGGGGAGTGGAGGAGAAAGATGGAGAAGGGAGAAGCAGGGGGATGGAGGAGTTAGGAGAGTGACGAGGTGGGAGGGGTGAGGTGGAAATGTTATTTCCCTTAATAAAGCGTTTGCTGAGACTTCAAAGTATAATAGATCCTAGATCCTTTCCCGTGGAGGAGAAACTTGGTGTGATTAAATTTCCCAAACAATGCTCACATTTGGTGCGCTCCCATTATCCCTCCCCACAAAGATAGGTGGTGTGTGTGGTGGGGTCTCTCATCCCTGTGATACTACAGAGGAGAAAGAGAAAAAAATGTCAAGAGGACTGGCGTAACACCCCAGTCCGTCCTCAGGTCTTTGTTTCCTGGAGTGGCAGAAAGAGATCAGTCCTAACCTGCCCAGCAGGAATAACGGTCCAGCCTGCAACTCTTTCCATTCGCACAGCCACTCCACCTGTCTTCCATGCTTTGCATATCCTTCATGCCAAATGTATCCCCATCATTTCTTGCCACAACTCCAGCCACATCTTTACAGTTATGTTCCACCATATTTGTTAGATATGTATTACAAGTAGGTACACATTTTAAAGGTCAGCTGGAGGCATCACTTAGGTCTGTGCTCTCCTACCTCATATGTACTGTTAGACCTGACATCTTTGGCACATTTTTCCCCTGTCTTTTGCTTTTGACCTCCTGTTTGTGGCTGTGTGCTGCATTTCAGTTTTGCTGGTTTTAGAACTTTGTGCATTTTACTACTGCTGATCAGTGCTAAAGTGCAAGTGCTCCCAGTGTAAAATGTGATTATGATTGGTTATCCATGGTTGGCATATTTTATTTACTGGTAAATCAATAGTAATGTGCACTGTAGGTGTCCAGGGCCTGTAAATCAAATACTACTAGTGGGCCTGCAGCACTGGTTGTGCTACCCACACCAGTAGCCCTGTAAACTTGTCTCAGGCCTGCTATTGCAATGTCTGTGAGTACAGTTTCTAAACTGCCATGTCGACCTGGCAAGTTCAACCATTTGTCAGGCCCTAACCATCCCTTTTTCTACATGTAAGACACCCTTAAAGTTGGCCCAAGGTAGCCTCATTGGCAGGGTGCAGTGTATGTAAAAGGTAGGACATGTGCTGGTGTGGTTTACGTGTCCTGATAGCGAAATACTGCCAATTTTGTTTTTTCACTATTGCAAGCCTATCTCTCCCATAGGTTATCATTGGAGCTGCCTTGCAACATTTTACAGCTATAACTTTCAATTGGAAAGAGATAGAGATTTGGAGTTTGGGCTTCCTGAGCTCAGAATTTAAAACTACATCTTTCAGGGAATGTGGTTTTTAAATTGTGTTTAAAAATGCCACTTTTGGTAAATGGGCATTTTGTGCTTTACCGTTCAATATTTCTGTCTGCCTGTGGAATCAACGCCTGGTTTAGACTGACAAGGACCTGTTTGTGCATTCACGCCAGACAGTCACACAAAGAGAGCTGAGGTGTGTCCTGCATATCCTGATGGGCCATCATCAGGCTGATGGGTCTTCCTGGGCTAGAGTGGTGGGAGGAGTTGTCCCTGACACCTGAATAGGGCTGTGCCTGTCCTCTCACAATGCTGCCTCCACCCCCTGGAGTGTGTCTGGGGCCAAGGCTGGGCAAGGCAAGAACTTGTGAACAACAAAAGCTTTCTTTTAAGTTTGCCAACTTCAAAAGCCAAAAGGGGTATAAGTATTGGACCTAAAATCTCAGACTGGTAGACCACTTCTGGATCAAGAAGAACCTCTGCCAAGGAGAAGTGTTGAAGAGCTGTATGGAGGAGTACTTCCCCTTTGATGTGTTTGTTTAGCAGGATTAGCCTGCAGTTGCTACTGTTGTCTTGGAGAGAACAAGGACTAGCCTTTGCTGTTTGCAACCTGCTTGAGAGGATTCTCCAAGGGCTTGTGTGTGCGTGCCTCCTGTAGGAAACCTCAGGGACACGAAGACTTTACCTGCAGCATCCCTAAACTCCACTGCTGGGAGTTCTGACCTGCCTTGTAGTGCCAACTCTAGTTCTGGGCCCTTGGAGGTTGTTTTGCTGCTCCTGTTACTGAAAACCCATACATTGTACTTCTTTCACCTGCTTGTTCTGACGCAGCACTGCCGTAAGGAAAGATATTCCAGGCACCACCACAATGCGGCTAAAGAAATCGGTGCAGCACCTGTCTATGGCTGAAGGAACTTCTACAACTCGAGTTCAGCACACCATGTCTCCAAGGTCCAAGACCACCACACTGACTCTGACATAGGCCTTGCTGTGTGACTAAAAGAATCAATGCATCACCAGTCTGAAGCTGCAGAAATTGACGCAGCACCTGGATCACCGCCGCATCACCTCACAGCACCTGTATTTTTCGCACATCGTACCTGAACGTCAAGTCTACAGCAATGCTGGGCATTAGTAAGGAACCGAGGCAGCCTTTCTAGAGAAGTGACCCATCACCTGCCCCACGCAGTAAGAAACTGGTGCATCACCCCCTCTCACAGTAAGGAACTGACGCATCACCTACCCTGCGTAGCATTAAGGAACTGACGCATCACCTCCCCCTGGGAGGAAGAAACCTACTCATCACATTCCCTGTATGTAAGGAACCGACGCATCGCTTTTTTTTCCCAGCGCCTTACCTTCCCAGTGCCTGTTTTCACCTCCAATCTTGACGCATCTCAGGTACTTTAGTTTTATATAGAATGAACAGTTTTTTACCTTTCAAAAGTGATATTTTGATGTATGTTGGATTTTTGTCATTTTGGTCTTGTTTGGTTTACATAAAGATACTTTATTCCTCTAAACTGGTGTTGTTTCCATTTGTAGTGTTTTCACTGTTTTACTGTGTGTGCTATGTACAAATACTTTACACATTGCCTTTGAGATAAGCCTGACTGCTCATGCCAAGCTACCAAGGGTGTGAGCAGGGATTATCTTGGGTGTGTAATCCCCTTCTCCCGACTTGAAGGAAGGACTCCTACTTCGACAAGGTACAAGCCACTGCCAACTGGAGACCCCCATTTCTAACATGTACACACCTGTTCTGTAGTGTTTACACACAATTTTTACCTAATACCTGTCTGCTCGGGTAAAATGTGTTTTTAGGTTTTATAGGGGTAAACTTGTATTTATCACACAGGGATTCAGTCTTTGGATAGCTTATGTACCATTAAGGTCTGTGCCCTCGCACCTCATATGTAGACATCGGTTTTGTGGTGTTTACACACTATTTCATCTAATACGTGTTCGCTCACATTTATTACATAGGTATTCAGTCTTTGGATAGATTTCTGTATAAAGACAGACACTGACTGTGCAATACAGCAACTCACACATCCACTCACTTACCCACCCAGTCAGCCACTCACTCACACACCCACTTACACACCCATTCATCCACCCATAGAGCCAATAACACAGCCACTCAGTCACCCATACAGCCAGTCACACACCCACTCACCCACTCAAGCATCCACTCACCCTTGCATACAGCCACTCAATCACCCATAGAGCCACTCACACGGTCACTCACTTACCCATAAAGTTACTCACACGCCCACTTAACTGTGTCTTCTTCTTACTTAAAAGAAATCTAAATGGTATATTTTTAAAGTATATTGAAGTTGACTTTCCTGGATGATGTCATTAGTGATGACACCAGTGACGTGAGGGTCCCTGGGGTCCAACTAGCCCACCAGGTACCTCCAATAAGTGTCACAGAGCTGCGTTGTAGAGAGGTGTAAAACGGGGCGTAGACGCAAACCACTATTCTGCAATGCAGCCCTGTGGCACTAACTGGAGGTACCTGGCAGGTGGTCTAGTTCGCCCCCAGGGACCCTCAGGATTGTAGGGGAATTAATTCCCCAACTTAAAACGTGCCACAGGGCGCGTTTGCATAGTGTTGCTGGTAGGGAGCGGGCCTCCGGTGCGATGCCGGCTTTTTTTTGGGAAGGGGGGCTATGTGGCCCCCTTCCTTTCCTTTTTTCTGGGCCCTGGGGACCCCATCCCCCAGGGCCTGACCCCTAATTGGTTTATTTCATTTTTATAAAAGGGAAGGGGGCTGCGCGGCCCCCCTCCCGAAGCCATTTCCGGCCGCGGGGACCCCATCCCCAGGGGCATGGCTACTATATGTATTTTTTAAATATCTTTTCAAAGGAGGGGGCTGCGTGGCCCCCCTCCTGAGGCTTCTGTTAGCTCTGCCTCCATTTTTTTTTACTGGGGAGGGGGGCCACGTGTCCCCTCCAGGGCCACTTCTGGCCATCCCCCGGGGCCGGCCCTCCCCTTTTGGGGGAGCCCCAATGCCCCTGCGGTCCCAGCCAGCTCCCCGCCTCCTGTGGGAGCCGGCATTGCTTTTCCACATGGGGAGCTGCTAACATGCAACTCCCTGTCTGGAAAAGCAATCTGCTTTGTTTCATTGAAGCGAGAGAAGGTTTCCCTGCTCTCGCTTCAATGAAGCAAAGCAGTTTGCAAATGACAGGGTGGCTCCTGCCCTGTCATTGCAAACAGCAGTGTCTTGGGGTGGGCACCCCGGGTCACTGCAGAAGCTGGCCCTGGGGGGTGGCAGTCCCCAGGGCCTTCAAGGGCTCCAGGAGGAGGGCCGCACTGTCCCTCTCCCTTCAATTGCAAAGCATTTTAGTGCCCCGGGGAGGTGGCGGTGCCCGGGGCGTGTGGGGGGGGCTCGAGCCCGCACACAGGTATATTTTTTTAAAATACAAGCCCCGGGGGTGGCGGTCCCCGGGGTGCAGGGGGGCGTGTGTCCCGCAAATAAATAATGAAAGCCCCAGGGGTGGCGGTCCCCGGGGCTTGGGTTAGGCCACCAACCCACACATTTATAAATTATCCCCGGGGGTGGCGGTCCTCGGGGCAATGTGGGGGGGGATTGGGCCCCTCATACTTTTTTTCTATGCCCCCGGGGGGCTTCAATACAATGAAGCGCAAGAGTTCGCGATTTGTTTTTTTTAATTTTCTCCGCCGGATTCGCACACCCAGCGCAAATTCGCAGATTTTTTTTTATATGCTTTTTTTTTAGCCCTGGGGGTCCTTGTGGGACCCTCTGAGCAGGCCAAGGGGGTCAGGGTGTTCCTACCCTGCCCCCTTTTCTTGTGTTTTGTGTTTGTTTCCCTGTTTTCTTGTGCCTTGGTTACCGAGGCACAAGATGGCTGCCAACACTTCCTGGTTTAGAGTGTTGACAACCAATTAGAATAAAGCTCGTGGTAGGGAGGGTCCACGGATCCACCGCACCTCTATATATCTCATAGAAACATTAATTTTTTTATTTTCTCAGCAACTACTGAACGGATTTACACCATTTTAAGAAAAGGGCACTTTCTGAACCAAGCACTACCTTTTTGCCAAATTTGATGTAATTCCATTCAGCAGTTCGAGCTGTAGCCCTGTCTAAAGTTTCCAATGGGAAATTAAGTTTTTTTGCAGCACAATCCACCAGTTTTCAGTCGATGAACAGCAAGCACACGGATATCCAATTGCAAAATATTTATTTCAAACCCCCTTCACCCTTGACAGACGCGTTTCGCTATGAGCTTCGTCGGTGTCAGTTTGTGCCTTACAATGATCGCCATTTTAAACCCCACCTTGCATTGCAAATGTACAACAAAATAGATGATGGTCAACTTTGGTAAACGTGGTGGCCATTTTGAAGTGTCTTATTTTACATATCTTACAGTGTTCAAAAAGGCGAATATAAAGTGCTCTAGTGCAGATTAAAAACAATGACAGCAACAAACATATCATTATTCATGTGCAAGCTTCATTGCATTAAATTCATCACGTATTTACATTGTCCCATCATTTCACCATTTCGTTTTTCAGTTCTTAAATCATTATTTTTCATATCACGCGGTGTATCCCCTTATCGATTATTTTGAGGCCACATTCCCTTCATGTCTTACTCTGGGACTCCTTGTTACGCCCTGTATGGGCTTATTTTTTGCTTATACATGTGAAAAAATCTATCATAGAAATTGCACAATGTCACAAGTTTAGGAGTTATTTCAGTACAGTCAAAATAATTGGTGTTACTCATTTACAGTTCTGAAGAATAGGAGAGCAACTCTTTTATATCTACAGGTGTACCCACATCTCCTCATCATTATTCAGACCCCATGGTGTCATTGTTTTGAGGTCAATGATGTACCTTGATTCTGCGATGCGGAGTATCTTTTCCCTGTCCCCACCACGTTCTAAACGACTGATTTGATCTATGCAGTAAAAACTGAGAAGATTCCTATCGCTGCCGTGGAATTTTGCAAAATGACGGGCTACCGGATAGGCTTTGTCCTTATTCGCGATAGCCCTCATGTGCTCTAGGATCCTCAGTTTGGTGGGGTTAATGGTTCTACCTATGTAACGCTTCTTACAAGGGCACTCTAAGCAATAGATTGTGTATTCTGAGTTGCAGTTGAGATGTTTGGTAATTCTTCTATTCTGTTTCTCATCTCCTGTTCTTCCTGGATATTCTTTAACTTTTTTGCTGTACTTACAGGCTTTGCAGCGCAAGCACGGGTAGAACCCCTGTATACTATTGGTGACCGGGGTTTTCGTTTGAGGGGAGAAATGACTGTGAATCAAGTGATCTGAAAGGGACTGGCATCGACGATATGTAATCATAGGCCTATCTGACAGATGTCTCTTTAAGATGTTATCTGTATGTAGGATGTGCCAGTTCTTCTTAAACGTGTGGACTAGATCACCTGATTTATTATTGAATGTGGTGATCATTCTCACCTGATCATCTTCTGGCTGTGCCTCATGCACCACTAGGAGATCCCTCCTATTGATTGCTGATGCCTTCACAGCTGCCTGTTGTAGAATGCCCTTCGAATAGCCCCTAGCTAGGAACCTATTCTTTGCGTCTTGTTTAGCATTCTGGAAATCTTTCTCAGCTGTGCAATTTCTTTTGAGGCGCAAATATTCACCACATGGTACGTTTTGAATTAGACTCCTAGGATGTTGGCTTGCCGCGTGTAACACGGCATTGCCCGCCGTTGGTTTCCTATATAGTCGAGTCTGGAGACTATCATTCTCTACAAATACCTCTAGGTCTAAATAACATACACTTTTTTCACTGATGTTACTGGTGAATCGCAGATTCAGGTCATTATTGTTCAGTGAAGCGATGTATTCCTCCGCCGAGGTCCTATCGCCACGCCAAACAATAAAAAGATTGTCAATGTATCTAGTCCACATTAAAATCCTTTCACTCCACACCTCATTGGTCCCTCCCCAGGCCTCGTGCCTCTCCCACCAGCCTACGAACAAGTTCGCGTAGCTGGGGGAGAAGTACCAGCCCATAGAAGTATCCCGTATTTGTCTATACAATTGGCCAGAAAAAAGGAAAAAATTGTTATACAGACAGAATCTGATCATGGATAATATCATGCTACTGTGTGCCTGGAATTTAACATGTTTCCTATCCAGGAACCACTTCGTTGCTGTTAGACCGTTTTCATGATCTATACATGTGTATAGATTGACAACATCCAAATATATATGTATATATGTATATATATATATATATATATATGCATGCAGTTAACCGGCTCGACACCAGTTAGTAAGGAGGCACTCACTCAGGCAAAGTAGTTTTAGACCAACAGCTTTATTTTAGCTTTCTCGTCGAAACCCAACGCGTTTCGCCTTCAGCCGAAGGCTTGGTCACGGGTATTGAGCTCTTAACACGAGCCTTCTTTTATGTTTGGTGCACAGTGAAAAAACAAGTGAAATGCAAGTGCATTGTGGGAAACGTAGTTTTAACATGTGATAAGTGTTAAGGTGCACATTTTTCAAAGGAATTAAACATTTAGAGTTTTTGCTTCAGGAATTGCGGTAGATTCGTTCGTGCATTGATGGCAATTTTAGTTTCAAAGTCTTTGGTGACTATTGTTTCACTTTGCCATTCTAATTCTTACGTTGTTACAGTCTCATTGGTGAGTGTATTCATTGTAGTAAGGGGGTAGTTCATTTTTGTATGCAGTTCATAATGGGGTTTATTAGGTTTCTACAAATAGTCTTTTCACAGATGTACGTGCAGTTCTTCAGTTTGATTGAGTCCTCTTGGCTCTAGGGTTCTGAAGGCAATGATATGTTTAGATTCTTTTTGCCTTAATGCTTTCCTCCGTATATATATATATATATATATATATATATATATATATATATATATATATATATATATATATATATATATATATATATATATATATATATATATATATATATAGTGAAAGAATTGCTCTGGGATCCGAGCACGTGGGCTAGTCAATGCTTATGACTATTGATGAGGTTCCCCTGGAAGGGAAAGATATTTCCCCTCATTACGCCTCTGTCATGGAAGCGCTTCAATATTTATAAGTGCTTGTAAATCTGAGCATGCATCAAAATACATAGGTGGTTGCATGGGAACACTCAAGGTCCACCCATGTAATGCCTACCTGATACAAAGTAATGCAAGGCAATGCTATACACTGCCTTGCATTACTTTGTGTTTACTAAACTATGCAAAGCCACGCAAATCAACTTTGCATGGCTTAGTAAATGCCAAAATTGATTTTTCATCTGGGTTGCATCAAAAAAGTAACAAAACACCGAAGCAAAATCTTAGTAAATCTGGGCCTATATCTCTCAACAGGGTTCACATGCCACATATGTCTGACATCACAGGATACCTATACCAAAAGGTTGAGAGAAGGTCTTAAATGCTACCAGTGGGCCTGCAGCACTGATTGTGCAACCCACTTAAGTAGCCCTTTAAACATGCCTCATGCCTGCAATTGCAGCCAGTGTGCGCAGTTTTAAACTGCCATTTCTACCTTGCAATATAATCCTGTTGCCATGCCTGAACGTTCTTTTTTAATACATATAACTTACCCCTTGTAAAGGCCAGAGGGCTGGGTGCAGACTATTCAAAAAGTTGGACATGTACTTTTACCTGTTTACATGTCCCGGTAGGGGAAAACTCTTCAAATAGTTTCTCACTGCTGCTAGACCTACCTCTCCCATAGAATAACATTGGGTTACCGTATCACAATTAATAAGTTATAACTTTTGTGTGGGAGCAGGTATACATTTTGAGTTTGCTGTCTAAAGAATTGGAATGTAAAGCCCTGTTTAATTGTAAAGTTGTGTTTTAAGCTACAATTCCGAAAATGTCACTTTTAGAAAGTTGCGGTTTTCTTGTCCTGACCATGTGGTGTCTGCTGCCTGTATCCTGGGTCACATGACTAGATCTAGCTGACAGTTGGTCTTTGTCTGTTGCTTCCAGACAGTGAGACAAAGGAAAGACAGGTGTTTCCAAGATGGGCCATTTCAGACTTGATGAGGGGGGGAGCTGATAACTACCACACTTACATATTACAAATGCTCTGTCTGAGCACACTCACAAAGTGTTTGACACTAGTTTTTGCAAATGGAACTCTCTGCAGAGTCCCCCCAAACTTTTTGCCTCCTTCCTTCTATTTTTACTGAATTAGTTTTTGTTGGCCTTAGGAATCTGTTCACTTGACCACTGCTAACCACTGCAAACATGTTTGTGCTCTCTCCTTTAATCATGGTAAAATTGGCTTATACCCATTTGACACATTTTATTTTACATGTAAGTCACTATCAAAGTGGCGCTACATGTGTCTAGGTCCTGTAAATTAAATGCTATTAGTGGGCCCGCAGCACTGATTGTGATACCCACTTAAGTAGCCCTTTAAAAATATGTCTCAGGCCTGCCATTGTAGCCTGTGTATTCAGTTCAAACTGCTATTTTGACCTGACAAAATAAACTTTTTGCCTGGCCTAAACCTTCCTTTTAATACATCTAAGTCACCCCTAGGGTAGGCCCACACATTGTAGAGGGCCAGGTGCAGTTGAACATGTACTTTTACCCTTTTACATGTCCTGGTACTAAACACACTCTTTAATTTGTTTTTCACTGCTGCTAAGCCTATCTCTCCCATTGGATAATTTTGGGTTAACTTACTTCAATTAATAAGTGATAACTTTCAATAGGGAGAAGGTGGGAATGCTGAGCTTGATGTCTAAAGAATGGCAAGTTAAAGCCCTCCTTAATGATAAAGTTGGATTTTAAGTCACAATTCTGAAAATGTTACTTCTAGAAAGTTGGCATTTTCTTGTCATGACCATTTGGTGCCTGCAGCCTGTATTCACATGACCAGGTGTAGCTGGCATTTGGCCTTTGTCTATTGCTTAAAGACAGTGAGACAAAGGAAAGGTAGTTGTTGGCTAGATGGGCCATTTGTGACTTGATGAAGGGGAAGAGCTGTCACCTAAACGCTTACACATCACAAAGGCTCTGCCTGAGCACACTCAGAAAGGGTTTGCCACTAGTCAATTGTGACCCCAGACAAGCTGGGGCCAGCGAAGGGAGTTAGGAAATTCCCAATTCCTCTAGGGTTGGAAACCTTCAGAACCTTTTCCTGCTTCAAAGTGGGCACCAGTTATAAATAATGGACCCTCAGACCCAACTCTTCAGTACACCTCTAGACCTGTGGACGACTGCTCTGCTGTACTGCTGCCTGACTGACAGGACTTGATGTCCATCTCGATCCTAGGACTACCAGAGTGACTCCAAGGGCTAGTTGGCTAGCCTCCTGATCATAGCATCAAGTACAGAATAGGATTGGCCCACCTTGAACCTAGCACCTGGCTATGTCTGCTGCGATTCTTTCCGCCTGGGTGGTGCCATCCCAGTCCTGAACACTTGGAAATGGGCCTGGAGTTGCTCTGGTAGCCCAGCTGTAACCCCGTGGGAAGAAACAATGCAGCACGGCACATCTCCGGCAGTTCCACTACGGAACCACTGCTGTACGATGCATTCCCAGTGCAGTGCCTCGCAATGCAGCCTGCAGTCTACTCGGAACTGCCGGTGCCCATCGCATCTTTGGCACAGGCCTTCACATCGCAAGCCTCTTGTTGAAGGCATCCTCGATGATGATGAAGGACTCCGCATCGTAGCCCTGCAGCTCCTCAGAACAGCTGATGTGCAACACATCCTCAAAGCAGAATTTCAGAGCAGTCCACAACCAGGATTTGATATACTTTGTTCAGTGGGCCTAACTTGGTCACTGTATCCGGCCGTGCTCCATCGCTGTAGGCCAGAACATATTACTTTGTCCCTGTGCGGCACAACTAGATAACCACAGTTGGTGTTTTGTGCTTTTAGGAACTATTTTCACAAACATTTTTAAAATTGCATTTTAAAATTGCATATTTCTGTTTGAAGTGCTGTGTAAATACTTTACACATTGCCTATAAGTTAAGCCTGGATTGATTTGTGCCATGCTACCAGAAGGTTAAACACAGGTTAATTTGGGGCTTTCTTGTGTTTCACCATGACAAAGATTGTGGTTCCTGCTTGAGTATAGTTGTAACCCCCTCAACCAGTAACCCAATTTCCAACATTCTGCAAGTAGAACGTGAGGCAGATGGTATTACCAGATGCCTACATGCTGTGGGGCAAGTATAATGCTGTCATAGCCTCAGAACATCATAATGTGCCAGTACAATCTAAGAGTAGATAGCATTTACACCTATAATCTGACTAGACAAATCGTGTGTCACCATAGCACAAGTGCACATATGTAAATGTATGTAAATGTATTGCGACTTATATAGCGCACGTATCACCCGAAGGTATCAAGGCGCTTGCTTAGGGAACCCGTCCTGGTATTCCCCTGTGAGATACCCCGGCAGGGTATCCACAAGGTGAAAGCCAGGCATCCCGCCGCGAGGGGCCGTAGTGGAGATTAAGCAAGCTATTGCCCAGAGTCGCAGAGTGTGACCCCGTGAGTCGAGTAGGCACCGGAGCGAGAATTGTCGAGTCCGTGGAATTTTTGAGCCCAAGACCCGCCGAGGCAGGGAATCGATCCCTGGTCCACGGCCGATCTCAGCATCCGGGTCTGCCGCCTCTAACCACTGAGCCACGCTTCTCCAAAAATTGTACTATGGTCTAAAGATAGGGACAACCGTATCACTAGAGCCTGAAAGGAGACACAGCATGTTTCTGTACACAGAGAGTACAAGAATAAAATCCTCTAACCGAAAGAGATCACCCATTATGAGCTGCTATGCTTCAAGTGCATACGTGATGCTTGTGTGGACAGTGAGAGAGCATATACAACAGGGCCCTCAGCATGGGACAAATTATTACTTAGGCTTGTAGTCTAAGATCATAGCTAGTGTGTTTACTTAGTTCTTGAAAAGAACATATATCCTAGTCTCTGAGCTAAAAAGGGGCCCCAAACATTGACAGCTCTGATTATGCAGTGGCTTTACGTTCTGAGTGACTGGGCATATTTACTTTTGTTCTATAATCAGTCACCACATGCTTTATGTGTGAGCAGCTTTATAGTGTTCCTAAATGTACACCATACCTCTTTTTTGTGTCAGTTAAAAGCGCCTAAAGCTTTATCCTGTGGACGCAGACCAAATTAGTTTTCATCCCTGGGCCCAGACCATATGACCCTATTAGCCTCTGAACTCAGATTACATGCCTCTATAATTGGAACACAGGACATATGTGGTCTATTTTGTGAACATTGGGCGAATATCAAAATAACCTAAATGCACAGGCCATATCTACTTATATAATGTAGGATTCCTATAGCATGAGAACCATAATAACTCACGGGTTGGTGGAGCTGAAGATGAACATAGAGCTGTAAGGCACAATGGCTTTGGGAGACTCCAAGCCTTTCTCCTTCATCTTCATCACCCTGGCATCGCCTTCATCTTCCTCCTCTTCCTCCTCTTTGGTCAGTCTCTCCTTCAGAGGGCTCGCCTCTCCGTCCATCTTCTCACTCACTGTAGAAATAAAAGAGGCCCATGACAATCTCTTCTGCTTGAGGATTTCTCTCAAGGTTTGTACCATAACTCGGAGACATGAATCTTGCTAAAAAGGCAATGGCGGGCATCAGGTTCTAAAGCCATCACCTAGCATGCCAGCTGGCTTTGCAGAATGTAGCACAGAGTCCTGAGGTGAGTTGCCAGATAGAATGAAGAATACCTGTCAGTCAAAGACTGAGACAATGCATACAACCAATTTGGTACAATTCTCAACTCCAATGAGCTGAACCTATTGGATGAGGGTTCCCAAGGCAACACTGACACTCAGAGCTACGAGCGACTACAGCTGAGGAGCAAAAAAAGAGAACTGAGATGGAAGAAGGAAGCAGTAATGTGACAGAGGAAAGAACAAAATGAGTAAGTAGGTAGAGAGTACAAAAATAAATATGTATGGTGAGAAAGAGAAGGACTAGGATGGAAGAAAGAAGTAAGAAAGAAAAGATAACACAACATAAATGGGTTGGAAAAGCTAGAGGAATCCTGCACCAAGAAAAAAGATAGGGGAGAAGTAAAGCTCAGAAATAGAGAGTAGAGAATAAATGGCAAGATGTGAGAGACATATACCAATGTTGTGAAAGCTAAAGCTGATCGAAAAGAGGGGTCAATATAAGGAGAGACACGTCTGAAGAGTACAGATTTAGGCTTAAGAGAAGAGGAAAGAGGAGGTGACAGAAAACAAAGATGCTAAGAAAGACACAGTGTAAAGGTAAACATGAATTTCATATATGTCATGTGAGAGAGGACCCACAAAGATTTGACCTTGTTCTAAGGATTAAATTCTATAGCCCTCATTACAAATTAGTCGGAAGAAGTGAGCTATTTCAGCATGTGAATTAAATACCATTACCTCAGAGTGAAGTATTGCATATGTGATTAATATCTCTTATTCTGACTTTTTAACTTGCCACCGAGGCATAACATGGGGAATAGGTATTTAACATGCCGAATTCTGCATGTTTTGTGTTTCTATGGGTCTTTTCCCCAGATAAATTTGTGCAGGTTTGACCTGCCATAATTTATCAGGGTGAAACTACAAGGGTGTGATAATTATCGCACAACTTGTAATTTCGATCCCTGAGTTTGTGCAGGGATCAGAATTTAAATAACCAAAAAGGAGTCCTTCCTGGGCGAGGAGACGAAGAAAAAGAGTACTTTAACCTCATTGTAAGAAGGAAAAACTTTTTTTTTAAACAACCCTCACCCACCAGGGTTACCCCATGGTGGCATGCTTCATCATGGGGTTCCTCCCTAACCTTCTATGGAAAGGAGCGTGCTGCTACCAGCGAAGACGGGGGAGCACTAATTGCAAGATGTTCCTATACACCTATGCTGACAGATTGGATATTGGAGTGGGTTTACCTATATACAAAAAAAGCAGATTTAAAATATCTAACTAGTGGGATAAAGATAGTTTATTAACTCCCCTTGTTGATATGGTTAAAATATGAGGATGTCGGGAAATGCTTAAGGTATATGACCCACTGTTTGCCTGGTCTACTAGTTTCATGCCCTAACCCAAGGCTTAAACTGGCATGTCGACCTGGCAAGTGTGCCTCTTGCCAGGCCCTAACTTTCCCTTTTCTTACAAGTAAGTCACTCCTTGGGTAAACTGGTGTGGTGTCCATTTGTGGTGTCATCACTGTATTACTGTGTGTTTTGAGTACAAATACTTTACACATTGCCTTTGGTATAAGCCTGTCTGCTTGTGCCAAGCTACCCAGGTGGTGAACATGGGTTATGTAAAGTGTGTATCCCCCTTACCCTGAATAGAAGCAAGGGTCCCTATTTGGACAAAGGTACCTACCTCTGCCAACTAGATACCCCCATTTCTAACATTGGTGGTCAGCGGTGAGAATTTGAACCTGTATTTGTACTTGACTCACAGTGATTGCTGTACATACCTAGTTTAGTGCAGACAACTACACAACCACATACTGCATTTTATTTTTGGTTCAATTTTTGATCTGACCCTTTATGTATCCACGCACCATGTCTCTAAATGGTAAACCAGCAGAGGAAGCAGAATTGGAGTTTAGCATTGAAATGTTGCATACCTACAAAGTAGATCATCTCAAACAATTTTGAAAAAACTTTGGATGCCCCATTAAAAGCACCTCTAGGAAAGAGGAGCTGCAGAAGGTGTTGAGTGTTTGGTGGGAGGCCAGAGAAGCTTGGGAGACGGATGATGCAGATGGGGATGGGGGTGTGCCAGAAGGGGGTTTCAGATCCAAGGATTTGCCTGTGGGGAGAGGAGCCTTTATGGCTGGCAGCAATCATTCTTCCTGGAATTGGGCTCTAGAGGAAATGGAGGAAAGGCGAAGGGACAGGGATCATTAGTTGGAGTTCTTGAGGCTCCAAACCAAGGCAGAGGAGAGCAAATATGCTTGGAGGAAAAGAAATTGATCTTGGCACATGAGTTGAGCATGAATGAGCTGGACATCAAGGCCAAATAGGCAGAGTCCAGTAGAAATGGTGGCAGCCTACTGCCAGTGCAAAGGGTTAGGGTTTACATTCCCATGGACCTAGTACAGAATTTCCTGAAGGGGGAGGATATTTATGCCTGGTTTGCATCTTATGAGTAGGGCAGCACTGCGTATGAATGAGGTCCCTGAGAAGAATTGAGGGAGGGCCTGTGGAGACACTTTGAGGCCAATAGAAGGAACACCCTGACAACTTTGCACGCTTCACTGTTGGGACGATAGCCTTGGCCTGGGCCGCAGATCTCAGAGGTCTAGATGGAAGATAGAAATGGACCCTTCTCTGCAGATATTCCGCGCCGAAATTGTGAAGCGCCCTAAAAGCTGTGATTAAGGTCTTGAAAAAGATGCGCTTACGAATCGGCAGCCAATGCAGAGAGACAAGGAGATTGCTGGCCCTGGCTCTTCTAGTTAGACCAAAGATTGCCTTGACAGAGCTGACTTCAAAGAAGCAGCCAAGGAAAGTGATCTAGACCGATGCCTGTCAGGCCGCTTTTGATGCCCTGAAATCTGCCATTTGCACAGTGCCCATGCTCAAGGCACCCAACTTCTCCCAAGAATTTGTTGTGCAGACAGATGCTTCAGAGTATGGTGTGGGAGAAGTACTCTCACAATTGAATGACGAGGGCTTGGACCAACCTGTAGCTTTCATTAGTAGAAGGCTCCTTCACAGGGAACAGAGGCGGTGTGCAATTGAGAGATAAGCTTTTGCTGTGGTCTGGGCGCAGAAGAAGCTACGACCCTACTTGTTTAGGACTCACTTTTGGGTTCAGACAGACCACAGGCCCCTCAGATGGTTGATGCAAATGAGGGGTGAGAACCCAAACCTGTTGAGGTGGTCCATCTCTCTACAGGGAATGGACTTTACGGTGGAACACTGCCCTGGTACAGATCACGCCAATGCTGATACTCTGTCCAGATTTTTTCACCTTTATTGATGAGAACTCCCAAGAGGGTGGGTAGTTCTCCCCACCTTTCAGCTGGAGGGGACACGTGTTAGACTTGGCGTATTTGGCATGGTTTCCCTGACGTTTTGCCTCTACCTCCTGTATTTTTGATGCTGTGTTGGATTTTGTTTTTGCTGGCTTAGATGCGTTGGGCACTTTGCCACTGTTGATCAGTGTCAAAGTGCAAGTGATCCCTGCCTAAATTGTTATTACAATTGGTTTTCCCTAATTGGCATATTTGATTTACTGGTGGTAAGTCCCTAGTAAAGTGCACTGAGTGTGCCAGGGCCTGTAAATCAAATGCTCCTAGTGGGCCGGCATCACTGATTATGCAACTCACATAAGTAGCCCTGAGAAGGTAACTCAAAGCTGCTACTGCGGTATCTGCGCACAGTTTAAAACTGACATGTTGACCTGTTATGTTATGTTATGTTACTATTTGTTTTGTAGAGCGCTCAGCTGCTCCAAAGAGCGTCCCGGCGCTAAAGATCATCACACCAAAATACCAGCAACTAACATAACGGCATAACGGCACCAAGCTTAACCATAACAGCAATTACAGGGCAAAAAGATGAGTTTTAAGTCCCTTCCTAAAAACAGAGAGATCGGTACACGTCCTCAACCTCAGAGGCAGTGTGTTCCAGAGACGGGGTGCAAGGTAACTAAAGGAACGGCCTCCACAGCGAGCACGCTTCACTGTTGGGACGATAGCCTTGGCCTGGGCCGCAGATCTCAGAGGTCTAGATGGAAGATAGCAATGGACCCTTCTCTGCAGATATTCCGCGCCGAAATTGTGAAGCGCCCTAAAAGCTGTGATTAAGGTCTTGAAAAAGATGCGCTTACGAATCGGCAGCCAATGCAGAGAGACAAGGAGATTGCTGGCCCTGGCTCTTCTAGTTAGACCAAAGATTGCCCTGGCTGCAGAATTTTGAACTATCTGCAGACGAGTCAGCAGATATTCAGGCAGACCTAAGTAAAGGATGTTGGCGTAGTCTAGTCGCGATCCTATTAGTGCTTGCACCGTGATCTTCTTATGCTCAAACGATAGATAGGGCAAAAACTTACGCAACATCCTTAAGATGGCAAAGCACTTCCCAGTCAAGCCAACAACCTGGGCCTTGAAGGAAAGAGTGTTATCAACCATCATACCCAAATTCTTAGCAGTGGCCGAATCGCTGGCAGGGGGAAACATGGCCGAAGGCCACCATTGCTTCCATCTTGGGTCTGCAGAACAGCCAAAGAACAGTATTTCGGATTTGTCGGAGTTGCATTTGAGGCCATTTTTCCCGAACCATTCAAACACAAACTCCAAACACTTCCGAATAGCTGCTCCATCGAAGTCACATCCCCTGTCACAAGTGAACAGGAGTTGTGTATCATCCGCATAGGATATGATCTGGGCCCCTAGCTCCTCCACCCGTGCCGCCAGAGGTGTAAGGAAGATATTAAAGAGGGAGGGACTAAGTATGGAGCCCTGCGGGACCCCAACTTCAAGCTGCGGCATCAGGGCGGAGAAAGGGGGAGCCCAGATCGTTTGTCTCCGGTCGGCCAAGAAAGACTGAAACCATGCGAACACCGTTCCCCGCATCCCAACCTCCCAGAGTCTAGTTAGGAGGAGGTCGTGGGGAACGGTGTCGAAGGCCGCCGACAAATCAAGCATGATAAGCAGGGCCTTTCCACCCCTGTCAAGGGTTTCCTTCACAGCCTCGGTTACCTCAAGAAGAGCAGTTTCGGTGCTCAGGTTGGATCTAAAACCAAACTGTGACTGATGTAATAGGGAGTTACCCTCTAAAAAGTTGGTAAGGGTGGTGTGCACATATTTTTCAGTAACCTTGGCCAGGGCAGGAAGCAGCGAGATTGGCCTGTAGTTCGAATGCAGTTTGGCATCTGCATTCGGTTTTTTAATGAGGGGAAGAACTAGGGCCTGTTTCCAGGAGGAGGGGACTTTGCCCGAATTCAGAGAAGCATTAATGAGAGGGTTGATGATCGGGTTAAGGGCAGGCGCCAGGGTCACAAGACACTTGGCGGGACAAGGGTCCAGTGGGGATCCAGATTTCAGGCTAGACAGAAGGTCAAGTGAAGCCTGAGGCTCTAGAGGGGGGAAACAGTGCAGGGTGGGGCCCATATGCGTTGCCGTAGGGCATAACCAAGGGTAGGAGGGGCCGTCGATCGCTGAGCCCATACTCGGAATGTTCTGAGTTCCTTGCAAAGCTGACTGAATAGTGCGGATTTTATTAGTAAAAAATGCTGCAAGCTCCATGATCCAAGGTTCCGAGAAAGCAGACGCAGGAGTACAGCAGGAGGGAGATGTGAATTCTTTAACAATCTTAAAGATCTCTTTGCAGGAGCTATCTGCTACATCGATCCTTTTAGCTAAAAAGGATTTTTTCTCTGAAACGATCTCCATGTGATATTCTTTCACTGCTAGTCTGTAGGACTGCTTAGCAGATGTATCATAGTGCCTCCTCCAAATTCTCTCCAGCCTCTTGCAATGCCTTCTCTTAGCCGCCAAGGCAGCAGAGAACCACGGGGCTGATGCTCTTGCCAGTTCAGATCTAGCCTGGCGAGGTGGTGCCAAGGCTTCCAAACGTGCAGTGAGCCAGTTCTGAAAACACACCACATCGTCCTCCAAACTACCCGTGAAAGCACAAGGATGGGTTTCTAAAGCCTGGGTGAGCATGGCCAGGGTGACTTTGTGGAAAGCTCTAGAGCTGCGCGCAGCTAGCCGCTGCGAAATGCGAGCGGCCCCTGGCTGATGTACTAACGTGAAGTCCGCTAGGAGATGGTCCGACCAGAGTACTGGGGCAAGGGAGGAAAGGGCCACCAGAACGGTTGAAAAGATTTGATCTAGAGTATGCCCCTTCTCATGTGTAGGTGACTGCAGGTACATATGAAGTCCCACTGACGACGTCATATCCAAGAATTTTTGCACTTCAGGATCCTCACCCTTATCCATGTGGATGTTAAAGTCCCCGAGTATTAGGCAATGTTTTGCAAGTGCACCAACTTGCCAGGCCCTAACCTTACCTTTTCTTACATGTAAGACACCCCTCAGGTAGGCTTAAGGTACCCCATGGGCAGGGGTCAGTGTATGTGAAAGGTTGAAGATGTACTGGTGTGTGTGACATGTCCTGGTAGTGAAATACTGCCAATTTCGTTTTTCACTACTGAGAGTCCATCTGTCTCATAGGATAGAATGGGAAATACTTTGTAACATCTTACAAGTATAACTTCCCATTGGGACAAGATAGAGAAATTAAGTTTAGGCTCTCTGAACTCAGAATTAAATAACACATATTTTAGTAAAGATAGTTTTTAAATTGTGTGCTTGAAAATGCCACGTTTACAAAGTAGGCAATTTCTTGGTTTTAAAAAATATATATTTTTATTAACAAAACAACAAAAAAGGACATCAGGTGACATTAGCGGCTCTCACACTTGTCGGTGTTACATTTCCATACGTTCAGAATAATAAATACAAAATATAGATAATGGATCACGGGGACTCATGCGCCTCCACTTCTTCCAGACGTATCAGGGGCGTACAGATATCTCCACGGTATCGATTCTAAGTCTCCCATACCTTCCCCCACTTCTCAGGACAACCCCTGACTACATAGACCGACCTCTCTCTGAACATGCACCAATACAAGTCTTCCACCAACTTCACAACCCGGGGTGACTGACTGGCTCACCACACCTGAGCAATGTTACCTTTAGCTACCATACATGCCAAAGTTACCCATTGTCTCCCATACACACTCAGATCTGTGGGTTCCCAAACGTTTAATATGCACCTGTGGGCCTCCGGCCGTATCTCCACCCCTAGGACGTCTCGCAGCGTATCATGGATTTTCACCCAATACTCCTGCACCTCCGTACAGTGCCACAATATATTCACGAAGGTTCCAAGCTCTCCGCAACCCCTCCGACATTCCCCACTCTCCACTCGACCCATACGAACCAGACGAGGACCCGTAACATATTACCTGTGTAAAATCTTCAGTTGCACTAATCTGAGCCTCATCTGTATGGATACCACACTCGGAGAGGGGACCGCCTCTCGCCAATCTTCGTCATCTAGCTCCAACCCATCTGTACTCCAGTACGTCCTGATAAGTACCAGCGGGTCTTCCACATTATTTATGAGCTTTTTATATATTAAAGAGATAGTCTTCTCTGGGGGGTGTCCGTCCAACACTCGGTCTTCAAGAGGGGAAGCGTCGGGAAGCGTCGTGCCTCTGGGGATATGTGTAAGCAGAGCATGCCAAATCTCGAGATAACGGTAGTGCTCACTGTTGTGAAGGTGGTATTGTTGCTTGAGGGAATTAAATGTGTGAGCCGTGCCCACCCCCAAACGTCTTTGATCTGCGTGATCCTAATAAGATCCCATTTGTCAAATCCCTTGGACTTCCATAAACTTCCCAGCTTCTCCGAGCTCCATGATGGGGTGGCAAGTGTGAGCTTCCCCTCCCACTTGAGATGCCTGTTGGCCATGTGCTACACCTGCACGGTGTGCGCCGTTGGTCCCGCAAGGGAAAACAGTCGAGGTCTGGCATATAGCGCCCTGGTGTAGTCACTCCCTGCTACCTGCCAGCAGTCCATAGCATACCCCGGGTCCCCGGGGGGACCCGTATATGACATGATTCACTGCCGCCAACTGGGAGGCCCAATAGTATTTCCGTAGATCCGGCAATCCTATCCCCCCGTCATACCAGGGGAGCGTAAGCTTAGAAAATGCTATTCGGGGCCTACCGTCCCTGAGAAGCTGCCTCTGGAGGGCCTCTATTTCCCTGAAATAGGATGCCGGTACTGGGTCCATCTTGTTCTGGAGTGCGTATAAGAATCGAGGAAGGGCCATCATCTTGAAAAGCACCGCTCTACCCGGCATTTTCTTGTTTAACCATTCTGTGTGCCTCTGCCTGTTTGTGGATCGACTGTCTGGTTTTGGAGTGACAGGGGATGGGGATGTGCATTCACTGTAGACAGCCACTTGTGGGGTTGAGGCATGCTTGGCCCTTACTGGATGACTCAGAACTGAGCTGAATGGGGTGTGGCTGCATTTAGAGTAGTGGGTGGAGATTTCCTTGTACCTGAATAGGGCATGTCTCCCTTGCACAATGCTGTCTCCACCACCTGTGGTCATATAGCACCAGTGAGGGCAGAACTGGTTTGGACTTGGCTCAGAGACCTTTCCAGAAAGAGAACAAAGACAAAATGGTGTATAAGTAGTACACCTTAAACCCCAGAACTTTAGGTCACTTCTGGACTCAAGAGGAACCTTTGCCAAGGAGAAGATCTGAAAAGCTGTGAGGAGCAGTACTGCCCCTTTGTTGAGTGCTGTGTGGGTTTGGCGTGCAGTTGCTGTTTCTGCCAATGAAAGGACACAGACTGGAACTTGGCTGTGAACCTGCTTCAAGAAGAATCTCCAAGGGTCTGAGTGTGCTGGCCTCCTGTTCTGAAGTCTCAGGGACACAAAAACTTCACCCCCAGCTCCCAAGAGCTCTATTGCTGAGGGTTATGACCGGCCAGGGGCTGCCTATTCCAGGTTTGAACAGCAAAACACACAAGATGATGGACAGAATGTTGCACATTGGCAAAACATTCACCCCCGGTCACAGATCTGGGTTTAATCCATCGTTATTTTGCTCACCACGCCACCCCAGTTCAGACATGGCCATATGCAAATCAGTCTTGACCCTGTGCCTCATGGGAACAGCCCAGCCTGAACTGCCTGGACAGGAATCAAGCATCCTAGAACCGTTTTCTGGCTATCAGCCTTCATCAGCCAGGATAGCTTGACTCCAGTGGCGTAGTGAGCACGGGACCCACGTCTGGGCATACCCTTCCCACATAGGGCGAACAGCAAAACACACAAGATGAGGGACGGAATGTTGCACAATGGCAAAACATTCACCCCCAGTCACAAATCTGGGTTTAATCCATCGTTATTTTGCTCACCAAGTCACCCCAGTTCAGACATGGCCATATGCAAATCAGTCTTGACCCTGTGCCTCATGGGAACAGTCCAGACCGAACTGTTAACAGGCATCACATTGCATTTTGAGACTTGACATTTTGCTGATTATATTGTAACTATGGGCTAAAATCCCCAACAGTAAAATTGAGTTGGGTAAAATGCCAAGATTAACTGAAGGTATCACTCAGTAATGGGACACCTTAGAGCAATTCATTTTGTTGGAATATGGGAATCCTGGTGTAATATTTTCACCACTATCCCATGGGCATGTTGACAAAACTTTTTTTATAAGTACCTTTCATTACACCAAGTATTGAATGTTTCAAGCCTGAGGTGTTTGCCAGATTAACTGCTATCAATACTTTCTTATTAGAAAAGGAAGATGAGGTAACATTGGTTTTTACACATTCTGTGCCTGTGGAGGTTGTATGATGGAACCCAGTATGCATTTACTCCACATACCTCTACAACGCAGTCACCACCATGACTGTGGCATTGCCAAGCATTACTTTACCACACAAGTCGTTACAATGCCCAGACTTCCTAATAGTATACATTCTATACTACAGGTAAAGGGAGCTCCACAAGGACAAGATTAAAAATGCAAAGCTCATCCTTTTCAAATGTAGATTTATAGTCAATTGATAGTCTGTGTGAGGACTACAGAACAAAAGAACTTTAGACCTATTATAAACAAATATCAAAGGAATGCATACAAATAAAATTCATTTGTTATGCTTTTGTAAATGTATAAAACAAGGTTTTACGTTTTTCTGGAGACTTTGGATGATACCTGCCTTCACATTTGAAAGTGCTACTAAAGATGCAGTTTGTATGACTTATCATAACCAAAGTGACCAAGCATTGATTCATGGTCTCCAATCTATTTATTTAACGTGCACCTATCCTGAAGCTGTCAATCCGATATTGTACATCTATATAAAATCTAATTGTTAGTTTGGAATTAAATATAACCACTAAAGTCCTGCAAAGGCTCAGAGCTCAATAAGGTGTTCATGCTCACAGTGTGTATTATGTACCCTTACGTTTTCCAAAATATATTGGTATTGGTTGACTTCTTAAGGTTAACAAGAAACTTTGTATTTACAATCACTTATTCATTTCAAAGGTCATTCATTTTTAAGTAATATTTACTAATTCGGTGTGCGTTTCTGTATTGTACTTTTTGAAAATCTCTATCATTTGTTGCAACAAAAATATCATATCTATATTTAAAAAAGATTTTTTTTTTCTTTTGCAGGTTGTATCTCTAAATTTCTATGGCACATGTACTACAAAGGAGTCAGCAGACCTGTTTTTTATGTTTTTGGCTACTTTATCACGGCTGCCTTCACTCATCTAGCTATGGCTATTTACTAACCTAACAACATTTAACCACTTCAATAACCGAAGATGAGACAGACTATGACAAAAAGAGAGTGCAAGAGAGGCTAGGCAGACAGACCAAGAGCAGAGAGTAGTGAGTGATAGAAAAAGCACCATAGTGGGAAGAGAAAATAAGGAGGAGAGACTGAGTGGGAGTCCTCACTCTGTACCACGGTGGAGTCGGCAGGCAAGCCTTCACGACCAATGTTGATGATGACGCTTGAGCTCTCTGTGGACCCCTCAGTGATGGCCGTGCTAGAGGTTGCATCCGCCAGCGTCTTCACAGGATTCCCGTTTCCGGACTCAGTGTGCAGTTGACTCAGCAGTGCTTGTTCACTGCTGTCCATCTCATTGGTTGAGCAGCAGTTGGTTTGAGTCTCGTCCACCTCTTGAAGTTGGGGCATCTCTATAAGTTTTATCTCTGTGTTGGCACCAGCACACCCGGAACTGAGGGGCGGCCATTCCATTTTTCTATGCAATAAAAAGAGCAGAGATCAGGGAAGACAAATGAAAGTAGGGAAGATACTCAGAAATAGTAAAACAGGGCGGAAGATGAAGAAACTAGAAGAGAAAGAGCAATGATAGAAAAAGCAGAAAGAAGCCAAATCTGAGGCAGAATACCAGAAACTTCAGATGGAAAAAGGCTAAGAGAAAGATAAAGAAGGAAGAGGGCAAGATGTGCTGCTACAATGAAAGGAACCAAGGAAAACAAGAGTGGAAAAAGAATAGAGATGTTGAAAAAGGGAATTATACAGGGAAGCTGTGGAATTAGTGAGGGAAAAGAAGTGGGCAAAAACAAAGAATAAAGAGCAGCACTAAGTGTGAAAGAAACGTATGAAGACTAGGGGTGGAGGAAAAGAAATAAGCATTGGGATAGCCAATAGGTCTCATTTTGTTACCTACTGACTTGGCCAATGGTTTTTAGCCACGTTGCACAACATCTGTGATACTGTGAAACATAGTTAAAGTTAAAAAAAAACTTTTTAGCTACCGATCCAAATCAGATCGATAACTAAAAAGAAATAAAACAAACAAAAGTGTTTTTTTTTATTTAAAGAGTGCGGACAGGGTGGTGGAAGCAACTTGAGGAGGGGGGAACGCTGAAGCAACATGGGGATGGTGTAGAGCAAATCGTGATGCAACACGGGGGCTGGTCAGAGAAACACTGAATCAAGAGAGGAGGGGATGCTAAAGCAACAAGGGGTAGGGCTTGGAGGTTATGCTTAAAGCAACGGGGAGGGCAAAACCTACATGGAGGGCACAGGGGGAAGGAAGCAAGGGGGTGATGCACATGGGTGAATACAAGAGGGAGGGCAAAGAGAGAAGTATTCAGGCCCCAGAGAACAACACGGAGTGCAGGGGAAGCGACATGCACGTGTTAAAGAAACACAAACTCTAACGGAGTGCTTCACACAAAAGAAAAAAGTAGTGCCTGAAAATCAAGCAGTGGAAGCAACAATGCCAGCCAATTAAAGACATTGTAGGAGGGACAAACGCAAAATTGACGAGCTGGGAGATGAATAAAAACAGGCAAATGAGAGTGACTAGAAAAGCCAACCAATGGAAAGCACTGGAAGGACTCTAAACCCCTCTATGTTCTTGGTGAGCAACAATACGCTTTGCAACAGACAGTGCATGCACTTTCTAATAGAATTGACCAAATGTAATGTAGGGGAAAACAATGAGTGATTGGTTAACAGAAGGAAATGAAGAGAGTAATATCCTATTGCTTACCGGTAATCTTCGTTACTCCTGATCCCGTTGTCCTCTTCCCCTTCATTTAAACAAGTGAGATAATCCTATCTCACCGACAGAAAACATAACAAAGGTATGCTGGTCCTACCCCACCACCCCCTCCCCCTGGGAGTACATAAATGTACTAATCCCAGCATTGCTCTTGAATGAAGCCCTAGATGAAGGCCGGCAAGTTCGGGAGGGAGGGAGTGATGTAATGAAGGGGACAAGATCAACGGAACCAGGAGTGATGAAGATTACCAGTGAGTAAAAATACATTACGCCTAGGTCCCCCTTGTCCTCGTCAACTTCATTTAAAAAAGTGAGAATACCCAAGCAGCAACCGGCCATCATCCAACAAACCAACAGGACACAGGAGCAACAGCAAACCCAGTGATTTATTGAAACAGGAAAAAGAAGGCAGATCAGGAACACACAGCCTGCAGAACCACCAAACCATAATTAGCATCATCCCCCAGAACATTCTGTGTGCAATAATTCCGTACAAAGGTATTAGAAGATGCCCAGGCGGCCGCTCTTACAGATCTCAGCCTGGGACACACCAGGAACCTCAGTCCAGGAGGCTACCATCCCACGAGTAGAACACCCCTGCACACTAGCCGGTGGAGGGGAACCAGAAAGGAAGTAGGCCAACAAGATGACCTAATTTAGCCAGCAACCATTGGAGGAATAAGAACCATGCCCCCCACGAGAGGAGACCCCGAAAGAGACACACAGAGAGTCAGACTTCCAAAAAGAATGGGTGCGATTCACATAGATTCGCAAGGCCCAGCAAACATCCAGCATATCCCATGGAAGATCATCGCCCGCAACCTGCTCCGATCCTAAAGCAGGCAGCACCAACTCCTGGGAGCGTTGAAACTGAGACGGAACTTTGGGAACAAAGGAAGAATCCAACCGAAGGACCGCCCCATCTGCAAAAAAAGACAAAAAAAGGCTCACAAGCCATTAAGGCATCCAGCTCACCAAGGCGCTTGGCCGAAGTGATGGCCACCAAAAAGACCACTTGTAAAGTAACAAACTTTATATCAACCTTCGACAAAGGCTCAAAAGTAGAGGCAACCAAAGCCAGCAACACCAAGGAAAAAAGGCCTCACCACAAGACGGGACAAGGAAAAACTCCTCAACAAATGAGAAACCAAGTCGTCCACAGAAGACAAATTCTCCCAAGGGGAACAAAAAGCCCTGACAGCCGCCATTGAGCCCGCAAAGTGAAGACAGACAACCCCTTCTCAAACCCCTCCCAGGGAAATTGAAGAACATCAAGCAGGAGGCAAACCAGAAGGGACAATGCCAGGGCCTGACACCAGAGCTGGAAATTACCCCAATGCCTACCATAGGACCACCGAGTAGGCGGCTTCCTGGACTGCTGAATATCCAAAATTAAATTCTCAGGAAGACCCCGACTCCTCCACCCCTGCCTCTCAACCTCCAGACAGACAAAGCCGATGGAGAGACAACATCAGGGACGACTGCAAGGGGGACAGAAAGAATGAGAACAATGAAGGACCCCGAACCGCCAACAACCAAAGAGTCAGAAACCGAGACCAGCAGAGCCAAAAAGGGACCACCACTACCATATTCCGATCCTTCATCACCAGGCGAGACAGAAACCAGAGGATCAGGGCAAGGGGCGGGAAGGCATACAACAAGAGAGAAGGCCAAGGGATAGTCAGGGCATCCACCCCCCCAGGCCCCGACCTGATGGACTAGGGAGCAGAAGGGATGAAGCTGAGCATAGTGCCGGGAAACAAAGAGGTTGAGAAAGGGAAGACCAACCCTCTCGCACACCAGATGGAAGGCTACTGAGTCAGAGACAACTCCTGGTAGGCAGGGAAATAACGGCTGGGGGCATCCGCCAACCCAATGTCCACCCAACAGATATGAACAGCCGAGAGAGACAACAGGTGCCCCTCCGCCCAACAAAACAACAGGAACAACACTGCATTCAGGGATTTGAACCGTATACCCCCTGGTGATTCAGGTAACCCACAGTCACCATGTTGTCTGAATGAACCACCACATTGTGAGTCGACAACCAATCGCAGAACCCCATGACAACACGGAACACTACCATCAACTCGTGTCAATTCTAGGATCTCCTCCCCTCCTGAAGAGACCAACGACCCTGAAGGGAATCAGACTCCAATGTTGGCCCCCACCCCAAAGCACTGGCATTCATTGTCAGGACATATGGAGGGAAGGGCTGCAGAGGCAGTCCCTTGGTGAGCTTGTCTAACACCATCCACCAATGCAGGGCTGGGAGGACAGACAGAGACACCGAACCAATAGGGCGAGACTAGGGATGTCAATGGGCTAACAAATGCAACCAAAGAGGGCAAAGATGAAACCGCGCCCAAGGCACTGTGAACACTGCCACCGCCATAAGATCCAGAAGCCGCAACCAGAGTCGGACTGGAAAGGAACACACCTCCATAAAATGACGAGTAAGGGAACCCAGGATCACTGACAGAGAGACAGGCAGGAACACCCAATTCAGATCGATGTAGCAGCAAGCCCCTATGAACGTCAAGTCCTGTAAGGGTTCCAGCTGACATTTGGAGAGGTTCAGCAGAAACCCATAGTCCCCCAACGCCAAAAACACCAACTCCTGATCCCGCAACAACTGATCCCGAGAAGGAGCATGGATCAGCCAATCATCCAAGTATGGGTAGATCAGAAAACCCTGAAGATGGAAAGAAGGCACCAATGGTGCCACCACTTTGGGGAATACTTGCGGGCCGACCACAGGCCGAAAGGCAGAACCTGAAATTGATAATGCTGGCCCTGAAGGCAAAACCTCAGAAACCTGAGAGAACTGGGGTGAACCGGGACATGATAGCAGGCGTCCTGAAGATCCAGGGAGCATATGAAGTTGCCCGGGAGAACCAGGCGACTTCACTCATTGGAGGGTCTCCATTTTGAAAGGCAGATGAAATACAAACTTGCTCTGGACCAGACGGAAGCCCCGGTCACCTTGGGCACCGGGAAAATCAGGGAGTAGAACCCCATCTCCAGAGGAAGAACCACCTGAACAGCCCCCTTCTCCAACAGAAACTGTATCCCTTGAGACAGCTCCGACCTCTTGGTCGGACAAGATGGCATGGAGTTGAACAGACCCCTGAGTCTGGAGGAGGCTCCGAAAAGCCGATGAGATAACCCAGTTTCACAATGTCCAGCACCCACGCATCTGAACAAGATTGCACCCAAGTCGGGAGAAAGTACTGAAGCCGACCTCCAACTGAAAATCTGGGATCGGCCGCCCAATAGTCAGGAACAAGGCTTTGCAGGAGTGGACTTAGCTTTCTTGTCCCAACCCCTCCCAGAAGAAAACCTCCTATGAACATGAGAAAACTGCCTTCTGGAGGGAGGGTGGAACAAGGATTTAGGCTTAGATGATTCGGCAACAGCAGAGGAATGCTTAAAGGAGGATGAATGTCTCTTCTCTTTAACAAGCCTATGTAGCTTGCCCTCCAACTCTTCACCAAACATTATGGTACCCTGAAAGGGTAAGCGAAGGGACGAAGACTTCTGGAAGGAATCCGTCTTCCAGTCCTTCAGAAATAAATTGTGGTGAGCTACCACACAAGCCCCCCCCAGAAAGGGCTGATGCCTTCACCACATCGAAGGAAACACCAGAGAGGAATTGCACCTGCCTCTCAATATGTTCCAGAAGTCCTGAACAGTCCGAAGTATCATCCATTGACCTATAGAGAGCATTAATATTATAAATAAGTGATTGAGCGATATAAGTCCCTTATATGCCTGCCCTCAGAGCCAGATGGGAACCAGAATAAACTTTACGAAGGGAAGCATCCACCTTCTTGTCCACGGGATCCCTGACCACTGCATACTCAGCAAAAGAAGTACGACCCACCAGATATGCCACAAATGAATCAATAGGAATGGAGTCTGGCAACTCTTTAGACATATCCTGAAGATTGTATAGTTTTGCAATGAATCTGGGAAGCATGATATGATCCCAGTCCCTCCACTCACTCTTAAGAACCTCATGGATGTAGCGATGGACCGGAACATCCACTGTTGAGTGCTCTGAAACTGGCACAGTAATTAACGAAGTACTGGGAGCATCATTGCAAGGAAACCCCATGTTTGACTTTACATGCTTCAGTAAGTCTGGCAACATATCTTTGTCAATGTACTTGCCCTTGTGCTCCTCCCCCTATCCAATCCTCTTCAGAGTAAGAAGAATATGAGAGCGGTGCATGCACCAAGCTCTTGGAACGGGGACCACCCCCCATTTCCTGCAAGGTTTCCTTGATCAAACTCTGAATATTGGCATCATCCCCCTGCCTGTGCTGTTTGGAGCGCTCCAGAGAACGCGGGGAAGACGACTTAAAAGTAGAAGAAGAGTGTTTCACATGCCTACTCTTCGTGGAATGTTTGCCCATGTCCACAGCCCCAGGAAGTTACAAAGTCTCAAGCACCCAGGAGCTCTAAGACCAGAAAGCAACCGGAAGATCAGGCGTCCCTCGCCCTTTGTGAAAATGAGCCTAGAGGTAGAATAATGCACTGGGTCCAACAGCAAGGAACTGGTACACTTCTTTATGGACAAAAACAGCAACATCCGGATGACACCAACAGCAGCCAAACAGGTTACACAGACAGTCCAAGTAAGGCAGAAAACAGCCCGTATATACGAGGCGGACTCAGAATCTGGCAACTCTTTAGATGAACAACACCGCTATGTGATACTCATGTTTGTCCGGAAACGTAAGCACAAGAAGCTATCACCCCGCTGTGCAGCCAACCAACATCGGAAAGCATGACTTCCTGCCAAATGCTGCGGAAGTTAGGCAATGAAGCCCCGGAAGTGCCCCACCAACTGAGAGCCACCGGGGCATGACACCTGGAAACAGCTGCGCCCTGACGTGCCCAGCAACCCGGGAGGCTTGGTGCAGACCCCACAACCGTGAACTTCGCGTGAAGACCCCGGCTATGAGGAAACAGCATGGCGCCCCCTCGTCCGGCAGGGAGGAAGTCAAGAAGCCAGCCACGTTCCCGCCGCCCAGCAGCAAAATTGGTAAGAATGCAGGAGCCTCCCAGGGGGTGGGGTAGGGCCAGCATTCCTTTGTTCTTTTTTCTGTCGGTGAGATAGGATTATCTCACTTGTTTAAATGAAGGGGACGAGGACAGGAGGGACCTGGGGGTAATACAGATTTGAACGAGAAAAGACTAAATAAGTAGAATGAGAAATGGGAAAGTAGAGGAAAATCTGGAAATCGAGAAATGTAGCGAGACATTGATTGGAAAAAGAGACTTAAAACAAGAAATAGAATGACATGGTTACAGAATGAGATGCAGTATATTTTTGCCCAACATCAAACTCCAACAGGTGAGAAAAAAGTAGAAAAACGTGGCAGAACAGATTTTCCACAAGTAAGTGAGGAAACGTGCAAAAGGGCATGGTCACTCATCATGATGAGCTTTGCCGGCGCAGAGCTGAGTGCCTTTTTTTGGGCCTGCTTTGCATAAAGTCAGTTCATTTGACCCAATATTTCTCAGAGTTAGTGCATTATTTTAGACAGCGCAACGCAGAAACAGGCAACCCTTGCTTTATATTTCCAAGCTGTTCTGTCTGAAAATAAAGTACTAACTCAAAGAAATCTAATGTTAAATGAAAGCACTTTAAGCAGTGCAGGTGGTCAAAAACAAGCGTTCGTCTCTGCACTGCATCAGCAAGCCCAGCTTCATTGGTCCACGGACAAATAGAAGGGAAATGTAGATAAAAATGAAACACGAGAGAGAAATGGAGAGATTTAGGGGATACAATAGAGGAAAGTAGATACATTTGTGGAGAAGATGGAATACAAAAAGGGATAAAGCAAGAAAATGAGGACTACAAGAATATATGTAGAAAAACAGTATGACAAACGAAGGGGAAGGATTGAGTTGGATAAACAGACAAGGTGAAAATCAAGGAGGGACATGGAGCAAAGGAATGGAAAGTGGAGAGAAAATATAGGAAACAATATGGAAGCAGAGAGAAAAGGAGAAATGGAAATGTGCATGCTTAGCAAACTACATCAAGGCCCTTTTAGCATCCAAATAATCCACCAGCTGGTAAGGACAATGAAGGAAAGATGAAAGAGTGAGTTTATGTGACAGGTGAAGCTCCAAAAACACCTTTAGGACGAGCAAAGGCCTAACTTGCAGCACTACCTTGATTGGAAAGAGCAAGATGAAGGAACGAATAGCACACAACCCCTAGAGACTGCTCACCCTCTGAGTAGAAGTAATGGCCACCAGTTTAACACTTTAGGAGCTATAAAGGCAGAAATGTATTAGTTAAAATGGAGACCTCCCCCACCCGCCTACCCTACTCCTGTAGCAACACCTTGGATGGGAAGGATTTCTGGAGGTCCCTCAGAAAGCATAATACCATTCAGACAATGAATAGTGAACCGTGTGCCGGTGTTTCTACCTACGTGCCGTCCCGCCGCCCTGCCCGCTCGAGACCCAGCCCCCTGCCAGCTGCCACGATTGACTCAGGCGCTGCTTCCCTCCTCCCGGACCTTTCCCCTACTCCTCGATTCGATCCAGGTGCAGATCCTTATACTGGACCGCGCCCCCGGACCCGCTCCGAAGCACGTCATGTTTCCGCATTTAAATCGAGCTTAGTAGACACTGCCGCCCAGGCCGGCTCCCAAGGCACCCTAAAACCCATAGTTGTGCCTTTTAGCACTCTACAAATTTGACAACCCCGTCCTGAAGACGATCCCTAGTAACGAGGATCGAAACGCCGTCGACATCACAGCGCAATACTTTGGCGTATTTCTTCTGCTCGGCTCATGACAAAAATGGAAAATAATGAATGCGATTGATGTAATTTGTTATTCTTTGAGCCACCACTGTATATATATTTCTACCATTGTTCACCTTGCGCCGCTCACGCTGTTCACTTTGATCACTTGCGTCGTCACCTGTTTCACTTGTATATATCACTATACACCAAGTGCCTTCGGGTTGTCATATGATTTTCTCTAAACAGTGCTGCTTTAACTGTATATCCCTATGTAACTGTGTTTTGATACAATTTGGTGAATAACAACCATAAGACAATCCAATTGAGTCTCCTTGCTTTCCTGTTTGTGTAATGCTTTCTGCATGCATGCATAACTGTCTTTGAACTGATACCTGTTGGGATATTGTTTTTTACGTATATTCTATTCCCAATCCCGACGTGGTTTATGGGTCCCACTCCTGTTTTTTTCACTGGGAAGTTGAAAAGCAGAAATCCAGGCAACAACCGAATCCTGAATGAGCTAAACCCTGAGCATAAATGGTCCATATCCCAGGTGTAACAATAAGGGAATGCCGTCTAAAAGGTTAGTAAGGAAGGCAAATCTAAGGAGGACTTCCTAGCCTTCTCTAGCTAGGCTGTCAATGGAGATGTAATATGTCCCCTCCCTCTGATATTTAAGGCCCAGTCTTATTGGAAACTCAATGATTTGAGATGAGACGAGCTACCAAATATCTAGACACCAGCGCCACCTTGGCCAACATGATTAAGACGGTACTCGCTTCGTGAAACCTCAGTTTGCTGCACATAAGTGGAAATCTCTGTTTTGAGGACAAATGCCTAAAGATGGTAATAGTGTTAATCCGAAAAACATGATTTCCCAACTATAGATCCCAGAGCCGGAACTCCCTGGAACAAGTCCCAAAGAATGTACTGTTGATGTAGGTGGCAATATATTGATGTTCCTTGTCTCCTGGTCTAGCTTACACTCATGGCATGTTCTTTCTTAAATTCTAATGACATTCACATGGGCTTTGTCTGGGCAAACCAGGCAAGCCACTATCACAGCGACATTATGACGCAGAGTGAATATTTTACAGCAACATCCAAAAAATACCACCTCCCCCCATTTTTTATGTTGTGCATGTCAGTAGAATTTTACAGGAGGATGTGCACCCCAAACCCCTCTTCCAAGCACAGAAAGAGTAGTAGGGCAATGCAATCGTATAATGTTTCAGGAAGCTATTATTACATTGAGTTTCCCGAAGGCTCTACAACATGCTGACAGAGTTGTATCCAAGATGGCGAACCCATTCGAGGGCTGCAGCATCAGTGGCTGCTTGGGCATCAGGCCATAAATGGCAAAAGGGCACCACATCTAGTAGGCTACCCTGCAAACACCAAAACTATAAATTGTATGCACAATACCTGAAAGAGGAAACTAAGTACTGCAACTCTCCCCATGCCTGATCCCAATGGTATCTTTTATTCCATTGCTGACCCTTGATTTTCAGACTATTTTGAAGGACAAGGAAAATGCACAACGCCATATTGCCCAACAGAAATAGAAAGCACATTCTCAGATGGGAAAGGCAGACATAGTGGTGGTTGACTGACATCCCCACATTGGTGGAAATACATTCTAATGGTTCATGTCTAGTATTGCTCTGATTAGTTGGAGCTGTTGGAAAGACTAAAAGGATGACTTTTGGCATATTCAACAAAACTCTCAGCTCAGGTACAAGGATGCATTCTTGCAACGGTTGCAGGAGACTAGAGAGGGAGGATTCATGTTCAATAGTAAATCATTCCAATAGAGGTAGATGTTAATCCACAAAAGACTTCACAGTAGCTTTGATGAAATCTACTAAGGCATAATTGAGCCTCGACGTCAGAGTCGTGAATTGGTGATGCTAGTCTGCCACAATAAATTTCTAGATATTTCAGTGGCAGGGTTGTATTGGAATGTGTAAGTAGGAAACCTAGAAATTCAGGAAAAAGTTCCAGTACTGTTGTTCTAGTGTCTAAAGCACCTACGCAAGTATAATCAGTTTGACCTCGCCCATGCTCAAGGACTGTATAGTAAAGAGTAAGCATATTATGGCATTGTATTCTACAGCATGAAGTATTTGACTTAGCAACCAGAACTGCTATCATGGGGTGGGATTGTCTATATTGCCAGTAGCACAAGGTTTACACCTTTAATGTGCAGATGAGGAAGATGGTAGGAAGATGGGGGACATGAAGTGGCTTCCCAAGAAAAGGGAGAAGGGAGTAACTCCATTAACCAATCAGCGGAAAAAACTGATTTGAAGTCACTTGCCTCTAATTCTTCAGAAATCGACACCCAAACACGAGAAGTAATGCTGTCAACTGGGCTTGGTAACTGAAGGTATAAAGGAGAGGAGCTAGATTGTGGCCTTTGTAAATCTGCTTGCAGCTCCGAAACACTGTTACTGCTACAGATGAGATAGCTGTAAGGCAGAAGGAAGAATAGAAACTGTCTACTATAGCTCTTGTTTGCACCGCTCATAAAATGAACAGATAAGCAACACTAAGCAGCCGGGCTTAGCAGTGACTCAATTTTGCTTGGAATTCTCTTCACTTACATTCACTTTTGTAGGACTAACCTTTCCCTGTTGAATGGGATGCCCAGCAGGATCAATCTGGGCTCCCCCGTGCACAGCTTCCATTCCACCGCTGGAGGTTCGGGTCCCTCAGGGCTCGATCCTAAGTCCAACTCTTTTTAATATATATATGTCCCCCTTGGCTGCTTTGGTCGAGTCCTATGGAGCCCAGATGATCCCTTATGCCGATGATAAGCAGCTTTTATTTACTTGCGATAAGAACATTGACTTTTCCGGCGACAACATCATGAGCTGCCTCGCAGCTGTTTTTTCTTGGTTCCAATTGAATCAGCTTAGATGTAACTCTGATAAATCAGAGGTCCTCTTTTTAGGCTGCCTCCCCGACGCCAATTAGAAATCCTGGTGGCCTTCTGATATGTATCCTCCATCGTCGGCTACTTCTGTGGCGAAAAATCTTGGTGTCAAAATTGACAATGGTCTCACCTTCAAACCCCATATTCTTAGTGTAGTAGGCCAATGCTATGGCCTTCTGAAAACTCTTAGGACATTTCTTCCCCTTCTTTCACATGCCCATAGGAGGATCATTGTTCAGGCTTTGATTGGCTCCCGGCTGGATTATGCCAACATACTCTATCTAGGCCTCCCGGAATATTTACTCACCCGCCTGCAATCCATCCAAAATTGGGCAGCAAGGGCCATTTTTGGCCTTAGCCGAAGGTCCAATACCTCTGCTCGTTTAAACTCGCTCCATTGGCTCCCGGTGCGCAAACGCATTTATTTTAAGACACTTATCACAGCGTTTAAATCTCTTCATGGCAACGGGCCTTTTATCTAAGGAGAAGGGTGCGTTTCTATTTTCCTGCTCGATCCTTGCGCTCTGATTCACAAGCGCTGGCCATTGTCCCTGTAACTAAACAAGCCCGCATTGGGGGATGCTCATATAGACTCTTGGCGCCTCAATTGTGGAACAAACTGCCACTATTCCTCAGGAAGCTAGATAACCTGTTCTCCTTTAGGAAGGAGCTCAAGACCTGGTTGTTTGGACAGTAGTTTCTCGTGCTTCCTTTTGCTCAGCCCCAGCAGATCCTTATAGCGCCGGGACACTCTGCCCGAGTAGCTGAGCGCTTTATAAGACCACTCTTAAGATAACATAACATTTGAACATCACCCAAATATCCCTGCCTAGCCCACATATGTATGCATTTTGTTTACAACTTGTGGGTATTTGGGGCTTTCAGTAGCATCCACATCATCATGGGTGGAGTATAAGGCAAGGTTAGGCACCACCATGCCACACAAGAGAAGCTGGATCAAGAGGGGGTGACCATGTTAGCTATTTCCTGTAAGGGATAAGGGTATCTGATTAGCATAGAAATAGAATCCCTTTCACGCAGGTTCAAATTATTTGATGCATTCATTTCTTCTCCATCAATTATCAAGTTTCTTTGATTCCTGTTTGGCCTGTTCTTGCCCAAACAAGCAGACTTTCAGAAGTAGAATGGCAGCAACAAAGGTGGGTCGACTAGGTCGACTGACACAGGGTGGTGATACCTATTGGCCTCTTCTTTATTGATGGCAAAGGCGGGTATTTGTATGTATCAATAAGGACTAGCTAAGGTTTAAGAGAAGTGGTTTTTTGTGTTGTAAAAAGCTTCATGGGTCGCCTGGCAGAGAAAGAGACCGAGTGTTGTAGTCTGTTTCCTCCTTGGACCTATTCGTCCTTCCGCGGCGCCCGTTATGTCCATATGTCCATAACGGGTGCCGCGGAAGGACGAATAGGTCCAAGGAGGAACCAGACTGCAACACTCTGTCTCTTTCTCTGCCAGGCGACCCATGAAGCTTTTTACAAGACAAAACTGATCAAGCTTGAGGGAATCCCCCTCTAACAGTTATAGCGCCTTAGTGTGCGCTTCACTTAGCCTAAAGATAACACAACCACTATAATTTAATTTTTATCTGCACGTTTTGCACATATTAAAACGGTCCTGAGGAAAGCCAGTATAAAATCTATAAGGCACTGGCTGAAACATGTAGACCACACTAGACGCTGGAGGTCATAATTAGCACTCCAATTAACGTCTACTTGCCTTTTATCCACTAACAGAGGCCCAGTTCATTAAAATATTTTACCCTCGGGTACTGGGACCAGCTGTATAGCTTTTAAACTTCACCCTTCTCACCCAACTCACTGCACACTCAGCAACATACCAGCTCCGCAGTCACCTGGCGTTGAAGCACACCCGGGGCACATTCGGTGCCACTGCGGTGGGCCCGATGATGAAGCATGCCACCGACTAGGTCCGTGGGTGAGGGCTTTATAAGGAAAACAATGTTTCTCCTTATTTGATGTACTGCTCTGAGTCTCCCACTTCTCTTAAACCTTAGCTAGTCCTTATTGATACATACATATAACCCAGGGGATACGGTCTAGCCTATCTAGTCCTCTCTCTCTCATTGATTAAAGCAAAGGCAGGTATTTGCCACTCTTCAGGAATGCATCAATGAAATGGAGCCCAATCTTGGGTCTCAGGGTTGGTGCCCCAAGGTTCTCCTTGGATATATTAGCCCTTGCCTTCGCTGTAGCAAGAGGAATATAAAGTGCTTCTTTCACAATTGCCATGACTGCTAAAAGGGGCAAATCCTCTGACAGGAATGAATAGCTGTTTAGCAGATTACACAAAGTACTGTTTTCTATCTGAATATATTATGCAGTTCTTTTAGTCTGCTTCTGTATTTTCTGGTTCTATTAAAAGATACCTACAATGGGACTGCATGCAAATTCATTTATGTTGTTTGCTTCAAAAGGCATTGTGCCTAGTCACAAATAAATCTATTTCAGATTAAAGCACACAAGGGCTCCCTTACTGTACTTTAGAGGCTTTGTATCATAATAGATTGAGGAGATATGAGGACTGAAACACCTTTAACCGCATGCGTGCGGCCGTTTTTCCCGCGGTATGCGGCATTTTTCGAATTACCGCGTTACATGACGAGCTCAGCTCATCATCAGCACACGGTAGGCAACGCTGATGACGAGCTGAGCTCGTCATCAGCATGGAAGGGGTTAAGATTACGTTCTCATCTGAGTCTACCGAAATTCTGATTATTCGCTAAACCAATTCATATCCTCAAAACGTAATCCAAGAGGCTAGAATCTCCTGGATCTTTAGAAGGACAGGGTGTTTAACGTAAAGCATTGAAGCAGATCGGGCTGTGTTCGACTTCTTTGTTAGACTAGTTTGGCAGCGGGTCATGTTGGAGGTACTGCAATTTGTTGAGAAGGAGTTTTGGTTTTTCTAGAGGTGCTCAAATTCAGAAATCCATACCGGCATACGTTTTTTAGGGTGGTTCTGTGAACCTGGTATGCTGAACTCTTCCCCTTTCCGATATATTTATTCGATCTAAAGTGTTCCACATGTATCTGGGAATTATTCTCACTTTTATGACTATCAATGAAGATCCTACTGTGCAGAAGGGAGGTTGATACATGCTCTAGCCAGAGTTCTTCTGATTATTAATGTTCTAATGTATTAAAATATTGATACTATAAATTTTTGGTTCTAAACATAGATTCCTTTCTTTCATAAATGATTGAAACAATGTTTTGTGCATTTAACTGTTCCACCTTATCCTTCTCAGCATAAAGCCTTGTGCTCTGCTTGGTAACAAAAACCAAGCAATAGTTCACAACGATGAACATGCAGTCTCTTTAGCATGATTTTGACTAGATATCCTATTGTGGGTCCATCGTCTTCCTTACCTGTCCTTTATCTAACTTAAGATTGAGGTTAAAACCTATGGCTGAAAACAGGTGCCCATGATGAGGTGCAATGAGTGCCCACCTAACCTAGATGAGAGTGTCCCTTTGAGTTGCATGTCAACTAAGAATGCAATGCCATCAGCCAAGTGAAGAGATATTTACCCTACCTTACTCCATGTTGCTCTGCTTTTCTACTCCCATTTCACTTTTATCTCTAGTTCTCCTATTTTCTTTTCTCAATTCTTCGAGTTCTCCGGTTACTTGTCTAGCAGATGCGTTCTTTCACTTTTCTTTAACGTTTCTATCTGAATTGTAATTTTCAGTATAACTTTTCTCTCTGCTTTCCTCCTATCTTGTTTAACTTGTTTCTTATTTTACCTTTGGTTCCACTTTTTTCTCGGCATCTTGTCTCTTGTTCTGTATTTTGTTTGCATCTCCTTTTTTAAATCCCTAAATTTTCCATTTTCCATTCATATATTTTTCTGCCCCAATGTTTTATTTTAACTTGATGCTTCTATTGGGAAGCAAAAGCAAATGAAGATATAAAATAATTAACTGAAAATCAGAAATATACATAAAGAAGGTGAGTCGGCAAGAGGTGAAGGAGATGGGTGAAAGGAAGACAGAACTATGGGGCTTATTAGCAAGAATCTCGTTAAAAATATCGCCTTTTTAGCGGCAGGAAACTGCCGCTAAAACGGCGATATTTTTAACGAGGTTCTTGCTAATATGCCTCTAAATTAGGTAGATGTGGAACTAGAAGGAAGATTCAAGAGAAACACATGCTGGATCTTCATTGAATTAAGAAAGAAAGTACAGTGTAAGGAGAAAAAAACAGGTGAGAAAGTTAACACCATTTGACTTATCAACTAAGGACACTAGCACAGCATGCACTACCCAAAGTGGTCTCTTGGTGACCTTGCCATGCTTAGCTGCTAGGAAAACTGTACTTTTCAGTACCAGTGAACCTACTTTGGTCTAATAGGTGTGCTAATAAGTTGGCAATCCAATATCATACATCACCTTAAACTCTGTCCGTGTGATGATAATGAGCACAAATTACCTGCTTGATGGGCCGTCCTGCTCGCCTTGCTCCTGAGCCATGCCAGGTTTCTCTTCGTTTCTTCTCTCGAGCCCCTCCTGTACTCCCTCACCTGGTGACACTTCATCCAGACCTCTTTCTCGACTGGCTGAGGTGCTATCTGAGGTCCCACCAGAGACCTCTCGGCTTTCTCTCGCTTTTCGATGCCTACTACGCCGTTGACTCTGTCTACGCCGTACCACATCTTCAACTGTCATGCCTTCATGTTCACGGCCCTCACAGTTCCCATGATAGGATTTGTGGCGCCAATGCTCTTTCTTGGTTCTGAGTGAGGGACTCCCCAAGCCTTCAGAGGTGCTTAGGCTGGGGTGGATGTTTAACGAGTCATCTGGGGCCTTCTCTATTGGCAAATCTTCCTTCAGCATTGGCCCTTCACCCTTCTCAGTAACAGGGCCATGTAAAACATGGGTCTTACGATAGAGGCTGGACTGCGGGTTCAGGCCAGCTGGCTCCTCATTCGCTATGGCCTCCTGGCTGTTCATCTGCATGTGGCGGCGTAGCTGGCTGGTGCGCTGTTCCCAAACAGACATTGTGTGTCTCTTTCGTCGATCCTTCCTAGGAACGAGAACCGGAGATGGTTAATCTGCCCACCCAAGATGATTGGGGAAGGAAGGGATCTCAGAAGAAATGGATGAACACACAAAAGACAGAACAGGAAAACACATTATAATGCCAGACAAACACATATAAACCTGCATGCTGGATAAATCCCAATGTTCATGTTGACACCTAAAGAGACAGATACCAGCAGACAAAGACTTACTTCTCAATCGATGGATTATGGTTTTTGAGACTATCAATCCAACTCTGCCTCAAAGACGCTAGGTCTAAATCAGGGAGAAGTGATCAGAGTGTCCGACTGGCCTGGGTTAACAAACAGGGGCTTCCAGAAGCACTGGAAAGGCGGCTGTGCCAATGTATTGGCACTTACGTGCTTCACACAATTCGGTAAAATATACAGAACACGCAGAGGGTCAATTCCAATACTAACGAAAAGGTAAAGATTATTTTAAGCCTGCAAAGTCTTTGGTAGAATAGCTAGATTTAGAGTCAAGAAGTGTAAGCAAAGCTCAGAGAAGACCAATTGCCTGTTTATGTATAGCAGTTGGACAACTGGCCATGGACAAAGGAATATTGGTGCAAATAGCCCCACACTAACTGCAGGACACTAAAACTGTGAGATCAATTATGCCTAGTAACTATCAGTAGATAAGACTCTTGTTTCCTGGCATATGGACTCTCACATTCGACAAATCTAAAAAAAAAAAAGAAAAGTATCCTACGCTTTAGCGATCTGATGAGAAAGCAATCCCAACAGTTGATGTGTTTCCCTGCATGCAGGCTGAGCTAGACACAAATACAGGAAAAGCCTATGGGTGTGCCAGATATTGTTCATTTTTAGAAAGAAGCTGTGCATCAGAACCTGGCTCAAAAAGACACGAAGGCCAGGCACAGTGCAGAGGAATCACAAAATTAAACAGCTGAAGTTGCAGAGGTCTGGCTGGAAAGAAGCAGCAAAGGCTAGGCTTGAGACTGCTGTGTTTGGGTTGGTAGAGCAGTAAGTGTATACCACACGCACTTCCAGGAGAGAAACGTCCTAACTCGTTTAAGACTGAAAATACAAACCCAATTCTCCAAATAGCTACATTTCAGCAATTGGTTCAGGAGCCTCGACAGGGATGGCATTGGCAGCTGGTAACATAGAAAACAGTGCATTAGCTAAGCCTGAGATCCAGCGGTGAAATACACATCCACTTGATGCCTACTTGTTCTTTAGGTTTAGCCCACTATTCTAAGTAGCTTCTTCTGTGCTTTCAAAGGTAGGGATGTCCTAGTCCGTCCTACTGTAGTACATTTGACCAAACACCAATACCTACTTTTTTACCCACTCAAAAAGGTTTCTAAGCAATGGGTGTTGTGACGGACAAAGTCACTCGGCTCTGTGATATCATGGCAAAAATGGAGGGCTCACAGGATGGAGTCATCATGATGCTAGATTCCAAATGTAAATACTTGTGGATCATTCCCTCCTCTGAACTATTCGATTATCCATATCGTTTTTTGTTGTAAAAAGAGGAGCATACACAGACAACATACTGCGGCTGCCACTGCAGTTGTGTGGTGGCTTGAACATTCACCAGAACTTTGAAAGCAGGTGGTAAGAGGCAGCACTATCGCTACATTTCCAAATAAATCAGAAAAATGTGCCACAGAGGATACTGTATTCTGATATCTGTTGCTATGATGATGATGATAGCAAAGTGCCCAAACCATGGGTTACATAGCCCTCCTTATTACATAAAAGGGAATAATCGTAAACTTTGCATATCTCCAAGAGGAGTCAGTATGTGTGCAAGAGAAGCTATCTAAGAGTGGATAGCAAATTCTTCTGTTCCCTTGAAATTTAAACACAGTTGTGGGAGTGTCATGTTGAGAGAAAACCACGGTGATGCAGTCTGAGAGGAGCAGAATCTGCAGCACAGCTCAGGTGCAATCAGAGGAAATATAAAATAAACCACGGGTTCTGGATCCGAATCACCAGGCCATTCTCATTTGGTAGTGAAGGGCCTGGACAGAATATGAGAACCATTCCGAGGGGCGCCTTTTCAGCCTACCTCATTGACAATCAAACTCGTCTGTTGATTAGTCATGTTGATAGCTCCTAGTTCTTAGGTAGTTGGTAGGTTACAGACTGTGCCCTTCCAGAAACCGCATAACATTCAGCTGGCACTGAGCAGTATAGATCAGTTGTGACACAGCACTTGGAGACTCTTTGGGGTAGATCATCTTTGCTGCCCTTGAACGCGAGATCACCATGAAATTCTAGAATATGTTCACAAAAGCTGTGACACTTCTGTTGAGAGATAGCAAGCTTGTGTTCTAGCTATGTGTAGAGAAGCCAGGTACATATGCATCAGAAGATGGAACTGAAGGTTACAGGATAATCCCAGTGAGTTGCAATAAAAGCACCAAAGTGCATGTTTCACCTTCTGTCATTTGTGAGAGTTCTATAAAGTCTCTTTAGGCTACAGTAAGGCAATGGTTGGGACATTCCATATTCCAGTGATAAAGATCCTCAGAAAGCGAGTTCCAGCAATGTGTTTAGAGAGAACCAGGAAAAGTAACATAATAACTTAATCATAGTCAATAAATTGATCAATGCTGGCACCCAGTGTCTCCTACACATGTATACATGAATACGGGCACGGACGCGCAACAAAAACAGTGTTGCATACACACTTACACAAGCAAACTGATCCATTGGCAAAAAAACGCACACAGTTTGGTACACACCATCAACATGTAAACGCATACATCGGATGTAACCATCACACTTCACTTCTACATACACAGAGAAAAACACACAAGTTAATGTAACACAGACCTGTTGCATGTATGTACATGCATTCATGCTCCTGCAAGTCACTGGAAAGATCGGAATCCATATGCACATCAACAGGTTCAGACATGTTACAGACAAGTGTGCACAGAGATGACGCACATAAGCACAACAGCAAACAAAAGGACAACAGTTCACTCCGACACATATGCAAAAACAACAGTACACACACACAACGTTGCCCATATACAAATGCACTACCACACATGCACACATGGATATATAGGCATGAAAACAGCAACAAGTACATGCAGATACACGTCTGCATATAAACTGAACACACATGCACACAAACACAATTTACAAATAACACCTGGTATTGATGTGAACATGTCAGTCCCTATATGAATGAAGTGCCTTACAATGAACGGAATGTTAGCATCTAATCACACTAAGCAAATACAACATTTCTGCTCTGTTTCTCCCCGCATGCTCATTCCTTTTCCTCCACCCCTTCTATTCCCTCCTTTTACACTCTCCTCTTCCTTAAATCCCCCTCTCTACTAAGACTCCTCCAACACTTCCTTGAATTCCCATCCTACCTGCTTCCTGGCTATCATAATATGATAAAATCTCATAGATTTCACTGCGCTACTTCTACAACCCTTTATTGCGAGAAACGCCCACCCTGCATAGATTATACCTGACGCAGGTATAATGTAGCGAAGGGCTTTACAAAGTGACGCATCTGCTTAGATGTGTCACTTTTTAAAATATGCTGCAACGTGGTGCAATATTTATGCCGCTGCAGCGTCACAAAAAGTGACACAACAGCGGTTTAAATGTGTCACAGGCCTTCTTAAATAAGGTCCTCGGTCCTCTCCTAGTTCCAGCTCCTCCTAACTTCTATTAACTATCGCCATTCTTAGATACATCTGCGAGCCAAATTTTCACCTCTTACATACCTCACTCTGCGCTCTCCAATTCTCGGTCTCTTTATCACCCCTCCTAGTTGAGGATGTGCAGGATTTTTATAATACCGAGGACTTTTCCTTGGGTTTCGTTCAATTCGTTTCTGCAAGCGTTATCTCGTGTCAATCAAATTTGAAGGCACAATCTTTTACAAGATGGGTCGAGTGTGATTTTTCCACTCCCATTTTTAAATAGCTTTTAGATAAAAGTGACATTATTTTTAACGATAACTAGGAATCAAATCTCTATTTTGTGCAGTCTTTGTTGTATACCGTTCAGCCAATTTAAGAGCTTTGTAACCGGACTGCACCAGCGTGTGCAGAAGGCTGTCCTTCTGCAAGTCTGTACACCCTCAACTTGTAACAACACCATCTACTCAATTACTTCACAAACACTGCATCCTAATTTTCTCTGTGCCACCGAAATCCATGTTCTGCCCTCCTCACCCACCTGCTATTAGTTGCTCCTTCTTTAATATCAATCTCTCTTTCCCCATAATTCCTCTCCCTGGCTAAGTCCTCCTTTTTTCCAACCACCCCCAACTTTATTTTTCCATAACCCTCCCATCCCCCTTACTTCTATATAACGCACTTAGCCCCTGTCCATTGCCCTTCTTCCAACCTTTTCTCTCCCCACCTCCACTTCCCTTCATCTCCCATCACTTTCCCTGTGCTCTCATTCTTCCATTCCCAGCTCCCTCCTACCCCAACATCCCCTCCCCACCCGCTTACCTTTTCCTATTCATGTTAGTATGGAGAGCTGCTGGAATGATTTGATGAACTTTAAACTTGCTTAATCCCAAAACGCTGCATAAACTATTATCAACAGAGACCCTGTAGGGATGCACAGAACAGAGAGGGTGTCTGAGGGGAGGAAGAGACCGTCCTTAACAACCCTACCTGTCCCCACCCGATCCCCGCCCTTCCTAGCAGATGAGGTATGGAGACAATGCTTGAGGGTACAGTACCTACTGCCACCTGCCAGGACTTCCAGAAACCTGAGATGCAACAGGCCCGAGAGCACATCTGAGAGATGCCTCGGATGGCAACACCTGAGAAGACACAACCCATGGAGTGACGGATTCTTCCATCTTTTCCCCACACTCCTGTGCCCCTGTGCGTGTTATGTGCCGTTCCGTGTCTGCTGCCACAGCCTAAAGCAGACGTACTACCCAAAAACACAAATAAATACCCTTCAGGTGCCAGGCATTCTGGACCTGGTATGCTGTTTTACATCAACCAGTTTATATAGTTGTCAAATAACTACATTTAAAACTGTAGCCAAGACTGTTTGTCTCTGTCTCTCAGGAGTAGCAGTTGTTTTAGCACTAGATTCGTCTAGCAAGTCAACTAAGCATACAACGACAAACTTCACAGCATTGGCACCACTTTTGAGTTTCTGATCGTGAGAGTGTCTCAGAGTGAAAAAAAATTCCCCAAGCTTTTCCAAAATGCACAAAATGTTTTATTATCATGGACACAGAAACGTGGAAGACTTGGTGCAAAAGAAACTCAATTCAGTGGAGGCAAAATAATTTGGACAAATTGTTAATTGGATGCATCGATCTGCCCATGACCCACTGGATCCCATTGGCTGTTGCCACAATAGATGTTTTTGGGTAGTACTGCTGCTGTAATACAGTCACTCCAATTTTAAAGCATTCATAGTGGTAAGAGAGCGAGTAGAGCACTTTAAGCAAACACATGCACAAGGCAGAGCATTTAGTTGCACACATGTAAACGCAGAAAGTGAAAAGCATGCACACACTGTCATTTACTTAGCCATACACAAATATATATATTTTTAAAACATAATATTGGGCGCACCAGACATCAAATCCACACACACACACACTCATTGATGGTTCTCTGCAATACACCCACCAGGTCCATTTATGAACAAACAGAGGCATTCTTTTCCTCTCTCTTTCACGCACGCGAACACACACATACAAACACAGTCACATGATGTATACATATATACAGCAGACACCAACATACAGACCTTTGCACACTCCTACTCAAGTGACACACTTAATGGTATAAACAAAAAATTTCTTCAGCACGTTTGTGCACAACATCCCTTGCACACCGGTGCCTTTCGGCGAATGCATCTGTGATCACTGGTCCCCTAAGGGTAGCTTGTTTATATTTCTATCCTTAAGCTTCAGACACTTCATGGCTCAAATGTTGACCCGTTTCCAACTAGACTTAAAGAACTGAACGATATCGGCCTCTGTAACCCATGGACGCATATGGACAAACTTACACATGCAAACAGACGTTCAACCTCACCACACTCACGCAAATATGCCAGCACGCGAACACCCAACCGTACACACAGCACACGGGTGTGGAAGCCTTTCACATGGCTAGGACAAGCAGTTTGGAACACCCAGGGGAAATGCTGCCAGCTTCAACCAGAGCCTCTAGTAGTCTTTTCTGTCTCATGCACCCATTCCAGCCAGGGGAGATATATGGATTAGTGGTTCATAAGTGGATGAAGAACCAGGAGACCCAAGTCCTATTAGGGTTCCTCAATTTTGCACAAATCACTACTCGTCCTGTGCATCAGTTCCCTAGGCTACTAAAATTGGAACCGTTTATAACAAGGCATAACACCATTATTAACTGTTACAAGAAAAGCATAACATTTACATTTGAGAGAGCGCAAACTGATTTACATGTATGAGTACATCACACTTACCTGTAGAGAGCATAATTCATGAAGAGAAATGCCATGAGTGCTAATAGTATCTGCAATTATATCCTAAATGTATAGCTAATGTAGAGATTTAAGTAGGTGTGGAACTAATACAGAAATGTGTGACATTATATGACTTTATTAGACGTGATTATTTTGAATCCATGTCGTGAAGCTGTTACAACATAAGATGGTATGCGGTAAAACGCAGAACGTGGTAGGCCTCAGGGCCAGAGCTGGAGGGAAAGAGAAGGTGGTTCTTTTCACGACACAGATTGTTTTAAGGTTTTTGGTCATTGCATTAAATAGGCCATGATTTATAGAATTGTTTACTTAATAATAGAATAAGAGTATTAACATGTTTTAATTAAATGAAGAAGTTGAATGCTATAATCATAATGAGAAATATTGTAGGCCTGAAATGTTTTAGCATTGATTTACACGTACATGTCTGGGTTGAGAAATGTTGCAAGCCTTTTAAGAAGTCTATGAGAGTTGGGTTCTTGGCGGCAGATATCTGTCTGCAACAGGAAAGGGGGGATCCAATTATAAATGAATGAATAGAGGTCTGTTCAAGTAGACGGCCCAGACATGGAGGAGGGGTTTGGAATGTTTAAGGGGTATCAGCGGGCCGGAGAAGAATCTGAGAAGCAAGGTCAACTCTAACGTCTGAGGCCCAATACAAAGCATCATGGAAAAAGCCTGAAGTTGCACCACGTGAGAGGCGTTTCGCAAGGGGCGTCTCAAATGTTGTTGACTGTTTTGTATTAGGGACAGCACCCCTGGGTGGAGTTAGAGCAGAGACCTGAGGACCCCTAAGAGAGTGGATGGGTAGGCAGAGAGGGGTCATGACTGGAGAACTTTAGGTTTTCACCAAGAGACTTAGAGTGAGTGACTTCCCTTGGGGGTCATTCACTGCTGACACCTTTGTTAGGTTGGGATTTGGTTAAGTAGGGATACCATCTAGAACAGGGTAGGGACGCCTAACCTGTGTGTTTTTTCCTCCAACCTAAATGAAGGAGAGATATGCGTCTATGCTGATAGCTTTGCTATTCTTAGAACTTGTGTTAGTGATTTCTGTCGCTCGTCTGAGGGCTTTTCGAGAGCACATGTATGTAATTGGACCTGTGTATCTCGTGAATCTCATTCTGAGATGCCTGTATTTGCAGCTCATTATATCTTTACAATAAACTTTTGAAAACTAGAAGTTGTCCGTGATCTTTGAGAGTAGAGTCCTTTCTTGGGTGAACTAACTTGGAAATAGGTGCACTTTCTTTCCTTACAGACAGGCAATAAAGGTTCAGTCGACCAGATCGAGGTTTGGATCAATAGATATAAGGTATCGATCAAAATCTCGCCCTTTCAGTTGGTAGCTATAGAGGATGGTTGCCTTCTTGAGGACGGTGACCTAGGCCAGGTTAGCTTACCCCAAGGCCCCTAGAAATCGATGATCGGAAGAACAGCCCGCAGATGAAGATCCGGATGACGTGAGACAGAAAAAGCAGCAGTATCGGTCGAGAGTGAGTATAAAGGGTTATGCGTGTTAGATTGCGGTGTTTTTGTATTGTATCTATGTTGTAATGTCTGGCGGAGTTGAATGTCTGTAGAGTGACTGTGGAACAGGTTGTGAGCGCGCGCAACCGGTGGAAATCTTAAGTTCAAGGAGAGCTTAAGTGGTTCGGGTGTATCGGACACCCAGAGTAATTGTCAACTAGTGTGAAGGGGGTCATGAGGTACCATTGACCACCCGAGAGACCGAGATAGGGGGAACGTAAGAGTGAGTGCGTGAGTAACGGACGCTGGTCGGAAGTTACTGTGTGTGTAAGCAACCTATCAGAGGGACGATAGACATCTCGTCAGTTGTGTTGACAATTACAGATAGACTGTGGACGTACAGTCGAGAGAAGTGACCGCTTGGTCGGAAGTAGTCATTTTTCGGTGTATGAATGGGACGCATGCATAACCGGGAGACGAGTTGAGAAAGGAGGGGTGCTGCTGCGAAGCGGAGAAAAGAGACGTCAGGTGGTGTCGCGCAGAGATTGGCTGACCAGAGAAAGACCGCGCTGTGATAGGCCAGCTAGCGAACACGTCACACAGGGTCGCGACGTGATTGGCCGACAGGAGAAAGACCGCGCTGTGATAGGCCAAGCTAGCAAAGCCGCGACAGGATTGGTGGATTGTCATCAGGAAGTAAACAGAGTAGCGAGGCTGGATTTTGTGCGCATAATTATGAAGTGTTTTAAATGGTTGAAAGCGTTGTTTAAGAAAGAGAAGCGGGGATCGTATGAAGGGGAAGAAGCCCCGCCGGAGGGTACGCCAGCTCGTTACATGGCAGTAAATGTTGGGTTGCATACGATCCTGTGGATATCAGAGTGGAGTAAGATTACTGAAGGAAACGAGGAACTGACGTTCCCGAAGTACGGGACGTTCAGATTAGAGGTGTTACATCGATTAAAATCAGTCATGACCTCAATTAGACCCTTGCCTAGACCAACCCAGTTTGAAGCTCTTGAAGCATGGATTAGGGCAGCGCATGAAAAGAATATGAACAGACGACAAGAAAGGGTGAAACGATCGGTAAGGGCAGTACAGGATGCCAGGTGGGATGCAGATGCTAAAAGATGGAGAGTGCATAATTTGGAAATAAATAAACTGTACCCAGTGTTAGAGGCGCCAGTAAATAAAAGCCCCCTAGAAGAAGATGATGAGAGCGAAACAGAGGATAGCCTGATAAACAGATTATTGACAGACAGGCCACCCCCATATAATAAAGCAGGGGGAGAGGTCGAGAATACTGAAGGAGAAAAGGGGGGCATTGCAGGAGAGCATAGACCGCTTCCCAGTTCACAGTGGGATCCTGAGCCAAAGAAAGAGCTGTTCCAGCCTAGTCAGGTGCAGCAGGTGGTCGGTAGGTTTGTGGTACAAAGAGCGCCGGAAACGGAAAGTGCCACATCCTACCCATTACCAGATGCACTACAAGTACCTGTTACCATAGGTCCTATAATATCGATATATGACCAAGAAAGAGCAAGAGGGGAAGAACGGGTACGGAAAGACAGAGAAAGAGCAGAGAAGGCTAGGAGGAACGATACCACTAATTCCCCAAGTCAGATGCCGATACCCAGAGAGTGGAGTACACCGATGCACACAGCAGGGGACCCGGGAGGAGATCCTGGGGGCCCTAGATGGCCAATGGATCTGAGGGGATCTGGACGAAAATCCTTTCAAGAGCTAAATGAGTACATGAAGCAGTGGGATGAGGCAGTGAAGGCTCAAAAGTGCATCAATGCTGCAGAAGCAGAAAGGGAAAGTCAGGACAGCAGAGCACGGACTCACTGCGGGGCTGGGGAGAGTAGCCCGGAGTGGGACTGTAGAGGGAGTAGGGGAGTCACCCATTGGGCCCGGAGTGGAGGTAGAACAGACCTGGAAAACGGGGGCCCCGGGAGTGAAGGGGTGGCGCGCCCAATACTCAGTGAAGGGGAGAGGAGAGCACAAGAGTACAGAAACAGCTTTAAATGTCCACACTGTGTGCCCGGCACCAGAGAACTGAATGGGAGTTGTGAGAGGTCGCACCATAGTCCCTGTGATGACGGCAATGAGCGCAGCCCAGGGAATATGGGGAACCAGGAAGGATCGTATCGGATACTGAGTGAGACGAGGCAAAGGGAGTGTAGCGACCAGAGGGAAAATAACAGAGAGGTGTGCGGTGAGAGGAGAGAAGAAGAAGAGAGTGGGCAGAGAGAGGGCAGGGATAACAGGCCCGTGTTCCATCACCTTCCAAGATCGGATGGCCGAGCATGGGACCTGGAGAGATGGGAGCGAGGGAGGCCACCCATTAACTCTCCTGAGCCCAAACGCAGAGCTCGAAGTTGGGATGGTAGGGAGACCAGTGAGCCCCCTTCAAAAGACATATTGCGAGCTGAGATAAAAGCCAAGAGACTTGATGTCTCCAGCTTAAGGTCAGATCTGGATGATATGGTAGATGGTACCCTGCCTTTAGAAAGAATGGAAATGTATGAACAGGATGAAATACTGTATATGGCAAAGGACATCACACGAAAGGCGAGAGTAGTCCATGAGAAGTTAGTCGAACTAGCAGGCAAATATATGGTGGACTTGTCAAGAACCAAAGCATTACAGGGTAACCACAGGCTACATTACTCAGATCGAGATCTAGATGAGAGGAGAACGATTGGGCTGAAAACACACATAAGGGAACTGATTACTGGAATAAGGACATGGAGAGCACTAGATAAATGGGAAGAGAGGTGGTCCAAGAAAGGGACCGGCAGAAGAAGCATGATTGGTATGACACCAGGACAGCAGGGAATAGAAGCTTACCCTTTGCGTGAAGTTGCAAATGGGAACTATGTACATGTCCCTTGGAGTAGGGGAGATTTAGCTGCTTTTACCACCTCTTTCCCCAAGTTACGAGAGAACCCTGTGGAGTGGTACAAGCAAGTGGAGAGATTTGTAAAAATCTCCAAGGTCCTTTGGATCGATCTGAACACGCTGTTCGACATTGTAGTACCTGGAGACCTGTGGACAGCATGTAAGGTTAGCGCTGAGTGGCCCACAACGGAGCCAGAGAGAGATGCCAAGACTAATGGGCCGTCTGAGATTGTGATGGCAAAATTCGAGAGAGTGATGACTTGGCTGAAAGAGAAGGTGCCAATGCAGGACATAGATTGGGTCAGAATAGATCGAACAAGACAGGAACCCAAAGAGACAGTTCATGAATATTACGAGAGATTGCTGAAGGCATTTAAACAGTATAGCGGCTTGGATGTAATGGATCCAAAAGACATAGGGCAATTCGTGTCCAAGTTCGTCCTGGGACTGAGACCGGATATTAGTTTAATGATTCAGCAACACTCGATTTGTTGGCAAACTAAACCCCTAGATGAAATACTGAGATATGCCAGGTACTGCTGTGATGAGATAGACTCCAAGGCTAAGAAACTAAAAGAAAAGCTGATGGTGGTACAGATGCAGGCAGCAGGAAAGGGGGGCCAACAGCAACAGCAGCAAGGGACAGGTACCGGAGGAAAGAAGCAGTACAGTCAGAACAAGGGTAATGAGGAGAGTTCCACCTTTAGACCCAGAATAGACATAGCTACCTTGAAGAAAACGACTAGGTGCCACCAGTGCAACGAGTTGGGGCATTGGAAACGCGAGTGCCCTTACAATGTAGAGATAGGAGAGCAAGAGACAGAGGAGGAAGAGGTCCAGAGCGCACCTATGAGAGGGGCGACGCAATACCAAGGAAAGGTGCTCAAAGGGGGGGGGGCTCCTCCCCGAGCCCAGTTCCCGCAACCTCCTCGAGTAGGGAGTATGGGTAAGACCTATAGACAAATGCCCCTGTTTGTGGAAGGGGAAGAGTGCTATTATGTGGACCCATTAACCGGACAGAGAGTGGAAAGAGAAGACTGCACCCTCGGGGCAGCCTTAGAGGTAGATCAGAGGGGACCCTATGTTGAAGCAGAAGTAGCAGGGTGCCCTACGACATTTCTGGTGGACACAGGAGCCACTAGATCCACGATCAGATCAGCTGCAGTTCCAGACCTGCCCATGTCTGGAGAGACCATACAGGTGGTAGGGGTCGCAAACAGGAGAATAACCAGCCAATTGACAGAACCGGTACAGGTGAAAATAGGAAAGTACAGCGATGAGCATCAGTTTGTGGTTTGCGATTCAAGCCCTGTGTGTCTGCTAGGAAGAGACCTGTTGTGTAAATTAAATTGTACTATATACTGTACACCTCAGGGAGTGGAGGTACTGACAAATGATGATGATGCAGATTTCAAAGTCGCAAACTCTAGAATATGCGTGGAGCTGTACCCTACTTTGACAGTAGACGAGCTCCCCTGGGACTTGAGAGAGACAGTGGCACCAGAAGTATGGGATTTCACTGGGGAAGAGATTGGATTGGTCAAAGGGGTGGACCCAGTGAAAATTGTAGTGAAACCGCATGCTGAGTTCCCAAGAACACCCCAATACAAATTGACTCCAGAAACGATTGCAGGCATAAAACCCGTGATCGAGTCCATGATTAAACAGGGAATACTGAAAGAAATCGTGGGTAGTCCATGCAACTCCCCGATTATGGGTCTACAGAAACCAAATGGGAAATTTCGGATAGTGCAGGACCTTCGAAAGATTAATAACATAGTCGTTTCATGTTGTCCAGTGGTACCGAATCCATCAGTGATACTGTTTCAGATTCCATTCCAAGCAGAGTGGTTCACTGTGATCGATCTTTGCCAGGCTTTCTTTTCGATCCCTTTGGACGAAGATAGCCATTTTCTTTTCGCATTTAAGCTGGAAAATCGCGTCCTAACATGGTGTCGTATCCCTCAGGGGTATACAGAGAGCCCATCGATCTTTAACCAGCTTTTGAAGAAAAATCTTGAAAGTCTAGTGCTGCCCCAGAAGTCAGTTCTGGTCCAGTACATAGACGACCTCCTTGTGGCGTCAGAAACAGAAGAAGCTTGCAGGGAAGACTCCATTGCGTTGTTAAATCACCTAGCTGCCAATGGGCACAAGGTGTCCCCGGGAAAATTGCAGTACTGCCTGACAGAAGTACAGTACTTGGGACACAGAATTGAGAAAGGCAAACGAAAAGTGTCACCAGACAGGATAGAGGCGATCATGAAAATGAATGCGCCTCAGACCCAGAGAGAGGTCAGGATGTTCCTAGGGATGGTGGGTTATTGCCGACAGTGGATCGTGAACTTTTCACTGAAAGCAAAACCTTTGCAAAAACTGACGCACAAGGAGGTGAGTGATCCGGTACCATGGGACAAAGACTGTTTGATGGCGTTCCTACAGTTGCGAGAGGACCTGTGTCGTGCTCCGGCATTGGGAATGCCTGATTACAATAAACAATTTTTTCTTTACTGTTGTGAGAGAGAAGGTTGCGCGTTGTCTGTGTTGGTCCAAATCCATGGGAATGCCCGTAGACCAGTTGCTTATTTCTCGGCTACTTTAGACCCAGTAGCCGCAGCGTTGCCCGGATGTCTCAAATCCGTTGCTGCAACGGGTGTCAGCATTGAGAGATGTGAAAATATCGTCATGGGGCACCCGTTAGAGGTGTGCGTGCCACATTCTGTTGAACTGTTGATGACCAGGACCAAAACACAGCATCTGACCAACAGCAGGCTCACGCGCTATGAGCAAGTTATTCTTGCTGCAGAGAACGTGACCCTCAAGAGATGCTCTGTTTTGAACCCTGCTACCTTAATGCCACTTCCAAATGATATTGATGATGATGATGAATATACAGACCATGACTGTCTCGATGTGACTGAACTATGCACCAAACCCAGACCCGACATCGTAGATGAGCCACTGACCGACCCAGACGAAGTTTTCTTTGTCGATGGCTCATGTGTAAGAGACGAAGTTGGGCAGTTGAGAGCAGCGTATGCTGTTTGTACAATTGAAGGAGTTGTGGAAGCAGGGTGCCTGGAAGGAGTAAACTCCGCTCAGGTAGCCGAGATTATTGCCCTGACACGTGCTTGCTTAGCAGGCAATCAAATTCGAGTCACCATCTACACCGACAGCCAATACGGGTTTGGGGTAGTTCATGATTACGGGCAGTTATGGTCTCAAAGAGGGTTCATGACTTCTTCAGGCTCTCCCATTCGCAATGGAGAGTTTGTGCGCTTGTTGTTAGAAGCATTGCAATGTCCAGCAAGTATCGCAGTTGTAAAGTGCATCGCACATACCAGAAATGAGGACTTTGTTTCGAAAGGCAATAGATATGCTGATGAAGTTGCGCGGTATTGCGCGGAACAAGGTTACTCTTTCACAGAGGTGGATGTGGGTGGAATAAATGTAAGAACTGAATTAGCTATGATACTGGAAACTGTTGATACTTGGGATGAATTGTCAACCATGCAAGAAAATGCTCCTGATTCAGAAAAGGAAACATGGGAAAAGGCAGGATGTGTAATGGGTGAGACCCATTTTTGGGTCTCAGCAGACGGCAGAGCAGTGTTGCCCAATGAGATGGTGAGTCCAATGGCTAGACTCATACATGGTCCAGTACATTTAGGGAGAGATGCTATGCTGAGAGTGTTTAGACAGACTTGGTACAATCCTAAGTTTAGAATAGCAGCAGAAGCAGTGTGCCAGCGTTGTGTGACCTGCCAGCAGCTGAACGTAGGAAAAAGAACACCAGTTGCACTAAGTCACATAGGAAGGTCTGGAGGTCCATTCAATAGAATGCAGATAGATTTCATTGAAATGCCAAGATGCAACCGCCTTCGCTATGTCCTGGTGGTTGTTTGTGTGTTCTCCAGATGGGTTGAGGCATATCCTACACGTAGGTGCGACACCCTCACAGTGGCTAAGTTACTGCTTAGAGAACTTATCCCTCGTTTCGGGGTGCCGGCCTTTTTGGAATCAGATAGGGGAACACATTTTAACAGCGAGCTTGTGAAGATGATTTGTGTTGCGCTAAATATTGACCAGAAGCTCCATTGCAGTTACCGACCAGAAGCCTCAGGAATTGTGGAACAGATCAATGGAACGATCAAGTCCAGAATAGCTAAAGTCTGTTCCTCAACGACCCTGAGTTGGCCTGATGCCCTGCCATTAGTCCTAATGAGCCTTCGCAGTACCCCAGACAGAAGAACAGGGTTGTCACCACATGAGGTGTTAATGGGGAGAGCAATGAGGCTGCCATCTATTCCAGCTACTGCATTGTTAAATATCACAGATGATATGATCCTGGACTATTGTAAGGGGCTGTCTGACGCCATGCGTTCTGTGTCCCTTCAGGTGCAGGCTGCAGAGGTTCCAGCGTGCCAGGGCCCGTGCCATGACCTGTATCCTGGGGACTGGGTCCTGGTGAAGAAACATGTGAGAAGAAGCTGCTTGGATGTTCGTTGGCGTGGGCCCTACCAGGTCATCCTGATCACCAACACAGCTGTAAAGGTGGGAGGCCTGCCCAATTGGATCCACGCGTCACATACGAAAAGGGTTCCAGCACCTCTGGAAACAGCTCCTCTCTCGGATGGACGTCCAGCTGAGGACCAAGAAGCCATAGAGGGGGCTAGCCAAGCTGTAGAGGTGCCAGCGGAAGCAGGGAACGAGTCTGACCAAGCTGAGGACGGTCAGTACAACAGCGAAACAGAAGACGCTACAGAAGGAGAAAATAGCTGGGAGTACGAGTCTGACCCTGACAGGTCTGAAAGAGAGCGAGAACAGACCAGAAGGAGAAGGAGTAGAAGGGCACGTGGAGAAGCTAATTGGCCGCAAAGAAGGAGCTCTAGCCTGAGGTCAACTCCAGAGTTAACCCTTCCTCCGATATCAGAAGACTCAGACCCAGAAGAAGGTGCTCAGGGCGCTGAAGCACCGGACCGAAGAAGGTCAAGAAGAGTGCGTGTGCCTAACAGAAGATACTCCACACCTGAGTGGACATATCTGGCGACAAATGTCTGTGAAACCGGAGACAGGGAGGATCCGAGCGGTGGTGGTGTCCAGTTCTGAGCCCATTATCACCGTGGAAATACGATTGTTGGTACCCGGTGTCGAACAAGAAGGGTCACTAACATTCGTGCTCCCCAGACCTCCCCGCCTCAGCAAGTTAAAGCACATGTTTCTTACAGAATTGCAATTCCCCGACTTTGGTACAACGATAACAGCACATGAAGAGCACACTCTTCGCTTGGAAATATTGAACTATGCTATTGAAGCTGCAACCACAAATCTGATAGTCGATTGTTAAAGGACTTTGTAAATAAAGCAAGCAGAAAAAGAAGATTACCTAGCGCCCAGGAAGCAGAGAATTTTAGGGAATCCCTTGAGTTGATGGAGAAGGGCTAGGGTTGTCTTTTTGAACTGTTAAAGGACTTTTGCGAAGAAGGTTGTCAGCCTCCAACTGTGTGGATTCTAAAGACAAAAAGGATTGAAAAGAGACTGTAAAGGAACGAGAGGAAAAGAACTTTTTGCGGAGATAAAGAGAGAACTATATAGTCTGACGAAATGGAGGCCGGCACCCCGAACCGCAGAGCTAAATGTATAATAGGTACACTAATAGTAGGAGTGATAATATTAATAGCTTTAGTGGTAACAATTTCTTATGTAAAGGGACATGAAGAAGAGGTAAAGGTAACTGATGTGAGTTCTGTAGTAACGCTTACACCTATGGTTGCTGGTGAGAAAAGGGAAAACACTCAAGAGAAAGCGTTATTGGCTGCAGAAGCCCGCAGGTTACATGTAGACGAGTCCCAAGGAGACTTTAGGTCAAATGCTTATGCTAAACTTTTGTATGAATACGTGGATGCCATGGAGGTTAAGGATTGCTACGTCTGCATGCAGTTGCCTGCGTCTGTAGATGAAGGAATTCGCTATCATCACCTCCCTCTGACATATGGCATTACATGTAGCTTATTGCTTAGTATATTTTATGAGAGAGATAGTTTTGAATACTATTTCTCAAATTATGATTCAGTGTTGCCAGAAGTCCCAAATTATAAGCAGATGAACAAATGGGATTACTGGAAGAGTGAAGACAGATTGGCCAAATTCTTCATTCCTTGGATTACCTTAGATACTTCACATGCCCGTAGAAATAACCTGACATGCAAGGTGTCAGAAGTCGAGAAAAAGTTCATAGGGCAGGTGGATGATCGTTACAGGAGACAAAAGATTTTGAAGAAATCAGGACAAGGGAAATTAGATTGGACCGAGGAAGAGAAGTCACATAAGAGAAAGGGTAGTAGTGGTCCAATAGCTTTAGATAAAGCGCAGAGAGGAAAGTTATGTCTTCACCGAGCCAAAACGTATTATGAAAATGTATACGTGGGTGAAGTTGACTGTGAACATGCTTTTAATTTAGAGTACTACACTAAGGATTTCCTGAAGGGAATGCAAGTGATTCCAAATGTGTATTTTGTATGTGGAAGAAATGCTTACGTGAGACTACCTGACAACTGGTATGGATCATGTTACTTGGCAATTGTCTTCCCCAAAATATATCATGCACAAGACTTATTGATCATTGAGGGCCAGACATCATCGAGGGGAAGGAGAGATTTAGGCGATGCAGAAATGGTTGGAGATGTTTTTGGAGCTATGTTTCCTCTTTTGGGAATAATCCTTAATGATGTTAAAATTAGACGACTGGCAACAGTTGTCGACAGGTTGTCTGCCAGCACTGCTCAGTCCTTAATGCTGGTAGAAGGAGAGATGCAATCGATAAGGGCTATGGTTCTTCAAAATCGTCTTGCATTAGATGTCCTATTAGCAAAAGAGGGCGGAGTCTGTAAGGCTTTGAAGGTTCAGGAATGTTGCACTTACATTCCAGACCTTTCGAAGCCCCTTGAGAAGGTTATTAAGAACATAACTAATATACACAAAGAGATCGAAGACTTGAGTAGAGAAAATGTCTGGGAAAAGGTGGGCCACGGAATGAGTGCAGTTGGAGGGTGGTTTTCCACCTTAGGAAAAAGCTTTATATGGTATATTCTAAAGCCTATCATCATAATATTGATCTGTGGGATAATATTGTGGGGATTGGTGAGGGTATTCAAATGGTACAGAGCAAGAAGGTCAGATAGGGCCCAAAGAGAGCAGCTGCAGAGATTGGCTGCCATACAGGATAATCAGTACAGGAGCCTGAGAGCTCTGGAAGCGCAGAGAATGCTACCCATAACTTCAGTTTAAATGTTAGTGATGACCCCGAGAGGTCATCAAAGGGGGGAACTGAGAGAGCGCAAACTGATTTACATGTATGAGTACATCACACTTACCTGTAGAGAGCATAATTCATGAAGAGAAATGCCATGAGTGCTAATAGTATCTGCAATTATATCCTAAATGTATAGCTAATGTAGAGATTTAAGTAGGTGTGGAACTAATACAGAAATGTGTGACATTATATGACTTTATTAGACGTGATTATTTTGAATCCATGTCGTGAAGCTGTTACAACATAAGATGGTATGCGGTAAAACGCAGAACGTGGTAGGCCTCAGGGCCAGAGCTGGAGGGAAAGAGAAGGTGGTTCTTTTCACGACACAGATTGTTTTAAGGTTTTTGGTCATTGCATTAAATAGGCCATGATTTATAGAATTGTTTACTTAATAATAGAATAAGAGTATTAACATGTTTTAATTAAATGAAGAAGTTGAATGCTATAATCATAATGAGAAATATTGTAGGCCTGAAATGTTTTAGCATTGATTTACACGTACATGTCTGGGTTGAGAAATGTTGCAAGCCTTTTAAGAAGTCTATGAGAGTTGGGTTCTTGGCGGCAGATATCTGTCTGCAACAGGAAAGGGGGGATCCAATTATAAATGAATGAATAGAGGTCTGTTCAAGTAGACGGCCCAGACATGGAGGAGGGGTTTGGAATGTTTAAGGGGTATCAGCGGGCCGGAGAAGAATCTGAGAAGCAAGGTCAACTCTAACGTCTGAGGCCCAATACAAAGCATCATGGAAAAAGCCTGAAGTTGCACCACGTGAGAGGCGTTTCGCAAGGGGCGTCTCAAATGTTGTTGACTGTTTTGTATTAGGGACAGCACCCCTGGGTGGAGTTAGAGCAGAGACCTGAGGACCCCTAAGAGAGTGGATGGGTAGGCAGAGAGGGGTCATGACTGGAGAACTTTAGGTTTTCACCAAGAGACTTAGAGTGAGTGACTTCCCTTGGGGGTCATTCACTGCTGACACCTTTGTTAGGTTGGGATTTGGTTAAGTAGGGATACCATCTAGAACAGGGTAGGGACGCCTAACCTGTGTGTTTTTTCCTCCAACCTAAATGAAGGAGAGATATGCGTCTATGCTGATAGCTTTGCTATTCTTAGAACTTGTGTTAGTGATTTCTGTCGCTCGTCTGAGGGCTTTTCGAGAGCACATGTATGTAATTGGACCTGTGTATCTCGTGAATCTCATTCTGAGATGCCTGTATTTGCAGCTCATTATATCTTTACAATAAACTTTTGAAAACTAGAAGTTGTCCGTGATCTTTGAGAGTAGAGTCCTTTCTTGGGTGAACTAACTTGGAAATAGGTGCACTTTCTTTCCTTACAGACAGGCAATAAAGGTTCAGTCGACCAGATCGAGGTTTGGATCAATAGATATAAGGTATCGATCAAAATCTCGCCCTTTCACATTCAACTTTGCACCTTTTCGTACCCTTTAGCATTCCTTTTCGGCTTCTGGCCAGCTTTAACAACTATGTGCATGCCAGGCCTTGCACAAAATCTTGCGTTTTTCACAAAATGTTTGACCAGGACACATGTTCATATTACAAAATCCGTTGTTAGCATACAAATAATGAAGACGCTCGAATCTTATCTACAGAACGCAGGTTAGCCGTCCCATTTTCTTAAACAATGAACAGTGCCGCCCATATGTGGGATTCGGAAACGTACCTGCTAGTGGGTAGAAACCATTTGTAAGTTTTTCAAAAGGGATAAGAAACTTTCTCCGATTATGAAAACTTCAATGTCTACCACCTACAACATTTTCTTTTTATGTTTCAGTAATAACACATATTAATAAACATTAAAGAAAAACTGGAAGGAAATTAAACATGTTTTAGAAAGCACATGGGTCAGCATTGATGATCAAGCCATTTTTTATGGTCTTTCTAAAGAAAGATTGAGCTGTCTTTCGCAGACAGTATTGTAACCAATCCTTTAATATAAACTTAAAGTGAGCTTTGGTCTGTCTCTTCCTTTTTCGTGACAGGGTAGCTTTCTTGTCCATTTCAATTCCCTGCTCCTTATTCAAAGGCTTTCCTCCCTATTTTTGTATGAGATTTCCAACTCTGAACCATCTACGTTTCATCCTGCTTTTTGATTAGTCGAGAATCTCCTGCTAATGTCGGGGAACTATTTTTATATTTGCATATTTCTGTGCCAAAGTAGGTTTTGCATGCAATGGGAGAACATGTACTATTGTTCCTCTCTCGCTCCCCTCTGTCCCTCTCTCCTGGGTTCTCTATTTCTCTCACTCATCTCTGTCTCTCTCTTCCCTTCACCCTCCCTGGTCATCCTTCCTTCTGCCCTCCCAGTAATCATTTACCCTACTCACTGCCTCCAGATTACTCTTTCCTTCCCTCCTAATTGCTGACCCAGAGCACTGTTGCAGCTAAATGTCCCCCCACCACTCTCCCGCCTCACTGCCCCTACCCACTGCCATTGTTTTCAGCAGTGCCAAAGCAAATAATGCTGGTTAGCCCTCTTGGAACTTTTTTACGGCCCTACTAAGATGGCTGCCCGCCACTATTTGCTTAGTCAATGGCAGTATTGGCTATGCCAATACCAACAGCAAACAAGTACTGGCACAGCAAGACCAGAAGGCTTTGCCCAAACTTGTTATTGTTCCAATTTTAAACCTGAAAATTGGAGGAAACAAAGGAAATTGTTTCATTTAGAGGAAAATCAGCACTCTCAGCACTAGGGAGCTCCACAGCCCCAGAATACAGTAGTAGTTGGTTATCCACATCATAATGACAGTCTATTTAAAAATGCAGAAACTAAAAATAGTCTTCAAGTAAGAGGGTGGACTGGGTAGGAATACAAGATACCCACGATAGAGAACTGCTATTTCAGGCAATTAAAATTTTCTTTTCCATCATGTGATCACCATGAATATATATTAACACTGAACAGAATATCAAGTTAATCTCTTTCAAAAGGAGGAGGGAAATCCATATAGCATGCAAGCCGGAGATGCAAATAGAATGAAAAGACTGCCGTGGCCTTACTTGGGCACCAGTCTTGAAACATGAGTGATAAGAAAGCACAAATACCATTCAGTTTGAACTCAGTTTCTCTTCCAAATTGATGGGCTCATTTAAGACTAAGTCACTCAGTGTAGCATAGAAAGTCACCTTGCTGCGCTGCACTGCATGGCAGAGCAAAGCGCAGGAATGTGTTGTATTTACAGCAATGGTTGTGACATTTTTGAAGAACCAACATCGGGGACAGGGTTGTCAAAGAAAGAGCTTAAAGTCACTTTTCTGAAACATACAAGTAGTATCAGGATGAACAAATATGCAAAACAGAGCACGTTTAATTCCTATTTAGAATACAATATTAACGAAGGCTTACAATCATACCTCACTGTCGTTAGCAAAAGCTCACACCGCTTTGTACTATCTCGTCTTCGCCTGGGGATTGTGCACCACCTAGTAGCATTCCCAATAACTAAGAAACCCGGTTCATGTTTTTGCCCCTGTGATGGTGTATCCAAGCAGAGTGGCTGTCATTTTATGTTGTTTTGCAAATGTTATATTCCTTATAGAAAATTTTATTTGAAACCCATCTTTTTAAAATATAATATCCGTAGTACAAAGAAAGCGATGCAACTGATGTTTAATTTAGAGAGTCCAGATATATGTTTTTATGTGGCTACTTACATTCTGAAATGCATTTTTGTACGTAAATCAATCATTGTATGAATCCAATACATGACCACAACTTTTATGCACTTTATTATTGCCAGTCTGTGTACGAATATTGGTTATATGTACCTATATGCACTTTAACTTTGCTAAATTACACACGTGTCAGAAAAAGAGTACTTCTAGCATTTATTGCACTTTATTGCCAGTTTGTGTACGAATATTGATTGTATGTACTTATATGCACTTTAACTTTGCTAAATTTGCACATGTGCCAGAAAATGAGTACCTCCAGCATTTATTGCACTTTATTGCTAATTTGCACATATATTATCAGGCGAAAGTATCAACATGCACTTTAGATTGGTCATTTGCACACGTGTTGTTATATGTATATCGTACATAGTATTGATGGCGCTTGGTAAATCAAAGTCGATGTAAATCATGATGTATTGTAATTTATTTTTGATTGTTGCTACATGGTTGTATTCATACATACCGAATAAAGCATTTTGAACCGAAACGAAACGCAATACAACACATTCCAACCTAGCACCAATGCAGGCATTCTTGCTTGCCTGTATTGCATGCAGCATTGTTTTTGTGCAGTGAGGGGTACCTTCCTGCACCAAACCAATCCTGAAAGGCATATTCCTCTTTCATAGAAAGAGGAACTAACAAGGAGAAATAGAGATATTTCTGCTTGTTACGTCTCCCCTCTGAAGGTGTAAGATTTTGGCACATTTCCAGGTTCACAAGTTCTTGTAAATCTGCCTTTGATTGGCTGAGGCTGAGCAATGGCTTTGATGTTTCGCTAATGGCAGACCCGGAAGCAGCATGGTGCGAAGCTGATATGTTACACCAGGTACACTAAAGCTTGTCAGCTCACTAGTCGTTTCGTGCAGGTTGCACAAAGCAGCGCACAGGCACTACCTGGTTCTCTGACCAGCTGTGTGCATTAGATGGCTGCCGCTGTACAATGGAGCTCAGGGCAGAATCCGCCACAGTCTGAGCTGCAGTGCAAAGCCAGGATTTTTCATGTCCAGAGTACTGTACGCTGGATCTCCCAGACCACGCTAGGCTCTTACGGAAGAGAGTACAGCAGAGTGGCCAAACTGTGCTCTGCCGTGCTGCAGATGAAGGACCACTGTACTGCGGCTGCTCTGCAGGTGAAGGGCCTGCTGCACCATCATCTCTGACCCTGGTTCTGGCTGCTCAGTGCTCTTTAGTCTCCACGCACCACAGTGCCACGCCCGCTGGGGTCAAATGTTTACTGTACTTGAGGGCCGACCTGCTGCAAAACCTGGAGCCTGGAATGTAGTTTTAGGTAAGAGTAGGGGATCATTTCACAAGGGTGGTGTTGGTTACCGGAGCTGTTAATTTTGCCACTGCGGCAGAGGACATAATATGTTATACATGCATATTGTTATTGTATATAAGCTATGACCTCAATCAAATCACACGCCTGAATTTGGCTAACATTATCTATTGTTTTAGAAAAATAAAATTGTAGAGGCATTCAACAAGGCTGACGTGTTTTACAATGTGATGTTTACACTTGTGGTATGGCTCCAATTTAAGTGCTCTGGGTCCTCGCAACGTGATGACATGCATGTGACGGACTAACTGTATAGTAGAGCGAAACTCGCTGAATCTCGTGGAGTTTTTAGACAACTCTGTGAAATTCTACGGAGTACAACTCCATGAGCTCCGCCCATCTCTATTTACTATGCACCACTCCCCTCTACACCTCCCCACTCTGCTGCGCTATTCCATTCTAAAGCATTTCATTCAATGCCACTGCACTGTACTCCACTCTATGCCACTCCATTCTGTGCAATTCCACTGTATGCCACTCCAGTCAAGCTGCTCTAATGAATGCCACTCTACTGTATGCCACTTCACTCTATGCTATTCTACTGTACCCCACTCCACTCTATGCCATCGCTGTATGCACCTCTACTCTAAGCTATTCCAGTGTGATTCAATTCTACCCCATTCCACTGTATGACACTCCATGTACAGCACCCCACTCTACTAAACCCAATGCCACTCTATGCAACTTCATTCAACGCCACTCTACACCACTTCACTCTACGCCACTCCACGCTACACTGTTATACTTTAATCAATGAGTGAATTTGTAAAGTGCGCTACTTAACCGTGAGGGTCCCAAGGCGCAGGGGGAGGGGGGGGGGGGTGCTGCTACTGCTAGCCAGGTCTTGAGGAGCCTTCTGAAGGTGAGCAGGTCCTGTGTCTGCCGTAGATGGGTGGGGAGGCTGTTCCAGGTTTTTGCAGCGAGGAAGGAGAAGGATCTGCTGCCGGAGGTCGTTCGTTGGATGCGAGGGACGGCGGCCAGGGCAAGGCTGGCAGAGCGGAGCTGGTGGGCGGTGGTGTAGAAGTTGAGTCTGTCGTTCAGGTATGCTGGTCCGGTGTTGTGGAGTGCTTTGTGTGCGTGGGTGAGGAGTTTGAAGGTGATCCTCTTCTTTATGGGAAGCCAGTGCATGTCTCTGAGGCGGTGGGAGATGTGCCTGGGGGGGGGACGTTGAGGATCAGTCGGGCTGAGGCATTCTGAATGCGTTGTAGTCATTGCAGGTGTTTGGCCGGGAATCCTGCATAGAGTGCGTTGCCGTAGTCTAGCCTGCTGCTGACGAGGGCTTGGGTTACTATTCTTCTTGTTTCGGTCGGGATCCACTTGTAGATCCTGCGAAGCATGCAGAGGGTGTTGTAGCAGGAGGAGGAGATGGCGTTGACCTGCTTCGACATGGAGAGGGAGGAGTCGAGGATGAATCCTAGGTTGCGTGCGTGGTGTTGGAGCTGCTCCCAGTGCGGTCGGCCACCAGGAGTCGTCCCGAGCAGAGAGGGGGGGGGGGACCTAGGATGAGGACCTCCGTCTTGTCCGAGTTTAGTTTCAGACGGCTGTTCCTCATCCAATCGGTGACGGCCTTCATTCCCTCGTGGAGGTTAGATTTGGCGGTGTGCGGGTCCTTGGTGAGGGAGAGGATGAGCTGGGTGTCGTCGGCGTAGGAGATGATGTTTAGGTTGTGCTGGCGGGCCACTTGTGCGAGGGGGGCCATGTAGACATTGAAAAGGGTCGTGCTGAAGGATGAGCCCTGGGGTACGCCACAGATGGTGTCGGTGGCTTTGGATCGGAAGGGCGGGAGGCGGACTCTCTGGGTTCTGCCGAAGAGGAAGGACGTGGTCCAGTCCAGGGCCTTCTTCTGGATTCCGGCTTCTTGGAGGCGTGTTCTTGGTGTGTGGTGGCAGACCATGTCGAAAGCGGCTGACAGGTCCAGGAGGATGAGGGCTGAGGTTTCGCCGTTGTCTAGCTGGCGCCTGATGTCATCAGTGGCGGCGATAAGGGCAGTCTCGGTGCTGTGGTTGCGTCTGAATCCAGACTGGGATGGGTCTAGGATGCTGTTGTCCTCAAGGTGGCGGGTCACCTGCATGTTGGCGATTTTCTCGATGACCTTCGCCGGGAAGGGGAGCAGGGAGATGGGCCGGAACTTCTTGAGGTCTTTGGGGTCCGCCTTGGGTTTCTTGAGGAGGGCGTTGATTTTGGCGTGCTTCCAGCTTTCCGGGAATGTCGCTGTGTCGAAGGAGATATTGATGATCTTTCGCAGATGGGGTGCGATGGTTGCGTCAGCTTTGTTGAAAACGGGGTGTGGGCAGGGGTCATGATCTTGCGTGTCTTGGACCAGGAGGTCAGCTGGTTGGTGCAGGTGGCGTTCGGGGTGTGGTTTGGTGCGGTTGGGGCGGATGAGTAGTTGAAGCTGTCATGGATGTCGGCGATCTTGCGATGGAAGTAGGTGGCCAGTGAGTCCCACAAATCCTGCGAGGGCGGGATGTCGTTGGTGTTGGCTCTGGGGTTGGAGAGTTCCTTTACTATGTTGAAAAGTTCTTTGCTGTCGTGTGCGTTGTTATCCAGTCGAGCGCGGTCGTGAGCCATTTCTTCCCCAGCTTCCGGCATGTTCGTTTGGAGATCTGGAGTTCTTCGGTGAACCAGACGGCTTTCTTGCTGGGGTGATTGATGGAGGGTTTCTTGATCGGGCGAGGGTGTTGGCACAGTCGTTGATCCACTGTCCGAAGTTTCGGGCGGCGGCGTCCGTGTCGGTGGGTGGGTTCTGGGAGAGGGTGGAGGTCAGCTGGTCTTCGGTGACTTTGCTCCAGCAGCGGCGAGGCAGCTGTTGGGTGCGGTGGTGCGTGGTTGGTTTCTTGAAGGTAAAGTGGACGCATCGGTGGTCAGTCCAGTGGAGTTCGGTGGTGTGGTTGAAGGTGACGTGTGTGCTTGTGGAGAAGACTGGGTCGAGGATGTGGCCGGCGGCGTGGGTGGGTTCGGTGACGAGTTGTCGGAGGCCGAGGTTGGCGAGGTTGGCGATCAGGGCGGTGGAGTTGGCGCCGTTGTTGCTCTCGCGGTGGAAGTTCAGGTCCCCGCAGAGAATGTAGTCCGTGGAGGCGAGTGCATGGGTGCTGGCGAGGTCGGCGGTGGACTCGCTGAACTGACCCCAGAGTCTGGGGTGTCTGTAGATGAGTGTTCCTCTGAGGGTGGTGTTGTGGTCGGTTTGGATCCGGAAGTGAAGGCGTTCGGCGGAGTTGAGGGAGTCGTCTGCGAGGGTGTGGACCTGGAGGGTGGACTTATGGACGATGGCTATACCTCCTCCCATCCCGTTGGCGCGGTCTCTGCAGGAGATCTTGTAGCCGTCCGGGATGGCTATGGCAATGTCAGGAGTCGTTCCACCAGGTCTCAGTCAGGAAGGCAACGTCTGGGGCGGTGGTGTTGAGCAGGTCCCAGAGCTCGAGGGCGTGCTTTCGTGCAGAGCGGGTGTTGATGAGTATGCAGCGAAGGTGGTTGGATCCATTCCTTGGGGTTTTGGAGGTTCTGTCGCATGTGAAGTTGCAGCTGTGGCAGGAGAAGGGTCCGTGGGTCCGTTTACTCTACTATGCACCACTGCACTCTACGCAACTCCACTGTATGTCACTCCACTGTACACCACTCCACCTTTGGGTATTAAACTCTACGCCACTCCACAGTATGCCACCCCACTGTATGCCATTACAGTCTACACCATTCCCATCTATGCTATTGCACTCTACATCACTCTGTTCTACGCCACTCCATTGTTCATCACTCCACTGTACACCATTCCAGTCCATGCAACTTCAATCTATGCCACTAAAATTCATGCCACTTCACTCTATGCCATTACACATTACGCCACACCACTCTAAGCCACTCCACTGTACATCACTCCAGTGTACAACATTCCAGTCTAAGCCACTCCACTCAAACTTATACCACCCCAGTGTATGCCACTTCACTCTACTCTATGCCACTTTGCTCTACGTCACTCTACACCACTCCACTCTACGCTATTCTACTCTGTGTCACTCCACTTTGCGCCACTCTGCCATGTGCCACTCCACTCTACACAACTCAATCTATGCCATTCCTCTCAACGGTATTTAATTATATGCCATTCAACTCTACGGCACTCTACGTCACTCCACTCTATGATATTTCACCCTATGCCACTCCACTGTATGCCACTCCACTTTATGCCATTACCCTCTACACCACTCTACTCTACACCACTCAACTCTGCCACTCTACCCTATCTCACTCTACGCCACTCCCCACTACTTCACTTGACTCTACCTCACTCCACATCACTCCACTGTACAGCACTGTCTTATACAATTCTATCCTCCACTGTGCGCTAACACGCCACTTAATGTACACTATACGATTTGAAATAATTTTGTATTAAAAAATAAAACCATTAAAATTCAATGAATAAAAATAAAGGATAACATTTGGTCATAGTTAGGAACACTTTATTTATTCTGCACAAACTAAACTTAAACTACACCAACATAAGAAATTCTACAATTATAGTTATACCTTAAAATCATAATTTATGCACCACTTCCAAATTACTATAACTCGCCCATTTCCTTTCACAGCACTGTCAACTACCTAGCCACAGTACAATAACTATAACTCTCACCCTTACGATGCACTGCTTATACCCTTTCATATTATAACATAAATATATATATAAATGTCTTCAAAAGAGTTTGCCGGAGTTTGGTGGATTTGGAGCGTATATATATATATATATATATGTATATATATATATATATATATAATATAAAATAATAGTATTTATAACAAAACTTATGACATCTCAAATGACATTATTTATAGTAACAGTTTACATGGTACAGTGGCGAGAACCTGTGACTTTCACCCGGTCTCCCACGACCAAATAACTGTGAGTAGCACTGTGTGCTTTTATGTGCAATACGTACTTAAATCTTTGAAATTGTATATGTTAGAATTGGGGGTCTCTGGTTGGCGCAAGTATTCACTTGTGACAAGCAGGGACCCTCTCCTCTAAGTCAGGGCGAAGGATGACCCCTTAAAAGAAAACAAGTTACTTACCTGTAACTTTGGTTCCCCAGTATTGGTAACTTTCATAGATTCCCATGCTTTGTATCATTCCCCGTCGTCGGAATGGGAGCCTCGGTCAATAAAAAATACCATAGTATAAGCACAAAGTGAAAAAATAGGCCTAGGCCTCATCTCATTTTGTAGCTTATCCACCTCTTTTTGTAAAAGAGACCAAATTCTTGCAGTAGCCAATCAGAGCAGCCTCACCCCATAGAGCCTTCCTGAGAGAGCCTCAGAGCCTCAGATTTTCGTAGCCGTTGTGAACAGCAACATCATTGGATAATAAGGCTGAGCTTTCCCAGGGGAGGAGGGTGGGCGCATGGGAATCTATGAAAGTTACCAATACTGGGGAACCAAAGTTACAGGTAAGTAACTTGTTTTCTTGCCCCAGTATTGGAACTTTCATAGATTCCCATGCTTTGTATCAGAATAGCTAGCAGTAAAGAGAAAAGCATATTTTGACATTTGTGTACCTGTAAATGTCATACATAATCCTGATAAGAAAACAGATACACTTTGGCATCACAAAGCAGAACAACAACAAGTAATACAAAATATGCAATACAGGAAGGCGGGATAGAAAGGAAAGCTCACCAACTTATTGGAAAAGGTTCCTCAAGACCGTCTGGCCCACTGCCGCATCCTCTTTCACAGAAGAATCCAAGCAGTAGTGGCGAGTGAAGGTGTGGACACTGCTCCATGTCGCCGCTCTACATATGTCCTTGATCGGGACACCTGAGAATAGAGCCACCGATGAAGCCATTGATCTCGTAGAATGAGCACGAACTGCTCGCTGAAGTGATTTTCCCGCTTCTCGATGGCAAAACTGGATTGCACTGGATATCCAGCGGGAAATGCAGGATTTAGAAATTGGACAACCCTTTCGTGGAGCACTGTATGAAACAAAAAGCTGGGAAGACTTCCTGAACAGTCTTGTGCGCTCCAAGTAGAACTTGAGACATCTGTGAATGTCCAAAGAATGCAACGCCCTCTCTGCTGGCGTGGAAGGCCGCGGAAAGAAGGACTTTAAGATCACCGGCTCATTCAGATGAAATTCTGAGGGGACCTTAGGAATAAATTTAGGATTTGTTCATAGGATGAGAACATCATTCTTAAATTGTAGAAAGGGTTCCTCAATTGTGAAAGCCTGGAGCTCACTAACTCTTCTAGCCGATGTCAGGGCCAAGAGAAGAGCCAATTTCCATGAGACAAACTTCATGTCAGCTCTATGAATAGGCTCAAACCGGGCCTTCATTAGATGTGACAGTACCAAATTAAGATGCCAGGCTGGTGGTGGAGGCCGGACTGGTGGAAAAACCCTGAACAAACCTTTCAGGAACTGTTTAATGATCCTTGCAGACCAAAGGGAAGGACCTGATGATGATCGTCTAAATCTAGAAATGGCCGCTAGATGTACCTTTACAGAAGAATGAGCCAATCCAGATTTTGCAAGAGAAAGGATGTAAGCCAAGAGTTGGTGCGGTGCAGAAGTATATGGATGTAGACCTTGTCTCTGACACCAAAGGCAGAATCTCTTCTACTTCACCCGATAGGTTTTATTCGTACTAGGCGCTCGGGTCTGGGCCAAAATGTCTTTACATTCTCCTGAAAGATTAAAACCCTGGAACTCTCTGAACTCAGGAGCCATGCTGTCAATTGTAGTGACTTCAGGTCTGGATGCAGAACCTGCCCGTGAGCCATTGTTAATAGTGATGGAACAGGCCGCAGGATAATCGGTTGATCTTGGGAGAGAAGAAGAAGCTCTGTGTACCAAAACTGCCTGGGCCATGCTGGTGCAATCAGAATCATTCTGCACGGCTCCGCCTTGAGCTTGCGGATCAGTCTCGGGATCAGCGGAATAGGAGGAAAGGCGTAAACAAATGCGCCGTACCAGGCAATCAAAAGCGCATTCCCCAAGGATCCCTGATGGTTAACCCTGCTTGTGTAGGACTGGCATTTGGCGTTCTGAGGAGTTGCAAACAGATCGATGGTTGGGGTCCCCCAACGTGAAAACAGTTCGTCCAGAATGGTCTGATCCAGTTCCCATTTGTGGCTGATAGTCTTTTGGCGACTCAAAGCGTCCACTGTGGCATTGAGTGTGCCCACCAGATGTTCCGCTGAAAGAGTGATATTGTGTTGGATCACCCAATTCCAAAGCCTCTGTGCTTCCTTCGAAAGGGTGCAAGATCTCGTCCCGCCCTGCTTGTTTATGTAGTGCATGGCTGTGGTGTTGTCTGTACGAACCAGCACTGAACGGTTGCGGATCCTTGGAAGGAAAGCCTGTAAGGCTAGACGAATGGCCATAAGTTCCAGTAGATTGATGTGGAACTTGCCTTGGACTGTGCTCCAATGACCACTGACTTTCAGTTCTTGGAGGACCGCTCCCCACCCCTCCATGGAAGCATCTGTTGTCAATACCATGGGAGATGGTGGAAGTTGGAATGGCAAACCTACTGAAAGATTCTCTTTTATTAACCACCAGCTGCCTGCCTTTCGTATTCCCGGTGTGATCACTATCTTGTCGTCGAAGGAGCCTGTCACCTGACGCCATTGTTTGTCCAACTGTTCCTGCTGTGGACGCATTCGCAGCCTGCAGTGTGGTATCAATGGTATGCAGGATGAGATCAATCCGAAAAGCGATTTGTATCGGCGAACTGACAAAAACTTCCGTGTCTGTAGGAGGCGAGCCGAGAGAATCAGTTTGGTCTGGTGCTCTTCCGAAGGAAAAGCCAGGCAGCACTCCGTGTCTAGGATCGCACCTAAAAACCTCGCTGTCTTGTAGGGGCGCAAAATCGATTTCTCCTTGTTGAGCCGAAGGCCCAGCTGCTCGAACAATTGACTGCAGCTCGTGACTGCCCTGGACGCTTCTTGGAACGAAGGAGCCTTTACCAGCCAATCGTCCAGATATGGGAAAACTTCGAAAGACTGCCTCCTGAGAAAAGCTGCCACAGGAGCCAGTACCTTTGTAAAGATCCTCGGTGCGGACCGGAGACCAAAAGGCAGTACTCTGAATTTAAAATGGCTCTTGCCTACTGTAAATCGAAGATATTGCCTGTGAGCTGGATGAATGGGCACAAGGAAATAAGCATCCTCCAAATCTAGGGTTGCCATGTAGTCCCCTGGATTGAGAAGGCGGAGGATGTCCTGAAGAGTGACCATCCTGAAGGACAACTTGATGAGATAAGTGTTGAGCTGCCGTAGATCTAAAATCGGACGCCACCTCTCCTTTGTCTTCCGAACCAGGAAGAACCTGGAATAGAACCCTTTCCCCTTCTGGGAGTGAGGTACAGGCTCTATTGCCCCCTTGATGAAGAGTTGGTGGGCCTTGAGACGAAGAAGTCTTAGATGTTTGGGTGTAATGGCGTCTGGAGCTCTCATTGGAGGAAGATTTTGAAACTCCAACGTGTGTCCTTCCTTGATGATGTTCAGGACCCACTGGTCTGTTGTTATGACCTTCCAGCTGTTAAGGCAGTGGGCAATCCTGCCCCCCCACTGGTGTTAACGAGGGTACAGGAACAGTAGAAAGAGCCACATGGCCGCTTTTGTCTCTTGGTATTATCTCTCCTCTGTTGCCCCTGACGTCCTCTCGGCGGCTGGCGAGAGAAAGACCCCCTCTGTGAATATTGGGGTTTGAATGACTGGCCAGGTTGGGAGTTGGAAGAGTAGTGCTGCTGATTGCCGCCTCTGTAGGATGAGAAACCTCTTCCTCTTGCCCCCTTAAAGGGAACTTTGCGGTATTGTAATGTTCCCAAGGACTTGGCCGTGTCAGTATCTTTCTTTATGCCTTGTAGGGCGTCATCCACGTGTTTGCCAAATAACATCTCTCCATCATAAGGTAGATCCAGAATTTTGTTCTGTACTTCCTGTCGAAACCACGTGGCTCGCAGCCAACCCTGGCGTCTTAAAACTGCCGAGCCGGCTAGCGCTCGGAAAGCCGTAGTTGCTATATCCATAGCGCAGTCGATTACCTTGAAGAGGCATGCTCCCCTTCCATCAAGATCTTTCTGACCTCGTCCTTAGACCCATCCTGAAGTTCTTCCACAAACGGGGAGAGGTCACACCACATCTGGCGATCATATCTCCCCAGAATCGCCAAAGCATTAGCCACCCTAACGAGGAGGCTGGCCATTGCGGAGAATCTTTTTCCAACATTGTCCAGACGCCTCCCCTCTTTATCAGGTGGTGTAGTTAGCGGCGTGGATGAATTCTTCGATTTACTCTGTGCGGCCTGGGAGATTACCGAGTCTGGTTTTGGTTGACCTAGAAGACATGCCGGGCTGCCCTCCGGCGCCTTATATTTTTTCTCCAGTCTGGGGAGTACTGGGAGGTCCGTGGCTGGATTTTGCATAGCCTTTATGCCTTCTGACCAAACATGTTCAATGATGGGGATTGAACGAACTGACTTCCGGAATGGTTCTCTGAAGTCATACAAAAAACAGTCAGATTGAACTGTGGTAACTGGAAGACCAAATCTCTTGGATGCTCGTTCCATTAAGTTGTGAAAACCTCCAATATCTGTTGGAGGAGAGATTGCGGTCAGGCCCTGTTACGTCTGGATCTTGAAGGCAATCCTGATTGCAGTCCATATTCTGATCTTGGTCAGGGTCCCCTTGCTGATCCACATCTGATGAGGCATCATCATCATCATTATCATCCCGAATGGCAGCCACCTCTTGTGGATGTTCTACGGGCTCTGGGTCATGCTCCCTTAAAGGCAAAGAGTTGTCTGCCATTGATTGAGATAACTGAGGCGGAGGTGAGGGAGGACGTATTTGTTGAACCTCCTGTTGAGCAGGAAACCGCCTCCGATAGTCCTGCAACATTAATTGTAGAGCAGAGATGAGAGAGGATGGCATCGCTACCATGTCCTGCTGGGACTGACGTGGAGACCTCTGCGAATGAACCTGAATGCGAGGCCTCTCTTGCTGGTCATAATAGGCTTGTGGAGCATAGTGGTGTTGCTCCGTTTCACCTTCTTCAGAACTGACCTCCTGTAATTTGACTTGTAAGTCAGATGGGCTATAAGCCGGCCCATAATTGCTATCAGTCTCCTCCTCAGAGTCCTCATCAAGCAATAACGTAGGAGGCAACAGCGTAACTCGCCGTGGAGATGACATTTCTGGTGTTATATGTCTCTTTCTTTGAGAAATGCCAAGTTTCCCAGTCGTCGACGACGACGTCGACGGGATCGTCGTCGACGGTTGAATCTTCATGGACTGTTTCGTCGACGGAAGCGCTGACGAAGAAACTGTGCTCGTCGTCGAAGGCTTAATCGTCGACGGGGAGATGGTCATCGTTGACGATGGTTGGATCGTCGACGGAACCGTTGACGAACTCGTCGTCAGAATCATGGTCGCCGGCGTCGTCGACGTCGTCGTCGTGGACGTTGTCCTCGTCGTCGTCATCGCTGTCGACGCGACCCTCATCGTCATCGTCGTCGATGTGGAAAAAGTCAGCTTCGTCGACGACGAACAGGCATCAGGCGTCTTAAACATCGTCGACGGTGTAGATGCCGTCGTCGTAGCCATCATCGTCGAGCCCGTCAACGAGGCCAGTTTTAGAGACAAGTCTTTCTTGACAGGAATCGGCGACGTACCTGTGGTTTTCACCATCGACGAACGCTGTTTCTTGTCAGAAGAAATGTCCTGAGGCGTAGAGGAAGGCTTTTTCACCCCTCTTTCTTTCTCAGAGGGTGGTGAAGTCACAGGGACGATCTTATTAGCCTTTTTTGAAGGTTGCAACTCCTCAGGCTGTCCCTGCCTCTCCTTTTCACCGCGGTGAGGAGATTTTAGGGAAGCAGGCCTATCAGACCTATCAGAGGTCCCGGGCAAGGCCTTGACATGGGGCTCATCAGATGTAGTAGGGGGAGACCTACCCCTCTTCTTTGATTTTCTTGATGACACCACCGAAGAGGAGCCCTCACTGTCTGAAGACAGAACTCCCTTGCGTCCTTCATTTTTTGTAGCCAAGTCAGCAGGCGGCCTTCTCTGTCCCTCAAAGTCTTGGTGGAGAAGGTTCTGCAAATCTTGCAGTCAGTGGCCTTATGATCCGGATATAAGCAGTATATGCAGTCTTCGTGTTTGTCTTCAACAAACAACCTCTTTTTAGAGCAAGTAGCACAGGCTCTAAAAAGTGCTTTCTTCTCTTTGTCAGACATGACGAAAAAACAGGCAAAAAGTTGTAGAAATATACTCAGAAGTGAAGAAAATTGAGCAGAGCTCAATGGAGACTCCCTTGCACAACGTGCGGTAGAAAATCTGAGGCTCTGAGGCTCTCTCAGGAAGGTTCTATGGGGTGAGGCTGCTCTGATTGGCTACTGCAAGAATTTGGCCTCTTTTACAAAAAGCGGTGGATAAGCTACAAAATGAGATGAGGTCTAGGCCTATTTTTTCACTTTGTGCTTACTACTATGGTATTTTTTATTTACCGAGGCTCCCATTCCGACGACGGGAAATGATACAAAGCATGGGAGTCTATGAAAGTACCAATACTGGGGCAATTACCCTTGCTCACCCTCTAGGTGCGTGGCGTGAGCAGCCAAGGCTATTCTCCAGGCGTTGTTAGTTAAACATTTGTAATAACACACACAGTAAAAATACCAATCCCCCCACAAATGGACACCAGGCTGTGGTTATATGAAAATACGTCTTCTTTATGTAAAAATATATATATGCAGGCAAGTATTTATCACAAGACCATAAATAACGCTTTTCTTAGCCACAAGGTTGTAAATAGGTAAGTGTTCTTTTAACTTAAAGTTCAAAAAAAGGTCTCTTCTTAGTCTCTTATCCCTTCCACACCGTTCTCTCAGTTCCTTGGCAATTTCTGACCAGATTGTGCACTTTTCCAGCCCTCTAGGACCTTAGGGACTCGGTCCTGCCCTTCGTAGCGCTTCGTGGCGCCTCGGACGGGGGGAATCCCGGCCTCCTTCTAACTCACACGCTTCTCGCGTGAGCCGAGGTTCGCGACGTACTGCTTCTGGCAATTAAGCGTACGGAGCCGTTCACAAAAGTTAGGCGCGCTGCCGCCCAGAGGCTCCGGGCTCGAGGGCACTTGGGAGAGGTGCTGCGGGGCAGCTCGAGTGCGCTTGAGAGAGGCGCTGCGGGGCACGTCACGCTGAGCCGGCTTCGGCTGCAGTCACGGGAAGCGCTCAGTCGCGCTTAGGGGGAGAGATGTACCTGGCCTTTCGCAAAGACGCACAGGGCAAACGGGGAAAGAACAACGTTGCGGGCCCCGGGCCCGAGACAGCCCTGTGCGTATTACGTGGATGGTACCACTGGTGGTGTTTTCCGGGTCTCACGGCGCACTCGATGGTGCGGGTGTTCCGGAGAGTGCGGAGGATCTCTGTGAGGCGTGGCGCAGCACGGGAGCCCTCAGTACGGACGGTACCAAGGGGGGTCCCTTCAAAATGCGGCGCGACCTCTCCTGAGATGACAGAGCAAAGCGGGGCGGCCGGGTGCAACGATATGCACGGGCGGTCGTCCAGGCTTCAGGCTGCTCGCGTCTCCTGAATTCCGGCGGGAGGGGCTGAAGACGCGCTCAGGCACTCCAAATAACAGGCGGGGGTAGAGGAGCGGCCGGCCTTAGCCCTGTGGCAGAGAGCGACTCTGAGTAGAGCGAGGCTCTCAGGGGCAAGAGGGCAGGCTGGCTCCTGGGTACCGCCGCCCTAGGAGGGGGCGAGAGGGGGCAGACTTCACCTCCGGCGGGAGGAAATACTCGGCCTCAGATAGCAGACGAGCCAAAGCACAGGAGAACCCACTGGTCCTGGGGTTCAGTTCAGGGGGCAAGCTCAATCAAGCCCCTGGAGAAAGTTTCTAGCACAAGTCAGCAAAGTCTTTTCATCAAGTCTTTTCCTCTCCTTCCTCAGCAAGGCAAGCAGCAGGTCAGTCCTTCCAGCGTCTTCTTCTCCTTCTAGTTGGGCAGAGGTTCTTTGTGGGAAACAGGATTCTGATTTACAAGGAGAAGGGCTTCTACTTTTATACAGCATTTTCTTTGTTCCCACAGGCCAGGGGGGCCTTTGCATAACTTCATTCAGTCTCTGAGCACTTTGTTGGGTGTACTCTGGCTTCTGCTTTCAGTGTAAGGGGCAGGCACATCAGGCGCTCCACAGGAGGTGGAGCCAGCATTGTGTGGACAGGGGCAGCCAGGAGAACCTTGTTGACAGTGCTTCGCCTCTCCTGGGCCAGGTGTCGGCTGAGTCATCAGTCGCTCCCCAGGGGGCGGAGCCAGCATTGTGGTGGCAGAGCACAGCCCTATTCAGAGTCCAGGGGCACTCCCACCTCCCACTAAGGTGTAATCCTTGCATTCACCACCTGTCATCCCCCAGCCCTGTCACTCACATATCCCAGACAGTCAGAGACACATCCTAGCAGAGGCGGGCTGAAATGGTTAGGCAAGCAAATGCTAGCTTTCTAAAAGTAGCATTTGCAAACACAGGATATTAAAATAAACTTTACTAAAAGAAGTATTTTATTATTCTGAGTTCAGGCATACTAAACTTGACTTTCTACCATGTTCCCTGAGCCTGCTGGGATTATAGAGTGTAATAATTCCAGCAGCCCATCTTGGCCTTAGAGAACAGGTAGCCTTACAATAGTGAAAAACGAATTTGGCTGTAATTCACTATTAGGACATGCCACATACATCAGAGCATGTCCTACCTTACACTAACAATGCACCCTGCCCTTGGGCCTACCATATGGGTGACTAATATGAAGCAAAGGGAAGGTTTAGGGGCTGGCAAGTGTGTGCACTTGCCCAGCCAGCATGACAGTACCAGACTGCTCGCAGGTTCTGCAATGGCAGACCCTAGACACATTTTAAAAGGCTGCTTCTGTTGGTGGCGCAACCAGCGCTGCAGGCCCACTAGCAGTATTGGCATTTACAAGCCCTGGCACTCCTGGTGCACTTTACTGGGGACTGACAGTAAATCCAATGAACCAATCATGGAAATCAATCACAGTTACACTTTATATTGGTAGCACTTGCACTGCGGCATGGATTGGCCGTGGCGCAGTGCCCTGAGCAGTGGACACTGCAAAAACATCTGAGGCACATCAGCAAAAAGTGGAAGGGAAACTCACGCCAAGGTGCCAGGTCTAACACGTGTCCCCTCCAGGTGAAATGTGGGGAGAACTACCCTCCCCCAGGGAGATCCTCATCACTAAGGCTGAAAAACCTGGACAGACCGTCAGCATTGGCGTGATCTGTGCCAGGGCGATGTTCCACCGTGAAGTCCATACCCTGTAGGGAGATGGACCACCTCAACAGTTTTGGGTTCTCACCCCTCATTTGCATCAACCATCTGAGGGGCCTGTGGTCTGTCTGAACCCGGAAGTGAGACCCAAACAAGTAGGGTCTTAGCTTCTTCAGCGCCCAGACCACAGCAAATGCTTCTCGCTCTATTGCACTCCACCTACGTTCCCGTGGAAGTAACCTTCTACTGATGAAGGCTACAGGTTAGTCCCATCCCTCCTCAGTCATCTGTGAGAGAACAGCCCCTACTCCATGCTCTGAAGTGTCTGTTTGCACTCGAAATTCCTTGGAGAAATCAGGGGTCAAAAGCACGGGCGCCGTGCACATGGCAGTTTTCAGGGTGTCAAAATCCTTCTGACAGGTGTCAGTCCAGATCACATTCCTGGGCTGCTTCTTGGAAGTCAGCTCTGTCAAGGGGGTCACAATAGTGCCATAGCCCTTGGCAAACCTCCTGTAGTACCCAGTGAGCCCCAGGAAGGCTCTCACTGCAGTCTGGGTCTTGGGGGGTTCCCAAGCCAGGATGGTCCCAATTTTGGGTTGCAAGGATGCCACCTTGCCACTCCCCACTTGGTGTCCCAAGTACACCACGGAACCCTGCCCAATCTGGCACTTGCTTGCCTTGATTGTGAGGCCTGCCTTGCGCAGGGCCGTCAACACTTCCCAGAGGTGTCGCAGGTGTTCTGGCCAGGTGCCACTGAACACGGCGATGTCATCCAGGTAGGCGGCACTGAACTCATCCAGCCCAGCCAACACCTGGTTGACCAACCTCTGAAAGGTGGCAGGGGCATTCTTCATTCCAAATGGCATAACCTGGAACTGGAAATGCCCATCTGGTGTAGAGAATGCTGACCTCTCTTTGGCCCATCGGTCAAGGCGATCTGCCAGTACCCAGACGTTAAATCAAACGTGCTGAGGAGCCGGGCAGCCCCTAGCCGATCAATGAGCTCATCAGCTCTGGGGATAGGGTGCGCGTCAGTCTTTGTGACTGAATTGAGCCCTCTGTAGTCCACACAGAACCAGAGTTCAGGTGTGGCTCCTGGCGCAGCAGCCTTTGGGACCAAGACCACGGGGCTGGACCAAGGACTGCTGGAGGACTCAACCACCCTAAGAGCAAGCATTTTGGAGACCTCCTCCTTGATGCAGGCTCTGACCCTGTCAGTTACTTTGTAGGCCTTATGCCTCATAGGTAAGCTGTCTCCTGTGTCCACGTCATGGACGCACCAATCTGTGCTTCGGCGCGACCTTCCTCCGCGGAGCATGGCGACTTGAGTTACTCATATATCAGACGAACGAATACAAAATTATTACAAGGAAAGACATATGATAAAAGAAAAATCTGCCGGAAAGCGTTTTGTCTGAATAACAAAGTTACAATAAAAGAGGTCAAGTGTTGAAACCAGTCCCGGTAGAAAGATAAAAGGAACCACAACAATTGTGTGTTGGTCGGCACCGAATTATAAGGATTTGAAAATTGCGTTATGTATTAAGGATATTGAAAGAACTGCTCATGATGCAAATTGAACACCACAATTTGGGCAACTACTTGGATATATCAGCGACATGTTTAAATAACTGCGCCTACAGATTTACATGTTAGGAAACAACGTCCTCAACCTATGCTTGGTCAGACATAGAAGATACCCTGTAACCACTAAGACAGGAAGATAAATTCTGTTGGTCCTGACGAAGGTGGTTTTAACCCACCGAAACGCGTAGACCTGGCGTTTTAGTCACCAATATCATCTGGACTACCTCCATCGCAGAAATTAGTTGCTGAATGCAGTATGTTTTGTGGGATGTATGTATAAAGAGTGATTATTGGTATATGTGTGGTTATCAGGGTTCACCAAATTGATTCATTTATTCTTAATCATCTGTATAATGTATTGTATATATTTTGTAATGCTTGTATAAATTGTGAAATGATTTTTTGATACAGTGAAAATATTTAATTCAAAATATCTGAAAAGAAAAAAGAAAATGTTTATATATATAAAAAAATAATAAAGAAAATAATGAAAATGACATAAAATTACGGTATCTGTGTCACATAATTAGGTTACTTAGAAATGTTTTCTGAACCATGTCGAATGTAAAATTATAAAGCCACAGGGGAATTTCTTGTGTTTTTGTGAAATTTTTCCTCTCTCTTCCCTGGCTAAAAATAAAATAGAGGGGGTCCCAATTCCTTGCTATCGCACCAATCTGTGACACCAGGAACCAGGGCGAACAGATCTGGAAACTGCCCCAGCAATTGGCGGCAGTCTTCCTGTTGCTCAGGCGTCAGGGTGGGTGAGAGGTTAACTCCATCCACTGACCCATCTTTCTCAGAGGCTACCACGAGGTTAGGAAGAGGCTCAGACTCCTCCTCCATTCCATCATCAGTTGCCAACAACATGCCCACTTCGGACCTCTCCAAGTGGGGCTTAAGGCGGTTAACATGTAGGACCCTCAAAGGGTTCCTGGGAGACTGCATGTCCACCAAGTAGGTTACAGGACTCTTGCGCTCCACAACCTCAAATGGACCTGTCCACTTATCCTGAAGTGCACAAGGCTCCACTGGGGCCAAGACCCACACCTTTTGCCCAGGTTGAAGCTCCACCAGAGTGGCATTCTGGTCGTACCACCGCTTCATCTCTTCCTGGCTGGCTTCCAGATTTGCCTCAGCAAGTTGCCTGAATCGCCTGGTCTGGTTTCTGAAGGCCAGCATGTAACTGTATACATTCTGGGAAGGTGTCCTGGGAGATTGCTCCCAGCCTTCTTTTACCAAACTCAGAGGTCCTCTCACTGGGTGACCATACAGCAGTTCAAAGGGGCTGAACCCTAGGGACTTCTGTGGCACCTCGCGGTATGCAAAGAGAAGGCAGGGCAAGAGGACGTCCCACTTACGCCTCATTGGCCCTTCCAGGCCCATGATCATGCCTTTCAGGGTTCGGTTGAATCTCTCAACCAACCCATTTCCTTGGGGATGGTAAGGGGTGGTGAACTTGTAAGTTACACCACACTCTTGCCAAAGGGACTTCATATACTTGGATATGAAGTTGGTGCCCCTGTCGCTCACCACCTCTAGAGGGAATCCTACTCGTGAGAAAATTCCCATCAGTGCCCGTCCCACCACGGGGGCCGTCACTGTCCTCATAGGGATGGCATCAGGGTACCGGGTGGCATGGTCCACCAAGACCAGGATGAACCTGTTACCCATGGCTGTCTTGGGGTCCAGAGGCCCAACAATGTCAATACCCACTAGCTGGAATGGAGTACCGACCACGGGGAAGGGTTGCAGAGGAGCCTTGTGCCTCCCTCCACTCTTACCACTTGCCTGGCAAGTCTGACAAGACCTACAGTGAGCATCTGAGCTCTTGTGCATTTGGGGCCAATAAAAGTGGGTGACAAGCCTGTCGTAGGTCTTGTCCATCCCCAAATGTCCTGCTAACGGCACATCATGAGCCTGCCCCAGTACGAAGGCTCTGAACTTCTGGGGTACCACCAGCACACGGGCTGACCCAGGTTCAGCAGCCTTAGGCTCTGAATACAGGAGGTCATTCTCCCAGTACACATAATGTGTCTTGGCCTGAACACCATTGGCCTGGTCTGCAGCCTGCTGCCGCATACCCACGAGAGAAGGACATTCTTTCTGCTCCCTGCAGAATTCCTCCCTGGAGGGGCCTCCTTCTTGCTGCCAATGGGTCAGCTCAGGCAGGTCCCCCAGTTCAGCAATCTGTTCCCCTGTAGGCTCCAGGGCATCCCCCTCAAGGTCTGCTTCCTCCTGGACCGTGGGAACTTCAGGGGCCGGTTTCCCGCGCCCCCTGCGCCTTCTCCTTAAGGCCGGTTCCTGGGCCTCTCCTTCAGGCCCCAGGATCTCTTGAGCACCCCTACTGGCTGTCATTGACCGGGTGGTCACGCACGCCCAGTCAGGCAGACCCACCATCCTCAGGTGAGTCGCCTTCTCCACCTTTTCCCAAGGGGAGTCTTCCAAGTCATTCCCTAGCAAACAGTCTACAGGCATGGCTTTCCTCACACAGACCTGCAGAGTACCAGAGACCCCCCCACTCGAAGGGAACTTGAGCCATCGGACACTGACTCTCTGAGTTGTCAGCATTAATAACCCTACAGTAGGCATGGGGTACAACCAACTCTTGAGACACCAGGTGCTGCCTCACTGCAGTCACACTGGCTCCTGTGTCTCTAAGAGCCTCAGGTTTCTTACCATTGATGGTCACCACCCGCCCATATTTCTTAGTGTTAGAGGGCAGGTAGTTCTCAGGGACCATCTCACTGTCTCCTAGAGAGACTAGGGTCATCTGGACAGGATCTCCACCTCCGGGGACTACTACTTCTTCCCCCAAATTAACGCTAGCTACTTCCCGGGGTGGAGCACCAGTGGGAGCTGGTTTACCAAACAGGCGACACTTGGGGTCAGAGGCAATGTGACCCGGGTCACCACACTTGAAACAATTGAAGGGCCTCTTTGGAACAGGCCTACCTGTCGGGCCCCGGTCTGCTTTGGGGGTGGGGGAGGCTGAGAACCTCTCTGGTCTTAGATCATGATCCATTGGCGTTGCTGCGCCTCCATGGCCAATCTTTGCTTGTCCATCTCCATTTGTCCAGCTAACTTTGCCATCTCTATTGCATGTGCCCTCTCTGCTGCCCTGTGTGCTTCCCTGTCTGCCAGCTCCTCTGGTGACAGGCCTCTGCTGGGCTCCACAATGCCATCTGGTTGTATGATATCCACGGCATTCTGTGGCTCTCTTGACTCTTTCCAGGCTCTCCGCGCCTTGATGTATTGGCCTTTCTTTTTGCACCCCGTGTGTGCAACTCTGAACTTTACACAGTAGCCTCTCAATTGCTCTACTTTGTAGCCCTCCAGTCCTCTGTGTTCCCAATCTACATCTTCAATTCCAGAGATCTCAGAGGGTGCTCTTCCAGCAGGGAGTGAGCCAGGCATGGCTTCAGTAATGGTAGATGTCTCAACAAAATTTAAAAAAAAATGGAAATCTGTGGCTGCGTTATAGGTCTGCTATCACTATGTGGTGATCAGCAATTCACTGTATGTAAACTACAAATGCAAATTCGCAAATCCTCACCGCTGCGTCCAATGTTAGAATTGGGGGTCTCTGGTTGGCGCAAGTATTCACTTGTGACAAGCAGGGACCCTCTCCTCTAAGTCAGGACGAAGGATGACCCCTTAGAATTACCCTTGCTCACCCTCTAGGTGCGTGGCGTGAGCAGCCAAGGCTATTCTCCAGGAGTTGTTAGTTAAACATTTGTAATAACACACACAGTAAAAATACCAATCCCCCCACAAATGGACACCAGGCTGTGGTTATATAAAAATACGTCTTCTTTATGTAAAAATATATATATGCAGGCAAGTATTTATCACAAGACCATAAGTAACGCTTTTCTTAGCCACAAGGTTGTAAATAGGTAAGTGTTCTTTTAACTTAAAGTTCAAAAAAAGGTCTCTTCTTAGTCTCTTATCCCTTCCACACAGTTCTCTCAGTTCCTTGGCAATTTCTGACCAGATTGTGCACTTTTCCACCCCTCTAGGACCTTAGGGACTCTGTCTTGCCCTTCGTAGCGCTTCGCGGCGCCTCGGACGGGGGGAATCCCGGCCTCCTTCTAACTCTCACGCTTCTCGCGTGAGCCGAGGTTCGCGACATACTGCTTCTAGCAATGAAGCGTACAGGGCTGTTCACAAAAGGTAGGCAGCTTGAGTGCGCTTGAGAGAGGCGCTGCGGGGCACGTCAGGCTGAGCCGGCTTCGGGTGCAGTCACGGGAAGCGCTCAGTCGCACTTAGGGGGAGACAAGTACCTGGCCTTTCGCAGAGACGCACAGGGCAAACAGGGAAAGAAAAACGTTGTGGGCCCGAGCCCGAGACAGCCCTGTGGGTATTACGTGGATGGTACCGCTGGTGGTGTTTTCCGGGTCTCACGGTGCACTCGATGGTGCGGCGGTTCCGGAGAGTGCTTCATGAGGCGGAGGATCTCCGTGAGGCGGGAGCAGCACGGGAGCCCTCAGTACGGACGGTACCCAGGGGGGGTCCCTTCAAAATGTGGCGTGACCTCTCCTGAGATGACAGAGCAAAGCGTGGCGGCCGGGTGCAACGATATGCACGGGCGGCCGTCCAGGCTGCAGGCTGCTCGCGTCTCCTGAATTCCGTCAGGAGGGGCTGAAGACGCGCTCAGGCACTCCAAATAACAGGCGGGGGTAGAGGAGCGGCCGGCCTTAGCCCTGGGGCAGAGAGCGACTCTGAGTAGAGCGGGGCTCTCAAGGGCAAGAGGGCAGGCTGACTCCCGGGTACCACGGCCCTAGGAGGGGGCGAGAGGGGGCAGACTACTCGTCCGGCGGGAGGAAATACTCGGCCTCACATAGCAGACGCGCCAAAGCACAGGAGAGCCCTCTGGTCCTGGGGTTCAGTTCAGGGGGCAAGCTCAATCAAGCCCTTGGAGAAAGTTTCTAGCACAAGTCAGCAAAGTCTTTTCATCAAGTCTTTTCCTCTCCTTCCTCAGCAAGGCAAGCAGCAGGCCAGTCCTTCCAGCGTCTTCTTCTCCTTCTAGTTGGCCAGAGCTTCTTTGTGGGAAACAGGATTCTGATTTACAAGGAGCAGGGCTCCTACTTTTATACAGCATTTTCTTTGTTCTCACAAGCCAGGGGGGCCTTTGCATAACTTCATTCAGTCTCTGAGCACTTTGTTGGGTGTACTCTGGCTTCTGCTTTCAGTGTGAGGGGCAGGCACATCAGACGCTCCACAGGAGGTGGAGCCAGCATTGTGTGGACAGGGGCAGCCAGGAGAACCTTGTTGACAGTGCTTCGCCTCTCCTGGGCCAGGTGTCCGCTGAGTCATCAGTCGCTCCCCAGGGGGCGGAGCCAGCATTGTGGTGGCAGACCACAGCCCTATTCAGAGTCCAGGGGCACTCCCACCTCCCTCTAAGGTGTAATCCTTGCATTCACCACCTGTCATCCCCCAGCCCTGTCACTCACATATCCCAGACAGTCAGATACACATCCTAGCAGAGGCGACTGAAATGGTTGGGCAAGCAAATGCTAGCTTTCTAAAAGTAGCATTTGAAAACACAGGATATTAAAATAAACTTTACTAAAAGAAGTATTTTATTATTCTGAGTTCAGGCATACTAAACTTGACTTTCTACCATGTTCCCTGAGCCTGCTGGGATTATAGAGTGTAATAATTCCAGCAGCCCATCGTGGCCTAAGAGAACAGGTAGCCTTACAATAGTGAAAAACGAATTTGGTTGTAATTCACTATTAGGACATGCCACATACATCAGAGCATGTCCTACCTTACACTTACAATGCAACCTGCCCATGGGCCTACCATAGGGGTGACTAATATGAAGGGAAGGTTTAGGGGCTGGCGAGTGTGTGGACTTGCCCAGCCAGCATGACAGTACCAGACTGCACGCAGGTTCTGCAGTGGCAGACCCTAGACACATTTTAAAAGGCTGCTTCTGTGGGTGTCGCAACCAGCGCTGCAGGCCCACTAGCAGTATTGGCATTTACAAGCCCTGGCACTCCTGGTGCACTTTACTTGGGACTGACAGTAAATCCAATGAACCAATCATGGAAATCAATCACAGTTAGACTTTATATTGGGAGCACTTGCACTGCGGCACGGATTGGCCGTGGCGCAGTGCCCTGAGCAGCGGACACCAGCAAAAACATCTGAGGCACATCAGCAAAAAGTGGAAGGGAAACTCACGCCAAGGTGCCAGGTCTAACAGTATACCTCTGGTTCTACTGATTAGAGTTCTGTAATTTTAATCTCAAATAATGTATTACATTTTACCCTAAATTGGTGTGGGATTTTTCTTGTGTTGTGTTTTCACTTTATTGCTGTTTGTGGGCTGCATAAATACTTTACACATTGCCTCTAAGTTAAGCCTGATTGCTGTTGTGCCAACTGCCAAGCTAACAGAGGGTTAAGCACAGGTTAATTTAGTGACTTTAGTGGTTCACCCTAAGGATTGTAGCTGTGACTGAGAAGGGCTCACTCCCCCCAAACCAACAACTCAATTTCCCCCAGTGGGCATTCTGATTAAGGGACATTTTGGAGTGTCTAACATTTTGGGGTTCCCCAAACCTACACAAGTAACTGTAAATATGAAGGTGACCATAACAATGGTGGGTTCATTTATGTACGATGTTGGTTGTGTGGATATAAATATGTTGGTAAGAGTCAGTGTATATCATGTTGTTAATCATGTTTTATATTGTGTAATACATTACTTTTTGTTTAAGAAAGTGTGTTATCATGTTATGAAGACTGTATGCAGGATGTGCACTTTTTAGATGTTATGGGGAATCCACTATTACGATCTCAGTAAACCTAATCTTGATCTCAATATTAGCTTGTTTCAGGAATGGCATGGATTTGGAAAAAAAAATGTTTGATGAGGGTTGAGTGTGTGTATTATAATGGGTGTGTTTGCTTATGAGGTTTGTTGTGTGGATGTGTGATAGTGGTTATACGAATATAAAATGGTGAGTGAGTTGTTTGATAATGTCTCTTGTGTTGATGCATGATGATGTATGTGGTGTTATATGATGTTGGTCATGTGAACATATGAGTGTGTTACTGTTGAATACTTTGAGTTTATGGAATATATCTAGGAAATTCTTTATTACAATGCTTACGAAGCTGTATATGAATAAAAAGACTTGCTTCCAAATTATCTGAAGTCCTTTCAGACTGTTTATGAAGTTGTTTATTTAGTAAGGAGGCATGCTGGATGGAATTAAAGCTTACACGTTTAATATATTATACACTGAACATATCATAAGTTCGCAAAACATATTTTTTCCATAAGCAGTGCATTGCAGGGGTGCGAGTTATAGTTAGCTCACTAACTATAACAGCTGAATTGCTCTGGTTATGTACAAGTAAAACGTGAGTCTACCTATAACGTCTCTGCAACCTTTGGTTTTTCAGTGAATTTCTAAGTTTGTTTTAATTACATTTCTTTACTATAAAGTCCCAGTAAACTCTGTTTTTCTGTAAATATCTAAGGATTTTTAAATGCTAATTCCTTACTAGAATGTCCCTGCAACCTTTGTTTTTTTCAGTGAATTTCTATGTTTTTTTTAACAAGTAGCCACGTTTGCAGAGTGGTGGAAAAAAGGGGGCTGGGCGTCCGATGAGCTCTCAGGAATCTCACTGTGGAGGACTGTTAGAAATGGGGGTCTCAAGTTGGCAAGGGCTTGCACCTCTGTCCAAGTAGGGACCCTTCTTCCTAGTCAGGATAAGAGAGTTACACTACTATAATAACCACTGCTCACCCCCTTGGTAGCTTGGCCCGAGCAGGCTTATCTTAGAGGCAGTGTGTAAAGTATTTGCACATAACCAACAGTAATACAGTGTAAGCACTACAAAAGGACACCACACCAGTTTAGAAGAATAGCCATTAGTTTTATATACTCAAAACAAGACCAAATATGATACAAATCCACAGTACAGTACTTTAAAAATCTTCAGTTATTAAAGTATTCTTGACAAACAGTTCCTTAATGTCGATAGCTCCGTCTGAGCTATCCCGGCATCGTGAACAAACAAATACAAACAGGTCTGTCTGAACGCGGTGTCGCAGATCAGCTACGGTGTCGGGAAGACCCACAAACAGTACCTTTCAGAAATGCAGGGCATCGATGACCTCTCGTTGAGCTTCCAAAGACACGCCGTACGCAGTCCTCTATTCCGGAGGTCGGTGCAGGAGTCGTCGGGCTCTTGATGTCACATGCGTTGCAGGTCGATCTCCTCACTGATGGGGTCAGGAGAGCTGGCGTCGGCAGGCGTCGGGTGCTGCGGTTTGAAGTGCAACGGTGTGGCACGCGGTGCCCTCAGGTCGTGATGCGAGCAGCAGCTCGGTGGCGGCGTCAGATGGCGTCGTCAGTGAGACCAGGGTCGCAGTGTAAGATGAAGGCGGTGCTCGTCACGGTGCTGGCAGGTCACGGTGCAGCAGCGTCGTCGTTGTTGCTGAAGTGCTGTCGTCAGCTGACGAACTGGAGTCGATGGCACCAGTGTCGGTAGGCCACGATTGCGGTGCAGGATGAGGGCGGTGCGTTGTTTAACTTTACGAGCGGTGCCCTTCGAACCACGGTGCAAGCAGTGGCATCTAGTCCGCCGTGGAGTGACGTCATTGGGGAAACCAAGGCGTCGTCGTGAAGTGAGGTGGTGCGGAGTGCGGTGCCCACAGGTCACAGATGCTCAGTGGTGGCATCAGCAGGCGACGTCTGTGAGACCAGGGTCACGGTGCGGCGTTGCGGTGGTGCCTTCAGACACGGAGTCGGCAGAGGCATCATAGACGGTGTCGGGCTTGAACTCTTTGCTGTTCCTGAGACTTCATGAACAGGAAGCAAGCTCTACCTCAAGCCCTTGGAGACACTCACAAAAGTAGATTGCAGAAAGTTCAGTCCTTTCACTGCCCAAGACAGAAGCAGCCACTGCAGGCCAACAAAGCAAAGCACACAGCAAAAGTGGTAGTTTCTCCTCACAGCTTCTCTGGCTCTTCGTCTTGGCAGTCTTCTTGATCCCAAAAGAGTTCTAAAATTCTGGGGTCTGGGTTCCCCTTTTTATCCTCAATTTCTCTTTGTTCTCTGAAGGCAGAGAGGCCTTTGCCTAGTCCAAACCAGTTCTGGTCAGTCTTGGAGCACTTTGTTGACAAGACTCCTTCTTTCCTTTCACAGTGTAGGACAGGGACATTAGACACACCACAGGAGGTGGAGCCAGCATTGTGGAGGGAAGGCACAGCCCTATTTAGGTCCCAGGTGCAACTCCTCCCACCCATCTACATGTAGATCTTGCTATTCAGCCCTGTGCTGACTCACCCTGTCTCCTGGATTCCCCCAGCCCGAGTCACTCAAACTCCAGGCAACGAATACTCAACCTAGCAGAGGCAGGCTTGGATGGTTAGACAAGAAAATACCTACTTTCTAAAAGTGGTATTTTCGAATACTGAATGTTAAAATCAACTTCACTAAAAGGTGTATTTTATCACTCTGAGTTCAGGCATACTAAACTCGAATTTCTACCATGTTCCCTGAGTCAGTTAGGATTATAGGATGTAATAATCAAACTGCCCATTCTTGGCCTATGGGGAACAGGTAGCCTTGCAATAGTGAAAAACGAAGTAGGCTGTAATTCACTATCAGGACATGCCACACACACCAGGGCATGTCCTACCTTTCGCATACAATGCACCCTGCCCATGGGGGGTACCTTGGGCCTACCAGAGGGGCAACTCACATGTAGAAAAGGGAAGGTTTAGGGACTTGCAAGTGTGTGCACTTGCCAAGTCGACATGGCAGCCCCAGGCTACGCACAGGCTCTGCAATGACAGGCCAGAATTACAAATTACGGGCTGTTTGCGTGGGTGGCACACTCCAGTGCTGCAGCCCACCAACAGCATTTGATTTATAGGCCCTGGCACTCGCAGTGCATTTTACTAGGGACTGACACATACATCAAATAGGCTAATCATGAAAACACCAATCCATAACACATTTTATACAGGAGCACTTGCACTTTGCCACTGGACAGCAGTGAGGAAAGTGCGCAGAATCATTACACCAGCAAAAACAGAGTCAAAACCGAGAGGTCAGAAAGCAAAAACTCTGGGGAAACACGCCAAAAGATGCCAAGTCTAACAAGGACTTACAGGAGGTACCAGGAGGGCTTCTTGAACCTCAAGTTCCCTAAGGAGTAAGGCAGACTTCATCTCCCAACCAGTAGTGCACCACAAGCTACGTTTGCAAAGTGGTGGAGAAAGGGTGTGTGGCCTCAGCAGACCTCTTAGCAATCCCACTGTGTGGGACTTACTAAAGATAACAGGAGGAGTAGTTAGCCCCCAAGAATGTCCTTGAGGGCAACTACCCCTCCTTTTACCTCCAGTAAGTTCCACACAGCAGGTTTGCTGAGACCTGGTAGGAGACCACGCCTCATTTCTCCACCACTCTGCAAACGTGCCTCCTGTGCACTACTACTAGGGGGATGAAGTCCCTTTGGCTATTGAGGTTCCTTGGGGGCCAACTACCCCTCCTGTTATCTCTAGCAAGTCCCACAATGTGGGTTTGCTTAGAATTTTTTGGTGACCATGACCCCTTTCTCCACCACTATGCAAATGTGCCTCCTGGCACACTATTAGTTAGCGGATGAAATCCCCATGGCTCTTGAGGGTCCTTGGAGGGCAACTATCCCGCCTGTTACCTCCAGTAAGACTCACACACCTGTACTGCTGGAAAGTCGTTAGAGGTCTTGCCCTCTTTCTTCACCACTCTGCAAATGCGCCTCCAGACACACTCCTGCTTGGGGGATGAAGTCCACTTTAGTCCTGAGGCCCTCTGGGGGCAAGGGGACCTCATCCCCCCATCAGCAGTGCGTCAAGAGGCACTTTTGCAGAGTGGTGATGAAAGGAGACATGGCCTCCGACCACCTCTCAGCAATCCCATTATGTGAGGCTTGCTGGAGGTAACAGGAGGTCGTGTTGACCCTTAACAACCCTCAGCAGCCCAGGGGACTTCATCACCCAACTAGCAGAGCACCAGGAGGCACGTTTGCAGAGTGGTGAAGAAAGGGGGCGCGGGCTGTGGCGAGTTGCCAGCTTTTATTTTGTTTTCCTATTTTTTAGGATGGGGGACCGTTTCCCTGGTCCGCTTCCCATCTCCCAGGGCCTGCACCTTTCCTCCCTTTTTTAATATAAAAAAAGGGAGGAGGCCGCATGGCCCCCGGGACCCCATTCCCTAGGGTCCAGCCTTTCTTTTTTTTTAGGGCACCACATGGCCCCCCTTTTATGGGCCAGTTTAGGCCCCAGGGACACCATCTCCCAGGGCCTGCCCTGTATTTCATTTATTTATTTAGTTATTTATTTATTTATTACATGGGAGGGGGGTTGTGCGGCCCCCTTCTGAGGCCGATTGTGGCCCCGGGGACCCCATCTCCCAGGATAAGGCCTTTATGAATACTTTTTAGCAAACAGGGAGGAGGGCTGTGGCCCCATGCCCAGGTTGGTTTTGTCCCCAGGGATCCCATCCCCTTGACCCGGCTGTAACTTTTATTTTTTTAAATGGAGAGGGGGGCTTGTGCGACCCCCCTCCCCAGGCCGATATCAGCCTTGGGGACCCCATCTCCCGGATCCTGGCCACTTCATTGGGGACCGTGGGAGGAGCCTCAATGCCCCCATGGTCCCTGCTGGCTCCCCTGAATCTCAAAGCAATGCCTGTTTCTCTGCTCACTTCACAATGGGCAGGGTAACCGACATGCTCTGCTTTCAACAAGCGAGACCATTTTCTGCTCTCGCTTGTTGAAATCAGAGCTGAGTTTGGTATGGCTTGACAAGAGCTGTGCTCCAGCCATGCCAAAGCAACCTGCAGTGTCCCAGGGATGCGCCCCCCATCTATAGTCACACATGGCCACAGGATTTGGCCCACCCAGGGGCCATTTTCAAACAAAGCGCGGGAGCCTGTGCTTTGTTTTCTTTTACATGAGCGAAAGTCGCGGATCCAGCATGACTCCTGCTGTTTTCTTTGTTGCTTTTTTGGTCCAGGGGTGTCCTTATGGAACCCCACTCCAAGAGGCCTAGGGGGTCAAGATGTTTCTAACCTGCCCCCTTTTCTTTCATTTTTTTCTTGTGACTCAGTTCCTGGTCTGAAGTGTTGGCAGCCAATCAGATCTCAGGCACGAGATTAGGAGGGGTCGCGGACCCACCACAGCCTCAGTTGTATATCTTAAAAATCTTTACATTTCCCAGCAACTACTGAACGGATTTACATTATTTACAACAAGGGCGCTTTCTGGACCAAGTGCTACCTTTCTGCCAAATTTGGTGTAATTCCGTTCAGCAGTTTGGGCTGTAGTTGTGCCTAAAGTTCCCTATGGAAACTAACATTGGGAAAAAGCGTTTTGTGACCCCCCCCCATTTTTATCAGCCCCCGCTTGACAGATCACCACAAAATTTTCAAGACAGCAGCTGAAGTGACTGGCGTATTAGTTTTGAAAATGTCACGAGGTTTCATCAAACGAGTTATTGGCAAATGAAAAATGCTCTTCCTACGGAAACTACATCCTAGGTACCGCCATCAAGGTAAGAAATCAGAACTAATTGCATCTACTACTGGAGTGGCTCCTTATTCCTTGCAAGAAGTTGGTTGAAGATATATATATATATATATATATATATATATATATATATATATATATATATATATATATATATATATATATATATATACACAAAACCACCCCCTCCAATGCCGAGGAGTAAGAGGCCACACGCGGGGAAATCCAGTCAGGAGCCTTTAATGTGGACACAGGGCATAATGCATTTCGGCGACCCTTCGCCTCGTCAGATGCCTCCACACACAGAGCACTACTCCATCTCCACCTTATGAGTCTCCTCCAGTTCTCTCATTGGTCGGAGAACTCCGCCCACTGTTGATGACGTGCAAACCTTCTGTAGTCTTTAAGTCATGACTACATATCCCAGAGTTCTCCTGGATGGGAAGGCAATGCACGGGGTATCAAAAATAAATGATTATCTTTGGGGAGAAACGATGGTCGCTGTAGTGATGTCTGGCCCCGTGTGGGATAGGTGTCCGCTTGCTTCCTCGGGCCCCCGCAAACATCCCAGCCACTCCTGCATCCACTTGGCGGGCCATGAGTCGGGATTCACTGATTCCCGGCTTCTCGCACAATGTCGAACTGCACCTGGCAGCAGCCCAATTCCAGCTTCAACAATCAGGGGCGGCCTGGAGCTACCAATACCTTGGTGGTTTCTGAAAATGTGCCAGCAATGCTCCGGCCACACAGCGGGGCGGGGCCTCTTTATCACGCTACTGGCCAGCGTGAAAAAATATCCAAAACCACCCCTCCAATGCCGAGGAGTAAGAGGCCACACGCGGGGAAATCCAGTCAGGAGCCTTTATTGTGGACACAGGGCATAATGAATTTTGACGACCCTTCGCCTCGTCAGATGCCTCCACACACAGAGCACTACTCCATCTCCACCTTAGGAGTATCCTCCAGTTCTCTCATTGGTCGGAGAACTCCGCTCACTGTTGATGACGTGCAAACCTTCTGTAGTCTTTAAGTCATGACTACATATCCCAGAGTTCTCCTGGATGGGAAGGCAATGCACGGGGTATAAAAAAAAAAAAGATTATCTTTGGGGAGAAACTATGGTCGCTGTAGTGATGTCTCGCCCCGTGTGGGATAGGTGTCCGCTTGCTCCCTCGGGCCCCCGCAAACGTCCCAGCCCCTCCTGCATCCACTTGGTGGGCCGTGAGTCAGGATACACTGATTCCCGGCTCCTCGCACAATGTCGAACTGCACCTGGCAGTAGCCCAATTCCAGCTTCAACAATCAGGGGCGGGCCTGGAGCTACCAATACCTTGGTGGTTTCTGAAAATGTGCCAGCAATGCTCCGGCCACACAGCGGGACGGGGCCTCTTTATCACGCTACTGGCCAGCGTGAAAAAATATCCAAAACCACCCCTCCAATGCCGAGGAGTAAGAGGCCACATGCGGGGAAATCCAGTCAGGAGCCTTTATTGTGGACACAGGGCATAATGCATTTCGGCGACCCTTCGCCTCGTCAGATGCCTCCACAAACAGAGCACTACTCCATCTCCACCTTATGAGTCTCCTCCAGTTCTTTAATTGGTCGGAGAACTCCGCTCACTGTTGATGACGTGCAAACCTTCTGTAGTCTTTAAGTCATGACTACATATCCCAGAGTTCTCCTGGATGGGAAGGCAATGCACGGGGTATCAAAAATAAATGATTATCTTTGGGGAGAAACGATGGTCGCTGTAGTGATGTCTGGCCCCGTGTGGGATAGGTGTCAGCTTGCTCCCTCGGGCCCCCGCAAACGTTCTAGCCCCTCCTGCATCCACTTGGCGGACCGTGAGTCGGGATACACTGATTCCCGGCTCCTCGCACAATGTCGAACTGCACCTGGCAGCAGCCCAATTCCAGCTTCAACAATCAGGGGCGGGCCTGGAGCTACCAATACCTTGGTGGTTTCTGAAAATGTGCCAGCAATGCTCCGGCCACACAGCGCGACGGGGCCTCTTTATCACGTTACTGGCCAGCGTGAAAATATATCCAAAACCACCCCTCTAGAGTACTTCACCACGCCACTGGCGATTCTTTTACTGGTAAAGATGGAGCACGGACCACAGTGTAAGTGCATGAAGTTAGTTTTATTCCACCAGGTTACATGGCAGCCATAACGCGTTTCAGCCCAGGAGGGCCTTGATCACATGACGCGCAAACCAGTCAACACGTGGTTTTTATCTTGTTTTTTACCCTGAATTAAAGTGACAAGTGCATGAAAAAGAAAAAAGTGTAGCTGTAGCTATAGACAACATACAGCTTGTTTTTTATCCTTGCAAGTACTTTCCGGTATGTATATTTGCTGATATCGTATATACATATTCAATATTTGTTGTACACTGTCATTGTGTGATCGACATGACTATGTGGAAAGCTCATGATTTAAATACCATTAGTTAGCTCTATATTTGGTATATCAACAGATTAGCTTGCTTCACAATAAAAAATATATCGTAAACATTGCATGCTAAAAACTGATAAAAAACATTATTGTAAAATACAATATGTGCAAATTAAGCCAAATACAGTACAACATTCATCGAATATTCAGAGTGAGCCCATTCGGAATTACAAAAAAGGTGCTTGCGTCAACAGTTTTCTAAACTGCTTGTACTATGTAAACATCAGCTACTCAAGTGCAAAATTGCTTAGTGTCTCAATTAAAGTGCAAGTGCTAAAAAATCTCCTTTTTGTCTAGATGCTAAAAAGAGCTAAAATGATGAATATAGAATAAAAAAAATATTGTTTTGACTGTCTTGTCGAGTATTCTAGCAGCATCTTCCCAATTTAAATGTTGGGATGAATAATGTTATGGTATGAATACCTTGACTACAAAGATGTATATAACTTAAGCATTCCTAACTTGAGTTATAGACATGTACTAAGGTCCTCAGTAATATTTAGTCCACCAGGGTCCTTAGAGTCTAGCTCCATAATGTATCGTGTTTCAGGGCTTTTTCTCTATTCCCGCCTCTTTTACTGACTTGTACGGCATCAATTAAATAATATGTCAGATCCTTAGGATCAGATTGAAGTTTTTTTTTTAAATAGCGAGCCACTGGATACGTTTGGCCTTGCTTTTTTATGGCTCTAATATGTTGCCATATCCTCTTGTGCCCCTGTAGTTTGGTACTTGCCACATACCTCAAACCACAGTGACACTCGAGCGCGTACACAACATAGTCGGTCTTGCAAGTCAGGGCTTTATAGATGGTATATTTCTGTTTGCTAAATGGTGTTTTGTATGTTGACCTAGTGATGTTGTGTTGGCAGGCTTTGCATGATTTGCATTTAAAAAACCCTTTTCTTTGGGCCAGCCATGTCCCAGGAGTTTTGTTAACCAGGTTGTTCTGCACCAACTCATCTTTCATGGAGGGGGTCTCTGCTGCAAGTGATAGCGGGTTTGGTCGGTAGTAGATGGCCTATTGTTGGGTCATTTAACACTATCGGCCAATTTCTGCAGATAATGCAATTATTTTCTTTCTCTTGTCTACTAAACCCCATTATCATTCTGAATGTATCCCCTGGGGTGTTTGGCCTATCTGAAACTACCACCACTAATGGAGTGGATACTTGTGGTTGACTGGGTTGGAGTAAGTCTGCCCTATGCAACATCTGACTTTTGGTAATTGCTTCATCAATGCATTTCCTTGTGTACCCCCTATCTAGAAATCTAGCTTTGCTAGCTTGTTGTGCTATTCTTACATCCTCTGTGTTGCTACAGATTCGTTTCAGTCTAATCATTACCCCATAGGGGATACTGTGTATGAGGTGTTGTGGGTGGGCACTGTCTGCATGCAGCACTGAGGAGCTAGCCGTAGGTTTTCTATGTGCCCTGATCTCTATTTTGCCCTCTTTAATGTAAACCTGAACATCTAGAAAGATTACAGAGTCTGTGCTGATATTGGCTGTAAATTCCAAATTAATGTCATTATTGTTTAGACTGTCTATAAATTCCTGTGCATCTGACGCGGTCCTGTGCCAGATTAAGAACAAATCATCTATAAATCTTAACCACATTTTCACATCTATCTGTAATACTGTCTCATAGGTTTGTTTTAAAACCAGCTCCTCTCACCAACCCATGTGGAGGCAGGCATAGCTGGGGGATGCTGGCCCCATTGCTACACCACGTAACTGTTGGTATAAGGTACTCTGGATATATATATGTGTGTTTGTGCTATTCTTATTCTGCCTCAATTTTGTAGCATGAGTTTATGGATGCTAGAGATGCAGGATTGAATGGTTTGTAATGTGAATGGTGGTAAGGTATACTTTATCAACATTAAATATATTTTGGAAATTCAAACTTTTTTCTCTGAATGTATGAGTTCTGAAAATTTGCACATTTTCATCTCTAATACACGCTTTCCAATGTTGTCATGCATATATTAATTCAACTAAGCAAACGCTACAAATCTAGTAGGCTGGGATGCACATGGGAGATCTACTTACTAATAGCACAAGAGCTACCAGCAGCTCACTATCTGCTCATTAGAAAGGCCTCTTACAGATTTTAACATCCCCCCTGTTGTGAAAATCAGGATGATGTAAGTAGTGTAACACTGCAAACAAAATAATATATTGAAAATGGTATACATTTTGCACAGATTACTTCACATGCTCTGTAATATAATCTTTTGGGACACGGTGCAGTCTTTAAAAAATAACGTTTGGTAGCTGTGGTTACAACAGGGTCCACTATAACTTGAGCACATTGTCAAATAATATGCTTTGGCTGGTGAATATTGTCTGGAATTAGGAAGTCAGAGATTTTATGTGGTACCAATATCTTGGTCTGGGATAAGGATTTTTTAGGATTTCTGTTCTTGTGGTAAAAAGTCAGATGTACCATGTACAGAGTCCAGCGATCATAAACAGCCCGCTATGCAAGTAAGGGCGTATGTGTGGGACTATAGGTCATTGATGCTGCTACGAGTGCATTTTAACATTGATCATGATTACATAAAAATATGTCTGTCCCATTGCTGGCATTCTGTAAAAAAGTATTTCATTGAAGAACATCTTGGTGCACAAAAGAATGAAGGTTATTGATGACAAAGGGTTAGAAGGAAAACTATACTTGAGAAAGAAAATAGGTAAAAAATATTTGAAAAATGATTTAAAATAAATCATCGCTCAGTGTTTTAAACATGCTTTTTTAATGTTCAAGTCATAAAAAGATAGGTAGGTAAATTGTTGATACAATTTTTCATCTCTACCTACACTAAAAACGAATGCATTTCCACATCTTTCACTTTACATTTGTCTGAGTTAAATTTGACAGTTTCCTCATTTTTATTAATAAATATGGGACCTGAAGAATGTGCTAGGATTGCGTGAAACATGTCAGCTCTCCATGTGGCCACTCCAAACCCAGAAGTGATGCATCGGTCACTACTGTCAGCTCTGAGTGGAGTAGGATGAGGATGCTACAGCTAACCCAATCGTGGTCCACTACCCACCACTGCAGATCTTACTCTGGCGGCATCTGAGTGGGTATCAACATTCCAGGAACCAATGTAGGCTGGCATGCCAGAGGTTGGTATGGGTACCAGAAGCAGGGTTTAACTGGCTCTGAGGGAAACCTGCCAACAGCATCCCAGAAGAAGGGCCTTGTGGCTATATGGGGCCCAAACGCACTTCAGAAGAAGTCAGAAAGGATCCGAAAAGTTGTAGCATGGTCTCCAGAACTCTTGAATCTGGCTCAGTATTGTAGACCACCCCCAGAAACTCAGGTTGTGCCTAGAAAAGGTAAGGGACGGCCTCTGATGTGTTCAAACTTTGGGATTGATAGATCGCATATAGCACTCTACTTGTAGTGGTGCATCATACTCATAGTTTAACGCACCAGCATATATTTTCAGTATCATAATGTATTATGTTAAAATGCATTTATTCCCTACGTTGTCAAGAAGTGCAATAATAATAATAATAATAATAATATGCACATGAGCACATTATATTTATATAATTCACATGTAATACCATATCATTATTTCTATTTGCACCCAAGTATGAAGACACTATATTCATATTAATGTAATAGTGTGTCTTAAGTTGTCTGTAGTCTAGGCCCGAAGCTGCAAATTGTTTACAAGTTAGTTTTGCTCTCAGCTATTGAAGAAATATTATACTATATTTTTGAATGTGCAGAGACAGTATGCTTCCCTCCCATTGCAGGTATAAAGAATAACATCATTATTTTCAGTTAGGGAGATACTTGAAATGTCTTTGAACAGCCTGAGAAGTGACAGGGGGTATATCTTCTCTGCCTGGCCTATCTACACTCCAAGGTCATAAGAAGCAAAGAGATTTAATTAAAGAAGTCATAGAAAAACACTGAACCTTTGGAAACTTTGGAGATATGAAACAACATTGTCACGTGATACTCACAGGAGGGGGCTAAATTATCCTCTTTTGTATTATGCACAGGGACAGAAACTGCAGACTTCTAGATTTTGGAGAAGAGAGAACACCTTAAAACGAGCTCTATAGCCTTAAGCTATTTGGCCCATTTTGACGTGAGTACTTCTTAGGAAGTCTACACATGCTTACACCTTCGAAAGCTGAGACAGGGGAGCCACCTAGAATCCTCATTAATGAGAGTAGTGTAGGGAGAGATATTTCATGCTTTCTTTCCTGATGAAAAGGGACTTGGACTCTGCCTCCGTTTTGGGTTGCGTGCTGATCTTGGAGTTCATAATTTAGTGTCTCTTTTGCCGAATTAATTATATGTGCAGATTTGGCTCTGTATTGATTTTCCTGTACCTATATTCATTGATATTACGGTGTGTTTATATACAATTATGTTTGGCCGTATAATAAAAATCCATAATTAGAATTCTGAGTTTGTGTTCCTTAAAGCATAATGAATTTGTAAGTATAAATTTGATGTGTTGTGTTTCCCCTCGTCAAATTTTAGCAGACAAATAAAAGACCATCCGAGACGAACTTGAATAATAAGACAAGGCCTAAGTTTGGCTCCAACAGAATCAAGTACAAGATGTATGGGATTTTTCAAGCATCCTTTCCATAGCTCAAGAGTCATGGGAAGGGGCTGAATACCGTTTGGATCTTTTGTGCTTCTTCCTCAACTTACCCGAAGATTTGGAGTGCGAAGATGATTGACCTCAGGATGAACTCCTGTAGCTCCTAGACAAGCAACAGAACCAAGACCGACCCTTGAAGTTGGACATGTCACAATGTGGGGTCTTCTGATGTTTGGCAATGTAGAGCTTTCCCTCCCTGTCCCGTATAGCCTTCAGGATCTTTGACGGGCAGTCACTGCAAGTCTTTGAGTCGTGGCTCGACCCCAGGCAACCTAGTGAGCATCTGCCATGGACAATTGCTTGTGACAGTCCTTACGTGGTTGGAATCCGGTCATTTTTTGGAGCTGACATTTCCCTTGCACACTGGGTTCAGAAAATGTTTTAGAAGTAAAAAAGTATCTGAAGAGATGAGAGGTTGCTCCAGATCCATGTCTTGTGGCGGCTAAAGAAATTAGCTGACTCAGTGCATGGGAGTGATGCCTATATGGGGCCAGTACATCATTTTGGGAGCAGAACAGTGACACCTACCGGCACAGAGATACTGCTGAAAAGTTTCCGGATCTAGGCTGATGCCTGAAAAATATTCAAAAGTTGAGGAATCTTTATTTAGAAGTCGCTGTCAGAAATATATTTTAATGAGCTTCAAATTGCATTTTTTTATTACCAATGTACATCTATTAAAACAGGACCTTGATTGAGCCTGAAAATGTTTTCTTAAATGGCCTCACCAGTACATATGCTATTATGTGAATGTTGAAGAAAAGACGCTGGTAGCTGTAACCAAAAGAATTTAACTTGAACAGAATGTTTGGCACTGAGCAAAATTCATAAACAAGACATGATATTAATGCTGTTCAAGGTAGAACTACATGAGCCTGGAGATGGATGTTCTCATGAGATAAGGATATCTTCTCCTAGTGGCTTAAGACTAAACTTTGAGCCTGTTAAGAAGATGAAGATAAATCACTTTAAAGACTCTATCCACAATAGAGAGGTTTCTACAGACCATGAATCTATTATAAAGACACCTTTGTAATAGACATACATAATTATAGGCTTAAAGGTCTATCAGATAGCGCTCCTTTCAGTCATTAGGTGTACAACATTCCCTAGATATCGAGCAACAGAAGAAAAATGGATGATTTCCATTAAAGACTCAAGTTTGATAAGATTAATTTCCTTACTCCAAGAATATATTTTATAGCCAAAGAGTTAAAGTACTAAACATTATTGAACTGTAGGAGGCATCTTTTAATGTTTCATGACTTGCATCTCAACATTTATGACTTTTCAGAGCGGCAATTGCTACGGTAAGGAGTTCTGAACGTGTCAAGTCTTGGTGCCGTAGATCATGGATGCATACTTTTCCTGAATTTAATCATATACCCATATCAAGTCAGGGGATCAATGCAGTTGCTGTTCTTCTTGCAATAGAGGCATGAAGGCTGTGGGCCCTTTTGGTGACTAGACCACCTTGATGCAATGACTTCTCTCAAAAACATGGGCCCATGTGACCTCACCCATAAGATTGAATGCTCTCTCATGCCCATCAAGTCCTTTTAGGTCTTCATTATTAAATAATCCCATTTTACTTAAGACTCATCTTGATTATATGGTTCCTCAAGAAGCATAAGCTTCTCTGACGTTGTGGATGGTCTGGCGCCGTGACTGTCTGGTGCCATTCAACTGCTGACATAGCCCTGTATTTTGAGTTTTATATAATATTTAAAGTGCAACATAGGATTTCCTGTGCCCATTTAACTCATAGGGGAGGATATAATTCCTACATCAAAAACATGCTAGCAGTTATGTTTAATGTATCTGATTTTATGTATTACATTTGGATAAAGTGAACCCAATCGTATATTAAAGGGGTATTGCAAATCACTGAGGAGTTCCGTGACACATGGCCTCAGGCCAAGTAACTTCTGAGGTCATGGAACTTTGAAGTCACTTACAGTATTATTTTCATTTACCCTTTGTAAGTATGGTCCAACCCTTTCCATAACTGACAGGTGCTAGCTTGTTTGAAACCTTCTTTTTAGCCACTACACTTTGTATACAAGAATGTTTATGTCTCATTTACAAATTAAATTCTAAATGCAAGCCCCAAGATACAGGAGCGTCAGATAGTTACCCACAATAGGAACACCTAGGGAAGTGGCTGGAGGACATCCACCTGAGTGAGGCATTATATGGGGGGACAATAGACCATAGAATCACAACCAACTTCACAGATAAGTGCAAATGCCACAGATACAATGGCACACCTGACCTGCCCATTGAGGAAGCCTCGGATCACTTATAGAAGGAAGGCAGTCAATATTCAAAGAATACTGTAATGCTCCCCAATTACATAATTCCACCCAAAGTCCCGGTGGCCACTCCAACCATCTCAGCCAAACTCTTGTCAAATCAACCCCAGTGGGTGTAGGAATGGAGAGGCCTGACACCTAGTACTCAGATATGCAGTAGGGAAAAGTGTAAACAAAAAGTGGAATAAGGGCTAAGAGGGTTAGAAGGGGAAAGCAAGAAACATCTGGGAAAGAAGTGGGTGACAGGAGGCACAAACAGACAGGCAGGGATGGGAGAGAAAGAGGAGACAGGTGCACTGGAAGTGCTGTACAACACGAGGGTATCACCAAGGGAAAACGTAACAGCCATGAAAAGAGAGATACTAAGGGGCATATTTAACAAACAATCATGCAGCGCAAAGCAGCAAGTCACCTTGCTGTGCTGAGTGATGGGTAAAGGGTAGGAATGCGCCATACTTAATGGCACATTCATGTTTGTTCCCAGCATTGGAGCACAATGTGCTACCTAACAGCAACACATGCTCCCTTGCACCATGGTGCAAGAGTGCCTCTGTTGTAAGCAGGATTGATTTTGTGCACAAAGGGACACCTTCCTTCAAAAAACAACCCCCTGCAGCATTTTCCTCTACTATGTGTGCTGTAGAATGCAACACACATAGAAAGAGGAAGTAAAAAGGACAAATAAAGATATTTCTCCTCGTTGCTCATGGCAAATATAGGAACACGCCAAAATCCATGAGTGCATGCTTGGGAAAAGTCACGTTCCATCCATGGAATGCCTCCCAGTGGCAGAGTAATGCAAAGCAGCAACTTGCTCTGGTTTGAGTTACTCTAGAAATATCAAGCAACGCAAGGTGGACTTGAGTAGCATGATAAATCAAACTTAAGAGTTGGGTTGCACTTGCCCATTGTGTGGTGTAAGGGTGATGCAACTCTTAATAAAAATGCTCCTAAAGGTACATTGCAGCTTGAACCCATAGGAGAGTGTCCACAGGAGCTTAGAGGTGTGTAAGGGCCTTTTGAGTAGTTACAGATTGAGAAAAATATAGGAGGGAATGAGAAGAACATACACAGCATACACACGACCAGGGAGCAGGAAGTACTGAAAAGACTGGATATCAACTTGAAGGGAAAGAAGATAATGTGAAATAGAAAAACAGAACAGTGTCGGAGGAGAATAGACCGGTTAAGGCACACAGTTCGAGTAGGAGACAGCAGTGCAGCACTGAACACTGGTGACACTAGAAAGACTGGGGAATAGGTACAAAGTGTTTCAGGCACTCATGTTTTCATCCCATAACTACAGTGTGCCACAACAACACAAAGCTTATGGCCGCTGAATCAGATATCTGAAACCAGTGCATACATGCTATTCCCTGCAGCCATTTGGTAATGCTACCTTTCATGGATCTGCATCAAACTTGTCATACTCACAAAAGATTAGACATTCAAAATGTCTGCTTACATTAATTGGATTTGTCATAGGATGCTACAGTTATTAGCAAATTAACCTCTTTTTCATGCCTCTTTTTAACTACGTCTCACTTGATGTGATCTGTACAATTTAAAAGGCAAAGCGATAAATTCAGATGGCGAGCCGAGCCAAAGTACTGGTTTGCCTCTAAGAGTAGGGGTGTAGCTTACTCTGTGAGATTCAGGTGAGTGTGGGAGGTGTAAATCTCAAATTTTCTCATTAAAAAAGCAGTGGGCTGCAGGGTTAGACAGATGAGATGACTAAGATTCAGAATTAAAGGTTTCCATGAGAAACAGGGTCAGTACTGATTTGCATTAGGTGGGCCGCTGTCTAGGGTGGCGCAGTTGGCAAAAAACAATAGGTTGAACTGCTACCCAGAGTGATTGCTACTGGTTAAAATATTTGCAAACATTAATTCCATCACCTTTTCGGTGTTTGGTTGTCAGTAGCAAGCCTGGAAACATGAGACTGACCCAGCTTGCAAAGTCTACTACTGCCAATGTTTGTGAATTCCAAAACATTGTACATTTGTACTCATTCAAGGTGGACTCCTATGGGTAAAGATCTATTACTTTTTTGTTAAACCGGTCGTTATATATAATTGTGATCCCTTCAGCGAGAAAAAACGACACAGACATAGCAGACCATATATAGGGCCTGAGAACCTACTACCAACAAAGAATGCATTTGAGGAGTGTTGCATCCCAAGCACTCCTGCTGATCAACACCCCTGCCCGTCTTACCTTGGACCGGTAGTTCTCTCTGAGAGCTCATGACTACAGTCACGTCAACACAACATCCTTGAGTCACCTATTTTGAATATGTTTTTACTGCTCTCACTCTTTTATGTCTCTTCTACAAGAAGCCTTCATGGTAGAGTTGCCAAATTGGTGCATGTGGGCACGACTCCATGTTTCTAGTCATTGCCTTTCACAAATCATTTTAGCAACTGACTGATGGCCAATGTATTAAGCCCAAGTAGCAAATAGAAGAGGGGTAGAGGCAAATGAATGAGGCAAGTTGAGCCAGAGCAGAATCATGGGTCTGGCTTGTCTCTAGGAGCCCTTGCACAAGAAGAGCCATAAAAGCATTTGCCATCTATATCCCGCAACAAACATGGGGGGATATTTACAAGGAAGTGGCGGAGGGAAGCGTTAGCCATCATGGCTTAACGCCTCACTCTGCCACTTCTGAAACACAAGGCTGCACCATATTTACAAGGATATGGTGAAGCCTTGCATTTCCCCCTGCGATGCCGCTACACTTTGTGTAGCGCCAACGCAGGCACAGTTGCACCATAGTGCAAGAGTGTCTGCATGCAGGGGAAGATTGTTTATGTGTTGGAAGGTGTCCCTTCCTACACATAAAAATCCTGAAATGCAGTACACATGAAAGTCAAAACATTTATTTTCTTTAAGATTGTTTGTGTACATGAAGGGACACCTTCCTGTACATAAACAATCCATCGCATTTTGCATTTTACCATGTGTGCTGCACAAGGCAGCACACATGGAAAAACTAAAACAAGGAGAAATAATACATTTCTCCTCGTTTTGCCAACTTAAGACCAGGTTTTACCTGGTCTTAATGTTGGTGCTGCCTCCTATGTACGCTGCCCTTGTACATAGGGGGCAGCGTACAATCAAAAAACAATCAAAGGGTGGAACGCCCAGCATAGCACCCACTGCCCACCCCTTTCACGCTAACCATAGAGTGAAAGGGGGCACTATTTACAAGGCAGCGTTAAGCCACATTAAGTGGCTTAACGCTGCCTTGTAAATAAGGGGAAAGCCCTACCGCCACCACAACATTGATAAAGGTGACGTTGTGTTGGAGATAGGGGCTTGTATATACGCCCCATAATGTAAAACTATGATATTATCTCTTCAAAATTCAAAAAAGTGTATTTCTTTAACATGCGAATGCGTTTCACCTTAGTGAATGAGATAATATCACTACATAGAGAGACATTTTAAAAGTGATAATATTTAGAAACATTCATGTCTTGCCTCCTAATGAAAAGGCCATTAGTGAACTAAGAAGTAGGTCAGTAGTCATTTCAACCCTAAACGTGGCCTAGATTCTTATTCTTATTAAAGATGAAGCAACTTCACAGTCTAATAAACCAAATATAAGAGGTGCTTGTACAGTGCTCATCCTGAACTCAAGCATTTAAAAGTGCGCTCTTAATGATAATAAATAAAAAATGAGGCTCTGTGAAATAAAATATTTGCCTAGGATCACACAATTTTGGGCAGAGCGGGAATCCAATATTGATTCCCGGTTCTCTGGTTTCACATTTTGAAATTCAGCCTCAAGAATCTGGTGTCTCTTTCTCTCTCTCACATTTACATCAAAGGTCACTGTTTTGTCTTTCATTCTTGGCTGACAGCAAGAGAAACCGACACAGAGATAGCAAACCTGACTCATGTGCTCTCAAACCCAACTACCAAGCCAAGGATACATTTATTTGGGGGGTGTCATAGTTTTCTGAAGCTACACTCCTGTCTAAGCATCCATGCATGAGGCGAGCCTTGAAAATATTTGGCATGTAAATCATGCCACAAACATCATCTAAAAATATGACAAGTCTTAGCTTTAAAAAAACTATTTCATTAGCATGCGGACAAAATGATACTTTAGTGCATATTTCACCTAAGTATATTTGATTATATCACTGCATTTCGTGTCATTTATTAGAAGATTTTAAACATGAACTCCCCCTCCACCCTGATGGCAATGACTTTAGTAAAGCAAGAGGTGAACCAGTAGTCATTTGGACCGTATATGTGGCCTAGGTTGTTATTAAACATGGAGCAACACTGTAGTCCATTAACCCCTCTCACGCTGGTGACGGAACCGCTCCGTCACCAGCCACGGATGCGCTGTGCTGATGAAGGAGCGGCTCCGTCACGGCCCGCTCGGCGTGCCTTCGCGGCGCGGATTCCGCGCCTGCACTGGACGTTCTGTTGAGCGGGCGGGGCCGTGACGGAACCGCTCCGTCATCAGCACAGCGCACCCGAGGCTCGTGACGAAGCGGTTCCGTCACGAGCATGGGAGCGCTGCGCGGCCCCCCCACCCCCTTAGCGCTGCGGCGGAATTGCCGCCTCAGCGAAGGGGTTGCTCAGCGAAGGGGTTAAATCAACCACAAGAGAGATTATTGTTCAGAGAACATCCGCAGTTCATGCATTACAACGTGCTCTCATTTGTATTAATAAAGAAACAGGAGGCACAGTGAAATACAATAATTGCTTAAGGCCACACAATTTGGTCAAGCAGGAAAGCTGCAATTGATCCCAGTTTTTATGGTCTCACCTTATGCAGTTCAGCCACTGGATAGAATCCTTTTCTCTCTATGATTTACAGCAAAGATTAATGAACCTATTACATACCAGTAATCTTCATTAACCTGAGTACAATGATCCTTGTCCCAGTCCTCACTTAGCCAGGTGGCCCTGCCCCAGACAGCCTCCTTAAAAGTCAAAGTCGTTTTCCTATTTTGTTTTTACAAATTGACCGCTCTGCGATATTGCGACTTGCTGTGTAAAAGACACATATTGGAAGTGCACTATGGGAGGAAAGGTGGGTAAGATATTGGGTCGATGACAGGTACATGAAGATTACTGGTAAGTAATGGGTTCATTACTCCCTTGTATGTGATCCTCTTCCCAGTCCTTTCAGTGATAATGTACTTAAGCTTTAATTAAGGCACCACAATATGATGCATGCCACATGTGTTGTATTAGATGCACAGAATACGTATACAATTACTTCATTGCAGCTTTCAATACTCCAGCTTTTAATACTCCAGTAGCAACATTCAGAGTTATCTTTATTTATTACATTTATTATCTGCAATGGGAAACAAATGTAACTGGAGTAGAGCAAGTGGCAGCCCTGCATATTTCCTGTACTGATCCTTCTGCAGATTCTGCCCATGAGGATAAATTACTCTTGTTCAGCATCCCTGCAAAGTTTTGAGAGTTTCAAACCCTGCAGACAGATATGTCTGTGAAATAGCTTGATTGGCTTATCTACTTAGCCAACTTTTTAACCTTGTTTGCTGCCCCTTGTGAGACAAACAAAGCATTTGACAAACTAAAGTCCTTGGTTCATTGCAAATATATATGCAAGGCTCTCCCAATATCCAGTAAAATACAGATAATATTGGCTGTACCCGCTTGTATCAGTTGTAGAACTAGCTCTTGTGTGCAAAGGAATTGCCTTTGGACCTGTGGTCTAAATTTAAAATCCTATCTTAGCACCAGCCCTTAGGCCTCTCTGCACTTTGCCACTGCTATCTATTGCTAAAGTGATGGAGATGCAGAAAATGGTTGTGGTAGCCCCCGTACAATCTCAAATAGGCTATTGCAATGTGTTATACCTGGGCACTCAGAAACGTTTGCTTCTGCAGCTTCAATCGCTTCAAAGAGCGGCAGCGTGTCTTGTCTTTGGCATTCCAATTTGCCCCAATCTCTAAAGGGGATTTGGGACATACACTGTCTGGCAGATACCCAAAGACTTACATTTAAGACACTGTGTATAGTTCATAAAGCCGTGCACAGTGGTGGCCCAGCCTACTTCCTGGCTGGAATCTTAGATCATGTACGGCAAGATTAGTCTCAGTGCGAAGAAATAAGAAACCCAGATGGGTTGAGAGAAGTTTCTCCTTCTGAGCTGGCAAACTCTGGAACTCCATATCAATGGGACTGTGATAGAAATCTAATCCATTGCCATTTAGTAGGTTGCTAAAACCTGGCTGTTTTCTAATTACATGAAATAAATAGTCTGTTGTCTACTATTCAGAATCACGAGTGCTAAGACGCCCTGGCAATTGCACGCTATAAAAACAATAACTTACTTACTTACTAGATCACTCCACACAAAGTGATAACATGGGCTTACAGCCAATTGGCACATTTAATTTAATTATAAGTCCCTAGTAAAGTGGTATTACCTATTCCCAGGACCTGTAAATTAAATGTTCTAAATGGGCCTGAGGCACTAATTGTGCCACCCAGTTAAAGTAGCTTGACAAATATGTCTCTGGCCTGCCATTGCCGCCTATGTGCAGTTTTAAACTGAAATTTCGACATGGCAAATTAAATCTTTTGCTGGCCTAAACCCTCCTTTTTAATACATATATGTCACCCCCTATGGTGGGCCCAAAGTAGCCCATAGGGCAGGAAACGGTGTATATAAAACGTTGTGCATGTTCTTTTATATTTTACATGTTCTAGTAGTGAAAAACTCTTACATTTGTTTTTTACCACTGCAAGGCCTACCTCTCCCCTAGGATGACATTGGGTTATCTTATTACATCTAAGAAGTGATAACTTTCAATTGGGTGCAAGCTGGAATGTTGAGTTTAGTATCTACAAATTGTATATTTGAAAGCCTCTTTAATGGTAAAGTTAGATGTTGAGACACATTTCTACAAACACCACTTTTAGAAAGTTGGCATCTTCTAGTCTGAAACATTTGGTGGCTGCAGCCTGTATCCTGGGCCAAATCACTAGGTGTAGCTGGCATTTCACCTTTGTCTATCACTACCAAACAGTGAGGCAAAGGGGGAATAGGTGTTGGCAGGGTGGCCATCTCAGAATTGATAGGGGGAGGAGCTGTCACCTACCGCACTTACACATCACAAACGCTCTGCCTCAGAGCACTCACAAAGGATGTCACACTAGTGTTTTGTGCCCCTAGAAAGGTGGGGGTGGGGCCAGGGCAGGGAGGCAGGAAATTCCAACAGCTCTAGGATGGAAACCTCCAGAACCTTCCCCTACTTCAAAGCTGGCACCACATATAAATATTGGACCCTCAGAATCAACTTTCTAATACACAACTGGACCCATGGAAGACTTAGAAGAAGCACTGCTGAGCGGCTATGCTGCTAGAACTGCAAATATGCTGCCCTGCTGCCTGAGTGAGAAGGGCTAAACCTGCACCTTGATCCAGGACCGCCAGAATGACTCCAAGGGCTAGTTGGCTGGCCTCCTGATTACAGGCTCAGTGATTGCACTGACTCACCTCCGACCATCTGTTCTTTGTTTCCATCCATTTTAATGTCTCTAACCCCATACACTCATATCTGAGGGTATTACTAATGGATTAGGTACTGGAAATGGAAACCTCTCTGTAGGTTGCTTAGGAGCAGTCACCACTGTAATACCTGCCTCACTTCCTTTGTTAAATGAATACATCGCTGGTACTGCTGTGTTGCAGCAGACCAATGGTTTAACAGATTATATATTAGATATTTGAAATAATGGCATGCCCAGGTCATTATCATCATTGTTACTTTCATTAAGCTTTGGATGCATAACCAATCTCTTGTTGATTCTTGATAATGGGTCCACAGCTGTGATAACTGCCTCAGTAAGCAATGTCTTTGCGTTTCTGGGAGAAACTCTTGCCCCTGCTCAGTGACTATCAGTGCTTCTATGAAAGTATTTTTCTGAGCAGGTTAAAGACAGGATTTCTGGTAGTCAACCACAAATCTGAGTGATTCTAAGCAAGTGCATACTCTGCATACTGGATTCCACACTAAAAACAGAAGAACCAGAAATAAACAATCATCAAGGTAAAGATCTATCTGAATATCTTGTAATTGTAAATGCACAACTACTGGTACCGGACCTTTTGAGTACCATGGGTGATATGGACAGGCCGGACGGTAAGGCTGTGGATCAGTCTGTGGAACTAAACATCCTGAAGATCCAGCATTGCCAGAAAATCCCCTTTTTTCATCAGTGAGATTATTGATTGTAATGTCACCAGATGGAACATCATTTAACGCACAAACGTGTTTACCCTCTTTAAGTCCGGTACCAATTGAAATTTTCCCAATTAGTATTTAGGCTTGAATGCCAAAGGGATAATGCTTTGTTTTTAATTCTTGATGCATGAGGTTAGGGCGTCGGTGGCACACAGAGGGGCCAAGAGTACCCCGAGCTGAGCCAGAACAGGACACTGGCTTGCTTAATTAGCACGGTACTACAATGCAGATCACAAGTCATTTTGACGAAGCAGCAAGCGCAAGGTAAGTGTTTTTTTCTTTTTTTAAATTGTATTTCCATTGGGCACTGCCTGATTGTCATATAGACCAGTTCGGTCCTGGCCCCAATTATAATTCCTAAGTGACTGTAGGCAGAAGTACACTATGTGAGGCACATCTTCTGACTTGACTGAACAGATGAGTGCTTGCATATTCGAAGCGAAGAGGCACTGTATAGAAGAAAGGACCACTGGCACAGAGATGGCTGTTGCGGAATAGAGGTGGCGGGGCAGTGTGTAAGAGCAAAAAACAGAAAAGATTACTTACCTACCAGCTGCTGCTTCTGTCTTCTGTTCCTGTTGACTCAAGGCAGTGCAGAGGCTCCCAGACTCCCCTAAGCCAATCATGACACTGCTGTCATGCTGGTAATACTACTACCAGTATGAGAGAAGTGCAGGGATTGGTCTGAGGGGCTTGGTTTGGTGCTCAGACAGGGCCTGGGAGCCCGTGTCTATTCTCCACCTGACTGTGCAACACAGTCTGGGGTGGAGAAATGCTAAGTGCTCATGGCAGTTTGGTCGTCCTAAGAAGGCCAAACACACCGACATGCGCAGTTATGGTGCCCACCACTCCTCCTCCCTGCTCAATCATGATAGCCTAGCCCAGCCCCACCATGCTCTAGACAGCCTCAGTGCTGAAAAATAAAATATAATAACATTGTTTTATTGTCATTTTATTTTTCCTGTTTGCACTGCTGAGAGAGCAATGAGGTGATGCTCCTCCGCCTTAATGGAGGAGCCACCGCTGCACTGGCACCTGTGCTGCTTGTGAAGTGTCACCTAGGACATACTGCAGTATGCTCTACTTTGTCTTGCCAATCATGGTTTATGCACCTTTTTGGGAGCTGTGGTTGAAGATCAAAGTTTAACACTGACTCTGTGATGTTGCAGCCGGAGCCACACTCTAGAATGTTCACAATCAGGCACTATATAATATTACTATTTGTGTGTGTGTGTGTGTGTAAAGCTTTATATATGTAAATCTCTAAGAAGTACCTTTTTCAAATGTACGCCAAGGCAAAATATCTATAAACATCCACAAAATGTCTGTGATCGTCCCACAAATGTCAGCCAAGCCAATGAATCAATGGCTGAAGGGACCATACCCAAACAGCCAAAGGGTCATTTGGACTGACCTAAAGTCCGTTTTTCCATGTACTTTATGTGTATGTTGTGTTTGTGTTATGTGTACCTTATGTGGTGATAAAACGCCTTGCCATACCGCTAAACCTATCTGCATTGAGACCTACAAAGTGAAGGACACCGGACCAGAAGGTAGTAGGTAGAGCAGAGCCTCTCTCTGGTTACTTCATGTCATGAATCAATAAAAGTGTTTGAAAAACCAGGCCTTTTCAAAGGGATTTGGAGAAAGATCATTTCTAGACATAGGGAAAATTCTGCAAAACAAAATATTGGATGAGAAATCAAATTTAAAATCAGCACTGTCTCTAGGCGCAAAAAGGAAAATGCGGGTAACACTGGCTCTTTTCAACACTTACCTGACAGACAAAAAAACTTTACGTAATTAAAATGTACATAATGTCATGTGAAGTGAAAAACATGAATTTCCTGGGAAAAAACAGTACAGTGGACGACTGTGTTCAGTGATCCAATTCAGGGAGATAAGAAAAGTAAACCCATGGGCAGCCCACTGTCAGTGTGCTATATTCTCGGAGTGTGGAGCTCCCAGGCTGTCTTAAAGTTATTGGGCCCTATTCACAAAAGCCAACTGAGACAAAATCCTAACTTTACGACTTTCTGTATTCAGAAAGGGCATTTAGGAGTAGTAAAGTTTGGAATCCTAAATTTACTACTCCTAAATGCCCTTTGTAAATACCGAAAGTTGTAAAGTTAGGATTTTGTCTCACTTAAACGTAGGTTTTGGTCTTAAAATCCTAATTTTACGGCGTTTGGTATTTTACAAAGTGCATTTAGGAGTAGTAAAGTTAGGATTCCTAACTTTACTACTCCTAAATGCCCTTTCTGAATACCGAAAGTCGTAAAGTTAGGCTTTTGTCTCAGATTACTTTTGCGAATCAGGCCCAATAATTATTTTTCCTCTATGTGAAGCTGCATGCTAATGGAAAAAGATTAATTCAATGTATTTCTCCTTGTACAGGAGGAACTAAGAAGGATTTGACAATCATAGGTGCGCAACCTGTTAATTTCCCACAGGTATTATGAAATGTATTTTTATCAAAATCTGGAATAAAACACCATCTTTAGAGAGGATTTTATTATTTTATTTTAAAGAGTTTGCATCTTGTTTGAGAAAATGTTCTAGGATCCCAAACTTTGGTGTAGATATTCTGTGATCTTACATATGGACGGATATAGTAAGTGTTTATGAATATTAATAAATATTCAGTGATGGCGAACTTGCATCATTCCTTTAGTAGGTTTCTGTAGAAAGCATGTTAATCTGTGAATGCATTGCTCAGTTTTAGAATTTCTCTGAAAGATGCAACCATACATACTTCTTGAACAATATAAATTTAATAACCACTCCGTAGCTTTGTATCTACCCAACATCTGTGCCCCGTATCTTTATTCTTGTATTCCCTTATATCTTTTGATTATAACATAACAAAAAAGCAGAGCCCCATTCTTGGGCTTGCTTAGAAGGAAATTGCTTACCTACATTTTCAGTTTCCAAACGTTCCACTGTGGAAATATGATGTTTTTGCAAAAATATTTCCTGACTAACCAACAATAGGTTACAGTTTATTTAATAACATAACACAGTTAAGTATAAAGCTCATTCACTCCTTAGTGCATCTTGGCACTGAATGACAGGTGATTATTGTTACGCAACTAAATGGTATTACATTTAAGTTGTTTTGTAACTTTTAATATTTGTATTCCAACTTTTGAAATTGCTAATTTTCTGGATTTGGAGAACGGGTCCTGCTAGCTTAGTCTCATGGAATGCCCAGGGTAGAATTGGGAAGAGGAGGGAAAGGGGATAACCCAGAGAAAATATTTTTTGCTTACTCCATTCCTGCTGCATTTGTGGCTGACATCGGACTGACTTCCTTGGCCTTCTGTTGAGCTTGTTTCTCTTGAAAGGCTTCTTCTTCCTCCTGCTCCTCCTCAAATACAAAGATAATTGTGTTAGTTAGGCACAATTTAACAATTTCAAAAAAGCTCAAAACCAAGAGCAACGCTTTCTTGGAATCACACAGTGGGCCTGATTAGGATTTCAGAAACTCCAATTTCAATGGGAGCTTGTGCAGCGGGCGGAAACTGCCCTCAGCACATGCTCCCATTGAGAAATGAGAGTTTGTGAAAATCTCTGCACCGTGTGGCAGGCACCGGGACATGGTGTAGGGATTTTCAGGCCCAGATTCAGAGGTCCAGGGGGGAAAGGAGCCCAGCTAGGGGCTCCCAATGTTGCTTTTCCAACAGCCTTTCCATGTCGGAAAGGCTGTCAGAAACCAACAACGTAATCACAACATCGGAAACGCCGTCCTTAAGGGATCATGAGGAGTTTTTGAGTGACCGATGGGCTTCATGAGCCCGTCGGAAGGCATTGGTTGGTCCCTTTGACTGCTGCTTCTGACCGCACGCATACTAAGGCGTCGGTTGGACAACAGCAGTAGATGTGGTTCGGACTGCAAGCGCCAAGTCATCGGTTGTGGGCCGAACTGTATCGCAATGAGGGACAGAATATTCAATAAGAACCTCATGTTGAGAACACTTCCATCCGAAAATAAAAGGTTATCATAACTCTTCTGAACTTTAATTGTTACCCAAAGGAACATCAATTGTGAACAGAATGACCTTGATGAACCAACACACAATCCAATGCAAGGGTCAGAAATTTAACAATGACATAAAGGGGCTAAACGTTTTGAACAATGGCTAAGGAATCAATATTCCTACTTAACAAGGCTTTGAAAAAAGTGCTCAAAGACCATGTGACATAAATGGGACCTTTCATGAGAGCATGATGAACAATTGTACCACCAACAGATGTTAAAAATAAGGAATTCGAAGAATCTCTACAGAAACTTAAAAATAATCTCTGAAAATATAATCTGTTCCAGAATACTTGTAATACAGTTTTAAAAACCTTAAAAGTGTATCAGACTTGAAGCATCATTCATAATTTGTGAAATTTCACTAAATCCCACAATAGATAATTTCACATACATTTGCACAGAAAATGTATTCCGAAGAGACATTACCTGTTCAAATCAGACTCTTATCAGAATCACTTTTTTATGTGAGGTAATGCCCTTGTATGACAAATGTAATGGAAGATACTGGCAAACTACATTTTGAACAGAAAGCATAATTTTTCTAATTTTGTGAACATTTTTATGAAGTTATACAAATTTCCATCAATAAGACCTACACAATTCCACACACCTCTTTCATAACTCAAGAACACAAAGATTTGGAAGATGTCTCTATTCCAAAGTCGGTAAATGTTTATCATGTAGACCATGTGATACAAAATGTAATGCCAGGAAAGTTGTTCCACATGGTTGAGGTTTTCTTTTTATCTTAACTGTAGACAAGGCAAAGAGTTTTAATACTCTCATGATGTAGTTTAAGGAGGTTTGGATCAAAGCAGATGCATCTTTCCATGCACAGTTGATGGAAACTACAAGGGTTGGGCATACCTCTCAGGAAGTGATGAGACTGGGGTTTGGTGGCAGAATGAGGCAAGAAATAAACAAATGAAGAATCTATGTAGCGCCAACAGATCATAATAATGTAAAATGGCTGCTCTTTAAGTACAGTGGTTTACACAATGTAAACTTTAAACTTTAATTCTTTGAGCTTTTCATGTACTGTACAACACATATTAGGCAGTACACAGAGGACTTGACCCTCACTCAAAAGCATCTCTCATGAGAATATGCTTTGATTCACATCTGAGGTTATGTCCTGAAGGATCCTTTAAGGATCACACTGGCATGATGTTCCCATTCTTTTACTGCACGAGGTATGTAAAACTTACAGCCATACTTGTTTTTGATTCTAACACTCCATAAAACAATGCTCTACACATCATGAAAATATTTCATAAGAAAAGAATACAGCTGAAATATAATTTTACAAAATTGTTTGAAAAAATAAGTAGTTAAAATAACATTAAAAATCACCACCATCTCTAATATCTGTCACGTGTTGTAAAAATAATTGTTTTAAATAAAGTAGAGCCTAAAAAAGGTTCGGCCATTAGAATAGCCAAAATATTTGCAAATTATACTGATGTAGCTGCTTGAGTGCATGCATGTGGAATGTTAGTGTAGAACATGAAATGGGTGGAATTTAAGGCATGGAAGGTGAAGGTTTGAATGGGATGCGGGTGAAGAAACCTGCAGAAGTGGTTGGAGTTTTAGCATCTCCACTCGTCTAATGGAATAAACTTACAAAAAATAGAACCTTATTATGAGATGTGTTGCAGGAAAAATGCAACAAATATGGCCATGAGCTTGCTTACTGGAGCAAAGTGAAGAAAATAAATCATGCATATGAGAGGCATTTACATTTGCCGATACTCGCTCAATATCTCAAAGAGAATTTCACAAAAAAGAGGAGGCTTCAACTATCCAGGAAGTTTGGGTGGCTGCAGCAACTAAGCATATACTATTGGAAATTTGTGAGCAGATATTTACTTTCGAGACCAACTGTCTATTCACATGCCTGCATACGGACTCTGAGCAGCACTTAAACAAAACTTCAGTACACAGCTTGCTGGTGGAATACACATGGAGAAGAGTGAAACAGAGGAGCAAAATGTCATACCACCGTCTCTGTGTCAAGGATCACGCAATGGGGCCCAAAGAAACAACCATTTTGATAGGCTTATGGAGATCTAAAGTGGATCCACTGGTCACATTTAGGAAACAACACACCTGCATTTTTTCAAAGAAAATATATAAAATGATTATTATTTAATTAACTAGTTATGTAGCTGCAAGGACAATGTGAACTTGAGTAATAGTGCTGGATGTGTGTGGGCACCAGTTACAGCCAGCTGGAGATGAAATTCTGAATCAGGTCACCATTTTTTCGGAGGTGAGAGATATTTAGCACTAACTATTGAGTAGTTAGTTACCTATAGCAGTGGTTTCCATAAATTAAATGGTGTTAGGTTACCACTTTTTTCTTCATTACTAAGACCGTACCTCTATAACAGAATTACTTTAATCAAGTTTAAATGTATTCCTTTAGTGAGGAACAACTGTAATTAACACTTGGTATGCAGCATTTTATTTATGTACCGTTGAGCAACCGGAGTTTCAAAACAGCATTAGCACCTGCGGAGTATTGGTACACATCTACACCAGTATGACCTTGAGTGCTCAAACTTTCACAAAGGCATCCACCTCAGGCATTTTGGGCAGTGGGAGTAACACTTTCCATGAGATAGAGAGACTCTAAGGGGTGTTTCCTAAATTATATTGCTGTGCTAAATAAACGACTTCATGTCTGCGGAACAAAAAAAAAATCATGTTCCACTCTTTGGGTTGACAAGAATTAAATACTTATGGCTAAATGCAAAAAGGAGTTATCACTGGCGATTCTGCCATTTTCAAAGCAGCACTGGTACATTTTGGCAATTATTTTGCACCAAAGATGTGCATTAGAAAAACTTGTTATATATTTTTCCAAAGAGAGCACATCAAAGAGACTCCATAGTTGACTACATATCCGCTCTTCAAAAATTGGCTTTGGACTGTAAATTTTGTGTTTTACACGTGGATGTAATAAATGACAAGTGGTCATACATACTAGTGCACCATCAATCCAGGAAAGGTTATGGGTGAATGGGGGCTCAAAGCTGGAAGATATTTTACTAGGGAAATTTATGTGGCTTTAAACTCCCGCATTGTGTTAAAGGACGGGGCTTGCCCAAAGATACACAAGGCTACTAATGTACCCCTGCTAGTCTAATTCAACGAGCTGACAAAGGAATTAGAGAAATTAGTGGGTACAGTCATAATAGGGCCAATTGAAACATCAGAGTAGATTTCTCCATTGGTTATTGCAAGAAGTTCAATGGAACCATAGACGTTCACCATTTGTATGATTACATAATTGTTGATCAATTTCCATTACCTTGTATTAATCAAATGCTAAATTCTGTGCCAGGTGCAAAATGTTTCGCTATGGTTGACTTGTCGTCAGCCTATCACCATAGTTCCTTGGAAGCATACAGTAGAATGCACAGAGCTGCTGTATCAATAGATGGTTGTTTTCAAATCAGAAGGATGTCATTTGGACAGGCATCCACTGCAGTGATTATTCAGCGACTGGTGTGCCAGTTATTATGGAAAGATGGTTATATTAAATGCTTCAAATATGATATTTTGATTTATGGGAGGGGCAAACAGAAACATGATGCACATTTACAGTGAGTTTTGAGGGTGCTAGAGGAAAAGGGTTAACTTTTGAAATTTCCAAATGCAAATTTCCAAAGGAGAGGTCTTATCTGAGGATGAAACCAAATCAAAGAAAAGTTTGGTAGATTTTATACTGGTTGCCCCAGCTCTGACTAATAAGGATGTGGTGTATTCTTTACTGATAAAAACAAAGGTCACGTTTGACGGAATAAATGAGTGTCTGGAGGATTTCAAATTTGTCAAGGAGGTCATAGATAAGTCCACTTATATCAATGAGTTTGATGCAATGTTGCAAAATGTTATTACAAAGATGCCAGCGAAAAATGGATCGGTGGTATTATTACAAGTGAACAGTTTAGAAAAGTAAAATGTTATTGCTCTAGCTCATGATTCCCCAAGGAAGATAATAGGAGCTCACTGAAAGAGAGGCATTGGCTGAAGTATTTCAGAACATAGGTTTGGGGGAAACCATGTAGAATGTGTTGTGATCATAAACCATTAGTGAAAGTATTGACAAAAGAAGGAGGAATTAATACACCAGCAAAAATTGCCAGATTTTCAATGAGATTGTAAGATTTTTGATATAAGGACTACTATTTTCTTGGTAAGGACAACATTATTGCCAATATTTTTTCTTGTACGTTTAAACAACTGGAAGAGTGTGACGAAGAAACAGAAAACTATTGGCCCATTGCTTAGGTAGAAGATGGTTTACCAGTAATTAGCAAGGATTAGTGGAAGCGTAAGGGTAGTGAGGATGTAACTGAACAAAATGTGTAGAAGTTTGTTGGGAAAGACTTACCAAGGAATGAGCTTTAAAAATCAACATACGACCATAGTGGAAAACAAAAGCAGAGTTATATGTGGAAAAGGAAGTCTTATTGAGGGGTGGAAGAGTAAAACATTCCAGAGAAAGAATCACAACTCCCAGGAGCAATGATGGAGAGTGCATCATACAATCAAGCTGTGAAGGAAAGAAATCGAAAGAAGATTAAAAGTAAAGGGATGAGTATTGTGCGTGTATGAACCTAAATTACAAATAGTGCTACCTTCTAGTTGAATATTGTCAAGCATAATATGTTGGATCTTTTTTAATATTGTAGGTAGAGGAAGGACGTGTTGTTGATGCTTGAGCATGTGAATGTGACATTTAAACCGAATACTACTGAATAAATGTTTTCATCTTAGCTGCAGAACTCTAGCAGAACAACTTCAAGAAGGGCTGTTGAAGCCACTTTTACTTGTAGAATGATCTCAATGTTTTCCTGAAATGTATTTGTTGACCTTTTGTTATTGAGTTATTACACCATTACAATCCAACAGGCCAGGGACTGATTGGACAAAGCCATTACTGTATAAACAGGAGCAAACTGATAAATAGCTTGTAAATCTTTTGATTTGTCATAGTGATATCAAAGAGCCTCTTTGATAGCCAATATATGAAAGGTATTTCTGCTGGAGACGATGGGTCTGGAAAGAAGGTATTAAGGAATATAGACATACCAGTATGACAAATATTCAGAAAGAAATGATGGCAATGTATTTCGAATATCTTTATTGCTATGGAATACTATGTAGGGCTTATTAGATCACAGTAGCTGTGGCACACTATCCCTCCATGCTAAAGTGACAGTAAATATGAAAGCTACCTTCCAGGAAAGAAGCAGAAAACCTGATTTATACAGGGATTCGAAGGCTGGTGCCATAAGCTTCTATGGATCATGTTTCAACTTCTGAGGCTAAGCAGGTTGTATTACCTGTTAAAAGACCACAAAACCCAATAAAACATTGCAGCCCTGCCAAGTTTCACGTATCACGTGTTAGCCTAGTGCATTTTAAGGCAAGTCCGAACATTACTGCATTAAAAATAATTAACTAGAATTCTTAGTGCCTCTAATTAGACCAATATTGACTGCTCTATTGTTTTTTGTTCTGTATGATCTTGACAGTGTCCAACATGGTGACATTGTGTGGCTGTTCCTATCATTGTTATGAACACGCTGTCCTTTTCTAGTGTGGAAGCTGGCGTACGTAAATAGCGCATCCAGAGCACACATTCCTTCTCGCATTTTTGATGGTCCTAACTTTCCCTGGACATGGTTTCTGACTCCAGGGAGGGGGGAGGAAGGGAGTACATCTCCAAAATCAATTAATGTGATTTTAGCTCACTTGTATGGCATTCGGAACTTTATCTGAATGTTTGATTTGTTTGCTGGGAGCAGTTTGTTATTCCACTTCAACTGTGTTTTGGCTTATTTCCACCTTTGCTGCTTGGCATAATCTGGCAGTTTTATGAGCTTTATATTCTGTTTGATATCAATTTATGCATTTATCAACATAATCTGTTATATTCTGTTCCGGGCGTATGTAAATTAGGCGCCTGGCACTAAAAATCAGCGCTAACGGCACAATGTAACGCACTCTGCTGAATGCTGCGTAGTGTGGCAGAGTTTTTTTGTTACTTCGCAGAGATCTGCGTAGCGGAACAACACAAACTCTGCCAAGGTCTATTCAAGAACCATGCTACAAATCTCAGCAACTGTACACTGTGGTGCAAAATCATACCTGGTTCTCTGGACAGGAAAGCTGTCCAGAGTACTTGCTCTCAAAACTGATGTGTGAACCACCAATTGTGAGGTGATTCACAGTTAGTCATGACTTACCTTGACTCAGGGTATTTTAGTTTGATGATGACATTTGGGACTTTGAGATCAATGGAAAAGCATAAAAAAAAGTCTTGAAGAACTTATCACAAGTTCATTAAACTTCAATCTAATTACTATGAATCTTGATGTGAAGTCTTGCCATTTTCGGTTTTCCCCACTGTTAAAATATCTGACAAAGAACATTGTCAGAGATTACACATGCATGGGTTTCTTATCTTATTCTGATTAAGGTAATGGTGTTCGACCCTTTGGGGTCGGAACTGCATTGCTGGCTTAAGGAAACATGAACTTTTACACTGTGAAACTAGACTAACAGCTCATTTTAGTTAGCTAGTTTATTTGTATTTTGAGTGCATTTGGCATGTTGACTTTTGGGTACACTAATTTTAAAGGATAGACCGTATGGAAGGCACAGCAATAAACAGAAAAATGAAATTAAATGACCACTTAAAAAACAAAGAAAAAGAAAAAGGATAAAGTAAAAACTAGAAAATTCACATCAACCCTGGGTAGGAAGACACTTGTAGACTTGTATGGGAGCTAATGTTTACCAGACTAAAATGATTTATCCTCACATAACTCTGACTAAGGTAAAAAGATGAGAATTACTATTTTCTGCAGTTCTAAACAAACACTTGCAAAACCCTGCTAGATGATCGATTATAGAATATTTATTGAAATGCTTCTAAATTAAATAGCCATGGGAAAGAATATTGAAACAGAGCTGGTGCCACGGTAAACTGAAGCTGAGCGTCAGTGAATAGACTCCTTGGAGTCTTCTTTTGTCACACAATTTTGTGCTTACTTTGGACTTAATCAGGTTTGATCTTTTTGTGCCTTCTTCCTATTGGTGGACACTGCTTTCAAATTTTGATGCTGGCTTTCCCTGTCACTGATTCACTGAGGGTGACTCTACAGCTACCTCCATTACAATGTAGACAAGTACATTTTACGTCAATATTGACCTTGAAAGACTCTGCCTGATTTCAGGAATGGTACAAGATTGTGTTAATCTACAAAAGGAGGGACAAGGGGCAGATGGAGGTCCAGCACACAAGCTCCCCTTTGATAAAGGTATATGCAGAGGTATGCAGTTCCTATAGAAAGGGAAGGCAAAGGGGCCAGAAGTTCAGAAGTGCCTGATGAATCAAGTTAGGGAATGTGATCCATCAGGAGCAAGAACCCTCACACACCCCAAAGGCTGTCATGCTTCATCATCGGGCAGCTCCTCGTTGGGCTGGCACTGCAATGCCCAATGGGCCCCGCAGGGGGGCTTTTTGCCGGAGTTCTTTTTAAACTGCCGAAGTGAAGTGTGAGGTGCTATGTGGAAGTGCTGTGAGTGAGTAGATTGGTGTGTCATGAGTCTAAAAAAATAACTAGAGGGAATCCAAAGCGAGAATTTTATGTATGGATCCCTCGGTTATACTAAAAACAGGTATAGGCCAAAGGTGGATATAATGGCCTAAGTTGGTTCTAAAAACATTAGAACACTCAAAATGTATTTGAGTGTTGGGAACACAGCTCTGGGACGAATTGCACTCAGATATTTGGAACCAACCAAATCTGGTTGACCTAAAAAAACAACTGAAAACAAGCCTCTTTAATCATGGCTTCCATTGTTAGCATGATACCACTAGGGCTATATCTATTCTAACAGGGAAATGACCCTCACTAAGAGCCTCATTATGAGTAACCTTGCAATCCTGATTGCACCGGTAACAGGAGCAGCCTGACCCGTCAGAGTTACGGGATCAACTTGAATCCCATGAATGTGGTATAAGTGAAATCTCTGGGTGAAAATCTGAGGAGAAATGGGGAATCTTTACGGTACTACTGTTAGCTGTATGTCACAATGCTGAGTGCCATAATATCATGTCTGGAGTATCGACTACCACAATATTGTGAAGGTAAGTATATGGAGGTGCGCACAGATTTACCGCCACTAAAATGTACCTATATATATATATATATATATATCTATCTATACTACTATTATAAAGAGATAGTATAGAGCCAGGTAAACTCGATGAGTACACCACCAATCCAAACACCCAAGACATATTTGAAAACCTCAGGGCAAGCAGAAGGACATAGGCTATATAAAAATTAAAAATATACGTTGTTTAAAAAATGTAGAAATAAAAATAAAGTAGTGCCTTGCAAGTAGCGCCGGCCGCGACGTCTGCGTGATGACATCGGGCGCGCGGGGAGGAGCGGCGTTCAGGACCAACAGGAAGAGCGGAGGACATGAGCGCGGGGAGGACTGGCGATCAAGCGGTGAGGAGCAGCGAGAAGCGGAGGAGCAGTGGAGCGGTAAAAGCAGCAGCGCGGGGAGGAGCGGCGGGTGAGGTAAGTGAAGCAGCCAAGAGCCGTGGGTTCGCACCGAGGGACGGGCGGAGGGACGGGCGGGAGCCATGAGTGCACACAAGCCCAAAATGCTGCCCCCAGCCCCCTTCTGCCCTGGGCAACGCCGGTGGGTGAGGTAAGTGAAGCAGCCAAGAGCCGCGGGGGCGCACAGAGAGACGACCGGAGGGACGGGGGGGAGCCATGAGTGCACGCAAGCCTGAAATGCTGCCCCCAGCCCCCTTCTGCCCCGGCTAACGCTGGGGCGGGCTGCTAGTACATATATATATCTTCAAAGTACTATGGATTTAAGCATAGTGAATTTACACTTAAATATATATACTTTCCTTCACAATATTGTGATATTTGATGTCATTGCGGCACAAAAATATTTAAAATTCAATGTTGGAGTGGTATGTGTAACAATCACTTAATTGATTGTTGAGAACTCCATAAACAATGATGTAGAAACATGAAATGCATTTCCAGTGCTCCCCAGAGAACCTCTCAATGGAGTGGCCAGTGTAGCAACTGACTCTTTCCACTTCAGACATAAAAAATCCTTACAGATTCTGAGGGACCATTGCACCAGTGAGGTATGTAATTACAATAACGGGCCAGATACTGAGGCACTCATAAGGAGGTCAGCATGTACAGCTTGAACCCCACTAAAACCCTGGATCGGAATATCATTTGTTTGGACCTTCATGACACAGTTTCACAATGTTGAGGAAGAATCGTGGTAAACTTCATAATTTGCTGTCGACTATGTCACTAGAGCTATAAAGTGGCACATTATAAAAAAATATATATACCCTCTGGCAACAAACATATGAATTGGTTATCTGCTTGGTATTAGATTTTTGTTTTTATTCACTTTCCCAAGTTCCCTTTATTTTCAGTTTTCTCTTCCTTCACTCCTTTCTCGAATCGCTTGTCTTTTGTTTTACCTGTTTATTTTCCACTTCAGCAGGTGGCCCTCTTCTTGAGAACTTATTGCTGTGGTTTTGAAATTGTGCTCCTTGTGAGGCCTTTGCTGGTACTTCTTTGGTATGGCATTAGCCAAGACCTTTTGATTGTACTGAAATAATATGTACACTATACTCAATTAAAGGGGCTTTCAGCCACCTCTTTTCATCCATTGGTCTGTTTTTGAGACATTCACATTTTGCTTCCCCCCAATCCACCATACAGTATGGGGCAATGGTTCAGCTTACTAAAGCCACTGGTTAACTTCACTTTGAGTGAATGCATGTTGCTGTTTCACAATGTGGACATCCACACACAAGGTAGTTCTCTTCAATGCCAGTCTTTGTGTTTTTGCTTTGTAATTATTAATTTAGTATTATCTTTATGTTTAGAGTGTGATGCCATAGCAAGACGCCTTAGAAGTGAGCACAGGGCACATTCCCGCTTTATCAGTACCTGCCTCCTGCCAATACTGTTGTAAATTCTTTTTGGAGACGGCTTTGTTTTTGTGACAGCAGCTCTTTCATTCACAGCATACCATATTGTGTCCCTGGACTCAGTTACACCAATGGTTCTTTAATAAACTTTGCCCAGGAAGAATACCAGACTTTATTGTGTTAATTTGCAACAACTTGTGACATTTTTATCTATACGTAAACGGGATGTAATTTGGGCTTTCGTAGCCAATATCGTATTCTGTGAACCCTCTTTCCTTCCTTCTTTATTTTTTTACTTCTGTCTTACCTTTTTTCTTTTCTTCTTTCTTTCTGCCTTCTTTTCTTCTTTCTTGTCTTTCTTTCCTTCTTTTTTGACATCTTTCATTCTATCTTTAATTCCTTCTTCCTTTTTTGCATTATTTCCTTTTTTGTTCCTACTTTCTTTCTTTCCTTCTATCTGTCTTTCCTTCTTTCCTTTTCTTTCATTCTTTCCACCCTTTGTTCCTTTCTTTCTTTTTTTCTCAATTCCTTCTTTCTTTCTTGTTTTCTTTTTTTCATTTTCTTTGCTGTTTCTTTCCTTTTTCATTTTTTGCTGCCTTTCTTTTTTTTCTTTACTTCTTGACTTTCTTTTCTGCCTTCTTGTTTCCTTCTTCTTTTTTTGCCTTTTCTTTTTTGCTTTCTTCCTTTTCCTCCTTTTCTTCTTTAATTTTTTGTTATGCTTCTTTCTTTTTTACCTTTTTTCCTTTTGATCACCTTTCTTGCCTTCTTTGTTTTCTTTGTACCTTCTTTCTTTTTTTCCTTCTTTCCTTCCTTCCTTCTTTCTTTCTTACCTTGTTTCCTTTTTTCTGCCCTGCTCTATTTCCTTCTTTTTCCTATCGTCCTTACTTTTTTTTACCTTCCTTCTTTTTTTGTTGCCTTCTTTTTTCTTTATATCTTCCCTTCTGTTTTGTATCATTTCATATTTTCTTTCTTTATTTTTTGCCTTTCTTTTTTCCTTTCTTATGTTCTTCTTTCTTCTATTCTCTGTTTTTCTATATTATTGCCTTTTTTCCCATTTTTTCCTGCTCTCTTTCTTTTTGCCTAATTTCCTTCCTTCCTTCGATTCTGCTATTTCTTGTATTGCCTTCCTTCTTTTCTTCTTTCTTTCTTTATTGCCTTCCTTCCCTTTCCTTCTTTCTTCTTTGGTTTCTTTCATTCCTTTTTTCTTTCTATATTTTTATTTCCTTTTTGCATTTTTTCTTGCCTTCTTTCTGTTTTTGCCTTGTTTCCTTTTCTATTCTCTTCTTTCTTTCCTTATTTTCTAATTCCATCTTCTCAGTGTCTTCTGAGAACCAGAAGAGTACAGTCCTTGCAAATGGTTTGAAGGATTCAGTGATCTGAGGTGATCTCCTTCCATCTAAGCATAATATAATGTATCTACCCCGGTTTATGGATGAATGAGTTCAGGAGGTGGAGGATGAAAGGTGCTGCCAAGAAATATTTTGTAATGTCTGGTGGTTTGAAGATGTGTTTATATTGCCAACTAAAACCTCTGAAGTTCCTATATTATACGGTGGAATGTTCTAGTGGGTGATACTACATCAAGGGCTCGGGCCATGACTGTACTCTCTTTGAAATTCTATAAAGCACTTTCACTAAAGTATGCTTCATTCAGTTGGTTGGTAAAAATCTCCATAAAGAAATTTGTGTGGCTACCACACTGTTAAGAATTAGCTCTAAAACCACAACAGTGTTCTTAACGATGCAAGCATAAAAACAGTGTTCACCTAACAAGACTTTTCAGGGATCAGAAAATATCCCTCAAGGTGATTGTTTTGCATGTCCAACAATAATCCCGAAGTAGTTTGCTTTCCTCACTGTTAGCAGCATTTGACCTTGATGGGCATCTGAATATGATCCTAAAAATCCGAAAATCTGCCAAAAATCATACATATGGATATTTTCTTTATGGCAGTTATCTCCTCTTCCCTGACATCATGATCTGCTTTCTTCTAGGCAGTCTGAAAAATCAGATGAATGATAGGAGTACGTGGAATGGAAATTATTGCACCTAACATAATAGACATCACCGCCACAATATCCAACACCGCTGGTGCTGGACTGGCCACATCTTTTCCTGCAAGAATAGACACACTGTCAGATGCATATTTAGGCAGAACTCTGGATTTGTTTAGAGGTAGGGGTGAAGCCACCAATCCCAACATGATGTTAGATGCTGCTTAAAATGGTGCTGACGCACCAGCAGCTGTGGATGGTATATCAGAGGTATTCGACAAGCAACTGAAAATCATAAGGACTGCTCCTTAAACTGCTTTTATTTGATGCTCCGAAGCCTTATAGAATAGAAAACTCATCTGTGTCTTCAATGTTTCCAAAATGGGAATTGAGTCTAAAGAGTAGGTGTATAAATGGCCTTCTCCCTCCCATTTTTGCCCCTTACTCAGGTGGGAGGATGAGGATGGGAATTTGGGCTTCTTGTGATGGTACCTTTTATGGTAAGGAGTTGTCTAACAACCAGATATTTAGATTATAGGCGCTTCAATGCGGCGAACATTTCCCCGCTGTGCGGGCGAATTCTACGCGTGCGCAAATCGAATGGCCCCCAGCCGTCCGACGCACACGCCCACCGTGATGTTAGACGGCCACCGAGGCACGGAAGAGGTTAATGATTCCTTACAGGAGGCCATGGAAAGCCATGTGTTCCTTGAAGTCCATTGGGCTAGGAGGACATATGCTTGGAAAAAAAAGCACAAAAAAAACCTAAAGTGAATGAAAATTGAAAAACCTGCTGGGACATATCTGACGTGTGGGGCACTCTTGCATCAACCAAATCTACTTGTCTTTTAATAACAGCATGTACATTGCAGACTTCATGGAACAGCTGTCCAGTTTCCATGTGTCACCCACCCACTGTTGTGGCTTTCTCAAAGTCAAGTGCTATGTTTAATGGTAAATTCACACTTCATGTTACAACATCCCTCAATGCCCTGACCTCTCTCTCTGCTATGAGGTTTGCATACCACTGATCGACACTATGGCCGAATTGCTGACTGCTGGCCGAATTTGCTGAGACTAAGAAAAACAACCACTGGCCAAGCCAATTGATCTGGAGTTAGCGGACAGCTTTTTCTCTTTCTGAATACTTGTTTTATTCTGTCATGGGTGTTGCCAAACTTTATTGTGGGGGAAGTTACCAGGCACTTGTCAATCTAAGAAGAAAAGAACATTTAAAACAAGACACACTGCCATAGTAATTCCCGCCACTCAAGGATGTGCTCCTTGTGACAGTATGCGGTCATATCAAATAGTATTGGCTAACAGCAGACCTAACAAAAGAGAAGGAAAAGGTTATATTAACCCCTCACTAATCAGAAAGGAAACTGGGAAAAATCTTAACTAGTAAAGTAAAATATGCCTCAGAGACATTAGTGTTGAACAAATACATTAAACGTTAGATCCTTTTGTTCAGAGATTAATTTGAAATGGAGTGAAACAATGAACTGAGGGGATTGGAAAGTGAGCTTACATTTAAATTAATTTGGCCTTCAAAATGACCCAAGGAACCTAATGACACGGGCATATTTACAAAAAGTGACGCATCTGTAGAGATGCGTCACTTTCCCTGCGCCACCCTGAGAAACCCTTACGCCACCATGGATGCGCCATATTTACAATACAGCGGACCATGGCGCAAGCATTGACAGATGCGTCAGAAATTCTGACGCATCTGTTGTCAAAAAAGTCATGCATTGCTGGAGTCGTGTCGCAAGCACGACGCAACTCCAGCAATGCATTGGGAGGCCTATCCTCATTGTGCTGCGTCACTCCTTACGCCTGCTCTAAGCAGGCGAAAGGTTTTGATCCAGTGGCTCCCTAGAAGTGGCGCTGTGAAATCTTGTAGATTTCACTGCATCACTCCAACAAGGCTTTTTTGCGAGGTAACGCTCACCCTGCATACATTTTACCTGATGCAGATATAATGTGACGCAGGGCTTTACAACGTGACGCATATCCCTAGATAAGGCACGTTGTAAATGGGCCGCATTTTTATGCCGCCGCTGCGTCACAAAAAGTGATGCAAAAGCGGTGCAAAAATGATGCAAGGGGATTGTAAATCTGCCCCACAGTGTCGAATTCCAGGGCTGTGGAACATGCATTGGGTACAACAGTGACGTTTTAAAATGAGTGAAGCTATGTGCCTCAAAGAAAATATTCCGCTCATCATTTACTCTTACAAGCTGGAAATAAATACGAATTTTTCCAGCGGTGCTGTTCCTTGTGGTTTAGCTATGCCGTATAAAAAAAGGTAGGTTTCTCATGGGGAAATGCCTAAAACAAGTTACGTTCACTATTTTGTAAACTGCTGTTCTCCCAACTTAAGTAAGGTGAAGCCTTTCCCATTTAGTCATATCTGAAATTGCGATTGGAAGCAAACATATCTTTAAGTTTAGCAAGAAAGGTTAAGACCCAATAATCTCGTCCAATTGGCTATTTTTGTTTCATTTAACATGAGACTTTGCAATACTACCCTATATTCAAGTCTTGCTCTATCGAAACTCGTCTGCATTTAATTAAACTATTCCATGAAACTGTTTTTGTTTTACTCCAGAAATCTAACTTAACCATCCACAAAAGTTTCGATTCAAATACAATGTCCACAATTTCTGAAGCTGATATTTTCATTCCATAGGCAGATGACTGATCTTTGAGTTGTGATGGAGGAAAACAATGGAGATTCTGTCAATATGAAGTGCTGCACTGGGCTAGCCTCAGGGAAGAGGGACATTGACATCTAAGGTGACATTTGCATAGATATTTTGATAAAGATGGTGAAGTATAGCAGCTCCATTAATAAAAATATTAATGTTTTCAACAGCCAATCGTACATTCACATGAGTTTTTAACTAAGAGAATATATTAGTTTACAACATTTAAGAACTACACTGAGCGTGAATTATAGGGAACATTTGGTGGATATGTTAATCTCCTATGTAGAATAAGAAAAACATTGAGAAGACAATGCCAAACTTCGATCGGACTTGCATACAAGGTGGAGCATTTGAGAAATATTCAGCATGAGTCAGAGAAACACACAGGCCGCTCCCTCAGCGTTTACCTTTGTTAACTCCTGTGCATTGGCAAGGTTATCCACGGCGATGGCAAGGAAGACGTTCAGCAGGGTGTCTGGCGAAGTTTAGGAAGTTACCAGAACGAGAAATCGAACTAAATCTAAAAAGAGAACGTTGGTCTAAAATGTCAACAGACTTAAGTAGTGCCAAAAGGCATGGTGGCAGCACAGAATGCAAGCGTGGTGAAAGGTGCTCCAAAACTAGAAGGCTCCTTCTAAAAGTACATTAATGACTTAATAACTGTGATTCTAAAGGGTCCCAGCACTGTCCTCATTTATCTCACCCAGCTAGGGTCAGGAAGGCACCAAGATTCCATTAACAAGTGTTAAATTCAGCCACATGAAGTGATGAACTTACAGCGCCTTGCTCAGGAAGGCAACAACAGCTCAACCTGCAAGTAGAACTTCAAGCGCCTTCCTTGTGACTCCCAGGGCTTCCCCAAAGCTAACCCCCCACCTACTTCACAAGATAGCAGGAACTGCCTTCCCCAGGGTAGAAGTGACATACCTTCCCAGTTAGCGACACACTGCCCCGTGCCCTATTGTGAAGCTTTTGAGGCTAACCACCCCATGCATGCGAGTGCTGTGTATTTTATTTATCCCCAGTGAGGCACTCAGAACTCCAGGAAGGGACATGCAGCCTTCTCCAGTTGGGACTCCCAGTCCCTTCCATTTAGTGAGTCTAAACCCCTACCGTAGTGTGCAGCACTCACGCACAAACTGCCTTTTGTGACACACTACCTCTTTGCCTGCAAGCCAGTTTATCACTCTTCAATGAGGTACTCGTTGCCCCTCAACCAGGAATAGATACATTGCCTCGAACGCGCTGGGATGCCTGGCTTCACCTTGGGGGTGCCCAGTAGGGGGCATCTCACAGGGAAAGCCAGGAAGGGTTCCACAGCGGTATACAGCGCCAGGATGCCTGAAAGGTGATAGTGCGCTTTACAAGTATACATACATTTACATTTACACACACTATTCGCCACTGTGGAGCTCACAGCCCATCCCCATGTATAGACTCACATTCCTTCTCTCGATCTGGACCTCACAAAAGCTCCCCACTTGAAATTCTCTCCAGTGTAAGGGACTCCGAGCCCATGATAAATGTGAGGTTTGCAGCCCAGCCCCACCCCGTGTCACATGAATTCAGGATTACCAGTAAACCACAGAAAACAGGCTCTGAAAAATGATTTTTTGAGAAAGGATACAGTTTCCAAACAAGGTGAGTACAATAAAGTAGATGGAAGACCACATGCCGGACCGGACCCCACCCTGTGAGCGAATCCCATTGTACATCACCTCATTCCAATCCTCCCCGGTCAGAATCTGTGAAAAGAAATAAAGAAAATATCAATCCTTGCACAAGAATAATCCGATGGTTGCAAACCTCCCATCTCTCTACAGCAAATGCCTTAAAAAATGTGGTGGACCCTCCATATTGCTGAGGTTAGAATCAGTGCTTGGTTTGTAACAGAATAAGTGACATGTCCCATACTTTTCAAACCCTTCCGGTGCTATTGAATGTCGGGGTTGTGGAATATCGAGGCTGCTTAGACTTGATTGCACCTCATGCCACTTTTACCCACCACTAGACACTTCCTGTTTATTTACATAATTCTTGCAGGTTCTTCTTCAACCTAGCTACCTACCTTTGCGAATGCGTATCCATCTTTCCCTTCCTACTTCTTTCCCCTTTTTTGTTTTTGTGTCTCTTGCTAAGGACCACAGTTGGTTAAGGAAAAATAAGTGCTGGTCCCTAAAAATCACTGCAACCACCCACATTAAGCAAAGACTGGAATAAGCAGCGGTTACTATGCAATTGCCAGGGCTGGAAAAAATAACATCTATGGTAGCGTCATAGATGGACAAAGGGAACCTCCCTGCATTGCCAAGACTTTGGGAAACAACTGCAACAACAAGATGAATGATGGAATGCTTGCATTAATCTCAGCCACTGGCAATAACTGAAGCTGCATTCCAGTCCATCATTTTTTGCCCACCACGCCAAAGTAGACAAAGGCCCATCTTATGCAAATCAGCACCAACCCTGCTCCTCATGGTAACAGTCCATCCCAAACCTTAAGGTGAGGCCTCCTCCAGAAAGGACCACAAGCAATCCCAGACCCGTTTTGACTTTCTTAGGCCTCATCAGTGTGGTGTAGCTTGGAACATATTGGAACAATGAGCAGCGGAACCACATCGTTTCTTACCCATCACACTTAGAGTATAAACTGCAACAACAACAAGGTGATATATTTAATGCTTAAACTAAGTTCAGCCAATGTCAATCGCTCGAGCCACATTCCAATCCATTGTTTTTCACCCACCATGCCACTCAAGATAGTGGCTGAGATTATTCACGAATTCCATCCATCACCTTATTATTTCTGCAGTTTTCACCCTAATTGCGATGGATTTACCTATCGGTGGGTCCCATCCTCACTGTGACATAGGATTTAAGCTATACCTCACTGATGAGCCCAAAGTACATCGGAACAGGTCTGAGGTTGCTTGTTGTCACTTTTCGGTGGGCCTAACCTGATGGTTCAAGTCAACTGTTCCAGTGAGGAGTTTTTGTGACACTAATTTGCATAAGGTGGGCCTTTGTCACGAGTGGCATGGTGGGTGGAAAACAATGGACTGAAATGCGGCTCAAACTATTCCCAGTGGCTGAGATTAATTCAAGCATTCCATCCATCACTTTGTTGTTGCAGCTTATGCTCTAAGTGCAATGGGTATGCCCAGATGTGGCTCCTGTGCTCACCATGCCATAGGACCAAAGCTATATCTCATTGCTGTAGATAGGTAAGTATGTCGAAACCGGTCTAGGGTTGCTTGTGATCCCTTTTTGAGGGGAACTGCCCTGGCAGTTTGGGGAAGACTGTTCCCATGAGGAGCAGGGTCGGTACTGATTAGCATAAGGCAGACCTTTGTCAAGCTCAATCAATCTAATCTCACTTATAGACTCTTCAGAGATGATACCAAAACTGGAATCTCAATATTTCTCTCAATCTCAATCTCTCCCTCAATCTAAATCTCTCTCCCTCCCCTTCCTCCCTCCCACCCCCATTTGCCTCGAGTGCTTACTGAAATAAAATTCAGGAGAGCTAGAGACAGAGGCAGCAGAAATCAACCTTCAAAATCCAGTCTCCAACAGCTCCAACCCCTGGAGAAATGCCTTAAGGAATATATGGCCAGTCCGGCCCTGTACCATAGCATTTAAAATGGAGATGCAGACCAAACCTTCTCTAATCACACAAAAAATACTGCAACTGCTTTAAACACTTCCTATGGTAAAGAGCCATTTGCCGTCTCTTGGTAATGGACTGATGCAGGGAGAAAATCCAAATGACTTCGCCTTCGGAAGTCTACAGATATGACTATAATTTCCAGGGCAACAACTACAAAGTCACACCAGGCCTGTCAACATTAGGCTGGACTTACAAATTCTGGAGAAGTTTACACTTTAAGGGCCTGCGAATGAAAAATGCTCCCCCTTGGGATAAGCATATTGTTTCGAATTTCAAGGATGTGCTTGGTGCATTAAGGAACGGAGGGTGATGGTGAAGCATGATACCTTATTACTGAAGATATGGCAGTAACCCTGAATTGCAATAGGAATTTTTCTGTGTAGACTAGCAAAGCTCCACTTAACAAACACAAAAAAGTGCTTTTAGACTTAGAATAAAAATCTTCATACACCGAGGCTGCCATATGGTATTGACAGTCCATGTACCAACAATGAACTTGAGGAAATTGCTCCTCGTTTGATTCTTTCTAGTACTATCGCCAATTTATCAGCAGGACTGCATTAACATCATGATTAGGAATTACATTTGTGTGTAATTAAAAAGAAGTAAAACATCTGTCCAGCCCTGGGCAGATGGTATACCCATCAACAAGGAGGTAAGTCATCATTGTCTGTGTCAAAAGCTGTCCCTCTATTTGTCTTGTGAAGTTCTGGAAAAATACCTTACCTGGAACACTGTCATAATGGCTGCAGGAAAAGTGTCAAAGTTGGCAGAGGGAGTCCCATCTCTAAAGTTAAACCTGAAACAAATTAGAAGATAATAGATTAGAAGAAAGAAAGTTTAGGTTTAGGAGTTATTTTCCAAAACTTCACCACTTAGGCTAAAATGTTCCAAATATTATGGATTATAAATCCACAATCCCTTGCAGGGTGAACCACAAAAAGCCACTAAACTAATCTGTGCTTAACCCTGGGTAGCTTGGCACAAAACTCAGTCATGCTTAACTTAGAGGCAATGTGTAAAGTATTTATGCAGCACACAAACAGTAATACAGTGAAAACGCAACAAAAGAAAAAATCCCATATAAATGTAGAAAAATAGAGTAAGTTTGATACATTATTTGACACCAAAACAACAAAAATCCAATCAGTAGAACTGGAGTTTCAAACTTTAAAATGTTTTTAATAAAAACTAGCACCTAAATGATCAAAGCGCCAACCGTGGACATCTAGTCATGCGAGACCATGTCAATGTTGAAAAAGATGGCTGACCGCGATGGAGCATGGTTGAGCCTAGCCAGCGCTAACCTTTGGACTTAGATTCTGAGAAAAAATGTCAGAGAAGGTAAAGTTCAATGGGGCAAGGCTGTAGGAGGGGTCCGAAGAGGATGCTGGATGGTCTTGGGTCGAAGCACAGTGAAGATTTCAATGTTTGGACTTAGTTGTCGATAAGGAAGTTGAAAATCTACAGTGAGACAAGGCAGAGGGCTGTAACCGAGGATAATTCCACAAGGTGGGATTCCCCTTTGGCGAAGGACTGCTGAAGAGGTTTTGCTGCTGCAGAGAAGAACATAGTGGGAGGAGCGGCAAAGTCAATCCTATAGGTGAGGAACCTTGGGCGCATAGGCGAGAAGGTTGTTCCCAGTCTCCTCCTGGTTCTCAGAGCACTTTTGAGACAAGATAAGCCTTAGTCCTCAGTTTTATATTGTGGTTATCCTGGCACCTTTAGCACCACTTCTAAGGGTACAGGATTGGAGGGGCACCACTGAGAGGGTCAGGACTCGTGTAGGCTGGGTGCAGGTTCAAAATGGAGGAAGCTTTGTGTGTCCCTGTGACTCTGAGCAGGAGGCGAGCAAACCAGCCCTTGTGAGTCACACTGGAGGTCCTAGGACAGTTGAAGAACCAGTCCTTGTACCCAGGTAGAAGACATCTTAACAGCAGAGCAACAAGGTAGCAACCCGGCAAGGCAGAGCAGCATTTCATCAGAGTGGCAGTAATCCCAGCAGCACAGCAGTCCTTCTTCCTGGCAGAGGATCGACACGTCCAAAAGTGAACTGAAGAGTTGGAGTCTGAGGTCCCCTTTTTATACCCTGGTGTCCTTGTCTGGAAGCTCGGAGAAACTTCTAGACAGTGGCTTTGAAGTGCATGAAATATTCTGCCTCCCCTGCCCTGGCTCTAAACTGGCCGTAGTGACAATGTGGGGTCATTTAGTTGTTTGTGTGGATGTAGAGAACACCCTATTCAGTTGCAAGTGGGGCTGGGCTCAGCTCCTCCCTCCATCCTGCCACCAAATGGTCCATTGAGGCACACCTAATCCCTCTATTGTGTGGCTGTTGTGGGAGTAATTCACAAGTCTATCAGTTGCACCCAGTCATGTTACCCAAGACAACAGGCACCAAAGGGCTAAGGGAAGAAACATTTCAACTTTCTTAAAGGGCATTTTCAAAATTGTAATGAAAAATCTGACTTTACCATTAAAGAGGGTGTATCATTACAATTTCATTAAAAAAAATTATATAGCTACCTGCTCCCAATTGGAAATTACAGCTTATTAAATGTAATAAGGCATCTCCAATGTTATATTATGGGTGGGGTAGGCGTCACAGTACTGAAAAACTAATTTAGGAGTTTTTCACTACCAGGACATGTACACCTGAAAAATACATGTCTAACCTTTTAATTACACAGCACCCTGCTTTAGAATCTACAGAATGCCTACATTAGGGGGGGCTTATGTGCAATAAAAGGGGAGTTTAAGGCTTGTCAAGGGGGTTTTGATGCCAGCTCGACATGGCAGTTTAACACTGCATTCAGGTAGCAATGGCAGGCCTGTGACATGTTCTAAAGGGTTACCTAAGTGTGTGGCGCAATAAGTGCTGCAGGTCCCCTAGTAGCATTTATTTACAGGCCCTGTGCATATAGTATCCGACTCTACAAGGGACCTACTGGAAAATAAATATATGCCAATTGGGTATAAGACAATTTAACCATGTTTTAGGGAGCGAGCACAAGCAATTTAGCACTGGGTAGCAGTGGTAGAGTGTAGAGTCCTAAGGCCAACAAAAATGAATTCAGCAAAAAGTGGAGGGAAAAAGGAAAAAAGTTTGGGGAAGACCCTGCAGAGAGGGCCAGGTCCAATAGGCTTTCATAGAGTGCATCTATCGTTTAGACCAGATTCTAAATCTGGTAACTCACTGCTATAAAGTAGCAACACAAAACTAATTACTCTCTATTTACTGTCATAAAGGCCTTCCACAGCAGGCTGCCAAGGCTTATAGCTGCTTGTCTGCTTTGACTGAAAGTAGAAAGCACAGCTGCAGGAGAGGGAAGGAAAGTAGGACAGGTGGTTGGGGTTGGTTAAGTGTGGCACGTTTTCCACATTTGGTTCAGTAAAGAGCGGCCATATTATGTATGGCCCCCCCAATTTCACCTCTGCTTCTGCGCAGCAGTTGAGAGCAGGGGCATATGATTTTGGGAGCCATACATAGCATAACATTATAGATGGGTAAAAAGTGAATTACAGGTTGTTTTTCACCTCTGGGTTCTGAGTGACATCATAGAAAACTTGAGTTTAGCTCTTGTCTATTTGATGTCACGTTAGAACCTCTCGGTGAAAAACATTCACTGTTATCCATTAAGAATTTTATATGCCTTGCTTTTGAAAAAGTAACGTGATTAATAACCTTGAGTGAAGCCCTGGCAATGTTCCTATCTGGGACTCTGTTTAATATGCAATGTTATTCCCTAACCCTGCATGAGCAACAATGGTTGTCCTGAAATGAGGCTCTTTGAAACAAACATATGACTAATATGCTGCAATTTATAGAACGTCTTAATCTAGGCTCTTTCAGAGGGTGTTTTTCTTACACTGACGATGTGCTGCTGCAAGGAATTCGGGTTTCTGGGGACTCTCTTTATGAAACCTATCAGCTAAACTGATGGAAGCGAGAATGTCATGGAATGGATCTTCTTCATAGATAATGTTACAATAAGTGTACATTGCAACATATTAACTACTCTACCGTATTTTTGAATTGCAGATGTTCGTTCACATGTGAATGAGTCAGTAATATGGAAATTGTGCCATTACTTGCCTGCTTTAACCCCTTCCCTGTGGGGGGTTTTCACCTCCTGTGCAGGGGGAAGGGGGCCGCGCGCGGCCTGGCTGGTGATGAGCTCACCTCGTCATGAGGCACAGCAGAGCTGCACTCATGACGAGTTGAGCTCGTCACGACCACACCTGTTTTTCGAACGTTTAGCACAGCGGGGGAATTGATCCCCGCGTGCGAACGTTCCAACGGCCGTGACAAGCTCAGCTCGTCATGAGTGCAGCTCAACCGTGCCCCATGACGGGCTCAGCTCGTCATTAGCACGCAACGGGTTAATAAGTATTTATAAGTGAGGAGTGATATAATTATGCTTCCTGCTGGACACCCCTGCTGCCAAGGTAAGAACTTGTGATTTGTCACTGTACAGCCACGTTTGCACGACCTAGGAGCATAACCTATCTGGCAAAGGAGTAAGGCACACCAGGCACTGGAAGCATATGCTGGCTTGCCTTTTGTAATGCATTTTGGAAGTTGTAGTGCTGCATTTTTGGTAGGAACAACACAGCTACTAGCCCCAGAATGGAAAGAAAAACCAAAAGCGGAATTAGCTATTAAAATCAGGAGCAGATTAGAGGTAAGTGGAGACCCACAGAATGTAAGGCATCACATTTGATAAAGTGTACTGTTAAAGGATACAACTAATGCTGACACTGAGGCCTTGCATGGTAGGGAAGAATCCCACTGATTCCTGTACATGATTTCCATTACTTACCTGCCCCCATACAGCTGCATCCCCAGGAGGGCAAATACTACAATGAAGAGGAAAAGAAGAAAAAGCAGACTGATGATGGACTTCATTGAATTCATCAAGGACACCACCAGATTCCTCAGGGAGGCCCAGTACCTAAAAAAGTCAGAAAATGGTTACTGTTGGGATCTTAGACCATAGGTTGTGTGTTTTACTATCAACAACAGACAAAAGTAGATATGGGAGAAATTCGAGTAGAGGGTAAGAAAGCACATATGCAGTGTCCATCAGCAATTCTTTGTTTGGTAAAGAAAAGAATGAACCAGTGATGAGGGATGACAAATGAGAAAGGCAGGGCACAAAGGAAATCTGATCTGTTAAAAGGGAGGGAACGGAGTTGAGATTGTACCTGCATTGATTGATGTCAGCGAACTACAGGCATTTTTGTTGAAGGGGTGGAGCTTGCATGTGTGATGTTGAACAACAGTGGATTTCTGTGTCAGTGTTGGAGTAAAATGTGTTATAGAAATCGTTTTTAAAGGCAGTTGTACATTTTCGAGTGCTATGATTCTGCACAGGTTTCATTCTTTTTTTTCTTGCTCCCTTCTCCCTATGTAGGGGTAGGGGAAACCACTCCCTTGACCTGAAGTTGAATATATTTAGGTGTTGGATGGAATGCTTGAATTAATCTCAGCGACTAACAATCACTCAGACTGTTACCAAACACTCTAATTACTTTCAAACTCCTACCTCCAACTTTTCTGCGAGGAATACCGAAATTTAAAGGAGGACAGAATAATTTAGTTTTGGGTTAGTTGTCTACTCTTGGCAGACCAGCTCTAGTAAAAGAACACCTCTTCCCATACCAAGGGCCTATGCTAAGGCTTTGTTTACTATAGGAAAGGCTGATATAGATCAATTATTCAATTTGAACAGGAGTATTTAGGGGATGCACTAAAAACCCTATATTTGTGACTGAAACATAGTATAGCTACCAACTTTTGCTTGAGAAATGTATCTATGAAGAAATACAACTTTCCAGTAATTACTCTTAAAGGCACTGAGATCCTGGTTACTGACCTGCACTGCCTTGTGACCTAACACCAGTACTTTTCTGCAATGTAGCGTTATGCCTAATACGTATCTCTGTTTTGTAATAAGCATTGTGTGTCATTCAAAGTATGCAATTGCACTTTTTGTATTCTTTGGGACACACAATAATTCAAATTTGTTATGAGAGAGAAGCTGTAAACTGGTAATGACAAATCAGTAACTTTTTAATTGGAGCTACGAAGCCCAACGATCTGTGGTGACGTTGTCTGTGAAATAATTCACAGGCAGGCACAAGCCTAACCTTTCACACAGAAGTGTCTGGCTCTCTAACGATAGAAGATGATGAATATAATGAGTCTCTGGCCTCAGAGTCATACTTGGATCTACATACAAGTTGGTAAGGTAGAGCTTTGGCTTACTTTGTTATCTTGAAAATTCTTAGAAGTCGAAGGGCTCGCAGGACACTGATCCCAAAGGACGTCCCAGGTCTGAAAAATGCCCAGACCACTTCAAAGATGCTTCCCACGGTGACCTAGAGTATGAAAAGATGTCAAACAACGAATGTAAGTAAAGTGATACTCTGAGGCAAAGATGTGCTGTTGCTGACTACACTTCTGATTCTTGCAACCAGTGAGCGGGCAGCTGCGTGGTATTACTAGTGCATTTGGTGTAGAACCTCAGGTTAGGCTCCCTATCAATACGGCACGCGGTGTGCATCTTGCTGCATGAACCAATGGAGGGATAGGCTCCCTGTCACTGCCGCACTGGGTGAAATTTCTACAGCAAGAAAGGCTCACTGTCACTAGGGGAATGGGGCAATCTTGCTGCCTGAGACCTTGGAAATGTACAACTCCCTGTCAATACTTTGGTTGGTGCACGTCCAGCAACTGGTAGTCTTTGAAGATGTAAGGCACTGTGTCACTATTGTGCTGCATGCAAGTCCTGCAGCATCTTGGTGATGTAAGACTTCCCATCAATAATGTGCGCCGTCTGGTGTGAGTCCATGTGCATTAAGACTACCTGATTGCAGGGCTCTCTGTTACTTGTGTGTATTGTTGAGTGTGAGATCCATTCTATCAAACACTAACACTGCATTGCTCCATTCCTTATGTACTTTTTTTGGTGTGGCCTTGTTACCTTCAGATATTTGTGTCATGGAGGCCAGCATCCATTTGGACCCTTACAAAGTCATCCCCTTTTTCCTTAGTGAGTGAGCATGACTGGGTATGCGTACTGTAAATTATGCAAACTTATAAGTCACGTGCTCTGCTGAGTGAGGGCCTTGTTGCCTTTAGACCCTCTAAATGTGAGGGCCTGCCACTAGTGTACCAACTTTAGTGCACATAAGGGTGCTTCCAGGCCAGTAGATTGAGAGGTCTCTAGCCTCTAGTGTGCATGCCTGAGTGTTACTGCCATTGGAAATTGGGAACCATATTCACAGTCCTTCCTCCATCCTGTTTATGGCTAGAGATGAGTTATTTTGCCCTACACTCAGAATCGGAGTTCTTGCTCTATCCTATCAAGTCACTTTTGTGCATACTGAAGGCCAGTGGAATTGAAAAACAATCAAATTCAGAGTTCTTCCTCTGCTCTCCCTATGCCCCTATTGTACAATGTTGGGTGCGCGTTTCATTGCCTTCAGTCCCACATATTATAAGGCTACGAATCAGTAGATGTGAGTCCTTTTGTTTTCACCCTCCACTTTACATACCCCACAGTCGAAGCAGTTGAAAGAAGAGTGGAAGTAGAGGCGAGGCCCCATTCCATACATCTTAAAGGCCATCTCCAGGAGGAAAAGCCCCAGGAACAAGAACTCTGCATAGTCTGAAAAAGATGGGATGCCAAGTTAAATCTCGAAGAGTGGGCACGCGTTTTGCACTTTAGCACATTTAGAAAAACATGCACATCTTGTATACATAGCAACCACAGGAGGATGATGGACGGAACGCTGAAACGTTTCAGACACTCACCCCCAGTCACAGATCTGGGATGAACCCATCATCATTCTTTAGCTCAATCCGCCACCCCAGTTCAGACCCAGCCAAATGCAAACCAGTCTTGACCCTGTTCCTTATGGGAACAGTCCAGCCTGCACTGCTAAACCAGGTCTTCACTGGACTGGAAACAAGCATCCTGGAACCAGTTTCGGCATAACACCCCTCATCAGCCAGGCTAGTTTGAATCCAGGGCAAAATGATCAAGGGACCCACGTCTGGGAATACCCTGCCAATCTAGGGCAAACAAAGCAATCACACAGAGATGATGGACGGTGCCCTGAAACTTTTCAGACACTCACCCCCAGTCATGGATTTGGTTTGAATCCATCATCATTCTTTAGCGCACTTCGCCACCCCAGTTCAGACCCAGCCATACGCAATCAATCAGCAGAGTAAGGCAAGGCAGCGTCTTGTGCTGCTTTGTTTTACTCCATTTCGCTGAGGCCATGCAAAGCCACTTTACATGGTCTTGAGTAGCTACAAAAATATACAGTAACATAGTACAATTGCTGTGCTGCATCACTTTGCCCTGGGTAGGTGCTCCATGGGTATTGCGTGGGTGTTCCAACCCAACTTCAATGATTTCTGACACATTCCCAGATTTAGAAAAGTTTGTAAACCTGGGAATGCGACAAAAAGATATGCCTTCCCAAGAGAGGAGTAATGAGCAGAAATATATTTTTCCTTTGCAGCACATATAGAAAGAGGAAAAAGCATCTCAGGATTGTTGTGCAGGAAGATGCTCATACACAACCCTGCCTACAACACAGAAATCCTTTTACCATGTTGCAAGGGTGCCTGCGTTGGCACTAGCTTGCAAAATGGCAACGGTGCAAGGAAAAAGACAGGAATGCACCGTATTGGACAAATATGGCGCTTTCCTAACCCTTTCCCTGTGACGCAGTACAGCGCAGCAACGTTACCTGCTGCACTGCCCTGTGCCAAAACTGTTATAAATATGCCCCTACAAGTTTAACAGGTATTACTTAAATCTACCCTTGGATCCAAAACACAGGCAGTCGGGAGACGACGCTACAGCAATAATATAACACAGTCTCCTGGGAAGGGAGTGTACCTGTGTCTGGGACGTCAGGGTTCACTTAAAGTCATTTGCTTACCAGCAGTTTGTTCATTCACTGAACCTTATACTTGCCCTGCTGGTGCCAAAGATTCATTTATTCTAGCCTGCAGCTGTTATTGGATGAATTAGGAGATTCAGCTGATCATACAAAGTGGGTTCCGTGACCAAGAGAAACAAACTGAAAACATAGACTTGTATAGCAATTGAAAGTATAAACTAGATATCTGCCTACAAAACTTACCAAGTACTCAGGCAGACTCATTCTCCAAGGGTTGTACGACAGAGATAATTTACAATTATAACTTCAAAGCATATTATGAGGCAAACACTTGGCAGCAGATGTAGGTGCATGCCAACATTCTTGTACTGAGGAGTGTATGTGTTGAATATTTTGGCAGTGTATTTTTTCAGTAAAATCTTTCACATGAATCCACCCACGTCGCCTGAACTTAATTTCTGTATGGCAGATAGAGAAACGACACTTTGCTAGGACATGCACAGACATGCTTATTCCTCAGAGCCATAAGAACCGTGATATACTCTGCCAGATTGCTAACGGAGCAGTATTACTGGCTGGAGAAAGCCCTGCAACTCACAAAACAAATATAGTGAACTTTCTAAAATGAGTTTGCATGAGCGCCTAAATATATTTCTGCTCAAACACTGAATCACAGAATCGATATTTATTTTACAAGCTTCAAATAACGATCAAGAAAATGCATCATTTAAAAAGTGCAGGAATGTGCCACATTTACATGAATACGATGCATTCTTGTACTGACCCCGGCTCCTGTGCTAAAAGAGCAACCTAGCACCAATGCAGGCACCCTTGCGCCTTGTTGCAAGGGTGCCTGCATTGCAGGGATGGCTGATTTTGTGCAGGAAGGGATACATTTCAGCACAAAATCAATCAATAGAGGCGATTTCCTTCTATGTGTGCTGCACAACGCATAGAAATAGTAAAAACTAGGAGAAATAGGAATATTGATCCCTCACGCCTCCCCGGGGGTGGTGTTACAATCTGACGCATTCCCAGGTTTACGAATCCTGGTAAATATGGGAATGCAAAGCAATACCAAAGGGGATTGTTAAACAATGCACGCACTTACCCCAGTCAACTGATTTGGGTTTAATCCATCATCATTCTTTAGCTCACTCCACCACCCCAGTTCAGACATGGCCATATGCAAATCAGTCAGACCCTGTGCCTCATGGGAACAGTCCAGCCCGAAATGCCGGTCCCAGGATGCTTGATTCCAGTCCAGGGAAGACATGGCTTGGCAGTTCGGGCTGGACTGTTCCCATGAGGCACAGGGTCAGACTGATTTCCATATGGCCAGGTGTAGGAAGGTAGATCCCTGACTATGGTTGCCCCCAACTTTTTGCCTGGTGTTTTGCTGGTTTTCTGACTTAGTTGACCTGGGGCCCTGCTAATCAGGACCCCAGGCCCACTGCTCTCTCTGTTAAAATGGATTCCATGTACCCTAGGTACATATCCAATTGGCACTGGGCCCTCTCCAAGTCCCTGTACCCAGGGCTGAGGTGCACCCAGAAGTCTCCCAGGGGCTGAAGCATGTATTATGCCACCCCTGGGCTGACTAACTAAACTGACACAACTGGCTGCATGACAGCTGGGGCAAGGTGGTGTACTCACCCTTTGCTTTAGATATAGTATACCTATATCTAACCCTAAAATGGACACACAGATCTCCTATCAGTCACTCCTATGGCAGGCCTTAACAATCCTGAAGGCAGAGTGCTTGGAATCGTGTGAGATGGTGCTCTGGCATGAGCTGAGCCTGTCTGCGGCTTTCGGGATCTATCCCTTAGCCGTTTCCATGATATCGCATACCATATACTCTTAAGTGCATTATAATCCTCGCGGTTATATGCCAACTCTGGTATCGCTTTATCAAAACATGTCGAGTAAGGTGTCATACGAATTGGAATACTAACCCCTCGCCAATTCTGGCGACGGGGTTAGCATTCCACCCTTCTAGAGGGACACGACATGTATGTAACCTGTAACCCCGGTTAAAGTCAGACAGAGCCTTAGCATCCACAAAATGGATGCTGCCACCGAGACACAAGTCTGCCCTCCTGCTGCTGGGAGTCCTCCCAGAGCAGGAGATAAGGACAAAGGGTTTCCTGCCAGGGGCGGTGCCAGCACCGTCCCAGACAGGATTTTGTGTATTCCAGGTAGGCAGGGCTACAGAGGAAGGTGACTGCAAGTGGCACCCCGGTGCTCACTGTGCATAGGCCGGCTGAAACCAGTTCCAGGGGCACTCCAGCCCCTGGCCTGGGGAAAGCCCGCCAAAGGAGAGGGGTGTAACCACCCCCCTCCTGGTCCCACCCATAGGGCAGGACTTAGTCGCGTGCCAGCCCCCTTTTCCCAGATAAAGGTAGGAGCAGGCCCCCTTCCAAATTAGATCATCTTTGGAATCAAGACACGACTTTCTACGAAAGGACTTCAAGATTTCCTTCTTCAAGATTCTCCCTTGTGGCTAAGGAGTAGTCACCCTGCATCCGCAGGCACCATCAAGAACACTGCGGTCTGCTGCACGTCCTTCCTCCGGAATCCGACTGCCCAGCTCGACGAGAACCGGCTTCCCTGACACCTCTGACCTCTACCCACCTCTACAGCCCAGCTGAGAACCGTGGGTGCGACGAGACCTCGAGGGACCGGCCATCTGCAAGACTGCACGACTTCTGCACAGCAAGCCCGCCGAGTAATTTCCTGGTGAGTGCTTTGGGGTCCGAGAAGCCCCGACCCTGAGCAGCTCCAGCACCGAAGAGCAGCCCCCCAGCATCTCCACGATCGGCGTGGGGCCCTTCTGCTTTTTGCTGCTCACCGCGTTGTTTGGCTACTAGCCCGCTGGCTTGTGGCCTTCTGAACGACGCCCGACGACATCACTGCTGCTGGTCTGGTTGCTCCAGACTGGCCCTTGCTCCCTTCCCGAAGAGGAGCACCCCGGACCCTCCTGGTCCACTCCAGACGCCATTTTGAGTCCACCGCGTGGGCTTGAATTAGCCAAGGCTTGTTGCCCAATCCTGGGTAACTTCAACGCCGACAGCTTCATCCATCGTGGGACAGCTCGCCTCTCCATCCTGGTCGCCGACAACGCCTCCTGGTCCGCGAGATCTGCAGAGCCAGCGTCGCCCACTCACCTAGTCGAGGTGACTACCATCCGGTGCCCTCCTGGTGCCCACTGACTACTGGCTAGTAGTCACGAACTTGGTCCCCTCTGCTTTCAGGTATCGTCCTTCTTCCAGATCCAGGCTTGGATCAACTCGAACAATCTTCACTGGTCGCCTGCCAGCATCTTTCTTCCAGGCTCCTGGTCCGGCAACGAGGATTCCCGACGTCTTTTGAGACCTATGCAGCTGCAGCCCCTGGGCTAGGTAACTTCGGCATTTCGGTGCCCCAGCATAGCCTCACTATCCAAGGGTCAGGATCCACTGTCGTTTTCTCCCTACCAGGTCGGGTTCGCCCGTGAACACTAACTTTGCCTTTACTAGCTTCCATAGACTTTGTCCCGCATCCCGCGTGAGAGTGCACACTCTGCACCCGAGTCCCCTAGGCCCCCTAGAAGTAATCTAACGATTCCCTAGTCAAGTCCTAGCGATTCCAAAGCCTATTAGTACTGTACTTACCTGCTAGTAATTTCGCATTCCAGTTTTAGAGTATATGGTTTTTCGTGCCCCTCGGGCATTTGTGTATACTGTGCTAACTTAAGTATTTTCGTAAGAGTTTTGTTGTGTGCCTAGCACCCTGTCCTCATAAAGAGTACAGGGTTGTTGTGATTCTAATAAATACACTGTTTATTTTCATAACACTTGTGTGGTGTCCTTTCACTGGGTGTTCAAGGGGTAATGTGATGGTAAAACAGCTGGCTTAACACGCCCTCTAGAGTCTTAGCCTTAGACTGCTCGTATCCATGCTACTAGGATAGCTGGTCTATAAGGTTGACTTACAACCAATCATCAATAAGGGTTGTTTGGACTGATATATAGTGATCACTAGAATAGTGAACACTGCACATCAGGCCAACTTCTCACATTGGTGAGCAGAGGTTGGGATTTGAGCTTGCTGTTGTTTTACCACACATATCCTAAGAATATCTTGTGAAAGATCACATAAGTACTGAGGTACATATAACTTAGCTTAGAATACTCTGAGTTCTACTGAACCAGCTGTTGTAGCTCCTAGGGCCTAGCACACCCTAAACTACAACTCTAGCAAGGGATCAGTAGGCAAACATATAGTGTAGGTAAGTGCAATCAATCAATCAATCAATCAGTGACACTTATAGAGCGCGCTACATACCCGTAGGGTCTCAAGGCGCTTGGGGGAGGGGGGGGTGCCGCTACTGCTCGAACAGCCAGGTCTTCAGCTTCTTCCTGAAGGAGAGGTGGTCTTGGGTCAGGCGCAGGTCGGTCGGGAGGGAGTTCCAGGTCTTGGCGGCCAGGTAGGAGAAGGACCTTCCTCCTGTAGTTGCTCTTCGGATGCGGGGGACGGCGGCGAGGGCGTGGTTGGCTGACCGGAGGTGGCGTTTGGGAGCGTAGAAGTTGATCCGGCTGTTGAGGTAGCTCGGGCCTTGGTCGTGTAGGGCTTTGTGTGCGTGGGTGAGGAGGCGGAAGGTGATTCTTTTGTTGACGGGGAGCCAGTGGAGGTCTCTCAGATGTCCGGAGATGTGGCTGTGTCGTGGGATGTCGAGGACGAGTCTGGCTGAGGCGTTCTGGATCCGCTGGAGTCTCTTCTGGAGCTTGGCGGTGGTACCGGCGTAGAGGGCGTTGCCGTAGTCCAGTCGGCTAGTGACGAGGGCCTGGGTGACGGTCTTCCTGGTCTCGGTGGGGATCCACCAGAAGATCTTCCGTAGCATGCGTAGGATGTTGAAGCAAGCCGAGGAGACGTTGTTGACTTGCCTGGTCATGGAGAGGGAGGAGTCCAGGATGAAGCCCAGGTTGCGTGCGTGGTCCGTTGGTTTGGGTGCGGTGCCCAGGGCGGGAGGCCACCAGGAGTCGTCCCAGGCGGAGGGTGAGGAGCCCAGGATGAGGACCTCCGTCTTGTCCGAGTTCAGTTTCAGGCGGCTGGTCGTCATCCACTCGGCTACCTCTCTCATCCCCTCGTGTAGGCTGGCTCTGGCGGTGGCGGGGTCGTTGGTCAGGGAGAGGATCAGCTGGGTGTCGTCGGCGTAGGAGATTATGCTGAGGTTGTGTTGGCGTGCGATGGCCGCGAGGGGGCTCATGTAGACGTTGAAGAGGGTGGGGCTCAGAGAGGATCCTTGAGGGACGCCGCAGATGACTTTGGAGGCCTCTGACTTGTACGGTGGTAGGCGGACTCTCTGTGTTCTTCCGTCGAGGAAGGAGATGATCCATTCCAGCGCCTTGTCCCGGATTCCGACGTTGCTGAGGCGCTGTACTAGGGTGCGGTGGCAGACAGTGTCGAATGCCGCGGAGAGGTCTAGGAGGATGAGGGCCGCTGTTTCTCCGTTGTCCATCAGGGCTCGGATGTCATCGGTGGCGGCGATGAGGGCGGTCTCGGTGCTGTGATTGGCTCGGAAGCCGGACTGTGAGGGGTCGAGGGATCCATTCGTCTCGAGGAAGGCGGCCATCTGCTTGTTGACGGTCTTCTCGATGACTTTGGCTGGAAACGGGAGGAGCGAGATGGGGCGGTAGTTCTTGAGTTCGGTGGGGTCCGCTGTAGGTTTCTTGAGTAGAGCGCTGAGTTCGGCGTGCTTCCAGCTCTCAGGGAAGGTGGCGGTGTCGAAGGATGTGTTGATGATGTCTCGCAGGTGGGGTGCGATGACAGCGTCGGCCTTGTTGAAGACGTGGTGAGGGCAGGGGTCGGTCGGTGATCCGGAGTGGATGGAGTTCATCGTGCGGATGGTGTCTTCGGTGCTGATCGGGGTCCAGGCGTGGAGGGTGGTGGTGGGGGGTGGTTGTTCGGTCCTGGTGTGCGTTGGTTGTTTGTTGAAGCTGTTGTGTATGTCCGCGATCTTGTTGTGGAAGTAGGAAGCGAGGGAGTCGCAGAGGTCTTGCGATGGGGTGATGTCGTTGTTTCCCGCGCTGGGGTTGGAAAGCTCTTTCACGATGTTGAAGAGTTCCTTGCTGTTGTGTGCGTTGTTGTCCAGCCGGTCCTTGAAAGCAGTTTTCTTGGCGGCGCGGATCAGCTGGTGGTGCTTCCGAGTGGCCAGTTTGAGGGTGGTCCTGTTGTCCGGTGTAGGTTCCCTTCTCCAGACTTTCTCGAGGGCTCGGCAGTTCTTCTTGGAGCTCTTGAGTTCGTCGGTGAACCATGGGGCTTTCTTGCTGCCGGGTCTGCTGGGCGGGGTCCTCAGCGGGGCGAGCTCGTCCGCGCAGATGCTGATCCACTTCGTGAGGTTCTCGGCGGCCTGGCTGGGGTTCGCTGAGCTGGCAGGAGGGTGTTGGCTCAGGGTGGTGTCGAGCTGGTCTGCTGTGATCTTGTTCCAGCTTCTGCGGGCGGCCTGTTGCTGGTGGTGGTGGGTCGTCGTTCTCTTGAAGGCGAAGTGGACGCAGCTGTGGTCCGTCCAGTGGAGTTCTGTGGCGTGGCTGAAGGCGACGTCTGTGCTGGAGGAGAAGACGGCGTCGAGTGTGTGTCCGGCGAGGGGGTGGGGGTGGACACCAGCTGCTTGAGTCCAAGATTGGCGAGGTTGTCGAGCAGGGTGCTGGTGTTGCGGTCGTTGTTGTTCTCCAGATGGAAGTTGAGGTCCCCCAGGAGGATGTAGTCGGCGGAGGGGAGGGCATGCGGGCTGACGAAGTCGGCAATGTCCTCGCTGAATTGTGTGCGTGGTCCCGGAGGTCGGTAGATCAGGGTGCCTCTAAGGGTGGTGTTCGAGTTGGTGTGGATCTGGAAATGCAGGTGCTCGGCGCTGGTCAGGGTGTTGTCGGTGCTGGTCGTGAGACGGATGGTGTTCCTGTGGATGATGGCGATGCCTCCTCCCATCTGGTTGGCGTTGCGGTCCCTCCGGACGATCTTGTAGCCCTCTGGGATGGCGATGGCGATGTCGGGGGCTGAAGAGGCGTTCATCCAGGTCTCCGTGAGGAAGGCAACGTCAGGGGCTGTGGCGTCTAGGAGGTTCCAGAGTTCGACGGCGTGTCTGTGGACGGAGCGGGTGTTGAGCAGGATGCACTTGAGGTGGGTGCTGCTGGTGTTCGACTTGGCGGGAGCTGGTGTGAGGCAGGTCCGGATGCAGGTGAACTTGCAGGCGTGGCAGCTGAAAGGTCCGTGGGTGCGTCGTGGGGTGGCCTGGTTGCAATCTGGTAGTCGGCCGGTGTTGAGTGCGATGAGGGTGGCGGCGGAGTACGTCAGGCGGGTCGGTCGGGGTCTTCGTGGGCCAGGGGTCCTGGCGCTGGGCGCGATCCGGTCGCGGACGGGCGCAGACGGGCCTACCTTTGGCGCGCCTTCGGCGCACAATCGGCGCGCCCGCTGCGCGTTCGCACGGTCGCCATATAAGGCGAAGTGCGCGGGTGGGCGGGGCAGCTGGGAGGCGGGAGCGGGGAGGGAACAGAATGAAAAAGGGGCGGGGTCAGCGGTGGTGGCGGGAGCGGGGAGCGGGGAGGGAAGACGGAGGGCGGCGAGATGGGCGGGAAACCAGGAAGGAGAGCGCTGGCCCGGGCAGCAAGTATCTGGACAATCCAGGCACACGCTAACATGGGCACACAAGTAGGGAAACAAATACAGGCACAAATGAAGGTCCAAACAAAGAGAAGCAGACAGCAGTGGAGAAAAAAAAAATAAAAAAAAAATAATAATAAATAAATAAATAAATAAATAAATACAGGCACAAGTGTAGGTCAAAACGAAGGAAAAACAACAGCAGCGGAGGAAAAATAGATACAGGCACAAATGCAGGTCAAAACAGAGGAAAAACAACAGCAGCGGAGGACAAATAGATACAGGCACAAATGCAGGTCAAAAACGAAGAAAAAACAACAGCAGCGGAGTCAGCCGGCAGCCGGCAGCCGGCAGCGAGGCAGCGAGGCAGAGGGCAAGGCAATGGGGCACACACTCAGCAGCTGGTGGCCGTGCGGCGCGGGGGTGCACCACTTACACCTCTCTAGAAAAGCATGTCTAACCAGGGAGAGTCTACTGAGACCCCCCTTGTGGTTATTGACCCTCCACAGGTCACTTCAAGATATGCAGCTCTCAGTTTCCAGGAGATGAGACAAGTGTGTACCTCCAGGAAACTGAAACAGGGGTCTAACCCCACCATTCCCTTTCTGATAGGTCTCTTAGAGACTTATGATGCGAGAAAGATTTCTCAGCTACATGGGAATATGCCAGCCTTAGAGGGTACCTCTGGGGATCCAGACCTCCCCAACACTGCCAATGCAGTTGAGGAGGAGGATCAAGAGGAACTCTCTGGGGATGAGGTAGACAAAGGTCTTGAGGTAGTCAGAAGGCTAACTAGGGCCAACTTAGACTTACTTGGGCTAGGATCTGGGGGACCCCCAGTACTAACCCGAAGTGGGCCTAACCTTGGAGTTAGGAGAGATAGATCTCTTTCTAGGGACTCCAATAGATCTCTGCACTCTAATGCCTCTTCTCAGAGGAGAAGGAACTCTCCCCAGAGGAGATTGACTTCCCCCCAGAGAATAGAGCATGAAGCTAGAATGAGACAGGCTGCTCTGAGGATTGAAAGGGAAGAACTTGCCCTGGCCAAAGAAAAGCTTGCCTTTGCTAGAGAGCAGCAGATGAGTGGGATAGTTCCCACTGGTGGCAGCAATCTCCCAAGAGATAGAGAGAAGGGTTTAGATACTAAACACCTGACAAAAATAGTGCCCCCCTTTAAACAAGGGGATGACATCCAGAAATGGATGGCTGCTTTGGAGAGGGCCTGCACGTTCGGCGTGGAGCTTGTCTCCTACGCCGACGACACGCAGCTCCTTATTTCTCTGACCCAAGCCCCTTCCAAGGAAGCTGATAATTTCAATGTCTGCATGACTAAACTTGCCACTTGGATGAACGACCACTGTCTGAAACTGAACGGGACTAAGACGGAGGTCCTCATCATGGGAGGAAATGAGGCTAAATGGACGAAGGAGTGGTGGCCTAGCTGCCTTGGTCCTCTGCCCTCCCCATCCCGAGAGGCGAAGAACTTGGGTGTGTGGGTGGACAATAAACTGTCCTTTGACAGCCACATAAGAAAAACGGTGGGCAAATGTTTTGGGGTAATGAAAACTCTGAACCGTACCCTTGACTTGTTACCTATTAATTCCAGGCGTACCATGACGCAAGCACTGATAACGTCCCGTATTGATTACGGAAATGTGCTGCTCATGGGCACATCTGAGAAAAATATTAAAAAGCTTCAGGTGCTACAAAATTCGGCAGCTCGCCTGGTCTTAAGGCTCCCTCGGCGAGATCCATCTCGCCCCTCTCTTGTAGCCCTCCATTGGCTGCCCATCAGGAAGAGGATTGATTTTAAAGCTATGCTGTGGTGCCATAAAATAATTCATCACAGAGCACCGGCCTACATGTCGGATTTGGCTACTGTCTATGAACCGAGCAGGTCGCTTAGGTCTAAAGGTATGGGTCTGCTCAGAACCACACGCCCCAAAAAGGCCAGAATGGGAGGCAAATCCTTCCGGACTTTGGCGGCCAGGAAATGGAACCTTCTTCCTGCGGATATCAGGATGGAGAATAATGAAATCCTGTTTAGGAAGAAACTAAAAACCTGCCTCTTCACTTGGTGATGGGTTTCCTCTATTCCTTCTCACACTCTCTCCACAGCGCGGGGACACGCCGGGAGGCGTCACCAGGCGCTCTACAAGCTCCTTTAAATTAAATTAAAACTGTGCAGTGCATTCCCCAGAGTCAGTGGGCAGCTATACTGTGGCTCTCCTTTGATGGTAAAGGTAGAGATAAGCTCCTCACTACTAGAGTTGAGGATGCTAACAATTACCAAGTCCTGAAAAATGCACTGGTTGATGGGTTTGGCTTAACCACTGAGCAGTACAGGTTGCTGTTCAGGGATACCCAGAAAACTCAGTCTCAGGATTGGGCTGACTTTGTTGATTGTGCTACTAAGGCTTTGGAAGGCTGGCTACTGGGTAGCAAGGTTACTGACTTCACAGGATTGTATAATCTTATTATGAGAGAGCAAGTCTTAAATAATTGTCAGAACCAGTTATTACACCAGCACCTGGTAGACTCTGATCTGACCTCTCCACAAGAATTGGGTAAGAGGGCAGACAAATGGGTCAGAACCAGGATTAGGCCCAAGAACCAAGGTGGTGACCAGAAAAGGGAATCGGCCAAGCCTCAAGAGAAGGGTGGGAATAAATCTCCAGATCAAACCACATCAGGACCCCAAAAATCCTCTGAGGGGGTGGGTCCCAGAATCCTTCTAATAACCAGAAGAAACCTTATTGTTATCCCTGTAAACAGGTGGGTCATTTGAAAACTGACAGCAGTTGCCCAAAGAATAACAATAAGGAGAACATACCCCCAAGTAACATTCCCAAACCTCCTGTTACTATTAGTAGTAATCCCCCAGGTGGTGGGAGTGCCCCCAAGAATTTGGGTGCATTTACTTTGGGAGTTCCTGGGGACTCTGGCCTAACCAGGTCCCCAAACTTAGATACTCTTGTCTGTGAGACTGGCATGGGGTTTGCCAACTTCACAACTTGTCCCAACACTTTGGGCAAGTACAGACAGGAGCCCCTCATCAATGGTATAAAAGTTGAGGTCTATAGAGATACAGGGGCTAGCATCACTATGGTGACTGAGAGTCTAGTCCCCTCAAGGCAACTTTTACCTGGTGCCACATACCAGGTGACCAATATTGATGGAGTACAGAGAGATCATCCCATGGCAGTGGTCAATCTCAGCTGGGGAGGTGTCACTGGCCACAAGAGAGTGGCAGTGTCACCAAACTTGCCTGTAGATTGCCTATTGGGGAATGATTTAGAGCTCTCAGCCTGTGCTGAAGTAGAGCAAGAAACCCATTCTAAAATGGTAAACCCCCATGGTAAGGTTAGTGGGGCAGTGTTAGCCACAGCCCCAGTCCAAGATGTCCTCCCTGAACAGGTCAGGAGGGTTGTGCCAGTCACAACCCAATCTCAGACAACTTCCTTCCCAGAACTGGTTGTAAAGGCTGTGATGGTCACAGCCCACACCCAAACTGAGCCCCCTCCTGAAAAGGTTGGGAGAGTTGTGATGGCCACAGCTCAAACTCAGGCAGATGATAGTGTTGTGAAGCCTGAAATTATGGATCACTCCACTCAGACAGAGAGCATTGAGGAGGAAGAGAAATCTCCCTCCCACCAGACTTTAGGAAAGGATCAGCCTCCTCAGGGAACTGATCTGACCCCTTGTGAAGGAACTTCCCCAGAGGTAGTCAGGCCTAGCCTGGCAGAGCCCCTGATGTCAGTGGACCCTTCCAAGGTGGGACCCAGTCTGGAGCGGGTAACCTGCCCCTCTCTACCCTGCCTCAGTCAGCCCAGGGCTGTAGAGGTCAGGGAGGCCAGTGTTGGACCCCAAAGGGCCCCCTGTCCAAAAGAATTCCCCAATCAGCAGATTAAGGGCACTGAAGCTAGCAGTCCTAGCCAAGTGAAAATAAAACAAACTCCTGAGGGATCCCCCTTAAATTTAGTTAGGGACCTCCCACAGATGGACACTGTTGGGCACAGCCAGACCTGGGACCTAAGGGCCCCAAACCTGACCTGTCCCTCCAGTAAGCCAAACAGAGGGACCCAACCTCCAGCTGTAGGTAGCCAGAGGTTGACCCTGAGAGCCCAAAACAACTCAGTCTTGGAAAGAAAGGCCTATATGGTGGAAAATAATTGGAGGAAGCTGAGCCCAACATTAGTGGAGCCTCACTTCAGTACTCCATTTCAGCACCAGCCTTTTCCTTTGCCAAAACACACCACAGGTAGAGATTCCCTATGGTGGAGACCCTCAGATACCCTTAGGGTGAGGGATTGCTTAGTGGACCATGAGATAGGGGGTAACCATGCCAGTGCTGGTACTTCCTTATATGGCCACTCAGGCAATAAAGGCTTACCTGGCAAGGATAGCCTTATCTCCTTTCGTTTGGGGGGGGGGGGGGTTATGTAGGAAGGTAGATCCCTGACTATGGTTGCCCCCAACTTTTTGCCTGGTGTTTTGCTGGTTTTCTGACTTAGTTGACCTGGGGCCCTGCTAATCAGGACCCCAGGCCCACTGCTCTCTCTGTTAAAATGGATTCCATGTACCCTAGGTACATATCCAATTGGCACTGGGCCCTCTCCAAGTCCCTGTACCCAGGGCTGAGGTGCACCCAGAAGTCTCCCAGGGGCTGAAGCATGTATTATGCCACCCCTGGGCTGACTAACTAAACTGACACAACTGGCTGCACGACAGCTGGGGCAAGGTGGTGTACTCACGCTTTGCTTTAGATATAGTATACCTATATCTAACCCTAAAATGGACACACAGATCTCCTATCAGTCACTCCTATGGCAGGCCTTAACAATCCTGAAGGCAGAGTGCTTGGAATAATGTGAGATGGTGCTCTGGCATGAGCTGAGCCTGTCTGCGGCTTTCGGGATCTATCCCTTAGCCGTTTCCATGATATCGCATACCATATACTCTTAAGTGCATTATAATCCTTGCGGTTATATGCCAACTCTGGTATCGCTTTATCAAAACATGTCGAGTAAGGTGTCATACGAATTGGAATACTAACCCCTCGCCAATTCTGGCGACGGGGTTAGCATTCCACCCTTCTAGAGGGACACGACATGTATGTAACCTGTAACCCCGGTTAAAGTCAGACAGAGCCTTAGCATCCACAAAATGGATGCTGCCACCGAGACACAAGTCTGCCCTCCTGCTGCTGGGAGTCCTCCCAGAGCAGGAGATAAGGACAAAGGGTTTCCTGCCAGGGGCGGTGCCAGCACCGTCCCAGACAGGATTTTGTGTATTCCAGGTAGGCAGGACTACAGAGGAAGGTGACTGCAAGTGGCACCCCGGTGCTCACTGTGCATAGGCCGGCTGAAACCAGTTCCAGGGGCACTCCAGCCCCTGGCCTGGGGAAAGCCCGCCAAAGGAGAGGGGTGTAACCACCCCCCTCCTGGTCCCACCCATAGGGCAGGACTTAGTCGCGTGCCAGCCCCCTTTTCCCAGATAAAGGTAGGAGCAGGCCCCCTTCCAAATTAGACCATCTTTGGAATCAAGACACGACTTTCTACGAAAGGACTTCAAGATTTCCTTCTTCAAGATTCTCCCTTGTGGCTAAGGAGTAGTCACCCTGCAACCGCAGGCACCATCAAGAACACTGCGGTCTGCTGCACGTCCTTCCTCCAGAATCCGACTGCCCAGCTCGACGAGAACCGGCTTCCCTGGCACCTCTGACCTCTACCCACCTCTACAGCCCAGCTGAGAACCGTGGGTGCGACGAGACCTCGAGGGACCGGCCATCTGCAAGACTGCACGACTTCTGCACAGCAAGCCCGCCGAGTAATTTCCTGGTGAGTGCTTTGGGGTCCGAGAAGCCCCGACCCTGAGCAGCTCCAGCACCGAAGAGCAGCCCCCCAGCATCTCCACGATCGGCGTGGGGCCCTTCTGCTTTTTGCTGCTCACCGCGTTGTTTGGCTACTAGCCCGCTGGCTTGTGGCCTTCTGAACGACGCCCGATGACATCACTGCTGCTGGTCTGGTTGCTCCAGACTGGCCCTTGCTCCCTTCCCGAAGAGGAGCACCCCGGACCCTCCTGGTCCACTCCAGACGCCATTTTGAGTCCACCGCGTGGGCTTGAATTAGCCAAGGCTTGTTGCCCAATCCTGGGTAACTTCAACGCCGACAGCTTCATCCATCGTGGGACAGCTCGCCTCTCCATCCTGGTTGCCGACAACGCCTCCTGGTCCGCGAGATCTGCAGAGCCAGCGTCGCCCACTCACCTAGTCGAGGTGACTACCATCCGGTGCCCTCCTGGTGCCCACTGACTACTGGCTAGTAGTCACGAACTTGGTCCCCTCTGCTTTCAGGTATCGTCCTTCTTCCAGATCCAGGCTTGGATCAACTCGAACAATCTTCACTGGTCGCCTGCCAGCATCTTTCTTCCAGGCTCCTGGTCCGGCAACGAGGATTCCCGACGTCTTTTGAGACCTATGCAGCTGCAGCCCCTGGGCTAGGTAACTTCGGCATTTCGGTGCCCCAGCATAGCCTCACTATCCAAGGGTCAGGATCCACTGTCGTTTTCTCCCTACCAGGTCGGGTTCGCCCGTGAACACTAACTTTGCCTTTACTAGCTTCCATAGACTTTGTCCCGCATCCCGCGTGAGAGTGCACACTCTGCACCCGAGTCCCCTAGGCCTCCTAGAAGTAATCTAACGATTCCCTAGTCAAGTCCTAGCGATTCCAAAGCCTATTAGTACTGTACTTACCTGCTAGTAATTTCGCATTCGAGTTTTAGAGTATATGGTTTTTCGTGCCCCTCGGGCATTTGTGTATACTGTGCTAACTTAAGTATTTTCGTAAGAGTTTTGTTGTGTGCCTAGCACCCTGTCCTCATAAAGAGTACAGGGTTGTTGTGATTCTAATAAATACACTGTTTATTTTCATAACACTTGTGTGGTGTCCTTTCACTGGGTGTTCAAGGGGTAATGTGATGGTAAAACAGCTGGCTTAACACGCCCTCTAGAGTCTTAGCCTTAGACTGCTCGTATCCATGCTACTAGGATAGCTGGTCTATAAGGTTGACTTACAACCAATCATCAATAAGGGTTGTTTGGACTGATATATAGTGATCACTAGAATAGTGAACACTGCACATCAGGCCAACTTCTCACACCAGGTCTGAACTTGGGTGGCGGAGTGAGCTAAAGAATGATGATGCATTAAACCCAAATCAGTTGACTCGGGGTGAGTGCTTGCATTGTTCAAAAAAGTATACTTTGCATGCATAAAGAGACCTCGCATATATGTTTTTTCAAGTCCCACTTAATAAAGACTGCCTGGAGGACTAGAAGAAAGTTTTTCCTACTATCAAAAGCCTACTCCTGCTCCAAAGAATTTAAGTGTAGTACTTTCCAAATTGATGTTTCCTCCATTTAAGCACATACGCATGGCTTTGTTGCAGTATCCATTGTGAAAGACAGCCTTCATAGTTGCCATTACTTCCTAAATTAGAAATAACTAAATGTGGGCCCTTTTGGCATTGTAACCCTATACACTCAAGCAAGGAGGTTATGAAGACCCAATCCATCTTTTTTACCTAAAATACTTTCAGAATGCCACATTAATCTCACTTACCAAAGCAGTACTCTTTAGCAATCCTTTCACTCTGATGGAACTCTCCCAGCATTCCCAAGATGTCAGTAGGATTATGCCATTTTATCTAGTCAGGATTATAACCTTGTCAAAATCTTACAAATATTTTGTCATATATGGTATTAGATACATAGGTTTATACAGGCTTCAGGGAATTAGGTTCCTACAAGCAGCAGGGAATTATTCTAAAGTTCACTATCCATGAAAATCCTACAATGCAGATCTGATGTTTATATCAATCCTACTTCCTCTCGCAAATTGGTTTCAACAAAATGGTTATTCGGTCGTGTTAGACCTGGCATTTTTGGCGTGGTTTCCCCTGTCTTTTTGCTTCTACCTCCTGTATTTTTGACGCTGTGCTGGATTTCGTTTTTGCTGGTTTAGATGCTTTGGGCACTTCGCCACTGCTGATCAGTGTCAAAGTGCAAGTGCTCCCTGAGTAAATTGTGATTGTAATTGGTTATCCATGATTGGCATATTTGTCTCACCAAGAAGTCCCTAGTAAAGTGCACAGAGTGTGCCTGGGCTGGTGATACAAATACTACAAGTAGGCCTGCAGCACTGATTGTGCCACCCACATGAGTAGCCCTAAAATGGTGTCTCAGGCCTGCCACCGCAGTGCCTGTGTGCAGTCTATGAACGGCCATGTCCTCCTGGTCAGTGTCCCCACTGACCAGGCCTAACCCTTCCCTTTCTGTGGACATTGGTCACCCCTATGGAAGGTCCAAGGTATCCCCCTGGGCAGAGTGCAGTTTATGTGAAAGGTAGAGCATGTACTAGTGCAGGTGACATGCTCTGGTAGTGAATGACAGCCATTTTTGTTTTTCACTATTCTAAGGCTACCTTGCCCATAGGCTATCATGGGGATGCTGGCTGCAGTGGCTACCAGCATATTTTCACATAGGAGCAAGGTAGGACATAAAAGTCTGGTATCCCTGAACTCAGAATTTAATAACACATCTTTTTAGGAAGGGTGGTTTTTAAATCCTGTTCTTGAGAACAGCATTTTTAGAAAGTTGCTGTTCTCTTTTCTGACCTTTCTGTGTGCCTTGGCCTGTTTGTGAATTGACTGTCTGGTTTGAGAGTGACAGGGGCTGGGGAGCACCCAGGAGCCTGGCTGAGTCAGCCCTAGGCTGAATGACTGCATCTGCATCTTGAGTGGTGGGAGGGGATAGCACCTGGGCCTGAATAGGGCTGTGACTGCCTTCCACAATGCTGGTTCCACCTCCTGCTGGGCGGCTGACGACCCTGCTCCTCACTCTGAAAGGAAAGGAGAACCCAGGAAAACAAAGTGCTCAAGGAACGCCCAGAACTGGTTCAGACCGGGCTCAGAGCCCTCCTGCACAAAGGGAACAAAGACTTTTAGGGGTATACGTACAGGACACCTGACTACAGAAAATTAGATCATCCTGGAATCAAGAAGGAAGGAACCTCTGCCAAGGAGAAAGCTGAAACTGAAGAAGGAAGACTGTCCTGCTGTTGCTCTGCTGGACTGACCTGCTGTTGCTTTGCTGCCAAGGAGAGGGGAAGGACTTTGCTTTGTGCTGTGTCCCCTTGCTTGAAGGAATCTCCAAGGGCATGAAAAGAGCTGGCTCCCTGTTAAGAAGTCCAGGAACAAAAGGACTTCACCCCCAGCTTCCCCGAACTCTGCTGAGAGAGTTATGTCCTTCCTAGAATGCTTGGGCCAGTTGTGGTGCCTCTGGAAGTTGTACCTGTGTTGGGAAGCTGGAAACCAAGCTTTTAAGGAACTTTCTGCAAGTGTTATCCCATCCCCGGCAGAGCGAGAAAATTCCCGCCGCTACGAAGACCAAGATCGTTGCAGCGCCTGTCGCCACTGCTTGAATAAGTCGCATCCTTCATTTGTGGGAAGATTTACGTCGCTGCGAACATCGTCGCAGAGCCTGTTGCCGCTGGGTGAGATCACCGCATCACGTCGCTGTGAGAATCGCCGCAGAGCCATCGCAAGGAACGGCGAGTGAAAGATCGCCGCTGAGCAGCGCATTGTCGCCCCGGAGATCGCCGCAGTCCCTAAAGATCGTTGCATCGGGCCTTAGCGAGCATTTTCCTACGGAACCTCCGCACGGGAATCCATACAAGGTATCGCTTCCCTCCCCATACAGACCGGATTTGTCGCAACGCGCCTGCTAAGTCCAGCGGGGTTGTCGCATCGCCTCCCCAAGGTCTCAGGAGTGACGTATCGCTTGTTTTCCACCGCCCCTGCTTCTGTTTTGGAACTTTTATTGCATTGAAAGGTACTGTTGGCAAAACGTGGCACAAACTGTGGATTATATTAACGCTAACCCTAAGAACTCTTTTGCAACCATATTCTTGAACTGTGTATGTTGGATTTTTGTCGTTTTGGTCTTGTGTAGTTTTGATTAAATACCTTTATTTTTCTGAACTGTTGTGGAGTCAGTTTGTGGTGTTTTCACTGTGTTACTGTGAGTGTTGGTGCAAATACTTTACACATTGCCTTTGATAAGCCTTGACTGCTCGTGCCAAGCTACCAAGGGGGTGAGCAGGGGTTATCTAAGAGTTTTTCCTACTTACTATGACTAGAAGCAAGGGTCCCTATTTGGACAGTGGTACCTACCTCTGCCAACTAGAGAACCCCAGTTCTAACAGGTCGTCTTCACAATTTAAAGTGACAGTGCATTAAATATGACTTTATAGTAACTGGGAACTTTAACTTAAACCTGGTTATAGCAACCTCGAGTGTGGCTGGCTTTCCGAAACAAGGTGCTTATTGGGAAATTCAAGAGTTCGATAAGTCTTCACAATAAAGATACATAGCATGTACACTACTCCTAAACTCTCTCAGTGGATTAAGGTTATTTGCATTAAATGACATATAGGCCTGTTAAGTTTTCAGTACACGTCTCTCTCACTGAGGAGCATGTGTCGAATTAGCCTTATTTTTTCCTACAATGTTGTCTTGCATCCCGGATTTTACAATTTAACAAAGACGACAAAGTGGTCAAAGTGGAAACAACTAAGATGGTTTCAGTAGGTTCATGCTTTGAACAGCAGCTGCTGGAGAGGATCAGATGAGATTCTGACACTGAGATACAGGTTCTGTATATTATATTAGAATAATGACTTTAAAGCAGAGTAGTATTAACTTGACCTGGTCAGGAGCTGAATCTTCAATAACAGATCTCGCTTCAAAACACAATTGTATCTCCCATTCAAATGTTCTCCAAGTGCGTTTTGGTAACGCCTAGTTTAATTTACACTTGAGACTACAACAGAGAGTATTGTCTAAAGCAACAAAGAAGAGCAAATTCTCTTCAACCAAAAGAGCCATGTGGGCCAATTGAACCTCTTTTGAAAAACAACCAGGCTCAATTTGTAAAATGAAAGATTCCAGCATGCATCACTGGTTAGGTAGCAAAGTCAACAGCTTCCCACTGATAGGCCATTTTATAGTAGGACTTGCAACAATATGACAGTACTGCTAGTGTTAGTACGGAGGGTCACTGCGCCTGGTAGTATATGTGTTATTCTCATGCTTCATCAATTTTGAACCTGCGTTCGATGGCATGGACAGGGGCTAGTTTTGGTTTACGCTCAATTGCTTGGACATAACACCAGTGCTGCAAAGAGCAATACTAATGTTATATTATGAGAAAGGAGTGAAGATAAAACCTGGTAATATCAGCAAGATATTCCATCAAAATTATAGCAAGAGAGGACTTAAGCAGGGTTACATGTGGCCCCTTATTGCTTATTCTGTATTTTTTATAAACAAACATTTTATTGAGTTTTATTCAGTAATTCAATTGCATATGACTTGTTTACACCAGCAATGGCTGTTTCATTCTGTATTTTGTAGACTAGAGGAGAACTCTAATAAAGACTAGAAAGTATCCCCCGAAGCATGGGTGAAACAGTTCTCCATACTCCAAAAAGGAGAAGATACAATAATATTCGATCTGCTAGTGTCAGCCTCCATTATTAACTTATTTAGAATCACACTGTAAAGAGACTGTTATGGAAGTAAATCTATCAAATGCCCTCCTATAATGGAGATTAAAAAAATCAAGAAAGATGCATAGTTTCTCAAAAATCAGACTATGTCCATGGATAATACTTCTATAATAGGAACAGTCGTAAGTTGTCTTTAGTTGCTCTGAAACCGATGTAACCTCTGTAAATTTTGTACTGTATACGTTATCTATAGAATAACATAGCCCATCAATAAAACCATTGTTAGAGATAATACGAGCTAAAATATTTGCATGCTCTTACATATGTAAGCAAGGCCTTTCCTAGTAATGTAGGTTCATTGTTACACCTAATACTGCGCACTTTGTGTGGACTACTGTTTGTTTGCACTTCTTCTAGCCCAGAGAAGGTTATAATTGTGCTTGTTTGATCAGGTTTTATACATGAATGCAGCCTTTTTGTTTTTTTAGTGTGGCTTCTAAAGAGCTGCTTCAGGGGCTCTTAGATTTGTACTGTGGTCTCAGATGCAGAGTTAATAGTTACGTATTATTTAGTTAAGCTCTCTTTTGACAGCATGTGGGCGTCATCTGTGGGATAAGGCCACTTTGTTGACCTGTGTTAACGGTATACTTAAAGAAAAAATCTTGCTAAAGAAATTTAAATAATTTCTGCGTCATGAAATACAGCTTACATTTGAGTTTATTCAGTGCTTAATTTGTTGAAGGATAAGTGTTTAGAAGTAAGCGTCCAGCACCGACACACAGAATACCAGGGCTGCATCGTCTTGAATCAACCTGCATCGTCTTGAATCAACCAGTGGAGTGGTGTGGCTCACTGGTTAGAGGCGGCAGACCCGGAAGCAGAGGACGGCCCGGGACCAGGGTTCTATCCCCGACGCGGCAGGGTCGTGGACCAGGATCAGCGGACTCGATAATTCTCACCTCGGTGCCTACTCTAACCAGGGATCACACTCGGCAACTCTGGGCATTAGCTTGCCTCATCTCCACGACGGCCCCCACATACGCCGGGGATGCCTGGTTTCACCTTGGAGATACCCAGTAGGGACCATCTCACAGGGAAAGCCAGGACGAGTTCCCCAGCGGTCTACAGCGCAGAGATACTCCTTCGGGAGTCGATTCTAGTGCTTTAGAAACCCACAATCAATCAACCTCATGCCTATTTAACCGACATCCAGACACTCATTGCCACTTTATCTCTCTGTTGGAGGGTCCTACCTTCTCCTTTTTTGACGGCTTTCTACGACTTTCTCTTTCTCTCTCCCCTGTGCGTTTTCCCTTCTTGCTCTTGGGAAATGCACTAACGACTTTGCTTTCCAGTTGGTGTTTCAAGGTTTAGAGGAAAAATAATGCCAGTCCCAACAAACGAGTGCCGCCAACCACTGGTTCAAATTAAGCACTGGCCTGATTCCCAGAAGTGGCCACAACCTTCGTTTTAGGGTCTGTCTCCATGAGCATAAATGTTGCCTTTTTACAATTACTTTTTGGCCTGTTTAATGTTGGGAAATTTCCCTCCCAAGTCCTGGAAACAAACACTGGTGCTGGAGGGCAGTAGATTTTGTAACCATGGAAATTAAAGTGTTCATCATATTGTTTGCTATGTTTCTACTTTTCTTGCTGAATAAAGCAAATATTTAGGGCCCTTTCAAGATTAGGGGGCTTATTTAGATGTCACTTGACACCGTCGTGTAAACGGGAACGACCGACATCTGTTCAGAGGTCTCCACCGCCTAATCATGATGCGACCGCACATGGTGCGGTCACATACTCCCATTCCTCTATGGGAGCTCCTAGTACGGCCGTAAACTGGCCGTAACACAAGCTCCCATAGAGGAATGGGAGTCTGTGTTCATCCCTGCACCCCGTGTGCCTGTCATAAGGTGCATGGATTACCTATGGCACAGCCTTGGCCCCCAACCGGAGGCCGAAAACAGAAACGGGCCCTGCTAGGGGTTATCAAAACGCTTTCCAATAGGGTTTCCATGTCAGAAAGATCACCATGGAAACCCTGCCAGAAACCGTGCATCATAATCCAGAAAGTGGAAACGCCTTCCATTTGGATTAAGGGCGGGTCTCTGACTGTCAGACGGGCTCCTGGAGCCCGTCGGAAGCAGCTGGAATGACCGGCCAGTTTCCATTCTGCCCGGCTGTATTGTAATCAGTCAGTCGGAATTGAAACCGACAATCTTGGTCATAAGGGCCTCCGACCTTACGACCAAGATCGTAATTGGACCCTAGGTATTCACGGTTGTGCCACAACAGTCAAAAATTGCTTAGAGTGTAATGGCATGCAGAAAACTCAGTGGGCCTTCAAAAATGGTGGAGATTATTCTAAACAATTGCATCTCAGGTTTGCAGCAGCAACTGAAGACTTTAAAAGCACATTTTAAGACAACAGGGAGCCAGGTTATATGTCCTTGGAGTTAACTATTTTTTTAGATTCTGTGGTACTGAAGACAACGGTGCAAACTAATCTCCTCAATTCAATCAATCAATCAATCAATCAGGGGTTTGTAGGGTGCACTACTCACCCATAAGGGTCTCAAGGCACTGGGGGGGCGAGGGGGGTTCGGGCAGCTCCAAGTTCATCCGAAGAGCCAGGTCTTGAGGACCTTTCTGAAGGCTTGCAGTGATGGGCTCCGTCTGATGCTGAGGGGGAGTTCGTTCCAGGTCTTGGTTGCGATGTAAGAGAAGGATCTGCCTCCTGTTCTGGCTCTGCACATGCGTGAGATTTCAGCCAGGGTGAGGTCGGCGGAGTGGAGATTTCTCTTGGGGGCGTGGAAGTAGATACTTTTTATTGAGGTATTGGGGTCAGGTGTTGTGGAGGGCTTTGTAGGCATGTGTGAGCAGCTCGAAGACCAATATTTTTTCGACAGGGAGCCAATGGAGGTCTTGGAGTTGCTACGTGATGCGGTCGTGTCATGGGATGCCGAAGATGAGCCTGGCTGTGACATTCTGGATGGTCTGGAGTTTGTAAAGGAGAGATTTATTGATTCCGGCATAGAGGGCATTTCCGTAGTCCAGATTGCTGGTGATGAGTGCAAGGGTGAAGGTCTTCCTGGATCCAGGGGGATCCATTTGAAGGTCTTGCGGAGTATGCAGAGGCTGTTGAAACATGTGGAGCATACGGCGTTGATCTGTTGGCTCATGGTGAGAGAGGAGTAGCGTATGATGCCGAGGTTGCATGGATGGTCTGTGGGGATGCGAGGGTTTCCGAGGGCAGGGGGCCACCAGGTACTGTCCCACGTGGAGGGGTGGATCCGAGGATGAGGACTTCTGTTGTCTCCGGCAGCTGCTGCTCGTCCTTTCTGGAATCTGTGCTTGGTGCTGTCAGGTTCCTTAGTGAGGGAGAGGATGAGCTGGGTGTCATCAGCATAGGAAACAATGCTGAGTCAATGTTTTCTGATGATGGTTGTTTGGGGGGCCATGTAGATATTGAAGAGTGTGGGGCTGAGGGAGGATCCTTGGGGTACTCAGCATTTGATCTCTGTGGATTTGGAGGGGAAGGGCAGGAGTCTTATTCTTTGAGTTCTGCCAGAGAGGAAAGAGCAGATCTAGTTTAAGGCAGTTGCGTGTATGCCGGCGTCATGGGCTCTTGTGGCTAGTGTGCGGTGGAATATGGTGTTCAAAGCTGCTGATGTGTCTTGTACGATGAGGGCTGCAGTGTGGCCTTGATTGAGGAGTGTGTGAATGTCGTCTGTCATGGCTAGGAGGGTGGTCTTGGTGCAGTGGTTGCTGCGGAATCCGGATTAAGATGAGTTGAGGATGTTGTTGGATTCTATGAAGTGCGTTAGCTGGATGTTGACGATTTCCTCATTGACTTTGGTGGCGGAGGGGAGGAGAGAGATGGGCCTCTAATTCTTGAGGTCTATCGGGTCTGCAGAGGGCTTGGTGTAGTTGATAGACTGTTGTAGTTCTGGTGCAATGGCAGAGGCGACTCTGTGGAAGATGTGTGGTGGGCAGGGGTGAGGGGGTGCCCCTGAGTGGATTCTCCTCATAGTATTTGCAATGTCTTCTGTGGTGATAAGGGTCCAGGTGAGGAGGGTCGGGTGGGTGGCATTGCTGGTGGAAGGTGTTGGGTCGGTGCCTTGGTCTTGGTCGTCGAAGTTCATGTAGACTATCCTGATCTTTTGGTGGAAGAAGAAGCTGAGCTGGTTGCAGAGGTCCTGGGAGGGAGGGACATTGGAGGATTTGCTGTGGGGTCTTGTGAATTTGTGTATGATTGAGAAGTGTTCCTTGGAGCTGTGGGAGTTGGAGAGGATTCTGTCCTGAATGAAGTTTCTCTTAGTAGATCTGATGAGTTGATGGTGTGCTGCTGTGGGGGCCCTGTAGGCGGTGCGTGCTTCCGGGGATTTGCTGTTCCTCCATACTTTCTCCAGTAGTCGGCACAATTTCTTGGATTCTCGGAGGTCTGTGGTGAACCAGGTGGCATTTGAGTTGTGTCGTCTGTTGGACTTCTAGAGGGGGGCAAGCGTGATGGCGCAGTTGGTGACCCATTGGAGGAGGTCGTTGGCTGCGGTGTTGGCGTTGGTCGTGGTTGGGGAGGGGTGCAGCTGAGGGCGGAGGTGAGGTGCTCCTCAGTGATCTTGCTCCAGTTTCTGCATGGGAGGCATGGAGTAGGCTTGTGTGCGATGGGATTTGAGCATTAGAAGTGGACGCAGTAGTGGTCCGTCCAGAGAGGTTGCATGTTGTGACTGAAGCGGATGTTGTTTCCTCCGGCGAAGACAGGGTCGAGGGCATGTCCCACTGTGTGTGTGGGGGTGGTGATGAGTTGCTTCAGTCTGATGTTGGCAAGGTTCTCTAGGAGGGCAGTGGAGTTGGGGTCACTGAAGTTGTTGAGGTGGAAATTCAGGTCTCCGAGCAGTATTTAGTCCATGGAGGCGAGGGCATAGGGCACGATGTAGTCTTCAATGGTGGTAGTGAACCGGAGCGGGGTCTTGGAGGTCTGTAGGTCTATAAGCGAGAGTTCCATGTAAAGTTGTTCTGGGATTGGGCTTGATCTGGAAATGCATGTGTTCGAGATGGAGGTTGTCAGTCGGAGGGAGCTTTTATGTGGGACCAGGGTGGTTGGGGCAGACATTCCTCAGGATCTTGTACCCGTCGGGGATGGCGGTTGCGATGCGTGGAGCGGGCGATGGCGTTGGTCCAGGTCTCTGTGAGGACGGCGACGTCAGGCAAAAGGCTGCTGAGGATGTTCCTGATTTCTACTGTGTGTCTTTGCAGGCTGGGAACGTTGAGGTGGATGCAGCTCAGGGGTTTGGGTGAGCTGGCGTCTGGTGGGTTGGCGGTACATGGTTGGGTCCAGAGGTGGGTGAAGATGCGGCGGCAGTGTCGGCAGGAGAATGGGCCTAGGGAGTTGCTCGGCGTCAAGAGCTTGGAGTTATTGCTGCATCCAGGGTTTAGTGCATGGAGAGTGCTGGGGTGATAGTGGTGGAGGGTCGGAAGACCAGGGTCCCTGGCACTATGATGCAAAGGTGCATGTGTTGGAGCTAGACCGCACACGGTGCATCAGCGTAAGGAGAGAGCAGAAAAGCTCTATGGGGCAGATTCACAGAACTAATCTGAGATAAAACCTTAAACTTACTACCTTTGGTATTCACAGAAGGCATTTAGTAGTAGTAAACTTAGGACACCTAACTTTACTACTACTAAATGCCTTCAGTGAATACCAAAAGTAGTAAGTTTAGGATTTTATCTCAGAAAAGGTCTGTGAATCGGCCCCATTATCTTTGTAAATATGGATAATTTCCGTTCTCTCCCTTTCACGCAACACAGCAAATCAACTTTGCTTGCTGCCCAGTGTTGCATGAAAAATTCGTCAATATGCCTACTAATGTCTCTTTGCTTTCCAGTTGGTGGTTTGAGGTTTAGATTCCTACGCATCAATTGCACCTCACGGTAGGATCACCCACTGGAAAGACAATGATTGATTGATGATTTATTTTTAAATGTGCATAAAACGGAAGTTGGGTTGCTTTTTGAGTAATTCTAAATACTGTCTGCCAAGTCTGCCAGGCCAATTGATGTATGGATTGATAGATAAGGAGGTTAAAAAAGAAAGGAATTTAAGTAAAGAGGCTTTACCAGCAGTAGATATGAACAAGGTTGATACTGAAATTTGCATATTTTCATATAAGTGCAGTGATTTATCTTCTGCAGGTGTTCACAGCACTGAAACCTGGCAGACATCCAAGCATGAGCGCATATTTATTGGTTCAATAAATGTGGAAATATACTAATTTCAGCTTAATTTTTCCACAAAACCCAAAATAAATATGGATAAATACAAATAAAATTAGCAAAAAATGAATATGGATAAAAACTGACGGAAATGACAGAAATATAAATACCATAAAACTGGGAGCTCTAATTATAAATGGACATTTAATATTTGCTAGGTAGAGCATTTTATTGAACATGTAAGAGCTATCTGCCTCTGCTGTGGGTGTTAATGGCTGAATGTTGTCATTCCTATGATTATTTGCCTGAACTGAAGGCATAAAATGATGGTGAAGATTACTTAAGAGGCTTTAATGTCCAGAAGCTGACTCAGGCTATTAACAGTGATCCCCTGCACCCCAAGACACAGACTTAAACCCCATGCTCCTCTTCTCCCCTCAATTCAATGCAGGCGGACAACGGAAGGTAATGACTGCATTTTAAGTCTTATTGGAATTATCAATCTCACCATTTCACTGAAGGTTTTATTTCTTGCAGAGTTAATAGTGTATTAATAAAAGCATATGCAACGTGTTCCTTATTGTTCGGAATTCTTATGCTATGTTTATTCTTCTTCTTACTGTCAAAATTATACTTCTGCTCACAGTCAAAGATTAATGTTGAGACTACTCAACAAATTCAATCAGCAATCTTGAGTGAAGTCTGTACGTCGATGTTCATTGTGTTGAGAAAATCCTAACTGAATGGAAATTAGCAAACAAGGACCTCTGAAATGACAACATTCTTGAGTGCCCAGAGGAGAAACTTGGGTTGCTTATATAAGGGCTTTGTGCTCAGTCAAGCATATTTAAAACCAAATGCCTCATGTTTACGTCAGTGGCGGCCCGTGCAGGTAAGCGTAGAGGGCGGTAGGGAGAGGCGGAGTTGGGGGGTTTAGTGGAAGTGAAAAACGACAGAATAGGGAACATAAATAAATAAAACCACTTACCCTGCGTCACCGCATTGCCACATCGCATCACAATTGGGCTGTCGGGACCGCCTATGAGACTAAATTAATTTAAAGTATGCATACTTTTCCTCCCTTTGGCATCAACCTTTCCACTTGAAAGTCCTCACATAGACCGAGATTAGGGAATTCGGGGATAAAATCCCCAAATTGTGCACTGTGGATATGTCATATTTATTTTATCCAGGAGGAGTGTCTATTTTTGAGCTTGGTTATCCTAATGGTTATTCGGTGAAAAGGATATATTTATCAGAATAAAATCTTTGTCTCCAATAGTTTTAAAAGGGACTTTTTGATTCAACACTGTTAATAAAATGGTTAAAAAATCTGTAAATTCCTCACACAAAATAAAAATACCTTTAATATTAGTAATTATGTCACACGAAAACAACCCTTAAACCATATAAACATGAAAAAACAACTTGCATGATCATGTTAACTGTTCTCTCAATAAAAAAACAATCACAAAAAACAAACTATACAATAATACAAAGTAATAAAAAAACGACAATATACATCTATAATTAATACAAAACTATTTAATTACAATTAATAATGTATATACAAAATGTATTTTTAAAAGTTATGAAAATATATTGAATATACCAAAACATAAATATTTGAAATACATATAAATAATTTGTAAAATAAAAAAGTTTTTAAACAAATCCTGAAGATTAATTACCATGCAATTTAAAATATGAAATATTCAATTATGAATTAAACAATTATTATATCAATTTTGTATTTATTCTTTAAGTATTCACATAGAAATAAAATTACAACAAACATGTTTTAAAAATCTCATCAAAACTTAACATAAAATGTATAAATACTATTAACATAAAAAAATAAAAATATAAATAACTTTTCACAATAAATAATTAAAATATGGAAATAAATATTGACGTAAAACAATTAATGAAAACAACAAAAAACAAAAATTAATCTTACAAACAATATTATACACAACTTTATTTTTGTTAGCGATATTCTTTAAAATATTGAACACTTAAAACAATATTACTACCTTGGTTATATATATGTGATATATATATGTCCACTATATTTTGGAAATCACAATATTCTTCTAATGATTTTTCTGTATCATGATATTTTTTTCCCCAGTATTTTGTCCAAACACCCCATAAATTACCTCCAATGTGACAGTAAGTTGCCTTGGGTCCACCCAGAAGCCAAGTATGAGCTTGTGTATGCCACTCACAACCATAAAACAGGATAATCAGCTCATTCTTGCTCTCTTATACTCACTCACTCACTCCCACTCATATTCACTCCTAATCTCATTCACTATACTGTGCTGCCGAGGCATGCACAGTATGTCTGCTAAATATTATGTATTGTGCACATGTGAGGGGATCATAGTTGAATTATGCCCTTCACATGTGCAATCCAAACATCCACCTAACGAGTAGTAGGGGGCATAGCTACGAGACCGTTTGCATTGCCCTTGCACCATGCAATGTGGTGCACAAGTGACGCAAATTAAAAATGAGATTCATGAAGCCATGCAAGGCCACCTTGTGTGGTCTTGAGTGGCTTCATAAATCTCAATTATCGCAATGCAGGGCAAATCGCTGCATTGCATTGCTCTGTGCTAGGATTGCATTTCCATGGGTGTTCCTGTGCAACATACCTGGATTTTAACGCTTTCCCATATTTACTAAAAGTGGTAGACCTGTGATTGTGCCAAAAACCTGCTTTCTGCAGCACACAAGGAAAGAGACTCAGGTGATTGTTTTGGTGCAGGAAAGTGCTCCTTCCTGTATAGAAACAATCCTTCTTACAACGCAGCCACCCTTACACCATGTTGAAAGGGTGCCTGTGTTGGTGCCAGGCAGCCAAAAGGGCACCAGCAGGGGGGAAAAGGCAGGAATAAATCGTATTGACTTAAATGCAGTGCGTCCTTGCCCGTTCCCTGTCACACACTGCATCAATACATCTTGCTGTGCCACACTGCATGACTTAGCCATAAATATGGCCCTAGGGTTTTTAAATAACACTCTTTATGTGCAACGCCACTTAGCCCCATCAGCTCCCTCCTCCTCTTTCTTCTGTTATCAGAAGCCTGGTGGAGAAGCTGAGAGGGCTGACCAAAGCACTGGCAGTGTTCATGAAAATAAGAGATTTATGTTTTCATGAACACAGCTAGGATAAATAATTAGCACAGTGTGTGCTGAGGATAAGAGCATTGTGTAGTGCCTCAACTGTGGGGGTGCTGTAGCCCCTGAGAGGAACTGCCACTGCGTAAAACATGTTAGAATGTGAGTAATTATTCTGGGAAAGGGATGCCTTTACCAGCTTAATACATACATTATGGGTAGGTCACAACACATTTCTAAGAGACTCTCTGTTGAATCCATTGTAGCAAAGTCAAAGCAGCAGGCAATTTCCCAGAGAAATGTGTCTAAAGTTCATGAAGTATGAAATAATTTTAAACAGGGGCGGTTCCTCCATGTGGGCGGAGGAACGTCTCCCCACTGCTTTCTCGCACTGTGAGAAGCAGTAACATAAAATGGTATAAATAAGTTTTTGTATTTCTACTTCTCGCACAGCGAGAAAGCAGAAGGGTTTGTTGACGGTGGGCGGGTGGGCTGTCCTGCAGCAGGGCAGCGGAGGAGTGGCTAGCCCAATGTTGCGGGACCTGAATGTTTGATCGGCCCTCTAGGGTCGACCAAACCAGTCATGCACACTCAGCCATTTTCTCCATGTAGGCAGCATGCAGACTACATGGATAAAATGGCCTTCCCATAGGCGCCTGGTTGGGTGCCATCCCCACCAATCACAACGCTGCCATTGCAGCGTTGTGCAATCACAATGCTGCCATTGCAGTGTTGTGATTGGCTTAGAGGAGGGGAGCGAGGCTGCCTGATTCCTGATTCCTGCTTCCTGCGAGGAGCAGAGACTACGCTGGACCAGATTGGTATTTATTTTTTTGTAATTAAAATTAAACCTCCTCCCGCGCTACCCTGTCCCCGTGCGAAACACCCCAACCCCCACTCGCGATCCATGCCAGCCACGACTGATTTTAATGTCTAAACCACAACATAATAAGATTTCAATATCAATGTAGAAAATGAAGAAATAATTAATAAGAAAAATGGCATTTAAACTATCATAATCAGATGAACAGAACTGGATATAGGAATTTTTTAAGTTTTAAGACAAAATAGCCAAGAGAATAGTAAGTACAAATCAGACATTACCGCGTATGGTTGACCAGAATCTAGGCACAATTTCTGGTTGACAGCAATGGAGTGGAGGTCAGGAGGTAAAGTGGCTCACACCAATCAAAGTTTTATCTTCTGGCTTTTTTTGGAGCTCCAAGTCTCCTAGAGTGGGGCAAGGCAAGAAACTAAACTAAAGCTGGTGAGTGTTCCTCAAAGTCAGATAAATCTTTGTCCAGCTCCCACTGAAGTCTTTACTTTTGGTGCAATAAAAGCAGGATTCCTTCGGCTCATAGGTATATTCACAAATGGGTTAGTTAAGCCCCTCAATCAGGTCCAAGATTTTACTGTTATGCTTGGTCTGTTTTTTGGTTCTCCAAATCCACCAGAGAGAAAAGACTAGAAGCTGGAGTTAGGTAGGGTTCCATGAGGGTAGATAACTTGCTGTGAGCTCCTGCTGCAGCATGTTATGTTGCAGTAAAATGTTCTAAACAAGGCAAACCTGTTTTTATTTACTGCTAGAACTCACCCACCCTGGGAACTCCCGAACACCTTGAACTGGCCCTTGGAGGTAGAAAAATGAAAAACATGCTCAAACTGCTAGCAAAGTTCTTCTTAATCATTCCTGAGGCTTCAGGTCCTTAGGGTATGTATGTTTCTAGGAACCAAGTCTCTGTTCAGCCACGGTTCCTGCAGTGTCCAGTCCACAGTGGACAGCTGGACTTTCTTGGAGGTTAAGGTCTTTTAACATTTTGTGTTCCTGAAGCAGGCAATATAAAGCTCACCACTTCTCCACTAGTGATAAGCTTTTGTTTCTGAGTTCCTGCAGGAGCCAGAAGACCTTGGGTCTTCTCTTCTTGGAGTTGGGCAGAGTCTTCTCTCTTTAAGATGTTTTCCTTCACGGGTTCAATGAATGTTCAGAGGAGGTGGTTGTGGAGCACCAGGAATTGGAGAATTCCCTCCTCCAATCCTGGACAAATGTCTTACCTTCTTTTTGAGGTCTTCACTTAGTTTATTGGAAACCGTCCCCTCAGCCACCATAGCTTTAGCTTCCTCCCACCTGTAGGATCCTTTAGCGAATCACATGTGAAGAAGAGGGGCCTTCCTCCCTGTCAGAGCTAGATCTGGTGTTCCCTCCCAATGTGGATAAAGACTGAAATTCTAGGGTGGTTCCTGGAATAAGTCGTTGCAGCTCCTTACAGTTCCAATAGTCATTTGCGCTTCAAAAGAAGAGTGGTGAAAATTGCTCTTTTTTGTTTCCAGCTGTTCCTGTCCACCTTTCAGAAGGCTAATGCCTGATAAGTGAACGTCATTTACACCACTCATGCCTTCCTTTGGTAACAGTACAAGCTATTGCCTTTCAAGAGGAGGGTTGTTAACAATCAGACAGGAATGTGTATTCTCTCATAGGAGACGTTCTAAACAAGATTACTTCCAGGCAGCACAAAGTACACTTTTAAAAATATACTATTCCACAAAAGGTATAAAAATGTACCTTCACCAGTTTATTCGAATTTTACAACTATGTAGAGAATAACTGTGATTGACTGCACTTACATTTCCCAAATCCTAGATAGAAAAAAGTGATTTTATTCATGACTAGACTTGTTCATTGAAAATGTATCTTTACCTACACAGAGAAAACATGTTTTTATAAATGTTCACAGTGAAGTGATACTTTTCCCAATTTCTAAAATTCCTCACTTTTAAAGATTATTCAACCATCCCTGTTGCCTTGGAAGGTACACTTAGGAGCCGATTCAGATCTGGGTCGGAAAGTACTCCAACCGATCCGGTTCCAGAGTGTTTTTCGACCGAGCCGAACCCCTGCAGTCCAACCAAGCGAGTACGATGTGGCTGCATGCTGCCGGACTCGGTTCGGTCGGACTCCCATAGAAGTCAATGGGAGCAGGTCGTACGACGCGTACATGGGCTCCCATTGACTGAATGGGTACGTCTCGCACAAGGGCCCCCCTACAGTGGGTACGCACCTGTGCCATCCGCACCGTACATGCCTGTGTAGGGTAGAACTTTGGGTCTCCCCCTGTGTCAGAGTTGTAAGGCTGTGTGTGACAGGGAGTCTAGTTTGGATCCCCAAGGGCATCTTCCGGACATGATGCGAGCCGGAAACTTCGGCTCGATCCAGCTGTCCGACGCGTACATCGTACTTGCTCAGTCGTAAAAAGCGTCTCCATTGCGCGGTGCGAATCGTGTCCGTACGAGACACTCGGAACGGGTCGAATCCTGAAACGGTTCGGTCGGAGCACACGTGTACAGTCGTATCGTACTTGCTCGCTCATCCAGGTGTCCAAGTTGGTCGGGAAACACGCGTCCGACTTGTACCTTTTTCCGCCCATATCGCATTTGGAACCCTTCCAGCCGAGAGCGTAATCGACCCCTTAGTGTTGACATAGCTTATATTTAAAAGTAGTTTTTGTCTCCATGGAAAATACATTTTTCATTGCCATCATTCATCGCTGTACGTTTTAACTTCAGCCCAGCCAAAGGACAATTGTGTTCTATGGAACTACACATTGTAGTTATGTTGGTAGGTGGTTTATGTATACATTGAAGTTCACACATGACATTTAACGTCCTTGCTAGTAGTGCATTTTTGGCACCATAAACCCTTACCTCATTGGGGAGTTAAAGAACAAGTTACTTACTTTTGGTTATATTATGTTGATAATGTTTTAAAGCGCGCAAATACCAAAAAGGAGTCTTGTTGCTAGTGTAAGTTCTAATTGTCATTGAACAGGCAAAGCAGAACATTTACATGGAGGAGCAGAAGAGCCAGGTTTTTAGTTGTTTCATAAATCTCAGATGATTAGGTTGTGCTCTGAGAAGGCCTGGCTTAGAGATCCACCATTTACAGGTAGGGTTAAAGAAACTTCTTCCTCTCCAGTGCGCTTTGTTAATTCTGGAAATGATTACCGGTCTTACTGCGCAAGACCGCAGAGTGCATGTAGGTAGATACCATCTAAAGACATTTTGGAAAAATAGTGAACCAACCACTTGCAGAGCCTTATGTGCCCAACATAAGGCTTTGAACTTAATTCATGCCCTGACTGGTAGCCAATGTAGTTCCTTAACAGTTTGGGTGACTGAGCAGAATGTTGGAATGTTCATCAGAACCCGGCTGGCTGCGTTATGAAGTACGCAATTTATCTTGTATTGGAGATTGAGAGCCCACATACAAGGCGCTGTAGTAGTCTAGCTGGGAGACTACTAGAGCTATTATGACAGATTTTCTTAACTCTAATGAAAGAAGGGGGAAAAAATGAAAATATTTTGGGGGTAAGGAAACAGGAGGACGTTAATGGATTTGCATGGTATGTGAATGCTAGCTTGGCATCAAAATGACACACAAGTTTCTTGCTTTCTGGACTGGGACCCAAGGTTAGAGGGCCACCGTGTTGAGTATTTTTAGGATGTATTGTGGCTAAAGAGCAACACCTCCATTTTTTCAAGGTTCAATTCTAAACAATTCTTCTGGATTCAGTGTGCAATACTACTCATGCAGATGCTAAATTGCTCAGCCACCTTTTCTGGTTCATGGGATACAGAGACCACAATTTCGGTGTCGTAGGCGTGGGAAAAAACTGAGAAGCGGCATGATCGGATGAGTTTGATCAAAGGGGTGATGTAGACATTAAAAAGGGTGAGACCCGGGGGGGTGTGGCTTGGACGCCGAGAAAAATGGCAGATTAGTGTATTTCTCCTCCCGTGACACGACTCCACTCACGAGATTGGAACCCTTCCTGCCGGATTGAAACTATCACAGATGCCAGATCCGTGAATCGGAATGTGAGGGGCACGTAACAAATATACTTTCAAGCGTAGAGGTGACCGAGAAATGCTGCATTCGGCAAGGACCCGGAGCGCGGCCGCGCCGGACATCGAGAGACGGGCTCACGGCTGCTCCAGCTGACTCCTGCGGGGGATCGAGTGCTCTGCTCAAGCGCGCCGATCTTATGTGATGCGGACCACCAGAGACTGTATGAGGCATCTGGGCTTCCGTGGCCCGTGAGTGAGTACCCCGCACCCTAACATCAGCCTCCATTAGCCTGGCCAGCACGAGCTATACGCCACACGGAGCTCACTTTTAAAATGGCGGGCGCAATTGCTTATACCCGAAAAACGGGCTTCATACAGCTCAGACTGTGCGATTGAGCCGATGCACGGTGTCCTTACACCTCGGCTAAGGGAATTCTGCCAGAGACTTTGTGGGACGACCCAGCCTAAAGCCTGACTGCTAACATCACTTGTATTTAGCTGGTCCCAGGTTTATGCAGCTGGCAAGATGGTCCACAAAATGGCGGGCGCTGATCGTCCCGACCAGAAGGGGGATAGAATCAAAATGTAAATGCCCCACATGGAATCTCTAACACAGCACACGCCCATCATTTACAACATTACCTGAGTTAAGGGTGCAGGGTTAATGGAAACATCTCCAACACGGAAGAAAACAGGTCTGTCCACTGGATGAACGTGCACCTCCCGCGCATCATGTCCGTATTTACGGAAACCACCAAATCAGCGGCGATCGCCAAGATAGCAACAGTGGGCACGGTTCTGGGCTAGCTGGACCTGGGACATCCTCAATTGGCCAAATCACTATGCACACCTCTTAAGTCGCAGTAACCACAGAGACATATCGGCATATCAACAGTTCCCTGACCTACCGCCACCCTTCTCGAAAACGCCAATATAGTCCCTTTCGATCTGGTGCCAGGTCACTGGCTACGTTAGCTTTTCTAAAACTCATTGTCGGTCAGACATACATACTACGGCACAGACTGAGGCACATCTACGCACATCTGCGCTCTACAAAGAGGGGCCCCATATGTTGCACCACGCTCCACTACCACGGCCACCCACCTGTTACGCTATCAACACTTGAGGCTGGGAAGCAGTTATCATGGAGCGCAAAGAGGAAAAGAACCTGAAAAGGCTCAAATCAGATCATTCCAATCCAGGGTCACCCGTCAAGGGGAAGAAGGACAATAGCGAAGCCATCGATATGATTCTAAGCAGATTGGATGAAGTAAGAGACTTGGCCAAATCTACCAAGGAAGAGGTGGTGGCAATACGGCAAGACATACGTGACACCAATGCAAGACTGACGGAGACAGAATCAAGGATCAGCCGATTGGAAGACTCAGATAACAAAACCTGCGGAGCGCTCAAGCGCCTAAACATAACATCGGATCAAATAACAAGGAGGCTCTCTGAATTGGAGGACAGAAATCGGAGGGGAAACCTCCGAATCTTTAGTATACCAAAGGGATCCGAAGATTCGCAGGGCTCCTGTGTAACGTTTTTGGAATTGTGGTTCACACAAGCCACCAACATGACCTTCCATCAACCTCTGGAGTTTGATAGGGCTCATAGAGTCCCGGGAAGAATTAACAAAAATCAGAAAGGCCCCAGGGCCATCGTCTGCAAACCTTTGCGCTACCAGCACGTGGGGCAGATCCTAGCCTTTGTCCGGAAACACAACCACATATTATGGAAAAGTTCAAAAATATATATCTCGCAGGATTACAGCAAGGAAACAGTGGATATAAGGAAGGCCTTCCTAGCACTTCGGCCACAACTTAAATCGAAGGGATATCAGTTTGGTTTTGTAGGGCCTGCAAAGTACAGAGTGGTCATTCAGTCAGTCAGTTCAACTTTATTTCGGCTGATAGCCATAAAAGCAGGAAGTACACAAAAATAAACTATAACAAGCATGGGCTAATTGAAAAGGGAAAGGTACAGTTTATGACAATTTGTCAAGTAACACATTGCAATTGATATATACTGGGGTAGAGTAACAGTTAATTCTATACAGTTAGTTATGCCTATTCTTAAAATTCAATTTAAAACCATAAAAAGGTTATTTCATTATAAAAGCCATACTAAAAACATCGCTTTAAAAACTTTAAAACCACAGGATTTATACAATAGTAAACTCAGTGCATTCTACGTTGTTTAACATTGTAGGGAGAAACTACAGATTTTGTTATTACATTATAGTTTGTAACCAAGGCGTTTTCTAATAAGAAACACATTGAATAAAAATCTGCTTATGCAAAAAACCACTGGTTGTGAGGTATTAGACCTTATGATACGCTCAGCCTCTTTAAACGTCCTGACGCCCAGATTTTTACACAGAGGTTTTATCCAGCGCTGTCTAGGTAGTGCATAAACAGAGCAGAAAAACAATAGGTGGGCATCATCCTCCTTAGCCTTTAGTGGGCAAAAGGTGCAGATACCGTCCTCATTGCTATCTCCCCATTTGCATGTGTGGGCGTTGGTCTGTAGTACCCCATATCTATATTGCAAGTATAGAGTTTTTGCTAGAGGTGGATTTATCTCGTCCATAAACGATTCGAATGCAGCAGTGTCTTTTATAGACAGACATTTCTGGGACAATGAACCAATAGATGGACAGTGAGATGGCTCTTCGTTAACATAGGACCAATAGATATTTTTAAAGTCTTTTTGCACACAGAAGTCATATTATGGGGTTCATTCCAGAAATGGGACAGCCCTAGCCTGGAGCACCATAGTTCGATGTGTTTTAGCGATGCAATTTTCTTATACTCGTCGATCTGGGTAATTTCTATTAATCCATTTTTATAGCTACACAACTCGGGGATTGTCCATAGCCTTACCCAGTACATCAATGGCCTGAGGGCTGCTTGGTGGTCTGTACGTTTCAAATCCAAATCTAAAAATACTGGAACTAGGGGGGTTCTAGTTGGTATTTTTAGTAGCCTGCGCACAAAGTGGTTTTCTTCCCGTTCAAAATTGTGTTTACAGCAATGCCCCCAAACCTCAGCTCCATAGAGTGCAGCCGATTGGGCCTTTGCTTTAAGGACTTCCAGTGCCGGTGTGATGGCTTTGGAGTCGCTAGCTCCGTGCACTTTTAGGATGGGCATAGAATTTTGCTTGAAAGCCAACCTACTCTTTGTCAGGTGTCCCTTCCATGAGCTGTTACTATCCAGTGTAATACCTAGATAATTAAAGCTCTCCACATATTCCAGTTTTTTGTTATTTAAGACCAAATTCTTCTTGAAAGACTTTTGTGGGTTTATAGACATATATTTTGTTTTAGAAGAATTTATTTCCAGCCCCTTCTTTTCACAATAGCCATTAAAGGAGTTCACCAGGTTTTGAAGACCCTTCGGCATCTGAGAGATAAGGATTGTATCATCGGCAAAAAGCAATGCCGTGATTGCCTCATCTCCTAACCTAGGCGAGTCATGGTCACAATCCCTTAGATACGCTGGTATATCATTTACGTATAGTGAAAACAGCGTGGGTGCCAATACGCACCCTTGGCGCACCCCACGGTTTATAGGTATGGGCTTAGATAGTTCGCCGTCCTTTCCCCATCTCACTTTTGCATAGTTCTCTGTGTGTAATCGGATTAATTCGTTGAGTAGCTCGTCTGGGACCCCCATATTTTGTAGTGTTACCCACAGTAAATTCCGTGGGACGAGATCAAAGGCGGCCCGCAGATCAATGAATGCCACATACAAGCTACCCTTCCTTATGTTAATATACTTCCAGCAGATACACGTAAACCTGAACACTTGATCTACTGTACTAACTTTAGGTCTAAATCCTGCCTGGTATTTAGATAGTATTTGGGTCTCTTCTATCCAATCTATAAGTCGTTTTAAGATATGTCTGGCGAAAACCTTCTGTAAAAGGTCAATTAAACTAATTGGGCGATAATTGCCCGGATCATAACGATCTCCTTTTTTGAATATTGTTACAATTTCTGCCCCTTTCCAACTTTCAGGGATTGCCGTTCCAGCCACTATAGAGTTGCAAAGTAAATTAATGTATGGTCCCCATACTTCCACATCGTGTTTTAACAAATCTCCAGGAATCCTGTCCGGTCCTGGCGCTTTGCCCGCCTTAATAGCCCCTATTGCCTGCATAGTCTCCTCTATACTAAATTTTAGTGGCACTATGCTCAATTCTAAATTGTTCTCTAGAATTTGGGTATGCGACCCCTCTATATCTCCTAAGTATAGCTTACCAAAATGGTCACTCCAAGTTTTTTCATCTAGGTAGACGTCCTTAGGGGATCAGCCCTTTTTATTCGCTTTGGACAATAAACTCCAAAAAGTGCCCTGGTCTCTTGATTAAGCTGCTACCAATAAGTCTTACCAAAGTGCATCATCCCAATTTTTTTCCGTTTGGGACAGAATTTTATTGTAGGCATATCTGCATTCCCTTATAAGATGGGAGTTTTTGGTTTTAGCAGCCTGAATGAGGTTAGATGTTGCTATACGACATTCCTTATTGTACCAGGGGTTGACCTACCATAAATGGTTTGGGGTCTTTTCTCCTTGACAAGCTTTGCTCAGGAGGGGATATTAGGAAGGCCTTCCTAGCACTTCGGCCACAACTTAAATCGAAGGGATATCAGTTTGGTTTTGTAGGGCCTGCAAAGTACAGAGTGGTCATTCAAGGAGCTCCACATATATTCACAGACCCCACAAAGCTCAGAAGTCTATTGAGTGTTCACGAAGAACAAGATATGGACACCAACGGCACAAACAATGTCGATGCCTCAGCACACAGTGGTGACTAATATCCTTTGCTCCTTCTATTTCTCTAATGACAGTCTCTTCTGGGTTTTAGGTAATCAGGCTGTAGCGTTAGAGGCCACTGGGAGACCGTTTATGGAAAAGAAGTTCAAGAACTTCTGTAAGTTCTGAAAGGGTGCTATCCTCTTTATGTCCTCTTTATGACACTATTAGTGCCTTGATCTCATCCTATATCTGGTTTATATGAAGACATGGCCCCGTGTCACAGCCAGGCTGAGTCCCAGAAAAGCAAGGTGTTAGGTTACTTTGCCTCACTATACTGACAAAATCCACTGATATGTCTCAGGATACATAACATTTGCTCTGGTATTTGCTTGTTTCTACTGGGGTGTCTCAGGTCACATAACGATTGCTCTGGTATTTGCTTGTATTTGCTGGTATTTGCTTGCCCGGATGGATGTGCCTGACATCACATCGGCCTTCACATGATATAATACAGACGGAACAGTATAAATGTTGCAAATGCTCTAAACTTGTGGGCAACGATGGTGATTTCCACAATCTATGCACATACTTCCGGAGTGGAAGTTATATGCCTCTCTAACTATGGTACAGAATACGAACCTGCTAGCTTGCGGGCACATGGCACTGATCTCGTTGCATGTTCTTTTTTCATACGAAATGGTTTCTGCCTCAAGGCTCGTATACTAGAAGTTATGTTGTAAGATGTTAAATGTTAGGATACATCTCCGGTTATTGTTGTCATTATGTTCACTTAATAATGCAGTTCCAATGCCTATTAGGATTTTAGTGTACTACGGGAGATTGCCGCGATTTTTCTCCAATCGCCATGCCTACGAAGTACTTTGGGGGAGGGTTGGGTGGGGGGAAGGAGGGGATGGGTTTGGGTTTGTGTGGTATATTTCTTTTTATTCTTTCCGTTTTTATCCTGATACTGTATGTATGCTACATGTCAAATTTACAAGCTGCTCATACTAATCACTGTTTAAAAGAGTTTGTCATGGTAAGGGGCGAGACCCCCTGAGAACGTCATTGCAAAAACACGTAAGGGCCTGTATATAGTATGGTTGTCACTAATGCTGAAAAGGAACCTAGAAGTGCATCACGGGTGTGATCATTGGTATGGGTTACTGAAACTCCTTGGGCATTTCCACTTAACCATGGGATATGTGGAATATGTGTCGAATATGTTAACTTTCAATGGCGCACTCCACAATTAGTACACCACTTGGTGTGTCCAATATGGACAAACTGAAAATACTCTCCCTGAATGTAAAAGGCCTAAACCAGCCCGTTAAGAGGCAAAAAATACTAGACTATTTGCGTAGACAGAAGGGGGATATTGTCCTCTTGCAAGAGACTAAAATTGACGCCAAACAGTTTTACACATTGAGAAATAAATACTACTCTGAAGTTGTGGGGGCTGAGGCTGTGGGCAAAAAGAATGGGGTACTGATGTTAATGGCGAAAAAATCAAAGGTTGAACTACTCTCCTCCACAGCAGACAACAAGGGGAGGTGGGTCACAGCCAGACTATCCAAGGACAACACAGAATTTTTTGTCACAAACATTTATGCCCCAAATACCAGCGATCTCCGATTTTGGTCGGACCTAGCTAAGCAACTTGAAACCATACCAGACTCAGCAGTACACATACTGGCGGGTGATTTCAACCTTCTCATGGACCCTACCTGGACAGAGACTCCAAATGCACCTTTAGGCCCAACAAATCCCACAAGGCTCTTCTTAACCTCTGTAACCGTTTTCACCTTGTCGATTCGTGGAGACTACAAAACCCCACGGGCAGGGACTACACATTCTACTCTTCCCCACACGAATCTTACTCCCGTATCGATTACCTCCTCATAACACAGAATGGTGTCCCTAGAATTGAAGACACGTCAATAGAGCCAAGAGTCATGTCCGATCATTCATGCATATCCCTATCCATCAATAATGTGCGGCCCTCATCCAGACAAACGACTTGGCGGTTAAATGATGAGGTGCTGGATAGCGAGCATCATCGATCTACTATCCAGTCTGCCATTGAGGCATACTTGGAACATAATAAACAAGGAGATACTTCAGAACTCAAACATTGGGAGGCCTTGAAAAGCAATAATAGGGGAGTGTGCATTAAGATTTGGTCGGCAATGAATAAAAATCATAGTGCGAAATTGGAGTCCCTGGAGGGAGAAATTTTGGCCTTGGAGAGAAAACATCAGGCAAGCAGGGAAGGTGTAACGCTGAACGCATTGGCTAACAAAAAGTATGAATACAATAAATTGGTGAGCGAAAGGGCCGGAGTGTGGTTGGATAGAAGTAAGAGGTTTAAACTCTGTGATTCCAATAAAACGGGTAAAATCTTGGCGGCATATTTGAAATTTACAAGTAAGTACAGAAGAACTCAATTAATGTCATTAAAGATGCACTGGGGACTGCCCATTCGGAACCGGATAAAATAGCTGAAGTGTTTAAAGACTTTTATGCAACCCTTTATGCTAAAAATGAATCGGTAGAAGGAGACAAAATTAAAGATTACTTAAACGAATGTGACCTCCCAATGCTCTCATCGGAAGAGCAGCTAAACCTTAACGCCCCAATTGAGGCCACGGAGATTGAGGTGGCAATTAAATCGCTGAAATGCGGAAAAGCCCCCGGTCCAGATGGGTTCACAGCTAATTTTTATTACGCCTTTCCCTCTCTTCTGGTTGACCCTCTGCTCCACCTCTTTCAGGAGATAGAAGACACAGGAGAAGTCAAAGGACATTGTCTGAGGCTATAATCGCGGTGCTTCCAAAGGAGGGGATAGACCCCTCTCTCCCAAAAAACTATAGGCCCATTTCCCTCATTAATCTTGATTGTAAGATTTTAGCCATGATCGTCTCTGCTCGCCTCCAACGAGTCCTTCCGAAACTGATTCACCCCTCACAAGCGGGTTTCTTGAAACATAGACTATCCAGTGACAACACCAGGGTACTAGCACATGTTCTGGAAAAAGCGAAACTCCTTAACACGCCTACAGCTGCAGTAACCCTAGATGCCGAAAAGGCTTTTGACAAAGTCGACTGGACTTTTCTGGAAGCAGTCCTCAACAAATTCAATCTGGGAGCAACATTCACAAAACTAGTAATGTCACTTTATTTCGGTCCCACGGCGAAGGTCAGGGCGGGTGCATCCTTCTCCTCCTCGCTTCGACTACAGCAGGGAACACGGCAGGGGTGCCCGCTATCCCCATCGCTATTCCTGGTGGCGATCGAGCCCTTCCTATACCACATAAGGAATAACGAAGCTATTTCCGGTATTCCATTTCAAGGATGTAATATTAAACTTACCGCTTATGCGGATGATGTACTTGTTCTGTCAGAAAGAGCAGACGCAGCCATACCAGCACTTGACATCCATTGATGAGTTCTCCCGAGTATCGGGGTACAAATTAAACAAGGATAAAACGGAGGTTAAACTACTTAACAACATAGGCAGTAAAGATATCATTGGTAATTCAGGTCTCACCTGGCAGCCACATTGCTTTAAATATCTAGGCTTAAACTTTGACAAAGATCTAATATCAACACTAAAAATCAATGAAGCATCGACTCGATGTCCACCTATTTGGATGGATGGTCACCCAAGTTTCTTTCCTGGTGGGGCAGGGCGGAAACGCTTAAGATGATGATTACCCCATTTGTGAACTACTTGGCAAGCATTCTGCCTATGACATTCACTGATGACTTCATCTCCAAGTGGACAAACTGTTTGGTGGTTTTCTGTGGCAGGGTAAGAAAGCCAGGATATTACTGAAAAAGCTACAACTAGCAAAAGAAAAAGGCGGCCTGGATCTTCCCTCTTTCAGGAACTACCAAACAGCGTTTCTCTGCAAACAAGGGGCACAATGGCTGTCTGGCACCCCAGCTTACGTCCCAATGTGGCTAAACATTGAAAAATCCATCATCGAACACTCGCCTTTACCGACCATACACACCATGGACCTCTCTCACTTGCCTCACTCCAAATATATTTTGCTGAACACCAGGCTTGCTCTACTAAGATTAGACCAGGCACACGACTCTAACTTACAAATTAGAAAATCCACGTTCATGTCTTTATGGAGGAACCCATACTTAAACATGAAGGGAAAACTCTTTACTGGGAATCGTGGTCTGAGAAGGGCATTAATATGGTGAATGACCTTTATGACGGGACACAGCTCCTTCCTTTCTCCTCATTACAGAAAACACACAACTTACCCCCATAGCCTTCTACGAGTTCCTGAGATTGAAAGCCATCATTTCGTCATGTGGCCTCAACCCCCGCACACCATGGCTCATGTCCCATCTACCACGTCTCCTAGCAACTGGTCACTTTGTCTCCAAGGTGTATAAGCTACTCCTTCCTCTCCCCAAGAAAGCGCACAAGAAAGTGGAACTCAAATGGGAGTTAGAACCCAATACTACAGGCATTGCAATCGACTGGGACACAATCCACGGCACTGCTCTCTCCAACAAAGTTTCGCTTATCCTTACCCAGACAAAATACATGCTACTTAATATAACATTCTGGACCCCAGATAGACTCTTTAAGTGCCACCTGAGAGATACTCCCTTATGCTGGAACTGCCTATCTGAGACCGGGGATCAAGCCCATATGCTCTTTAACTGCCCCACCCTACGAACCTATTGGGGGAAAATCTTTGACTGTATTCAACACGTTTTCAAACTGCAACCGGTGAGAGAATTTATATATGTCATATTGGGGGCTCTTGAGCCATCCTTACATAATGCGCAAGACCGTCAACTCCTAAACTTGATGCTCACTTTGGCGTGTAAGGTGGTTCTATGTAAATGGAAAAATTCCTCAGAGGTTAGTTTTAAGATTTGGCTGGACTGGCTCTCCTTTCTGAGAGGAGCCGATAACCCGGCACTGCACTCCTCCACCTGGAGACCCTCTAATAAGAAACTCTGGAAACTGCTTGATATGTCTTCATTTCAATTTGACCCACCGTGATGTAGCTCTTACTAATGTATATCCGATGTAGCTCTTACTAATGTGTATCCTTAAGGCCATATTGTGTTTTTTGACCACATGTGCTTGACATATCTACAGACAGCTTGGATTTGCATCTAACTGTACACTTCTTTATTAATTCCTTGATTTGTTTTGTTTAGTTACCTATGAAAACAAGTTACTTACCTGTAACTTTGGTTCCCCAGTATTGGTAACTTTCATAGATTCCCATGCTTTGTATCATTCCCCGTCGTCGGAATGGGAGTCTCGGTGACAAAAATCCCATAGCTGTAGGTACAAAAGACCAAGGAAAAAGGACTAGGCCTCATTCCCTTTTGTAGCATATCACCCTCTTTGTGTAAAAGAGACCAAACTTAGGCCTCAGCCAATCAGAAGTGCCTCACCCCTTAGAACCTTCCTGAAGGAACCTCAGAGCCTCAGATTTTCTTAGCCGTTGTGTACTTAGACACCATATCTGTTGTAGGCTAAGCTTTCCTCGGGGAGGTGGGCGGGCGCATGGGAATCTATGAAAGTTACCAATACTGGGGAACCAAAGTTACAGGTAAGTAACTTGTTTTCTTACCCCAGTATTGGAACTTTCATAGATTCCCATGCTTTGTATCAGAGTAGCAAGCAGTTAGTAACAAAACCACATTTTGCATCATCACAATATAGCAATAGGCAACATGACATAAAGATACAAAATGTGAAAGACGGAAGGTGGGAAAGAAAGGAAAGCTCACCAATCATTGGAAGAGGTTCCTCAGGACAGCCTGTCCTACTGCCACATCTTCTTGTTGGAGGGACTCCAAGCAGTAATGCCGGGTAAAGGTGTGAACGCTGCTCCAGGTAGCAGCTCTGCAAATGTCTTTGATCTGCACCCCTGCGAAGAGGGCTGTAGTAGAAGCCACAGATCTCGTTGAATGTGCTCGAACATTCCCAGTCAGAAGTTTGCCTGCAGCAGTGTGACAATGCAGAATGGCACTCGTGATCCATCTTGAAATGCCTTGCTTGGAAATAGGAAGGCCCTTGCTTGGACCTCCGAAGGCAACAAATAACTGAGAGGTTTTCCGAAAACTCTTAGTACGCTCCAAGTAGAATTTCAAACACCGTTGCACATCGAGCGAATGCAATGTCCTCTCTGCTGGTGTAGCCGGTTGAGGAACGAACGCCTTCAGAATGACCGGTTCATTCAAGTGGAAGTCCCAGGGGACTTTAGGCATAAACCTCGGATTAGTCCTCATGATGACAGTGTTTCTCTTGAATTGAAGGAAAGGTTCTTGGATAGTCAAGGCCTGCAATTCTCCAACACGCCTAGCCGACGTGAGAGCGAGGAGGAGAGCCAATTTCCATGAAAGGTATTTCATGTCAGAACGATGGACTGGTGCAAACGGGCCCTTCATGAGTTGAGAAAGGACTAGATTCAGATGCCATGTCGGAAGAGGTGGTCTCACTGGTGGATAAACTCTGAACAATCCTTTTAGAAATTGCTTGATAATTCTGGAGGACCACAAGGAGGGTCCAGAGCCAGTCCTCCTGAACCTCGATATTGCCGCCAAATGGACCTTAATTGATGAATGGGCTAGTCCCGACTTGGCCAAGGACAGCAGATAAGGAAGGATCTGATGCGGCTTGGAAGCGAAAGGATCAATGCCTTCTTTCTTGCACCAGCAACAAAATCTCTTCCACTTAAGCCGGTAAGTCCTGTTCGTAGAAGGAGCTCTTGCCTGAGAAAGGACCTCCTTAATCTCACTCGAAATGGGTAGGTTCATAAATTCTCGCTGCTCAGGAGCCATGCAGTCAGGTGTAGTGACTGCGGATCTGGGTGCCAAACTTGTCTCTCGGACATCGTGAGGAGATCTGGAAGAACCTCCAAAGGAAGAGGAGGGGCTATAGACAGCAGATGGAGTTCCGTGAACCAGAACTGCCTCGGCCAAGCAGGGGCTATAAGGATCATCTTGCACGGCTCCACCTTGATCTTCCTGATGAGCCGTGGAATCAGAGGTATGGGAGGAAAAGCGTAGACAACGTCCTCGACCATGCTATCGAAAGCGCACTCCCCAGAGAACCTCGATGGGGAAGCCTGCTTGCATAAGACCGGCATTTCTTGTTGGTCGGAGTGGCAAAAAGATCGATCTCTGGTCTGCCTCACTGGTTGAAGACCTCCTCCAAGACTCTCTGATTCAATTCCCATTCGTGGCTGACTGAGGATGACCTGCTCAGTCTGTCGGCGTTTTCGTTTAGGACGCCTGGCAAGTGTTCTGCCCTCAACGATGTCCTCTGAAGTATCGCCCATTCCCAGATCTGCTGGGCCTCTTGCGACAATGGACGAGATCTGGTTCCTCCTTCCTTGTTCACATAGTGCATGGCCGTGGTGTTGTCTGTCCTGATAAGCACTTGTGAACCTTCCAGGCAAGCAAGAAAAGCTTGCAGAGCCAGTCGTATCGCCCTGAGCTCTAACAGGTTGATGTGGAGGCGTTTCTCCTGGGGCGACCAATGACCGCTGACATGCAGGTCTTGCATTACTGCCCCCCAAACCTCCAATGACGCGTCTGTTGTCACCACTTGAGGAGACGGGTCGCTTACGAAGGATAGACCTTGGGACAAGTTGTCTTGATCTGTCCACCACAAGGCCGCTTCCTTCATCCTTGGAGTGACCGTCACTCTGTCCTCGAATGAACCGTGGACTTGTTGCCACTGGTTGTCTAGTTGCTCCTGCAGAGGACGCATTCTTAGTCTGCAATGGGGAAATAGTGGGATACACAATGAAATTACCCCCAGTAGAGACTTGTAGCGGCGAACTGAAAGACACTTTTTTGTTCGCAAGTCCTGAGCCAAGGTTCGTAATTTGTCTCTCCTTTCCTGAGTAGGGAAGGCTCTTGAGAGCTTGGAATCCAAGATGGCTCCCAGGAAGCGAGCCTTTCTGGACGGAACCAGGGAAGACTTCTCGTTGTTCAGAGTGAGTCCCAGATTCTGAAACAAATTGGTACAAGCTTGAACAGCCTCCAGCGCTGCCTCCCTGGACGGAGCTTTCAGTAACCAGTCGTCCAGGTAGGGGAAGACCTGGAAATGGTTCCTTCGCAGGAAAGCTGCTACTGGCGCCAGCACCTTTGTGAAAATTCGTGGGGCTGAACGGAGTCCAAAGGGTAAGACCCTGAACTGAAAATGGCTCTTGGCTACTGTGAATCGCAGAAACCTTCTGTGTGCTGGGTGAATCGGAACGCATCCTCGAGATCGAGCGGGGCCATGAAATCCCCCGGGCTGATAAGCTTCAAGATGTCCTGGAGAGAGACCATCCGGAAGGACAGGGAGATGAGGTAGGTGTTTAGCTCCCTGAGGTCTAAAATGGGGCGCCACTTTTCTAGCGTCTTCCTCACCAGGAAGAACCTGGAATAAAATCCTTGTCCCCTTTGGTTTGAGGGGACCGGCTCTATCGCTCCCTTCCGGAGCATCTGTTGGACCTCGAGCCGCAGGAGACGCTGGTGTTTCGATGGAATGGCTGCCGGGGGCTTGGGTGGAGGGACTTGCGTGAATTCCAAGGTATGCCCTTTCCGAATGATGTTGAGCACCCAACGATCCAATGTTATCCTGGACCAGTTGTGAAGGTATTTGGTGACCCTGCCTCCAACTGATGATCTCTTGAAGGAGGGTCCAGTAGAAAGAGCCAGGAGGCCGCTATTGGCGCTTGGACAAATCTCGTCATCGTCTAGCCTGTTTCCCCTTATTGTAAGGCCTGGAGTAGTTGGTAGACTGGCCTTGCCGCTGCTGATAAGGCTGACGGTATTGCTGGGAACCGGAGCCCGTGGTGGAATAGCCTTGTTGTTGTTGATAGGACCCTCTGCAGTTACCACCTCTACCTCTGGATCCTTTAAAAGGAGACTTTCTGTATTGAAGGGTCCCAAAGGACCTGGCAGTCTCTGTGTCCTTTTTTATTTCTTGAAGAGTGGCGTCAATGAGTTTGCCAAATAATGCTTCACCATCAAAGGGAAGATCCAGGACTTTGTTTTGAATTTCAGGCCTGAACCAAGTAGTTTTGAGCCACCCTTGGTGGCGGAGGACTGCCGTCCCAGCCAATGAACGGAACACCGTTGTCACAATATCCATTGCACAGTCAATGATTTCCATCGACGTTGCCTCTCCCTCCTGCAAGATCTTCTTTGCCTCAGTCGTAGACTCCGGAGGCAGCTGGTCTAGGTATGGAGCGATATCACACCAAAGCTGGCGGTCGTATCTACCCATGATCGCTAGGGCATTTGCCGCTCGCACCAGCAAACTTGCCATCGACGAAAATCTCTTCCCCACATTATCCAACCTCCGCCCTTCCTTGTTGTTAAGTTGTTAAGGGAGCAGAGGGGTTACGGGATTTCCTCTGCGCAGCCTGCGAGATCACAGAGTCTGGTCTTAGATGACCCGTTAAGGCTGCCGGACCATCATCTGGTGCCTTGTATTTTTTATCCAGACGCGGTAGCACGGGGACCACCGTCGCCGGGTTTTTCATGGCCTTTAGGCCCTCCTTCCACACATGATCCACAATAGGAATGAACCTAGTTGATTTTCTAAAAGGTTCCTTGAAATCATATAAAAAACAATCCGTGGTAACCTTAGGCATGGCCAATTTGAATCTCGCAGCGGCTCTTTCCATCAGGTGATGGAAGCCCCCAATGTCTGCAGGCGGGGAATCCGCCGGATCTGGGACTGGCGATGCTGGGTCCGCAATGATATACTCGTCATATTCAGTATCGGGAATAGAGCCATGATCCGACTGCTGATCCTCATCCGAGGAATCATCATGGACCTCTTGTAACCCGGAGGAATCATGATGGATGGACATTTGAGGCCGAGGGGAAACTTAAGCTGGAATGGTAGGCGTCACCAATGAGGCTGACATCCCTGCGGGAGTTGCTGGTGTTGACGGCACCGGAATAGGCATACTCGCCTTAGATTTATAGTCCTGCAGCATCTTATGCAGATCTTGGAGAAAAGAAGATGGCACTGTAACCATTTCCTGCTCAGTATGATGTTGCGACTGGGCTGACTGATGATGGCCCACATCCTCACGTCCGTATTCGCCCTCAGAGTCAGTGTCCTGGCATTTGACTAGAAGTTGGGAGGGACTATGGGCATAGCTGTATGAGTCCTGGTCCTCCTCCTCTGATTCTCCTTCTTGCAGAAGCATGGTTGGCAGTAGAGGAGACATACTCCTCGGAGAAGTCATCTGCGGCGTGATCCGTGTCACAGAAATGGTAATTTTCTTTTCAGAGGATAATACCGTTGACGGTTCCGTCGTCGACGGTTGTATATGCGTCGACGAGATCGGGGTCGTCAAAGTCGTCGACGAGGGAACGGTCGACACACCAGCCGTTGTCATTGTCAAAGTCGTCGTCGTCGTCGACGCCCTCGTCGATGAGACCGTAGTCGTCGACATGGTCGTCGTCGCCATCGTCGACGTCGGCACCATCGTCGACGGTGTGATGGAAACTGTCGTCGTCGGCACCTTCGTCGTCGGCACCTTCGTCGACGGCGACGCCCTCATCGGCGGCTTCGTCAGCGGCGGCTTCGTAGTCGGCGTCGTCTCCGTCGACGGTGAAGAAACCGCTGTCGACGGTACCTTCGTCGACGACTCCCCTGTCGACGGGATCGTCGACGACATCAATGCAAATTTCGTCGTCGAGGACTTGGAACTCCTCTCAGAAGACTGGGATGAAGGTTTTTTGAAGGCTGTGACAGTCTTCTCACCTTTAGAAGGCGAATCTGGTCCTACCCTCTCCTTTACACCTCGGTGAGGAGATTTGCTGGGACCTGGGCTCTCAGACTCACTGGGGGTCTTTTTTGAGGCCTTGGAAGATCTTTCCATAGAAGGTGAAGGGGAACCCCTAACCCTCTTCACTGACCTTCTTGAAGAAGACATCGATGCTGCATCCTCACTGTCACTGGAGACAGTATCCTTCCTGGTTTTCAGCTTATGGAGCCATGTCAAGAGTCTTACCTCACGGTCCCGGAGGGTCTTGGCCGAAAAGGTGCGACAGATTTTACAGTCTGCAGCCTGGTGGTCAGGATAGAGGCAGTAAATGCAGTCTTTGTGCCTATCCTCCACAAAAAGCCTTTTCCTACCACAGGTGGAACAAGGTTTGAAAAGGGCTTTTTTCTTCTCCATTTCTGACATCCTGGAAGGCAGCCAACAATCCAGAAGTGAAGTTGAAGATTTAGAAGTAGAAATCCTGAAGAAATCCTTTGAAAAGTAGAAGTTGAGCAGAGCTCAAAGGAGACTCCCTAAGCACAACGTGCGGTGGAAAATCTGAGGCTCTGAGGTTCCTTCAGGAAGGTTCTAAGGGGTGAGGCACTTCTGATTGGCTGAGGCCTAAGTTTGGTCTCTTTTACACAAAGAGGGTGATATGCTACAAAAGGGAATGAGGCCTAGGCCTCTTTCCTTGGTCTTTTGTACCTACAGCTATGGTATTTTTGTTACCGAGACTCCCATTCCGACGACGGGGAATGATACAAAGCATGGGAATCTATGAAAGTTCCAATACTGGGGTAAGCAGTATTGTCATCAAGTATTATCAATTATTTATATTTTAATTTTTATTACTATTATAATTTTGCATTAACAACGGCCAGCTATGCTGAACCATCTTGTGTGAAACCTTATTGTATTGTCTCTTTTTCTTCTTCTTTAATAAAAACGATTTGAAATAAAAAAAATAAAAAAAGGGTGAGACCCAAGGGAGATCCCTGAGGGGCCCCACAGGCAAGAGTGAACGGGTCAGAATTATTCAGGGCAACCACTTGCTCTCTATTGGAGAAAAACGAGCTAATTAGTCTTAAGCAGTAACCTTACTACCAATACTTTTGAGGTGGTTGACTAGCAGGAAAGGGTCAGCAGTATCGTACGCGGCTGTAAGATCCAAAAGGGTTTCAGGACTGCCTTGCCCCTCTATTTACGATAGTTCTGATTTCCTCAGTGGCCGCCACCAAGGTGGATCTCGTACAATGATTGGGTCTGAACGCGTGTTTTGAGGGGTCAAGAATGCTGGAGGTTTCAAGAAGGATCATGAGCTCTTGGTTCATGACCTTTTCTAGGATCTTGGCTGGTAGAGGGAGGCATGAAATTGGCCTGTATTTCTTTACATCAAGTGGCTCGTGGGGGTTTCTTTAGAAGGGGTAGGATGGATGCTTTTTTCCACCTGGCTGTAAAGCAGCCAGAATTAAGGATCTCATTAAGGAACACAGTGAGATGCACTGAAATGGTCTTGGGTACTGGGTAGCAAACCTGAGGGGACAGGGGTTCGAGGGGGCATCTGTTTTCGAGGATTTGATGAGGATAGCTACTCTCTCTTCAGTAAATAGGGTAAAAGTGGTCAAAATTGAGTTATCTTGACTAGACTCACCAGAAATGGTTACCCCACCCATCTCAGTCATAAGGGGAGGCGTTGAATTTTCCAACATTACCTTAAGTTCCCCAAAAATATTATTTACTTTAGTCCAGAAAAAGTCTGCTATTTTGTCACAAAGTTGTTGATCTAGGGTGACAGTGTGTTAATTACAGAAGCTAGATAGTGACTTCACTGTATTAAAGAACACGTTAGTGGAATTGCTACATTAGATATGGTTACACCTATGCTTTTATATTCTTTCATCAGCATTTTGCATTTTATTTTTTCCTCTGGACTATAGTTCAACCTCCAGAGCTCATCCCATTGCCTACATTTGTGTTTCAGTTCTCTGAGCTACTGAGAATAACAAGTCGCTGAAGGCATCGATGTATGGTTTGGTCTAATTTTTAGAGGAGCTAATTGAGTAACTCCTGTATGTATCCAATTGGCAACGTTGACAGATGCTTGCTCAGTTTCAGAGTCCACATTAATATTGGGCTGCGACTCACACAGCAGGTATTCAGTTATAAAATTGTCAATTTCCTTCCAAGGATGGTATTTTATCGCTGCAGATATCTCGGAAGTGGAGGACTTCACAGTGTGAATAACTAATTTGAACACACTGGCCTTATGGTCTGTCCAGGTCAGGGGCACTACCTTTTTAACCATTAGCTCAAGATTGTTTGGAAAAATGCCTCAAGCGTATGATTGGCTACATGGTTTGGAGATTTAAACATCTGGAAGCACGCAAAGCTCTCTACATTATCCATCATTCTTATCACGTATACATTCTAAATAGAAATAAAAATCCCCTAGAATGGTGAAATTGGGGTACTTAATACAGGATTCCAAAAAACCTAGCAGTGATTGGGTGAAGTTTTCCCTAGGACCTGGGGGCGATAAATCAGAAGTCCGTTCAACGGATAGGTATTATGAATTTTTATATTAAACATGAGAGCTTCACAGTTAGATGCATGAGAGGTTTGAAAGTGACTTTGAAGCAGATGCGATAAATAATTGCTATTCCACCTCCTTACTTATGTAGTCTATAAACCCTAATTAGGTCGTAGCTTTCTGGAATAGCTGTTTTAATATAAGGATGAGAAGCCGATTATACCCATGTCTTTGTTAAAATAGCGACATCAGGATTTTCTAGCTCCATAAGGTCAGCAAATTCCTATTTGTGCTTTATCAGTGATTTTGTATTAAGGAGCAGACTGGACAGTTTGTGGTCCAAATGTCTGACAGCAATTTGGGGGTGGGTTGAAAAGCATTTGGCTTCAATGCCATGGCTGTAAAGTAAAGCTGCAGTTTTGGCAGGAGTACTGGATAATCTAAGAGTTACAGTTAAAAGGAGAGCAAGAAAAAGGCTTAGCTTTATTACCAATCTATAAGAGATCTGCTCTGGAGTAGCTTTGGATGGTGGGAGGACCAGGAGTCCTGCAGCTTAGCACTGTCCCGCCGAGTACAGACACAGATGGGCTTGCCTTTGGTGCACCATCGGCGCGTACATGCTTCCCGGTCCCTTCAGGGCTGTGGTTGATGGGGCGTGGCTGTAACACCTTTTCTGGTAGAGACTCTATCTAGCCACATATTCCTTACCTAAGAATATTCCACAGGAGTCAGCATGGATCTGGAATTTGTTTTTTAACAGTCACCTTGTGTGCCCATAGGTGGTGTTGTTCGGCTCTGCTTTGCATCGTCCACACCGGAATTGATGTGTGTGGTGCCTATATAGGAGCCACCCAGAGTGCTGCTCTCCGGTTTGTGACTATTTTTCCACCCCAGAAGCACAAAGCCATTCTGAGGATTTGAACCAGTATGTAAGAGTGAGGTCCTCAAGGACCTCTTAAGATGGAAATCTAATGCACAGAACCGGAGGGATGGGATGGTCGATAAGGAATCTGTGGCTAGATAGCCTCTACCAGATAAGGCATTACCAATGGGAAGTAACATCTTCATTTGATAAAGAACTCTAGCCACAAATTCCTTAGTTTAGAAAAGATAACAAAGTAAGTCTCCCTAGAGGTAGGTCTGCGGACTGTTTATGCTAAAACGTCCTGGAGGACAGAATGGCTGAAGTGCCCATCACACCAGACCTGCCTGCCTCGACAGTAGAATTTGGCAAACGTTTGCAGCAATGCCCACTTAGCTGCCTGACAGATCTTCAGGACTGGAACTTTGTGAGCTAAAGTAGTGGTCATGGCCTTGGTTCTGGTGGAATAAGCCTTCAAATCCTCAGGGGGTTGTTGCATGACCAGTGAATAGCAGATTTTAAAGCAGAGGACAATCCACCTGGAGATAGTGTTGCACTGCTTTGCCTTTCTTCACTCCAGTAAATCCTCGAAAGAGTTAATTGTCCACCCAGGTGTCTTTAGCATGATCAATGTAGAACAATAGCGCTCTTTTTGAATCCAGGAAGTGGAGTCCCTCCTCTTCTTTGGAATGGTGAGATGGAGCAAAGAAAGTTGGCAGTGTGATGTACTTTCTGACCTAAAAAGGTGGAACAACCCTGGACAGGAAAGAGGCACAGGTTCTAAGGATCAGTTTATCTTGAAAGAAGGTAGTAGAGGGAGGGTAAACTGAGAGTGTTTGTAACTCACTAAGCCTCCTGGCAGATGTAATAGACACGAGAGAAGGGCTGTTTTCATGGTGAGCAGTTGAGGAGGGCAGCTGTGCATGGGCTTAAAAGGTGAGCATACCAGATATGTAAGAACTAAATTAAGGTCCCAATGGGGCAAAATGAAAGGTGTAGGAGGAAACGTGTTGCAAACTGTTCAGGAAACATGTAAAACAGGGAGTGTTGGTCCGGAAACCGCAAGAAGGGAAACAGAATTAATGATGAGGGCTAAGCCACACATGCCTTGACCAAGCAAGCAGAATGCCACTTGCCTTAACAACGCATATACCTTCACTACGCATATGCCTGAACCATGCTTATTTGTGGTTAAGGCAGTCAGCCGTCTAGTTCCAGAGACCAGATGGGCAGGGAGAGGAACAGGAAGGATCGGGAGAGGAAGGACCAGGATGCGATTGGTAAGTTGGGCTTGGTGGGTGGGGGGGGAGGAAGGAGGAGGGGGTCATTTTCACGGGGGTTTGTTTTAGGGCTCAGGGCAGGGGGAATGGCAGTTTTCAGGGCTAGGGGCCATTTTAGGACGCATGGCAGGGGGCTGGTGTAGAGGTCGTTTTTTGGTCTGGGGTTGTTTTAGGGCTCAGGGCGAGAGGCAGTGGTCTGGTTAGTTTATTGGCATGGGGACATTTTAGGGCTATGGCCAGGGGGCTGGTGTTTGAGTAGTTATTTGGCCTGGGGCCATTTTAGGGCTCAGGGCAGGGGGCAGGTAGTTTTTTGGACTGGGGTGCATTGCAGGGCTAGGGGATAGTTTTAAGGGTTCAGTGAAGGGGGGTCTTGGTAGTGTTTACTGCTGTGGTGGGGGATGCAGTCCTGGGGGCCAGATTTTAGGGTTAAGGGCAGGGGGCTGGGGTGTGATATTTACCATGTATGCCTTTACCAATCATTCCTTCACAACAAAATTTATTGTAAAGGCATGCGTGGTAAAGATGTAGTCGTGGTTGAGACCGGGTGGTTTAGCCATGCGTTGTTGAGGGATGCGTTTTTCTATCATACAATCCTGCAAGAATGCCAAGATGGCCAAAAGGTATCCTTTAACTGTGACCAAACAAGAAATTGTGGGGCAAGGGACAATGCAAACAAAAGAAATTCAGCTAGGGATGGAAACAGAGAATCAATGAATTTGGAAGCACATCAAGTTACAAATGTGTTATATTGGCAGGCGTAAACAGTCTTTGTGGACGGATGTCTGGCTGCTAAGATGATGTTACATATTTCAGAAAACAGATTGAAAACTCTCAGCTGTCACCGCTCGGTCTCCACCCTTGTAGGTGGAAAGTGTGCAGGTTTAGGTGTGGAACCCTTCTCTGCTGCTGTGACAGCAGATCCTCTCGAAGAAGCAACCTGATTGGAGGACTGAGACTCATGCTCAGAAGTTCAGGATACCATACTCTCCATTCCCAATCCAGAGTCATTAAGCTGAAGTGACCCTGGTCATTCCTGATCTTCTTGAGAACTCTAGGCAAGTGTGGTATTGGTGGGAAGGCATACAGGAGTCCTGAGCTCCACTCGGATGTAACGAGTCTCCGAGCAAGAACTACCTTGGAAACTCCAGTGTGCCGAATTGTTGACATTCTGTGTTCTTGGCGGTAGCAAAGAAATCTAACCAAGGTTCTCCCCAATCTCTGAAGAGGCCTTGGACCCCGACACCACATGTGACCAGGGAGGCATCACCATCTGAGTTTGTCCGCCCTGGCGTTTAGAGATCCCATCAGGTGCTGAACCAGGACGATGTCCTGACATTCCAGCCATGAGGCGCAGAGCCTCCAGGCACAGGGTCCAGGACCCCACTCCAACCTGTTTGTTGCAATACCACATGGGGGTGGTATTGTCGGTAAACACCTGAACCAGCCTCCCTATGATGGTTGAAAGGAAGGCTTTCAGTGCCAAGCGTATTGCTCTCAACTCCAACAGGTTGCTGTGGAGCTGAGAAACCGCCAAAGACAAGAGTCCTCTGACCTCCGCGTCCCCCAGATGGCCATCCCAACCCAGGAGTGATGCATCTAAGACCAGTGTGACTTCTGGGTGGGGGAGGGAGGTCTTCTGCTGATCCAATCTTGGTTTGTCAGCCACCACTGCAGGTCTTTTGCAAGGCTCTCCGATATCTGGACCAGGTTGGAGAGACTTCCCTGATGCTGAATCTACCAGGCCTTCAGGTCCTACTGCAGAGCCCGTAAATGCCAATGGGCATGCTTCACCAGCAGGATGCAGGAGGCCATGAGTCCCAGCAGCCTCAGAGTCAGTCTTAACGAAATCCATGATAGAGGCTGAAACATCGGTATCATAGCCTGAATATCGTGGACTCACTGCTCTGAAGGATAGGCGTGGAACTGCATTGTATCCTGCTCTGATGAAAGGGAATGTCTGAGAGAGAGTTAGGTCAAACTTTGGTAAGTTGATAGAGAACCCCAGCAAATACAAGAGGTCCACCGTAGTCTGGATGACTGCCTGCGGTGAGCCTGCCTTCAAAAGGCATTGGTCGAGGTAGGGGAAGACTGTAACCCTTGATCTCTGCAGATGGGCTGCACCCATTGCCATCACTTTTGTGAACACCCGAGGGTCACTGGTAAGGCCGACAGAGACCACAGTGAAATAGAAATGCAGCCGACTCACCATTAACAGCAGTAATGCCTGTGGGCGGGCAGGACTCGAATATGAAAATATGGGTCCTGCATGTCCAACACTACCAGTTCCCAGGATGTAGGGCAGACAGGGCCTGATCCAGAGTGAGCATTCTGAACTTTTTCTCTTTCAGGAAGTAAGTGAGAGGGTGCAGATCTAGAATAGGACCAAGTCCTCCATCCTTTAATTGCACCAGAAAGTAGAAGGAATAACAATCATGACCTACTTCTGATGTTGGCACCCTCTTGATGTCTCCTTTGCCCAAAAGACCCTGAACTTCCTGCCATAAGAGCAAAAGGTAGCCCTTCATCAGTCGATCTGTGGATGGCGGTGGGCCTTCCGTAATGGGTTATAGGAATTCATTATTCGCCATTGGGCCAGGTGGCGCCAGATTCTACCACCAACTGGTTGTCCATGCTGATGCAAGGATATCTTACAGGGGCTTTGAGGCTGTGGTGCCGGAGGAGATGGTGGACTAAGTAGACCTTTGGTATTGAATCCAACAAGGGCTCTGGAAGCCGCAGCCATGAAAGGACTGAAGAGTCCAGTGACCATGGTGGCTGGGGGTGAAAAGATGAAGCGGGTAGCACCTACCATAGCCACGGAAAGAGCGATAGACAGAATGCTGCTGCTATGGTGCTAAGGTAAGCCGTACAAACATAGCGGTTGCCCTGCTATCTTTAACATTCTCAAGAGCTGAATCTGCCTTTTTGCCAAAAGGCGAGTGCCATCAAAAGGCTTGTCCATAAGGGATTCCTGGACATGCCCAAAAAGCCGGTTCAAATCAGCCAGGCATGGCATCTGAGTGCAAATGACCATGTAATCAGTTAGTCATGCACAGTTATGTTATGTTATGTTATGTTATGTTATACTTGGTTTTGTATAGCGCACGGCTACTCAAAGAGTGTCCCGGCGCTTTGATTTGCACACCTATCTCACAACATAACAATTAAAACCATAAAACGAAAAAGAGCGAAGATCCCGAAAAAACCCCAGGGGAAAACTAAGAAGTAAAAAGCCAGGTTTTGAGACCCTTCCTAAATGCCAATAAGTTAGATGTACTACGCAATGCCACAGGGAGCGTATTCCACAGCTGGGGGGCCAACAGTCTAAAAGAACGGCCTCCAATACGAGCCCTCTTTATGCGAGGAACCGTGGCGAGGAACAGGGATCCTGACCTCAAGGGCCTGGCTGGATGGTAAAAGACGAGCCTTTTTTGAAGGTATTTCGCCCCTGAGGCATGAAGAGCTTTATGCGCTAGAGTCAAGGCCTTAAAGATTATCCGCTTCCGGACGGAAAGCCAGTGCAGTGACTGCAGGAGGCCCGAGACTCTGGCACGGCGAGATAGCCCAAAGATTGCCCGTGCTGCCGAGTTCTGGACCACCTGAAGCCGTTGAAGCAGATATTCTGGCAGGCCGAGATAAAGAATGTTCGAATAATCAATTCTCGAGCCAATTATAGCCTGCACTGTTATCTTCCTATGCTCCTCCGATAATAAAGGGAGAAACTTGCGCAACATCCGGAGCAGGCCAAAACACGTGCCAGTGAGACCGATTATCTGAGAGCGCAGCGTTAGGCCGTTGTCGATCTTAATCCCTAGGTTTTTGGCCACCTGGGACGAACCTGCTGGTGGGAACATGTTCTCTGGCCACCACACCTTCCAATCCGGATCTGAGCTACACCCAAAGAAGAGGACCTCGGATTTATCCGAGTTGCACTTGAGGCTGCTATGTTGGAACCAGCGAAAAACAGCCTCAAGGCAACCCCGGATACTCTCTCCATCGAAGTCCGCACCCCTCTCACAGGTAAAGAGGAGCTGGGTGTCATCAGCGTAGGAAACAATCTGAGCCCCGAAGGACTCCGCCAGAGCCGCCAGAGGGGTCATAAAGATGTTGAAAAGAGTCGGGCTCAACACTGAGCCCTGAGGGACTCCGACACCCAATGGCGACATCTCGGCGGAGCAAGCAGAGGCCCAGACCATTTGTCGACGGCCCGCCAAGAACGAACGGAACCAGCTGAGCACCGTCCCCCTTAGACCGATCTCAGAAAGTCTTGCGAGAAGACCCTCGTGGGGAACGGTGTCAAAGGCCGCCGACAGATCTAACATCACCAACATCGCCCTGCCACCTGAATCCAGCACCTCCTTAATCGCCTCCGAAACTTCTAGAAGTGCTGTTTCGGTGCTAAGATTGGTGCGGTATCCAGATTGAGTAGGGTGCAGTAGCTCATGAGACTCCAGATAATCGGTGAGCACCTTATGCACGTGTTTTTCCATAATCTTGGCAAAAGCAGGTAACAGCGAAATAGGCCTGTAGTTTGCCAACACCTCCGCGTCCAGTCCGGGCTTTTTAAGCAAGGGAATGATCATCGCCTGCTTCCATATCTGAGGAACCACACTCTGCTCAAGAGAACAATTCAGCAGGGGGTTCACATATGGGTTAACGGCTTCTGCCATTTTCGCCAGAAATTTGGCGGGGCAGGCATCACGAGGTGAACCCGATTTCGGACAGGCCATCAGATCCAGCGACGAGGCAGTGCGCAGTGCATGGTGAATGTGGCTACATCTCTACCATCAGCAACTAATTGAGAGAGTGTTGCTCAGGCCCCCTCCGAGACCATAGGCAGCACTTGCCCAACTGAATCCCATAGAGTATGATAGTATCGGCCCTATAAGCACACAATGTTCACAGATCACAGTGAAAGGTTGGTGGAAGATAAAATCCTCTTCCCAAAGTTGTCCAGCCTCTTGGGTTCCCTGTTCGGTGGTTTGGTAGGGAACATGCCAGGCTTAACTTTGGAAGTAGACGCCTGGACCGCCAGGTTCTCAAGGGTGGAAGGCTGGGTCCCCGGGGGAGGGGCAAAGGCAGCAGGTAATTGTCCATTGCCCAGGAGTGCCTGTGTAGGGCTTGGGCCATGCCTCGAGCAGGATTTCAATGAGGGCTTTATTAAAGGGGAGCAAAGGTTCTGAGGCGGATAACTCTGGCAGAAGCACCTCTATCAAGATGTCTGTTTTGACTTCAACTGCAGACAGCGCTAAGGATCAGGACCTCAGACGCTCTACGTACCACTATTGCAAAGGAGGCCCCTCCTCTGTAGCCACTGTAGGAGGAGAGAGTATGCCAGTGTCTGGTGAGGTATCCAGACCTCTCGCATAAGCCAGTTTCTCATACCAGTTATCCTTGGCCAAGTAGCAGGGGATAACTATAGAGATCCTCAGATCCCCTTCATTCATAATCCTCAGAGGGCCTTTCTGGGACATAAGGCTCTGTCTCCGACTCAAGACTGTTCAGTGCCAGTGTCGAGCAACGCTGGTTGGGCTTTGTATCAGAGTTTGCAATTATGATGGATTGGCACAGCTGATGGGCATCGGTGGTCCCCGGAACACCACCACTATAACGAACTCTGGTGGAGGTTGTGGAGTCATGATCGGGGTCGGTCCAGATATAGGCACAGATTGCAAGGGCACGATTGTTACTGAAATCGAATCAGCGGCAGAAGTCCAACTTGGTCCCCTTCAGACCAATGGGGCCAGAGGATGCTCCAGAGGGGTCAGACTACCCAAAAATGAGGTGCATGGCCTCCGAAAATTCTTTTGTTTGGGTGGGAGTCGTTCCTGCTCCGGGAAACTCAAAGAGGCACAGAGCAAACCCAGGCTTAGTCTCGACGGGGACTTTGTGTTAGTGGGGCCTAGATGACTGACTGGCGCAGAGAAGCCGAAGAGCGCTTTGCCTTCTGGGATCTCTTTTTGTGGAACTTACCCAATAAAATTCAGGATCGCAATGATTATTGGCGCAAGCGATTCCGAGAGTGGTCCCGGGACATCCCTCATGACTTGGATCTGGAATGGTGCAGAGTCACATGTTGAGCAGCCAGGAACCTTATGGATTGCCTTCAGATTCATGGTCTTGCAATCCAAGCAGACCTTGGAGTCATGGTCCTGCTCCGAGCACCAAAGGCAGACCAAGTGAGGGTCTGTCACAGACATTTGCCTGTGATGGGCACCACAAGGCTTAAAACAAGTAGGTTTTTTAGAGAACATTGGGGCATATTACCAACCAATAGAGATAATTTTTGTCTCTAACTTGTTTAGAGACAAAAATTATCGCCGCACATCGGCGATTTTTATCGCAGATAAACCTTGCTATTATCAAGGTTTATCGCAAATGCGATAAAAAACGGCCGCAATGCATGAATATCGCTGAAAAGTCAGCGATATTCATGCATTATCGAGCAAATGCTCTTAGCCATGTTATCCACCTCCCATTGGTTAACATGGCTAAGAACTGCTCATGGCAGGTGTTAGTTTTGGGAGATATTCGCGCTTAGCGCGAATATCTCCAAAAGTTGGTAATAGGAGATAGCGATGTTAGCGACTGTTTCCAGTCGCTAACATCTTGGCACGCCCACTTTGCATGTCATTAGTGATAAATATCACTGACATGCAAAGCGGGGCCCAGGATGGTCGCTATCTCCTATTAGCTGTCGCTAACTGGTGTTAGCGACAGCTTGGTAATAGGGAGATAATTTTATCTCCGCTTTCTTGGCTTTTAAAGCCAAAAAAGCGGAGATAAACCCCCTTGATAATATGCCCCATTATTCCATAAATGTTCTCAAAAAAGGCACACTGGAAAAGTGTTTGACAAAAAGTCGAACAATCCAGTAAAAAAATTACTGGGGGAGCTCGATCCGGATCTGGACTGATGGTAAGGAAAAGAATGTACTGAGGTCAACGTGCTCAGAAAGAGTTTCCGGATCTGGTCTGAAACCTGAGGAATAATCTAAAGTTTAGAATGTGCAGCTGGAAGTCTCTAGAAAAACCAATGCATGTTTTCAGGGATGAGTACATACACAGTGCCATTGTCCTAACACCAGCAAAAACAGACAGGTAAATGGGGGTTCAAAAATAATGTCCTTTCTTAGAAAGCCATATCAAATATTTCCAGGAAACCAGACATGGGACTACAGGCTCTGGTGGGAAGAACTTGGAAACGAGACTATCGTTTTCCAGAGCACTTCTTCAGTTGCACGCTGGATTCCCTCCATTTTCATTGCAAGTGTATTTAAAAGAAATAGACTGTGTGATTTTACAACATGTATTTTTTAGTGTTTTATGCACTTGATGAAACGCTAGCACACACAGTGTGTGCAATTGCCAAGAATTTGAGGAAAACAGGGTGCTCATAGTAAGAGAGAGAGCACTTCAATTTGAAACAGAGAGGCAGTTCCAGCAATAATCAGAACGGCAGTGATAGGGGGTGGAGAGTATCCCAGCCCTAAGTAGAGTGGCAGCGGCAAGGGAGTGAAGTCAATTACAAATCTTCACAGAATGGCAGCGGCATATAAAAGATTGTAGCAAAGCACTAACCAAAGTGTCTGTTTTAGGGGTGGTGATTCACTGACTTATTTATGAGAAAATAAAGCAGTGTGTTTCTGCAAGCCATTTGGCTGCGCTGTGCTGCGTTACTTTCAGAGCACAGGGATGGATAATTTTCACAACAATATGACGGATCCCTGTACTCTCCCCTGCGCTGGCGTAAAATTGGCTGCCATGCGCCAATGCAGGCACCCTTGCACCATGGTGCAAGGGTGCCTGCATTGCGGGGATGATTGTTTTCATGCAGCAAGGGACACATTCCTGCGCAAAACCAATCACAAGAGATGTTTTCCACTTTCTATGCGTGCTAGAGGAAAAACCGAGGAGAAATAAAAGTATTTCTTCTCGTTGCACCTCCTTACGCTTCTCCTGGGAGGCGTAGGATTCTGACGTATTTCCAGGTTTACGAAACCTTGTAAGTCTGGGAACACCCACAGCAACACCCATGGAACGCCCCTTTCACACAAAGTGCTTCATGAAAAAGGGACGTATTAACAAGGACACGAAAAACCACCCAGGGTGGCTTTATATGTCCTTTTAAGTATGGATCACCTAATTGCATCGCGTCACAAAAAATGAAGCGCCTGCGGCGCAAGGGGCTTGTCAATATGCCCCATAGTGCTTGATTTGTGCTGGTGATTTCCAGTGTTCGGCACCAGCACTTAACTGTCAACACCAGCACATATGACAATGTGGTATATGGTGGCACTTCCTGTCCGATTTACAGTTGAATGCAACATCAGTTGTATATTAATTCAAAATACATTAAAGATGGCTAATACCTAACGCCCAAGCCAATCTTACAGCTTAGGGGGCCTGGAATAGAGTGTGATGCTTTTGTAGGTGTGTTGGTACTGTCATTGGCAGCACAATGGGCTCCTGATGAGGACCCAGGCACTTATGTTTTTTACAAATTAACCACTGGGTGATATACATCCCAACATTAAACTGAATGGCAGCGGTAGGGTATGTGAGTATCTCAACACAGAGTGGTGATAGCTGTATAGCACTGCCAAATCTACATCAATAAGTGAAAGTATTTCTTTGAGTGGTGGAGGGCTGAGATTTGACTGTAACAGTTCTAGTAACGGGCTGAAAACAACTGCTGAGAAAGTTATTGGGGGGTTGCCAGTACTAATTAGAGACAACGTGTCCTGTTAGAGAAGTCACAGTGAAAATAGTGATATATAGAGGGAAGTAAGAAGGTAGTCTCCACCTTTTACGAATTGAAAGGAACTGGGGATCACTGGCAGAGTGACTTGGGAGTTCTGCAAAACATGAACCATCTGTTGCTACTTTGTTTACCTTCACACTGACAGACAGAAACCAGATCTGAATGCTTCCTCTCACTTACAAAGTCTACACGTTGTCAGGACATACTCACTACACAATAAAAGGAAAAAACAATCACATGAGGGCAGGCACTTACAAAGAAGGCTGGAGAGCAGCAAGGACTGGTTGTGATGTACAATGGCCACACAGCCGGTGTTGAGGGCCACCACGCAGAGGACCAGCCAGTAGAACACTTGGGATTTGACCATGTGGCGGACGGAGATGCGCAGTAGCCGCTCTTTGTGTCTGAAGTAGGAGGCTCCATCCACTTTGGCACTCTTGATGCTGGCCCGAGCAAGAGGCGTGCCTGAATGGGACAGAGAGACGACAGGGACAACAATGACTCAAGGAAAAGACTGCATGCGCTCAACTGCTCAAACACCCTCCCGCATGAAGGGGCGCTGGCTGCCAGCCATGGGTGTCATTAAGAGGTCACAGCTGCAACCCCTGGCTGGACCCTTGCGACCCCTGGCACTGCCCTTGAGACCCCCAACCTCAGAGGTGGCAAAATCAGTGCCAGGAACACAGAGGCAGCTTACCCTTATGAATGTCGGTTGGGGCTCCACTTTCTTTGTTTTCTCTTAATTTTCTTTATTACACTAATAGTGAATAATGTAGTGTGTGTAAATTTGATGGGTGTATGTGTGAGCATGTGTGTGTATGAGTGAAATTGAAGGTCAAAGGGCACGAAATGTCACTTCTGCTACCCATGGCTTTTAGGTGAATTGACGTTCATGCAGCCAGCTAAGCTTCACTCGTCATAGATTACGATTTAGCAAATCTAACAAAAACCTCTCTGAAGAAAGCCTGGAATGTGCACCCTGATCAAACTGAAGTAGTGTCACCCAAGGTTTTGTCAGTATGCAGGTTTGGACTCCACTGGGAAACAGTGAATTTGAAATAAAACACTTGGGGAGAAGTCATTAGAAAGCAATGAAATATTTCTTGTCTCATTTCAGGGAAAGAGGTCCTTACAGTGGAAAGATGTACTCCTTGCTCATCTGCAAAGCACCCTAACGCTTCGTCAGTGGTAGTAAGCGCTATATAAAGTGACAGTACACTTGCACTTTACTTTCAATAAGCCTGCCTCATAAGAGAGAGATATGCTTAAAGGCTCTATTGGCCTCAATTGGTAGCGTGTGGGGTGTGTGCATATGTGTGCCTCAGGCGAACACATGTGCAACTGAAAGTGTCCATATAATTTGCAGAGACCTTGACTCTCCATTTGCGGTGCATTTGCTTCCACTATGCCTGCGCTTCCATAAATTGGCTCCACTATTTAATTCTTCCCTGGAAATCAGGATAGGAGATTGGAAGCTGGGCTTTGTTACCTCACTTCTGGTGGAGAATGTGTGGGATTGAAAACTACATGCTGCATCTATACTCACCCACAGAGGAGATATCTGCACAGTGATCGTCACTGGAATCTCTGTTCACCACTTCTGGCCTGCTTCTTTTTATTGTCGCACGCCTGAGCACTAAAGGGGCATAGGTGAACATAATGCAATTACAAAGAAAGGCCAAAAAAACACACAGTGCAGACAGAGAGGTACACCTCGCCTATGGGACATTTAAAATAAAAGTGGAAGAAAGAAAGAAAGAAAGAAAGAAAGAAAGGAAGAAAGAAAGAAAGAAACAAAGAAAGAAAGAAAGAAAGAAAGAAAGGAAGAAAGAAAGAAAGGAAGGTGTTATTGAGGGGACACACTGACCATGGGAGAGAATTAGGAAGTTTGACACCAACCAGAGGACAGTTACAGTGTCAGTCACAAGCAAGCGTCGGCTACAGAACAAGATACCAGGCAAGGAACAGGTAGAGAGCAAGACAAAAGACAAGCAGTTATTGAACACCTAAACACTAGGCATCTGGCGGTGGTAGAGCAGGGATGTGGTGAATGAGTCAGATACCGTGCTCAGTAGAGGTAAGCCACTTATCGAATGTCACGGTTCAGTCAATGACAAGTTACATGCATAAGAAGCAGGCACAAAGTTAGTGACCAGACAAGCAGCAGTTACATTGCTAGTGTTCAAAGTACTGCCAGGGTGCAGTTAAAGTGCTATTCGCAACCAAAGGGGCAATCAGAGAAGCAGACACCAACCACGCAGCAGTTAGATAGATAGAGAGCAGTCCTAGATCCATCTTGCTTTTCCAATGGCCATGTCACATCATTTCTCAAGGCAAGGTCCTTGGAAATCATGACATCAAGATCCCTCTCTGGTTTAGTGGTTTTTAAGATCTCACTTCCATTCCACTTGCTCATTAGGATTTCTGTGCTCTAAGTGCAAGAGGAGGCTACAGAATGAGGCACAGTCAATGTAAATGAGGCACAGCCAATGTGCTGTTAGAGAGTAAGGGGTGAAAATCTAGAGGAAGGATTACAGGTGAGGACCATGGACAAATGTATAAAGCAATTTTAAAGAGAATCTGCAACTTGGCGAGTGAATGGTTGAAATATCCTCCACCCATCATAGCCTATTATGATGACAGTGGCGCATGTGCAGAGTAGGCTGTGTCTCTCATACGCTTCTTTCCATATCTTACCTTCCAAGGCTGAAGTACCTGCGTTCTTATTTTCTTCTGCCAGCATCACTTCCTCTGCAAGAAAGCAAGTTTTCGAAATGCAGTGAAACAGCAGCTGTCAGTCTCAGAACCGCAATCATTCACTGTACGCAATGGCTACTTAACAAGCACTGAAAATTAAGATAGCAAATTTGGTTAGTTTGTCTGCTAGTTATTACAGGGTGAACATCCAGAAAGTTGTTTTTCAGAGGTGAGGATGCAAGAACCATCCAGGTGAATATTTGTTTAACCTTCTTACCACATTTATGGTTAGATTATACAACCTCGCCATTCTTCTTTAAACTACTGTAGACTTCCCCCCACACATGGACCCATGCCTAAGATGAGGCCTCACATGCAATGCATATACCTCTGTCTATCTTGAGATTCATCTTGCTTTTCCAGGAACCAATTACATTAGTTATGTTTCAAATAAACAATCTGTCGTTCCTTTTAGCAGATAAAACATTTAATCAAAACACGAACTCAAGGATGTTAATGGAAAAATATAGAGTTTCATTACTGAAAATAAAAACAACGCATTCATTAACAACTCTTTTTTTATAATGCATATATATATACAACGGATTTTAATGCAATGGAAAATACATTTACCACCAAGCTGTTACCACCTGTCTGAGGTACCCATTGAATACAGGATACCATTAGAAGTTTCAGCGATAGAACAGAACTGCCTGTCCACACAGCAGTGTGTAGCATAAATTACAGAACGATTAATTCCTTGTATGTGGTAGATGTTCTATACATGGGTAAATTTCTTCAACAGGGAAGTATCTATCATCAACCTACTAAAATGTGAACAGTTTTTTGGCTTAATAACTTATCACAGTCGTAGACCCCGGAGCAGAAGAACTGGAGGCTGACACCTGCTTCGTCATGCAATCGTTTCAAAACATTCTGTTTCTGGAGGTGGAGTTCTAAAAGCATTTGGTCTCACACTAGCATTAGCTACTAGAATGATCAGGCGACCTCCTACCATTGGCTTGAATTTTAAAAAAACGTTGGGGGAGATAGCAGGCAGAGAAGCTAGCTTTTATCTAATGTCTACAAAGAAATGTATGAAAAATAGTGAAAAAGGAAGAAAGGTTGACTTATCCCTGGCAATTCTACATAATATACGTGAATGTATTGTGATTATGCATCTTTGAGGTGGTTGTAGCACTGAAGACGACGCCATGGACATGAGCACAGCATCAATCCAATGCCTCCAACACTGCCTGCACCTAATCGAGACATTCAACACCTCAAACACTGTCAGTGCCCAATCCAGACCTGGAAGTCAAGTACCTACCTAGAGCCAGAGTCAACCAAGACAAGTTTTCATTTATTTGCTGAGACCAAGAAGCAAGAAATATTACAAACCTGACTCTATGATATGAATCTTGATAGCTGCGATTTCCAACTTTCATCAAATGCAAAGACACTCTGATGCACCGTGGACCAATCCCACCCTCGAGTAATACATTGTCAAGCAGAACAAATACAGCCTGGTACCATCTATCTCTTTTGAAGACAGTCAAACTGTTTCTTCCAGAAAGCGACTTCAAGAACTGCTGTTCAGGCCCTTATAGTCTTACATATGGATTGTGGTAATGCCCTACACCAGTGGTTCCCAAACTTTTGACTCCTGAGGACCCCCATTGAGTCACCACTGGAAGCCGGGGACCCCCAAGCAATTTGTATGAGTTAAATTTCAAATATTAAAACAGTAATTCAAAAAAATACACACGTGTGCACACAAAACAAATACTCAAGTTACTAACGATTTTGGGGCCAGATGTACGACCATTTCATTTAGCGCCTCACAATTGACAACACATTGCAAGTGGCAAATTGCGAGTTGCTAAATGAAATGTACAACTGTGTGTTTAACACTGTTTGGGATTCCCAATGGGGTCGCAAATTGCGAGGTTCCTTAATATTAATGAGCCTCTCGCAATTTGCGAGCCCGTTGGGAATGCCTGCCCTCCCAGGTGTGGTGGCCTGCTGGGCTGTGCTGGCCACCATGTCTGGGACTGCTTTTAAATAATGCAGTTTAAAAAAAATAATGCAGCCCGCTTACTATGCATTAAAAAAAAAAAGAAAATGAAATGTTTTCGTTTCATTATCTAAGGGTAGGCAGAGGTCCCTGGGACCACTGCCTGCCTTTAAAAAATTATTTTGCATGCATTTGCAAAGGGGAAGGGTCCTCTGGGGACCCCTTCCCATTTGCGAATTCATTACCATCTACTTGAAGTAGATGGTAATTACGAGTGTTTTTCAACCACAAAACATTTGTACATGGTTTTGAGACTCGCTATTTGGAAGGGAATGCCCCTTCCAAATAGCAAGTTGCATAACCTATTTAGCGAGTCGCAAACAAATTTCGACTCGCGAAATAGGCAATGTACATGCATGCGCAAACGGGTTCGCAAAACCCGTTCGCACATTTAAAACGGATCTGGCCCTTAGTATTTTATATTGAAGTAATAGCCCCTCTGTCACAAGTATTTCATTTGTTTTATAGCACCTCTCATACCATTGTGGGATGTCAGAGCACTTTACATCACACACATATAGATAATGAATCATACATGTAAATCAGTGGGTATATAAAATTTTTAAAGAGTGCTTGGTCTGGAAAAGCACAAACTCAGGATTCAGAACATAACACAGTGGCTAGCGCTGACTTTAACATAAAAAATGTATTTCTGCCCAAATAAATATTTTTAGCAGCATCAGGATAATGACTAACTGGGAAAAAACATAAGTTACTAACTGGTACCATGCAGTTTTCAAGCAGCTCTTTGATGACAGTTTATAGGTCCCTCTGCTACATTACGATTGTCACTAATGAAGTGCACAGTAACGAAATAATCTCTGTGACAAAAGCAGTAACCGCGAACCTATGCACATAAAATATTGCTTTTTCAAATGCATGTTGCACGTTCTTTGCAGTAGGCACATTAACCCTCTGTGCTACATTAGTCAAAGCTGTCACTGAACAAAATTCTCGTCACGCTCCAGCAGGTACATTAATCACTGGCATTTATTTAATTCATTTATAATCTTGACACTTTTATTGTTGCTGGAAAACTGCTAATTATACAGAAACGTTTCTGTGCTTTTAAAACTGTTGCCTGCGGACCCCCTGGGAATGTGTGACGGACCCCAGTTTGGGAAACACTGCCCTACACCATTGCTTCCTAGACACCATAGTCCACTTTAAGGGTATCTTAAATGCCACAGCATGTCTCATCTTGGGCCAGAAGAAATATGAATAGATCATCCCCAGCCTGATGGAACTCTATTTGGTCCCCTTGTCGGCCTGCACTATCTTCAAAACCAGCAGCATTATTTACAAAGTGTTATGATCAGCCCCCCACTTGTCTTGTGGACAAGTTCACCATCTCTGGGGACCCACAGCACATGTCCAGCAAAACCACCATCAGACTGGAATCTAAGAAGTTTAAAAATGGAAACAAAAGTAGCAGGCCTTTTCCATCTATGCATCCACAATCAGGAGCAATATACCGGTATCCCTGAGGGCTGCCCAAAGGTGGTCCAATTTAGTATAGAGTTCAGGACAATTTCTTTTTAAGGTAGACGATATCACAACGCATTAACAATCCATTAACCAGCTACCTCGTGGATCACTTGTTTACTGTATGCTTTCCTTTGAAGCTGAACAGTGCTCTGCAGCCTTTTTGGCTAGGGTTGTGCTACACAAATACAACATACACACATATATGAATCAAATGCAACCATTAGAGAAGCACCATAGACTTATTAGCTGTACACATAACAACCTTGTTTGTGCTCCCGGACACCATTAGACTGGGCTGCTGGTGCCAATCCTCACTACTCTTGACACATCTTCATTCAGTGTCACTGAGAGAATCATTTGTGGGCATGGGTGGTTTTGTGGCACTGCCCGAAGTCCACAGCACCACCACCAGTACTGGACTGCAATGTGTGGGGCTAAAGAGACCAACCACTACAACATTTGAGTTGTTATTGAAGGTACTTTTCTTTAAATGTTTCTAAATGCACCGCCACTGGCACCAAAGCTGTGTCCCTCTCCATGCTGGATGTCGCACCCACAGCCAGAACTGAGTGATGTTTATTGAATAATTTCAGTACCGCCTCTGGCTTATCTTCACAGCTCCTCTAAATAGATTTTTCTACTTCCTCACTAGTATCTTTGTTTGGAAGATGAGGGTTCATTTCTAGACCTGGGCGGTAAATTCCGTTCCGCTCGTGGAATTTGCGGAATTTGGGTAATTTCGCATTCTGCGGAGAACGTGGAATCGCCAAAAATTCCGCGATCCGCAGCTTTGCAGAATTTTTTGCTCGTTGGCGCTTTCAAAATTCATGTTTGTGAGATATTTCCCCCCGAGCACACAAACAGCATTCGCGACACAGGAAAAAAGCATCGCGAACGGGCGGAACAAGCAATTCCGTGTGTTCACGGAACTCTGCGCGTGCTCGCGGAGATTTTTTACTGTTACACGGAGCTTTGCGTAGCCCGACTACGCAAATTCTGCCCATTCCCATTAATTTCCTGACCTTGAACCTTGTCTTATTTTTTTGCCGCACTGGTCCTGCTGAAGTTCTCCAAATAAGTCATGATCTGAAGAGTGTTAGAAATTAGGTTGTTCCCCAAACTCCGTAACTTTCGGGAGTAAATTATAGTTATCCTTTAATTTCCTTATTCTCTGGCTCTGGGCCTTCAAGATCATGCGGTGGAAAGCATCACATATCTATTTGTCAAGCTGAACACAAAAGCAGGATAAAATAGCAGCCACGAATGTGAGTGTTTGACGTTTCCTTCTTGCCCTTGCTCCCGTTCTTTAAAACTCAAAGGCTTTTTGGTCTTACTGTGACATTTGAGCTTGTGTAGCCACTGGAAACAGTGTAGAGGAAAAAGGAACAAACATGTTTGTGTACAGGGTGTAATTGTACTGTTTCCTGTCATGTCTAGTCTGTTTTTTGTGTGACACCTGCAGGATTATTGGCACCGGCCGGCTCTGCAACACGATGTAAAATACGGATTTTGCGATTTTAACCTGTGTCTATGATGTTTCAGAGGTAAAGAATCCGCAGAGAGAGGTAACAGTGCAAAACTGTCAATCACCACCAAAGCACTGCTCGGCACTGAAGAACTGGTGCTAAGTCAGTGCGAGCAGCCTTCACATAAGAGGATATTCAAGTAAAATGATCAGATGGTCTGCAGCCTGCTTCGAGTAGGAAGAGAGTGCATAATAGTGAGTAACTTATGAATATGATCTCAGGGCTATATTTATCAGCCAGGATTTATAAGAAATGGTGGTGGAGAGAGATGAGTGACAAAAGTATCGACCAGCATGTCAACTAGGAAATATTCTGTCCTAAATAAGTGACTTTTGGAATGTTTACAGAAATGCGGTGTTCCTAAATACTTGCTACAGCTGTGTGAACATTACTAAGGGAAGTACATTGTGCCATTACAAAATGTCATCCTTTGAAAAAAAAAAAAAAACTACGTCACAGGGTAAGTCAAGTGTCTTTTTATAGACTGTAAACTCGTAGGACATTATTTACAAGCCCCTTGCGCCACCCGTAAGTCACTTTTCCTATGTTAAAAATGACGCAAAAGTGGTGCATAGGGTGGTAAAGATTAAAACTATAAGCACTTTGCACCAGTACTTGAGCGAAATATGATAGGATTTAAAGGTAACTTAATGTCCGCAGGCTTGCATAGGCGTTTGTGGGCCCGGGTCAGCAAACTCTAAACATCTGACGCCATCTGTTATTATTAGCCGTGTTAGATGCCTCCTGATTTATAAATAGAGGAGGATTGCTTTAAAATGCATACATAAATGTTGCAGCACGACAGTGGTGGCTCCTCGAGGGCATGCTGCGGGGCGGTGAGGCGGGGGAGGGGCAGAGTGGGGGGTAGTAAACTCCAGCATACGGCCGAACAGAGTTAAGTAACTAAATAAAACAAATTACACTGCGCGCGTTTAAACGCCATCAGCGTTGCAGCGAGTGCAATGTAATTAGTTTAATTTATTTATTTAGCTACTTAACTCCATTCGGCCGTATACCGGAGTTTACATACCTGATCCAACATAAAGGAAGAAGTTTAAACCTCTTAGTAAAATGAGGCCAAGAAAAACCAACACAGACATAAGAGACCCAACTTAGGGCTCACAGACCCAACTACCAAGCCAACAATTCATTATTTGGGGGTGTCACAACTTAAACTATTCCCCTAAGTCTATGGTCCTGTAGTCAAAAATTCTTGAAATACCATAAGGGTTATGAACAGGGCGAGAAGGTGGGCCACTTGCTGAGACAAATGAAGGCTTCAATGGCCATCCCTGCTATCCAATCAGCAGATGGGGACACCCTCACTCGACCTCAGGACATGAGTTTGCGTCATTCTACAGCCTGTAGACACCAGCAAGCGTGGACCGGGTGTCCATGTTTCTTGAAGGGATTGACCTACACGACTGATAGACAAGGGTAGGGAGCTCTTAGTAGGGGAAATCAGCAGGGAGGAGATTGCAGCAGCCATCTCCAAGTTTCCCTACCACAAGGCCCCGGGAGAGGATGGATTCCCCACAGAATTCTACAAATGGTCTAGAGAGAAGGTAGTTGATACTCTACATGCAACCTTTCAGGAGGTGGAATGGACGGGTATCTTGGGACCTCTATCTAACAGTACAGTGATCATGCTCCTGCCCAAACCAGGTAAAGACCAGCTGCTGTGCAGCAGTTACCGCCCCATATCCCTCTTAAATTGCGATATTAAATTCCTTGCCAGCATATTGGCAGCATGCGTGAGCATGGGCATGCCCTCCCTTATCCACCACTCACAGGTTGGCCTTGTTCCGGGCCACTCTTCCAGTAATCATCTCTGCACCATGGCCCGCAGCCTCTGGACCGCTAAGGACCTACCAGAAGATGCAGTGGCCCTCTCCCTAGTTGACAAAAAGGCTTTCAACTGCATTGAGTGGGAGTACCTCTTCGCCACCATGAACACACTTCGACCTGGGAGATCAATTTTTCTCCAAGGTGCATCTTACTTTTGAGTGCACCATGGCTCAGGTCAACTACGGAGGGTTCCTCTCGGATACCTTCCAGATCCGGAGGGGCACCCATCAGGGCTGCCGCTCTCCCCCCTCCTGTTCCTTCTGCTCATGGAGCCCCTAGCCTCTGTCATCCGCCATTCGCCGTTCATAAAGGGAATACCCATCGTGGGAGACCTCTCCAAGGTGTACCTATATGCTGATGACATTCTGCTCACCCTTATTTGTCTCCAGCACTCCTGCCATCATTACTGGAAGTCATTGACAACTTTGCAGCCCTGTCTGTATTTAAATTGAACTGGAAGAAAAGCGAGGCCCTCCCGCACTCTTTAGGCACCAAGGCGGCGGCAATTCATCGTTACCCCTTCCCGGCTCAGATACCTGGAGATCCTGTTCAACAGAGGTCTGGACGGGATGGCCAACCTGACCCTGATTGCTCAAATAAAAACGGACTTTGACAAAAGGTCCCTTCAAGGATGTTCCATGTGGGGCATAGTACAAGCAGTAGGGATGGACACACTGCTGCGCTTTACTTACGTGTTCGGTATGCTACCTGCTGTGGCGCCTCTAGCCACCCTCCTCCCCATCGATTCCTGGCTCCCGGCCCTTGTGTGGGGCTCTACTTGTCCCCGCTTTTCCGCCTCCAAACTTATGGCATGTCGCTCTTGCGGTGGCCTGAATCTCCCGCCTGTGGAGTACTATTCTTTGGCTCGTCATCTCTCCCAGCCTGCCTATCTGCTCCCAGGCACCCGGACCTCCCACTGTGGGTCACCATGGAATGCTCACTCCTTTAATGCAGCAACGGTCTTGGTCCTCTCTATAGAGACCACACACCCCCAAGTGCTTCCGCCACACCCTGCCATACAGGCCATGCAGAAAGCTTAGCAATGCGCCAATGGCCTACTAGACATGAACCACCAATTGCACATCAAGGTGCAGCTATGGAGCAATGATAGCCTCCGCGTCAATGCCAAAACCCTCTGCTCGCCATGGTGGATAGCAGCGGGCATGCAGACTCTGGAAGAGGTGCTGATAGATGGCTAAATGAAACCTTTCAACCGTTTAAGGGAGGAATTTGGTTTACACCCACAACAGGCCTGGCAGTGCCTGCAGTTACACCACTGTCTGAGGCACTGTCCCAGTCCTCGCACTTGATCTCAGCAGCCCTCGCCGTTAGGGGAATATCTATCCGTGTGGGGCTGGCATAGGGGAGTGATGTTGGAGTTCTACAGCACCGTCATGAGCAACCTCTTCTAACAACCCCTTTTGCGCTGCTTTCGTACTAAGTGGCAGGACAACCTGCAGATCTCCATTGAAGAAGAGGAATGGCCTAACGTCCTGGAAGCCTTTGACAGAGGAACTCAGGAAGCCCGGTTGAAATTCTGCCTTTTTAAAGACACTCCACTAGTGGTACTGGACCCCGACAAAGCTGCAGCGGGCTGGCCTCCTACCCCACTCGAAGTGGTTGAGATGCCCGGACACCCGCTGCAACCTCACCTACATTCTTTGTGACTGCCCCTCTATCCGACCCTTCTGGTCCTAAGTTGGAGACATCTTGGGAGCGTCCATACCTCTCCGCCTCCCCTTCGCCCCATTATACTCTTGCATGACACTAGAGACTTCACGGATCTCTCTCATCCGCAACGCCACCTTCTCCACACAGCGCGGTCCACGGCCAAGCTCTGCATCCTCCACCAGTGGAGGTCATCCATACCCTTCTTACAGGAGGACTGAATGGTAGCAATGATCCAGACAGCATCACACAAGCTTGTTATCTACGGCATACAGTACCAAAGGAGGGATTTGCACAGACTAGGGCTCCCTTCCTGCAGGATCCTCCTTAAGGGGGTCCTTCCTTTGCCATCCTTCCCCCTCCCCTATCGCTGCCCACATGTAATGCCATGCGAAACCCATCGCATAGTCAGGCCATTGCTCCCTAGTGCCCTCCTCCGCAGCCAGCGGCCCGAGTGTCCTGATTGTGACACGCATGGGGCATTGACGTCCACATTCCCCCCCCTGCAGAAGCCCTCTGGTCTTCACTATGTCCGCACCACCTCTTTACCCTTCTCCCTTCCCCCCAAACTCACTTACATCCTTCTTCTCCTTTCTTCCTTCTTTTTCCCCCACCATCCCTCGCCCTTGCTCCGCTACACCTCAACCCACTCTAGAGCTGTTCTTTCACCTATCCCCCGCACCCTACCCCACCAGACATGTAGGCAGGGCCACTCGCCCTCCCCAGCTTGGTCAGCTGCCTCCATACCCTCGCACCTGCACATACTGACCACTCCACCCTGGGGACACCCATCTTGTCACTCTGGTGGCTTCTGGAACCCCCCAGACCTACCCAAAGTACCCCTCTTGCACCCACAGTGCGCCCTGCTTCCTCTTCACCTGTTCACTGTTACAGACACAATCTCCTCCACACTACGGCATAGGCGACAGACTTTTCGTCCCCCCATCCCTTTTGCATCCCTTTTGCATCCCTTTTGCTCCCTCCGCAGCACTGAGGTTTTTTCCAGACTCGCATTCCCTCCCCCCCTCATCGCGAGGACCGATGGCCTACAGCCTTCACCTTCGCTGCTGACAGGGGAAGTGTCCGCTGTTCACTATCTGGCCTCCTTTGTATTGTGTCCGGCGCCAAGGAGCTAGGCTAAATATACTGTTCCTGCTGCTGATATGTTCTCTCCCATTGCTGCATCCTCCTTTCCCCTTTATCTCTCCCAGATCCTTCATGCCCCACCTCTCCAATGTTGTACTGATTATGTTGTATATTCTCTCCTTTGCTACACTGTACCCATGTTGTACAACTGCGTCTTAATAACCAATAAAAAATGATGACACAAAAAAAGAAATACCATAAGTGTAAATATTTCAGGGGTTGCATTAGGCAAATTCAGACACAACACAGCATGTTGCACTACATTAAATAGCATAACTCTCCATATTTGAACATATCTTTTTGTGGTCCACTGTGTAACATTAGCTTCATTTGTGACTTTGTAAATCCTAAAGAATCTTCCTTTTATCTGATATTTATATTCACAACACCTTTGAGCATTCTCATGCCTAATCCTTGGGATCTGAGGATTTACCAACCTCCAAAGCTCACCTACAGTCCTCAATAACTATGCACATTTCTCCATTCCTACATGTCGATGGCCATTCATCATAAATGACGCCATTCTACTAGCACTATATTAAGGAATTCTGAATGATCATCTGCGATTAACATAGAGTCAAACTAAAGTCAGTGCTTCTGCTGTAGGAATTGGGCAACAGTACCGAAGAGTGAAAGAGGTGTCCAGGAAACCCCCCACAGAGAAGCTTGAAGTAGGCCCTAGCTATGGCTTACAGCAAGCACTGTCCTTGGATCTTCTGTGGTCTGAGGCTGGTCAAGAATTCTAACATGGCTACAGAAGCCCTAGATTTCCCACTGCTTCTCAGCATCTCACTGACCGCCAAAGCCAGTCAAATAAGCCAGCCTCCCTAAACATTCTTATGGGGCTTATTTATAAGCCCCTTGTGCAAGCGGTGTGTCACTGTTTGTGACGCTCCGATGGTGCAGGAACCTGCTCCTTACTTACCAGGCAGCACTAATCCACTATTTTGGGTTAATGATGCCTTGTCAATATCGTTCCGTTTAACACAGTTTTCTGCATTAAAGGGGAGTGGAATGGGTGTTGCTAGGGGCCTTCCTAGCAATATCCATTGCTTTTTGACACTGCCCCAGATTTACGAGAAATCGTAACTCTGAGTCAGCACCAAAATTGTACGCCTCCTTGGGGGAGGGGTAAGGGAGGCACAAGGAGGAGAAATATATTTATTTCTCCTCGTTATTCCTTTTTCTATGTGTGCTGCATTCTGCAGCACACATAGAAAGAGGAAAAAGCCTCTTATGATTGTTTTTCTGCAGGAAGATTTCCCTTCCTGCACAAAATATTCATCCCTGCAATGCAGGCACCCTTGCACCATGGTGCAAAGATGCCTGCATTGGCGTACAGTAGCCTATTATGTTCCAGCGCAGGTGAAAAGTATAGGAATGCGCTGTATCTGATCACATTCCTGCCCTTTTCTTTTGCCGTAGGGGGGCACACCAGGAAGGCCTGCAGCCCTGTCCTATGGCAAAAGCTCATAAATTAGGCTCTCTTATGTCACATCACAGGCACCAACTTAGTGCAGCTCCAAAAATTCACACTCAACCCCAAATACACCCAAAACACTTGCTGTCCAGTTATCATGAGAAACATTAAAACTGCAAGAGAGGTGAAATATAGACCGCGCACAACTAAAGGCTTCTGCCTACATAAAAACTCCTCCAGCGAGGAGGAGCTACGACACCGACCAAGATGGCCGCATAGTCTCCCGGCTCCGCTGACCTCCGTCCTACGCTTGCTTATCCTGTCGAATATCCTGATCTCCTGCCCCGGATTCGTGTGGGTGAACTAGTCGGCACCCCGATGGTGTGACCACGGAATTTTTCTGATGTTCTGGGGTGAAGTAACATCGAAAAGGTTTTGAGGCCTAACCCAGACTGGAAGCCGGGGACTCGATTGCTGGTCTACCCGGGTCCAAAGTGAACAACAACGGACTGAGGAGAGTGGTTGGGTCCGGTCCTTGGAACTTTTGAAAATTTCTCTGGACTACTTTGCAACCATCTGCTGCCTGGTGCTGTACCTGAGGTGAGGTGGCGGGTGGCGCGCGGTGCTGCGTCACGGGGGGCCCCGGCCCAGGGGCCCGGCACTAGCACCACTGGTGCCCCGGGGTGGGGGGCCCGCCGCGCGTTGCTGCGTGCTGCTGGCCCGTCCCTCACGGCTTGTTTCTGCTCCGGCGTATCCTGCCCCGGAGAGGGCGCCTCTCCGTGGGGATCGTTATGCCTGCGGACGTATGGAACTTGGCGGAATGGACCCAATGTGGCCCTTCCTTGCGGATGGTAATGGTGGAACTTGCGGCGCTTCACGCGACGGTGAGGGCCCAGGTCAATCATTTACTGTCGGCAGCAGATGGGATCATAGGACCGGGAGCAAGCCCTGACTTGATTTTTGAGACCTGGCAGCCGACTTGCCTCCTGTTGGGCGCCCTAGTGGCGCGTTTGGACCCGGTGCTGGAAGCTGTGCCTGCCCCCGAAGAAATGGATCTCATCGTGTGTGCTGAGATTGGTGACTCTCTTACGTTCTCGGAAACATCGGTCCTACAGATATCGGAACATTTTACTGTTTCCCCCATCCTGGACACTGTTGGCCAACACTATAATCTGTATCGGAACGAGTCGCACCCCCTCCCCAATCGGTCTCCCAACATGGCGGATGTAATGATGCTTGGCTTCGGAGACGGGGAGGGACATCGTTTGTGCAAGCCGTGTGCGTTGGGATCTGCTCTTCCTCTCCCATTTACTGGCCCAAGCTCCGGCTGCTTCTGTGTGACTTTTGACTTCCCGGGGATGGGGCTTTACCTATCCGAGGGACTCGGCAACTTTGATAGACGGGGCCAAGGCTGAGATTGTGGGTTGAATTGTTTACGATGGATCTATTGGTAACGGGACTGCTTCATTAACAGACGGATTCCGGGGCGGGGGGTTTGTGGTTCCCCCCGGGGCATTTTTGTATGGTGGACAACTTTATTCGTGCTGGCTTAGGGGGGCCCCCTTTGTTAGGGCGGGGGGGAGAGACCGGGAGCGCATAGACTATTGCCCTCCTCCGCTTCCCCGTTGGGTGGGGTTTCCTTTCTTTCTCCTTTTTCTCTGTTTCTTCTATATTTCGGGTTTGGTTCTCGGGCGACAGGCACACTGCTGGGGGGGCCGTAGTCATCTGCAGGGGTGCAGGGTGGGGGGTTGGGGGAGGGGATTTTTTGTTTTTATTTTGTTTCTATGGCCTTTTTTCTCTTCTCTTATTTTTCTTTGTCTTTTTCCTTTTTCTGGGTCAGTGCAGTGGGTTTCCTTTGGTATCAATCGCTGCTTTTTCATCTGTGCCTCAATTTTCGTGGTGTTCTCTGGGTCTTAGGGCGGGTGACTAGCAGGCGCGAATTGACCGTAATATTCCCTCACATCCCGAACCGCCTGTTCCAGGGCCATTGATTTGACCGATTACTGTTTACTGTTGACACGTTTACTATTCTGCCTGCCATTTTTCATTGCTGGGAAATTGTTCGGCACCTGATCCTTCCATCCTATACTGTAAAATGAAAACCTTTTACATCCTGTTTTTCTAATTGTGCTGTTCAGTGACCAAGAGTATGCTAGCATGGTGATTCTGCTCCCCGAGGTGCTGCATGTGATTAAAAATTTCTCTCTGTTAATCTAACTGCTTAGTGGCCAGCCCCGGGGGTTGTAGGCCCATACCTGTATTTGGTTGAAATGTCAATAAAGGTTTAAAAAAACAAAAAAAAAAAACTCCCCCAGCACCTACAGAAATTATTTTGTGACCACATCTCTGTACAAATTTCCAGGCGGTTACACATCTAGGGCCTGGTGAGTCATTCATCTCATATAAATATTTCCTATAGTAAACTGAAATCTTTACAGTCTTCCATACTTGCAAAACACTTATACAGCGTGTTTTACAAGTTCAAAACTGCCTCAGTTTGCAAACATGGAGGTCTCTTTTAGCTATCTATTTCACATTTATTTTGCTGACCGGGCCTATTTTATTTCATGGTCACTGCTCACAAAAGTTTGCAGACCCCTAATGTGATCAGACAAAACAGGGCATCAGTGAAGGGCAAAGAGCAAAGACGTTAAGAGAGAGAGAAAGCATCAGAGATAAATATTATAGCCCGCTGCTGAGGGCTATCCTGGTTGTTAAAAGCACTGAACCTGAGTTATAGGCCCATGGAGCTCAGGCATATAATGAGGGAGCGGTTCTTTAACACCAGTGTAGCCTGCGACAGAAGGGCTGTAAGGCTAGTAGAACAGTCCACCGACTTAAGGTATAATTTACTAAAGTAAAAGGAGAAAAACAAAAAGACAAACATTGGAATGCTGGAACAGAAAACGTATTATCTATCGCTGGTCCATCAAAAACTTTTAGGGAAGCGTTAATCAAGCTAGTTGACATACTGGTGATCAAGACTGCTAACTTTATTATTGTGGGGGATCTTAATCTCCACTTGGAAGCCTGCCAAGAGAGTGAGATCGTCAACTTTTTGGCGGATCTCACAGCTTGCCAGCTAGAGCAATGCGTCCCTAGTGCCACACATTCAGCAGGGCATCACTTAGACCCTGCGTTCTCAAACATACTATCCATAAAGTTTCCCCTCTCCCTATGGCCTGGTCGGACCATTTTTAATCACAATGAAGTTACAGGGTGAAGGCCCTCCACCGTGCATCCGCCCTAACCCTATTTTGAAACAACCCTGGCATCTGCTGGATGCAAATCACTTTTGTGATCCCCTTCTAACTCAGATGCCTCAACTGCCTCCTGATATAGAAGTAGCAAACAGCCTTTTCCATGAATGGCTCATGCATACTCTCAACAAGTGTATCCCCGCCAAACAAACATACAGTATAAGAACACAGGCCAGTCCGTGGTTTAATGAGACTCTGACCCAGGTAAAAAAAAACTCCAAGGTACTGGAATGTACTTGGCGACGTTTTTATGATCCTGTTCTCAAGATACAATATTGTTCAGCCATTAAGGCTTATCATAAACTCATTTGAACTTTGCACATTTAAAATTAAAAATAGTAGCAATCCGACTAAAAGTATCTTCTCCCTTCTAAATGACCATAGAAACCCTCTCTGGTAGATGAACCCACCATCACCTCGAACACTCAGTGTGAGGATTTGGGTACCTTCTTTATTAAGAAGGATGAGAGTATCTATAAAAAGTTCCCCCCGACTACCAGCAATGTGAGTCCTGAGGCACTGATTAGTTTTCCAGATCCTGCATTACTTTTTTTCCTGTTATTATCCCATGTAGAATAGTGCACGCTTTGCAATAAAATCAAATCGGGCTCACCAGCTGACTCACTTAAACCTGACCAGTTCCAGAAATTTCAACCACAGCTTCTACCTATTTGTTGTGAACTGATAAACTTGTCCTTGTCGTCAGCAGTGGTACCCGCTCTGTGGAAACACGCCAAGGTTGTCCCTCTGCTAAAAAAATGACTCTGGACGTTTTCAAGCCAGAACACTTCTGCCCCATTCTCCTTCTTCCCATTGTGGCAAAAATTACTGAATCCCAGATGAACTCTAATTTAATCAAATTTGTGTAGTCCGTTGAAATCCTGGACTCCTCGCAGAATGGCTTTAGACCCCACCACAGCACAGAATCTGACCTGCTGGTGGTTACCGAATATTTGTGGGGCCTGCCTAGATGAGGGCAACACCTCAGCTTTGATCCTACTAGACTTAAGTGCCGCATTTGACTAAGTATTGCATGAGATCATGTTGCAACGCCTACAGGAGATAGGTATTGGATGTGCCACCCTAATTTGGTTTACGTTGTTTCTGTCTGAAAGACCGGTTCAAGTGGTCTTCCCCCTACTGCTCCCAGGTGCACACCGTACGTTATGGAGTGCCGCAGGGATCAGCTTTGAGCCCTAGGCTATTCAACATATATATAGAACCACTTGCGGTGGAAGCTAAAGATAGAGGACTCACTTTAGTTTCTTATGCTGATGACTCTCAGCTCGTGATTTCCCTCTCCAACAACTCTAACCAGAACCTGTTCAAGTTCCATGAGGATATGGTGGCCATTGCGGATTGGATGGCAGCTGACTTCCTGCAGCGGAATGCTAATAAATCAGAGATCTTTCTTCAAGGAAGAGACACCCATATATGGAGCGATTGTTGGTGGCCTGCCTCGTTCGGGGCACCTCCTTTGCGTAAGCAGGCTGTAAAAATGTGGTTGTCTGGATAGATAGTACTTTGACTTTACAGGCACAGATGAAATCTGTGGCTGGTGTCTGTTTTGGGCTTTTACAATGACTTAAGCTCTGCTGGGGTTCTTTGACGCACAGACACACCGGATTATCATGCAGTCCCCTATTCTCTCTAGTCTGGATTATTGTAACTCTGTGTACCTGGGCGCCAATAAAGCAGAGATCAGATGTATTCAGAGGGTGCAAAATGCCGTGCGCGAACTTTATTTGCTCTTCCTAAATCCTGTTCAGTCTCCAACTCTATTCGAAGCTGCATTGGCTTCCGATGGACAAGAGAATCCACTAAAACACACTGTGCATCTCACACAGAATCCTTAACTCTCAAGTTCCCCCTGTTCTATCTAATCTACTACTTCCTTTTGTCCGCAGCTGCGCTCCTCAGATCAACATGTATGTATTGCGACTTATATAGCGCACGTATCACCCGAAGGCATCAATGCGCTTGCCTTGGGAACCTGTCCTGGCTTTTCCCTGTGAGATAACCCCTACTGGGTATCCCCAGGGTGAAAGCCAGGCATCCCGCAGCGGGTGGGCCGCCGTAGTGGAGATTAAGCAACTATTGCCCAGAGTTGCAGCGTGGGACCCCATGATTAGAATAGGCACCGAGGCGAGAATTATCGAGTCCGTGGACATTTTGGGCTCAGGACCCTGCCGCGTTGGGAATTGAACCCTGGTCCAGGGCCAGACCTCTGCATCAGGGTCTGCAGCTCTAATCAGTGAGCCACACTCCTCCACTGCATCTGGCATGTGTTCCTCGGGTTAGAAGAGCATGTACAGGAGGTTGGAATGCCCTCCCAGGAACCATCAGGCGTGTCCAAACCACTGGGCATTTCGAAAGGCAGTAGAGACCTGGCTATTTCCAGCATAATCCTTCAGTCCCTGTCTCCGCTCTTGTTTTTGCGACCTGATACCAGCGCCGGGACGCCCTGTTGCTGAGGCAGCCATGCACTTAATAAATTTGGTAACATAACTTTCCAGCCATATTTCCTCCTGAGACACTTCACTGTCTTCAATGGAGTTCCCAACATTCTAATGTTCTAATTTAGATGAATATGTTAGCATAATTTACATGTTCACATGCTTTTATTTAATGCACTCAGTACTGTGGTGTTTAAAGATAGGTGAGAAGAAAAGGATGAAAGCAATATGATTGTATTTTCTTGCTTTGCATGTCAGGAAAAGTGCAGACCTTAATCTGAAGCCAGCAAAACTAAAGTTGGAGAGGGGCAGGCGCTAAGGGCACAATTTAAGCCTGGTCTCTCTCTGCCCCCTTTAGAACAGCTGGGGAACAGACAACTCTCTTCCCAGCCTGACCACAACTCGGCATAGCAAATGGCGCCATGCCCGCACCCATCACCACCTGACTGAGGCTTCCTAGCTCATATTTAGTGATACATTTCCTGGAATTGAGGAATACATCCATAAAAGGATTGGTAATTCTGGTTCTGGAACGCTATGCCCTAATCCAGATAGTTGGACTCGTTATCCCTGTAAATTTAGGGGCATATTTACAATAACTGGCGCATCCCTGCATATCAGCAGGGATGCGCCAGTTATTGTGCGCCACAGCTACGCCATTATGGAGGCGCCGCATTTACAATGCGGCGCACCATGGGGCAAAATCGGCACAGATGCGTGATGCATCTGTGCCGTAAAAGTGGCGCATTGCTGGAGTTGCATCACAAGCGCGACGCAGCTCCAGCAATGCTCTGGGGGGGCTCTATCTAGTTAAGCAGGCGCAGGGTTTTGACGCAGCATGGGCCTAAAAGTGACTGAGTGAAATCTTGTAGATTTCACTCAGCCACTTTTAGGAGGCGTTCCTGCGCCGGAACGCCCACATGTGGCGCAGGGCTTTACAACGTGACGCATCTCCCAGATGCGTCACATTGTAAGTACTCCGCACCATGGCGCAGGATTTGCACCGCAACGGCGGCGTAAATGAGGCGCAAGGGGCTTGTAAATCTGCCCCTTAGTTGTTAATTCTGGCCCCAGTATTTCCCAACATAATTAATCTGGAACAATCATGAGGTCATAAATAAGCTAGCCGCCGTGCTCTGCCAAAAGCCTGCTCGTTTAGAAGATTGAAGGAAAGGGCAGGGTCTACTAAACTACTGAATACTCATAGATGGACAACAGTGAACAAAGTGGAGGCCGAGATGCATTCATTTCAAATTCAAAATATACAAGTAGACCTTGCTCTTCCATCAATTCCAGCAAATAAGAAAGTTATATATTCCAATGCGAGCTTTACATATTTGGAGAGTTGGGCAAAAGTGATACAGCCATGCCAACATTTGCTGTACATGCTGGGACACCATGGCAGCATGTCAACCACGTTAATTCAAATGAGTCTGTAAGACCAGTAACGTAACAACAATCAATACCCTTCATCTGCCCCAGCACTGTGGCTGATAGCCTTGGCATCTGGTGCAGTGGACATCTTGCCCACTCATCAAACTCCGGTCACTAATGCCACCCTGGCCTCTCCGAACAGTGAGATTCACTCCGGATATAGCGGAACACCGAGAGAGATGTTATAAGCAGCCCCCTGCAAAATGTTTGCGGAAATTAAAATATCAGAACTCCTGAATAATTGAGCAACTTTAATATTTTAGATGTGATCTGGAATAAAAAGGCACCACCATGACACATATCGGCATGCATTCTGACAGCGTTTTATTGCCTGGGACACATCGTTTGTTGGTGTATTAAGCTAGAGGGGAAGTGATTCATATTATATACCGGCGGTGTAATCAAACCTGATGTTATTTTTCCTGACCATTTTCCAATAGAGCACAACGAATTAGAGAGATAGTGATTCTCCTGTGCCACTGATATATGCATTTGCAGTCCATCCAGGGCTCCAGTATCAAGCGCATAATCTTGCCACAAGCCCCCTGCCCTTCAATGGGTTGCTGGCAAGGCGAAATAATGTTTCGGCGTAATGTGGCAGTGGGCAGTGCATTGCTGCCCATGGGAACATTTTAGTAGCCAAACTGATGATAACAAACATGGAGGCATGTTTATGAGACGCACTGAGGAAAATGAGTGCGTAATAATGCAGAGGGGGCTGAAAGAAACACAGTATCACAGTGGGGTGTGGCATGGGGGCGCTGTGTAGGAGGGGAGAAAGATTGAGACTTGTTAGGGTTCGAGACCTTTTCAGGATGTCACAAGCAAGAAGAGAGTCTAAAGCGCATGCATGAAGATTAAGAAGCATTAAAATATGTCATGACCTCTTCCAGGACTACCTGGAAATTGTGACTTTGTAGGTGAGGTATTTGACATATAGGGCCTCATTTACAATATTTAGCAGCAAGCCTTCCTGCTGCACTGCCCTGCGTCAAAGAAAAGGGCAGGAATCCAGCGTATCTACAAGATACAACATATTTCTGCCCTTTTCCCCTGCGCTGGTGCACATTGAGCTGCCATGCGCCACTGCAGGCATCCTTGCATCATGGGGCAAAGGGTGTCTGCATTGTAGGGGTGATTGCTTTTATGCAGGAAGGGACACCTTCTTGCACAAAAAAGAATCATGAGAGGTGCTTTTCTCTTTCTATGTGTGCTGCAGAATGCAGAACACATAGGAAAAGGAAAAAACAAGGAGAAATTAAGGTATTTTTCCTCGTTGCGCCACCCTTACACCTTCACTGGAGAGGTGTAGGAATCTCAAGCGCTCCTAGCTTTACAAAACCTTGTAATTCTGGGAATGCATCAGGTTCCATGGATGTTGCCGGGGAACATCCACAACAACACCCAAGGAACGCCCCTTTCATGCAGAGTAATGTGTGAAAAGGGACCATATTTAGAGGGCCATGAAAAGCCACGCAGGCTGACTTTACATGGCCTTGTAAATATGGACAGGCACACTGCACTGCCAGTGCGTCAAAAAAAGTGACGCGTCAGCAGCACAATGGGCTTGTAAATAAGCCCCATATTATTGTATACTCACCATTTGGCTTGAATTTTTATGAAATATTTTAAGGAGAATATTTCTTTTAAAAAACTAAAGTGGATCTGACTAGCTTGCTACATCCATTCGGTGCAATATGATGCTGATATGACGTGGTTTGCAGGGGTACCTTTAATTCCAAAGTCAAATTTGCATATAATTTAATATTAAAGACAGTCTATTAAGCAGAGCTGCCTTTAAAATAACAATAGGCAACTTCACATTCTAGTGCAGGAAATTTACTGGGCCTCTAAAACTCCCTGTCCTATTATATACTAGGGATTTATAGGTAGTTTGAATCCCCCTTGCCATATTATATACTAGAGACTTACAGGGTTCTGCCATTGGAAATTGTATTTATGCCTAACCACCATACACCTTTAAAGCACAGCACTGGCTCTGGGAGGCACAATCAGAGACAGTTACTACCAGTATCAAGCATAAACTGTGAGTGATCAGGGCCAAAAGGATGATTTTTTTGCAAGAACTGGCTGAAAAAATATGCGTCAAATGTAAAATAGATGATATTTAAATATCCAATACAAATACAATGTTTGCAAATGGCAGGCTAATAAGGAAAAAGGATGAAAATGTGTATTAATGGTTTGATAGCAACAATTTAAAGGTCTTTAGCACATTACCAGAATCACTGCCTACGATGTACAGCAAATACCTGTCTTTTTTAGGTGGAGTTCTTGTTTTCTGGCCTCTTTTTAAACTCAGGACTGATGTGCTAATCCAATAGATATTGTTGGCCTCAGGAAGTAGGAGTACAATCTTAACCTTTTATTCCTAAGTGTCCAAATCCAGCACTTGATGCAATCGTTACGAAGGGCACCTCTCACACTCCTAATGGGAGCAAATGTAATCTCCTTATACTTCAAGTCAAGATTCAATGGGTTCTTGGAAGCCTGTCTCGACACAGTAATTGAAAAGGGCAGCTTCCACACTGCCAACAAATAAACATTTGCTGACATTGACTTCCAATAGCCATGGGCTGGCAATCACTACTACCAGAATTTTTTTTACATATGTGTTGTTCACGTCAGGTACAGCTGCAGCTTGCATTCTTTAGGATGCAGTGGTGTTGGATCTCACATTCTAATTCCAGACTTATTATGAAATCTCACATAAAACAGGCTTCTCTCCTCTTTGATCAAGATGGATATTATGGGGCATATTTATGAGAGCTTTATGTCTTGCTTGTACCACGCAACGTGATACATGTGTGATGCACACCTCTAAGTCAAATTTTTGAAACCACGCAAAGCACTGCGTGTGGCTTTGAATGGCTTTAAAAAGATGGAGTAATGCAACACAGAGCAAATCTCTGCCATCCATTACTCTGCACAAGGGAGGCGTTCCATGGGCATTGCAGTGGGTGTTACCGCTGAACTCCCATGGTTTTTGACACATTCCCAGATTTACCAAACTTTGCAAACCTGGGAATGCACCCAAAAGATATGCCTCCCCAGGTGAGGCGTAACAAGAAGAAATATCTTTAGTTCTCCTCATTGTGTTCCTCTTTCTAATTGTGCTGCATTCTATAGCACACATAGAAGGAGGAAGGCGCCTAGAAGGATTGTTTTATGCAGGAAGGTGCCCCTTCCTACACAAAAACAATCCTGCCTGGGGCCTGTGTTGGCGCAAGGAAGCCTATTGTGCACCAGCGCAGGGGAAAAGTCATGATTCCGCCTTATGCCGTAATTAAGTCACATTCCTACCTTTTCCCAGCGATGAAGTGCAGTGCAGCAAGGTGACTTGCTCCACCGCACCGCCCCACTTTGTCACAAATTCACAAATTTGCCTCTAATATTTCATTGCTGGCAGATGATTCACAAACTAGGACTTGATAGAAACTGAGAGAGATCTTAACCCCTTCCCTGCTCATGACGGAACCACGCCGTCATGAGCCACGGGCGGCGTGTGCGGATGTATGACGTTACAACGCATACTTTTACAACGCCTACCTTTACATCGCAAGTTTTACAACGCATACCATTACAACGCATAATGCTTTTTGGCGCTGGATAGTGAATAGTTTAATTTACTATTCCAACTCCAGTCCCCGTGGACACTAGGGAAGGTTATTGGATAGTAAATTAACCTATTCCCTATCCTAGAGCGCCCCCAAGCGCTATGCGTTGTAATAGTTTGCGTTGTAAAAGTTGCGTCGTAATGGTAGTGCGTTGAAAAAGTTTCGTTGTAAAGGATGTTTCACGGCGTGTGCTCATGACGGCGTGGTTACTTCATGTTGGGGCCGCTCCGCCCACGCGGCACTGAATCCCCGCCTGTGCAGGCGAATTAGTGAGTAGGCGGAGTTGTGACGGAGCCACACCTTCATGAGCACAGCTCGCCCGTGGCCCATGACGGCGTGGTTCCGTCACGAGCATAGCAATATTTTGTCTTTACTAGAAGTGTCAAAAGAACAACAATTCATGTACTTTCAGTAATGTTCTTTCTGATGGATATCTTTACTCTCGAACATTACTCACGTGTATCCCCTTCAAAATGCCAGACTAGATCCATATTTTTTGTTATGGCGTTCACCTTCCCTGGGTCACAGTATTCATCGCAATGTTATCAGCGGCATCTTCGCCAGAAGTGGCTTGCTGAACTACATTAAAAGTACTAAGTGGAACAGTGATATCAGTTCTATATTCTTTTCATGAACTCAAGCAAGTGAAGGAATTAAAAGATGAAGCACAAAAATGAAGCAATATCCATAACCTTGAGCAGGAAGGACGGGAGGGTGTGAGTATTCATTTGGGAGTAATCACAGCTAGAAAGAAAATTACTGTAGGTAAGTTGTTCTTCTAATGCATATTAACTCCCACGCAATATTCACTTGAACACACAGCCGTATTTCTTATGTTCAGGAGGTGAGAGGATGACAGCGACAAGCCTAACTCAAAAGGGACTGCAAATTGCCCTTCTAAGCTAGACTGCGCATGAAAAGGTCTGTTAAACTGCTTTACCAAACTTAGACTGAACATGACCTCCCATGTTGAGGCAATAGGCCATGTTGACACAGAGTGAAAAGATGACCAGGTAGCTGCATTGAAAGTAGACTGCACCGAAATGCCCATTGAGAGAGCTTCAGTCGAAGCCCAATTCATTGTGGAATGAGCCCTAGACCCCGAAGAAGGAGATTTCTCAGCTAACATAGGGCACAACTTCACAGTTACTCAACAAGATCAAATAAAAGATTGTCTGCTTCCTAACTGCAGGGTCCAATATGGGACCTTGAAACAAGACAAACAGATTATCATCTTGCAGAAGAACAAAGCTTGTCCAACACCCTGCTAGGGTCTAACCCAGTGGTTCTTAATCTGTGGTCCAGGGACTCTGGGGGTCCACAAAGCCTAATCAGGGGTCAACAACTGCATGCTTTGAGAATGAAATAATATGAACAGATTCGTAGACTATATATAAAGAAAGAGGCAACTGGACAATTGGAAATTATACAATATTCTGTAAATGTGATGGAATTTGAAATTGGCAGCTAAAAATTAAGGTAGTATCCTCAGATTGATTTATGGGAGCAGCGCAAGAACATTGAACAAAATATAACAAGGACAATTGAATTTAGTAAATATCCAACTTTTCCATTCAAATTTAGATTTTTTTTAATTTGTTTATGAATTAAATGCAATGTTTTATCATTTGCAAAAAGGCTTAGGGTGGTGTTGTCGAGTTGCCAGTAGTAACTCAGCAGGGGTCCTCTGATTCCAATAATGATTCAGTGGGGATCCCCGGTATCCCAGTAATGACTGAGGGGTCCACAAAAATCAAAAGGTTAAGAACCACTGCTCTTACCTATACGGCCTTGTCTCTTCCTTAGAGGGATGAATAGGAAGGAAAAAAGCAGGAAGAGAAATAAATTGCAAAATACGACACTCAAATAGAACTTTTAGCTAAGAACTTATGGTTTGACCCATAGCACCACCATAGAATTCTGGAACTTCGGAAATGTATCAGCAGCAGATAAATCCTGCATGCTAACATTCCTATATGAAGTGTTTGCATCCAGACAGGCCACTTTTTCAAAAAGGATATTAAGATAGCAAGAATACAATGGCTCAAAAAATAAGTTATATGAAAGGTTAGAAATAACTTAAACGCCCAAGCGGGAGAAATGAAAAGTTTTGAGGGAAGATTATTGTGTAAGACATTAAGAAACCTACAAACTATTGGGAATGTAACCCACAAGCACTGTTCGGGCAAACACAAACAAGCCAAGGCAGTGGACAAACATCCCTTCAACTTGTTTACAGTACGCAATTTCTCAAAGAAATAGTAAACTGATGAGTATAAACCATCTACAGCCAAAAAATATTCGAATAAACAGTCCTTGCATGAAGTGACAACACAGACTACCTACTGGAGTATAAGGCTCTCATTGAAAGTCCAGGAGCTGCCAAATATACTTCCAAAACTTCCTGAGGCAGATCGTGACCATAAAAAGGCAACACTTTCCGGTTTCAAGCCTGAATATGAGTGTCAGGTGGTACTCCAAGATGGAAAAATACTCAGGAGAAGATGTAAATACTAAGGATGACAATCTGAATTTGGGGTGATCAGAATGTTTTTGTGGAAGTAAATTGTAAGAATAACCTCCTGCACGAAAAGAATGAGGAGTAAACACATAATGGAGATCGAACATCCACTCCAGTGAAAGAGCATCTCCCAGTGACTCCACTGCGAATAATCTCGTGAGCAAAACTGGGGGAAAAGAGCATTGTTGGAAGGTGGCAAAGAGATCTTTGTCTCTATTATCACATTTCTGGAATAATATAGGTGTCCCCTCTGGGTAGCAATGCCACTGGTGATTCGCTGAATTCATCCTATTCAGACTGTCTTGCTCTGCTTTTCCACTAGATGAGCTGCTGACAGCACAATTCACCTGTGGAAAGTCCAATGCCATGGACCTAGTGCTTTGCAGCACAAGTGATACATCATCACCTGCTTCTTGACGTACCACTTGACAAGGGTGATATCAATTAAGCTGTGCACCTGTTTGCCTTAAAGCAAAGGAAGGAAAATGTTCAAGGTTAGCTTAACTCTCGAATGCTATATTTTTCTCCTGCTCAACCACACGGCTTCAAATATTGGATCATAAAGGTGCATACACCAACCCTCTTAGAATGCCTCCATCATCAGAGTAATCTATGGCCAAAGAAGGTGAAAACACTTCCCCTAGTGAAGATGCTCCGCACATGTCAACCACGTGACCAGAAGCACCCTTAAACTAGATCCTCTGAGAAGGAAGAGACCACTGAAGAGTATAAATCCTCAGAAAAGTCCAAGGTACCAAAAAATAAACAAGAAGCCTTCAGACCTAAAAGATGTAAAGCTGAACTTGTGGCTGAACTAGGCTGTTCGCAACACAAAGAACCATCTCCCTTATGGTCACAACACTCTCTGAAGGTGGAAACCTTCTCATTATATTTATGTCCAAGATTGCACCAATGTAACAGACTGACTATGAACAAACTTTTTCCAGGTGACCTACAGACCAAACTTTGTAAAACGCGTTGGCTAATTAAAGTTCTGGACACTGCAGAGGAATATGCAACTTTGATCAGCCAGTCGTACAGGTATAGATAGAATCTCATCTCAAATGAGCAACCACAACTGCCATGACCTTCATAAACTCCCCTGATGCTAAAGACAAACTAAAAGTAAGAACCTTGGACTGATAATTGAGAACTCTGGGACCCGAGGAACTGTCTGTGTATATCAAGTAAGCATCCTGGAGGCCACTAGAAATAATCAATGATGCTCCTCTATTGCCAGAAAAATCTGCCTCAATATCAGCAATTTGAACTTCTCCTTCTTCTTGAACTTGCTTAAGTCATGAAGGTCCAAGTTCAGCAAAATACACCTTCACTTTTAAGAATGAGCAAGCAATAGGAGCCGAGGCCATTCTCTGCCTCAGAAGAAGTGACCAACACTGAAGCTCCTTTAATAAAGCTGCAAACTCCATCATGACGATGTTTATGTGTGGAGGAGGGGCAGTGGGCAAGAAGTAAGAGTATTAAGTAGAGAAGTCTTTACCAACAGTGAGCTTTAATCTTGTTCTAGGATGTGCACGGCCATTGGTCGGAATTAATTTCCTGCAACTTCTGAAGAAAGCAACCCACCCATCACCTTATAGAAGTCAAATGTGCAAAACCTTCCTAGGAGATGTTTTATAGGCGGAGCAAGAAGATCTTGTACCTGATGTTTCTTTCTTGAAACACACCCTTTTAGTCCGTGAAAAATTGTTGAGGAGCTTGTTGCTTCTGCTGTCTGTTAAACTGATTGGGGTATCCCTAATAAACAAGTTACTTACCTTCGGTAATGCCTTATATTTGCTAGACTCTATCTAATCACAGATCCCTTACCTAAGAATATTCCTCAGGCATCGGACTGGATCTGAGAAATCTTGAGCACAACCTCTAGGCACCGGTAGGTAGCGTCGATTGGCTCTGTGCCGGCATCGTCTGCGCCAAACGTGAGATGCGCGGTGCATATTTCGCCACCACCCTAGAGCACTGACATTAGTGTCATCCTTACGTGACTCTTTATGCACCAGAAACACAGAAGCACGTAAGAAGGTTGATTTACCAGTGTGCAAAAACCCAATGCCCTACAGGGACCTTTTTGGTAGGAAGACCGGTTTGCAGAAGTGAAGAGGCTGGTAGGGTTGGTAAGGAATCTGCGGCTGGTCTATAACAGAGAAGGAGGCACCAAAGGTAGTACATTGTTCATCTGATATAGACTTTTAGCCACAGATTAGTTACCTTAGAATTGATACCAAGCAAAACTTCCCTGGAGGTGGGTCTGCAAACTGGTACAGACAAAAAAGTCCTGAAGGACCGAACGGGTAAAGTGCCCGTCATGACAGACCTGACTGTCAAGGCAGTAGTATTTAGTAAAAGTGTGCAGAGAAGCCCACGTAGCAGTCCGACAGATATCTTGGACAGGGACTCCGAGAGCTAATGCAGAGATCGCTGTTTTGGCTCTGGTGGAATGAGCCTGCAAGTCATCAGGGAGTTGCTTTTAGGCCAATGCGTTGCAGATTTTAATGCAGAGTATCATCCAACTGGAGATGGTTCTGCACTGTTTTCCGCTTTTTTGTTCCAGTGAACCTGACAAAGAGCTTATCATCCACCCGGTGTTCTTTGATGTGATCGATGTATAATGACAACACTCTTTTTGGGTCCAAGTGGTGGGGTCTCTATTTCTTGGAGGGAGAGGCAGAGCAAATAAAGTAGGAAGCATGATGCTTTGGCCGATGTGGCAAGGCGTCACCACCTTCAGCAAAAATGGGGCACGTGTGTGGGGAAACAGTTGGTCTGGGAAGAAGTTGGTGTAAGGAAGGTTAATAGAAAGCGACTGCAGCTCACTGACACTGGCCAATGTAAGGACAACCTAAAAGACTTAATCGTCAGGAGAATTGAGTGAGCAGCTGTGTATGGGTTCAAAGGTTGAAGGCCTTAAGAAAGTTGAAACCAAATTAACTTGGGTTGATCCAGCAACTGCAACAAAGATGAGATGGACGAAAGATATCCTTAAACTGTGCACAAAGCAAGGCCTTGATGGGCTAAAACAAAAGAAAACAAAGAGCAACACTTCAGACAAGGGTGCAGACAGAGAGTCAACATATTTGTCAGTGCACCAACCATAGCCCTTTCCCAACTGCAGGCATATACTGTCTTTGTAAAGGGACGCCAGGCTGCATGATGACCTCATAAACTTTGGGAGGGAGAATGAAAACTCTCAACTGTTGCTGCCCAATCTCCATGCATGAGGTTGGTGCGTGCACAGGTTCCAGAGCAGAACCATGCCCAGTTGCTGCACCAGGATGTCCTCCCAAAGGGGCAGACTGACCAGACAACTGATGATAATGTTCAGGAATTCAGGATACCATACTCTCTGTGACCACTCCGTAGCCACATGGATGACTTGGGACATAACAACAGATTTTGGTGGAAGCATATGTTTGAGGCCCTTCAGAACGCATGTCACGTTAGGCAATACGAACAGGGAGGGTCGATCCAGCAACTGCAACAAAGCTGCAATGCCGAAAGATATCCTTTAACAATACACAAAGCACAGCCTTGACGGGCAAAAAAAAAAAAAAAAACAGCAACACTTCGGATAAGGGTGCAGACAGAGGGTCAACATGTTTGTCAGTGCAGCAAACCACACCCCTTTCTCAACTGCAGGCATATACTGTCTTTGTGAAGGGACGCCAGGCTGCATGATTTGTGATGTATTCCTATAGGTTCTGAATCGATCCCCCTATTCCTGACCCTATTCTGGTTAACAAACCAACAAGTTAACTAGCAGTCAGCCCATGAGGCAGCAAACCCCCATGATGCAGATACCGTTATCTGACGAAGCCACACTACGGCACAGGAACGTGTTATCTGATTAGGTCATAACGCTTGCGATCTAATTAGACAAGCGATATTCCTCCAGCCCCTGATAAGGCATACGGAGTTCTCTAAACAAATCAAACCTATGACAACCTGGGAAAAACCCTGCGGCCATTGTTTTGATTTCACCGAGAACTTCAGCAAAAGAATGTGCTAACGACCTGGTCGTATGACATCCTTATTGACGTATCTATGTCCATCCTTACGTCAATCTCGGCACCTTAAAGGTATAAATATTACCGATATTGCCCTATGCAAACACACGCGGTGGTGACGAGACGGAGCAGCCATACTTGCCGAAGCCCAGAGCAGAGCAGACCCCGCTGGCGCAGCCCCGCCTTCCTGACGCGCTGAGAACGAGACGCGCTGCTTTCTCCTGCCGAGAGATCCAGCACCGGCGCTTCCGGGTAGCCCTCGCAGGCAGCCTGGAATATCGAGACCAGAGAGAGAGATACCATCCCTCATTCATCCTAACTTCCAGGTACAGAACTGAATAACCCCTCACAGAGAATTCTTTAGTCAGTCACTTGGCAAAACAAACTTAACTTAAACTGTAACTTTCTATTCCCGCCCACGTATTAGGCTTAGGTCAGGTACACGGGGTAGGCGTATTTAGAAACACCAGTTGAGTACGTTTAGTCAAATGTATATGTGTATATATCTATTTTATTGATTTTAAACCTTCATATGGCTTAGAAACCATATCAATGTTTTTACAGTATTATTTTATACTTCTGCTTTTAATGTATGCACTTTACTTAACTATAAGTATTGCAATAATATCGATCCATTTCTCTTGTATGAGAAAAGAGACTGATCAATAAATAACATCTTTTATTGAACACGCCCGTCTCTTCCTTTTCTCTACAATCTGATGAGACTAAGAATGCACGTACTGACTGAGTAAAATAAATTGCCTTTTGTTCACACGACTCTCGAGATACACTCTTGATTAGGGGAGAGCAAAGTTGTCATGTTCTATGGTTGTCAGAAACTAAATCCCTTCTTGTCTATCCAGGGAGGTTCAACTCCTCCTTGCCTAGTCGAGAAAGTTTCTAGTGAACTCTGAGCTAAGCTGGCAAACCCAAAACTTTAAGTCTAATATCGACAGTAGTAGACCTAGTTAACGTCTGGTCTAGGCCTATACTATTGAAGGTATTATTCCAATGCGCAGAGCCTATTGGGATGATAGGAACTACACTACATGGCGCCCAACGCGTTTGGAAAGGGCGATAAAACTAACGTAAGACATTTAGAGTAACTCAGTCGTGCTTTCTCACTCAGACCCCTTTTTTCCCATTATACTCCAAAGACGTCTGGAGTGGGTGAAAGGTTATATCCTCCAAAACCTCGCAGGAGGGAACTCCTATGTATGGTTCTTGGTATAGTCAACGTTGAAGGATACACTGTTCCAAAATATTGTGCATCTAATCTTTGTTTCCATAAGAAACCTGATCTGCAAACAAACAGATTAACCTTCCTGTCGGAAAAATGGTAGACAGCGGTGATGAAAGAGAGGCAGTTAGATTAGCAACTGAACTCGCAGAAGCTGATGCTACTATGCAGGAAGCAGACCCGGATATAATACTCATCCCGGTCATCAAAAGGAAATCTATAACCATAAAACGTATAGAAAATGGACTGACACCTAGAGGTGGCACAGTCATATTCGTAATTGAGGCACACGAATATCGGCAGACAGAGGTATACTATTCATGGATACATTTTCCAGCAGCAAATCCTGTAACAAAGTACTTCCACTATTACAAAATAGAGGAACCTCCTGAAAAGTACCACTCAAATTTCAAGAGCACCTGCTCTTATTTGATGGCGCCCTGAAACATAACAATCACATCACCAGGCTCGGTCCTTTAGGTAGACCAGGAGCAACGTGGCCGGTCCTAGCCGGATACACACCACATCCAGACATCGACGGGATGTCTGCAGCAGAGCTTTTAACACAGCTAAAACAATTAATAAAAATACATAGACAATTAGTCCAGTATGTGATGCGGACTTCAACAATTCAACCAGCAATTAAAATTCCACAGCTGACCCCTCACCAGGGAAACACAAATAAAATTACACCACAGAACATACAATCCTGCCTAGGTAAAGTACCGGCTAAACGGGAACAAATACCATTCTGGTTGGCACAAAAAATCACCCAAATAGAGGCAGTGTTTCCAGACACCACCCCGTTAGAAAAACACAGGATTCTGACTATCTGTCTTCCAATGGGAATCGCACCACACATAGAGGACTGTGACACTTGGGGTACAGTCTTTGCTTCCATCTACACAAAAACGCACGGTGTTCCATCCATTTCGGTAATACCAGATGTGCTAAAACAAATTCAAGATGAATATGGTCCGGAACCCGCTTTAACTCTTGGTATGAAATTACTGAAAGACTTCAAGCAGGTCTCGGCTATATTACTAGCCAACATAAAGGGAGAAGCAGCAAACGTAGCGATCCGCCAGAGGTTAAAGGAGACAGATATAGCAGATCACCCAGCTGAAATTGCCAGAATCATAGAAAAATCCTATGAGGAACTAGGTAGAGATAGTTTAGGTGGAATACCAGTAAAACCACAACTGGTTGAAAGTCCTGAAAAAATATTTTTTAATAATAATTCAACATCACAGAAAAAGAGCTGGGATGGAAACAAACAATCCAATCCTAAAGAAAAGAAATTCCAGTCCAGAGGAAGGTCTCCTAGGCGAAGAGAAAAATCTCCGAACCAAAGACACAGGTCACCCCAAAGTGACCCCTCTGGGAAAAGATATAACCTTAGAAATAGGGATAATATAAAGAAGCCTGATAGATATCAAGACATTGATACACGTCCCTCTCAATCTTTTCAGACTTCCTCGCAGAAATCGGAAAGAAGAGGACGATCAGAACAAAGAGAAGAGCACGCCAAGTCCAAAGACAAGGAACCTGCTCATCTGAAAAAGAAATTACAATTTCCAAAAAAGAAGGTAGCCAGTATCAAGGTAGTTAACAATGCCGAGAATACTGAGGACACAACTGAAAAACGGAGAATGGGCTCAGACAATGCTAGACAGCGCAGCAGAAGTGAGCATAGCTCGCAAAGTCCTTATGAATCATCTGGAGACAGTGGACACGAATGAATATCTTCAAGTGGAAACTGCAGACACCAGAGTTAGCAAACCTCACAAAATATATGAAATAACATTACGTATAGAGGGGGATAAGACTAGAAAAATAAGGGGACTATTTTGGGATAATCTCTCCAAGGGCTATGACATCCTTCTAGCTGAAAAAGACTGGCCACCAGAGTTTGTCAGGGACTGCCCTCATGGCGAAGAAATAATTATGCCTGCCTTCTCAAATCATATCCCAATTCATAAAAAATACACACTTGCTAGAAAGTGGGCAGTAGCTCTAGCTCCTGCTTTATATAAAAATCACGTAGGATGGGATGAGGACTCTCCTCCTCACAAAATCCAGTTAAAATCACAACCTACTGCACAAAGGCAGTACCCAATTAAGCAAGAAGCTAAAAAACAGGTAAAAGAAATTCTAGATCAGCTAGAATACCAGGGGGTGATTGAAACTTGCACCTCACAAATGAACAACCCTTTGTTTCCGGTCTCCAAACCAGACAATTCATACCGTCTAGTTTTGGATTACCGACACCTTAACACATGTTGCAAAACTTTTGCAGTTCAAAATTCGCATAGTGCTGCACTAATGAACAACATAGTGCGCAAAAAATACAAAACAACATTAGACATCTCTAATGGATTCTTTTGTCAAAACATAGCACCAGAGAGCAGATATTTGTCTGCGTTCTCAATAAATGGCACTCAAAAACAATTCTGTCGGTTAGCCCAGGGGTACAAGAACAGCCCGGGAGTATTCTCAGCGAGAGTAACAGAATTACTACAAATATATGATGATGAAGCATTATCTTACGTCGACGACATTTACTTAACAGATGATGACTTGGATACTCACTTGAAGAGAGTGAACACCATAATACTTGGGTTCGCAGCAGAGGGTTACAAATTCAACTTTAAAAAATCTAGAATTGCCCATCTGAAAGTCCTGTTCTTAGGATATGAATTATCAAGTGAAGGCAAAAGCCTGGCTGACAATTTTCTAGAGAAATGTGCCGTAATCCAAGCACCTAGAACACTTAAAAATCTACAGTCAATTCTAGGCTTCCTAAATTTCGGAAGAACATACATTGCAAATTACGCAGAAAGGGTCAAACCCCTTTATGATCTAATAAAACCTGATTTTAAAAGAACTAATTGGACTCAAATACACACAGAAATTATGAGATCCTTACAAACAGACATGCTAATTAAAACAAAATTAGAAACACGTGATAACACACGCAATCTTGTGATTCGAGTCATCCCAGGGAGATGCGGATTCACATACCTGACCTCTAATGAGGGAGAAAAGGTACCAATTGCATTCAAATCACACTTGTACACAGAAGCTGAACAGAAATTCAGCATTAAAGAAAAAATTGTTCATGCAGTTCAAACCGCGATAGCTAGAGAAAAAGATCAAGCGGACGGTAGACACATCACAGTCAGAACAGCTGAATCAGCCTTTGAGGCATTAACAACACCGTGTAATTTACCAACAACTACATTGAATCCGGAATGGATACAATGGGTGAATTCAATCACAACGGACAAAGTATACTACTACTTTGATCCAGAACTAGAAGAGTTAAAAAATCTAGAATATGTAAGAACATTCCCTCTGCCAATCGACATTCTGCCCTTACGACAGTACGCCTGTGTAATCTATACAGACGGACATGCTCAACCCCCCGTTTGGGGAGAACAAGCATACAACCCCACATGTGGTATTACAAAAGAAGTGTGGCGCGGAGGTAAACTAAGACCTCTATTAACAAAAACACACTCAGTTGAAACTAATTCAGAACAACAGACTGAAATAATAGCATTGAAAATGGCGCTAGATAATGCGGATCGCGAATTCCCGACACTTATAGTGTCCGATTCATATTACTGCGTCAAATCATACAACGAGGATTTGCAGACATGGATTCAAAACGGTTACAAAGATGACACAGATGCAACAATAAAGCAGAAACTGCTCTGGGAACAAATAGCTCTTTTACAAAAAGAACTACCAAAGACTCACGTGACACACTCACTGAGTCATCAACGTGATGGCGTTCACGTTGCAGGGAATTCATTGGCTGAAACAGCCACAGCGGCAGCCACTAAATCGGCTCCCGTAGTTCGAAAAAAGCGTACATTAAAATACATTGACGGTGAAACAGTGCTGGCGGTGAAAACGTCATCAAAAGGCGACTGCTCAGCGCTACCGATCAACTATCCACTCAATTATACATACATAATCGATGCAAACTCCGTCCCTTTTGCTCGAATCCCTGGAGTGGGGGATAGAGTGATTCCAAACATGGACAGGAGAAACTTGTTAATCGCAGACGCACATATGGGCGAGGGTCTCAGACACCTCAAACTAAAAGATTCTCTGGAAGAATTACAATCAAGGTACTGGTGGCCAGGCATGAGCCTACATCATACCATGTTTGTAAAAAACTGCCCGAACTGCAACAGGAATCGCAGAGGTGAGAGGAACGGTGTAATACCGTGTCGTTTCACTCCAGAAGAAATCACCAGTAAAAAGCAAGGTTTGCGATTAACATATACAGGCTAGTTTCCACTTATAATGTAGATCACCAGCACTCGGCTGACGTCTGGACTGTTATACAGAGATTTGCGAGTCTAAATGGCATATACGCTAAGAGCATGCTACGTTTGACCATTGTTTTCACTCTAGCCCTCCAGCCTGAAGGGAAACATGGCCAAATGAGCATAGCACAGCGGGAATCTTCTCACTTCCTTCCTGAGGGATACGGGATGGTGTAAAGAAAAAACCAAGGCATAAAGCAATCTATAACGGAAAGGATATTAGGTTCGGGAGCTGGGTGGGTCAAACATCTAATAGGTGTCCAACGTAGTCTAAATAACTTGCCAAGAAATTCTCTGAAGGGATTCAGTCCGTACGAATTATTATTTGGAACTAGGATGTTGATCTCTGACCTTGATAGTCAGACTTCAGTGGTGAAAGAAAAAAGCTTTGATATCAAAGACCGTTTGGCTATTTTGCAGGACTTAAACAAAACAAGAAAAGACCTGAGCAACATAAAGTTGAAACAGCAGCCAACAACCACTGAAGAACCACCACCTGTCCCAGCAAGACCTGTCTGGATTCCAAAAGTCGGGGATCTAGTCAGAGAAAAGATCGCGGTAAAGAAGGAATTTGGGCCTTCTTACAGAAAAGCAGTTCCTGTCTTGTCTGTCAACGGGACAAGATCAGTTGTACTACCGCCACTTGCTGGTAAAAAGGAGAACCGAGTTGTATCCATCGACCTGGTAAAACCACAATCATGTGGCCGATAACAAATAGTAGGCCAAGTGGACTCCCAATAAGTAGCAGAACACCAAGGTTTGCTACCAGTACAGAGGTCCTAACTAAGAGGCTAATCACATTCGAAACGCCTACAGAAGAACAACAAGGACTATGCAACAATGCAATGGAACTTAGACCTCTGAAAACCCAAATAAAAACATTTAGCAGAGACACACCAACCTATAATGAAGTAACAAACGACTATGCAAGAAACAGTAATCCTGAAGCAATTGGAACAATTGACAGAACTGCATCCGGCTACTTCATAAACTTCGATGATTCCTCTGAAGGTTTCACTGAATCAAAGACACAGCCATCATCAAAACCCTTTAAAGATAAAGCTAAAGAACTTTTGAAACAACTGAAAGAAACATATCTGATTTCTCCATGGCTTGAATTTTGGGTGGGTTTTGGTGCATTTATCCTCATACTTTGGCTCATCGTGATACTAACATTGGGACGCTTCATTGAGGGAAAATATGCTAAAATGGACACAGCAAGTCAGAAAATCAACTTGATCCTCAAACCACACACATCTTCACACGTCAAGAAAAGAGAACTTTCTTCAGTCAACTTCACAGCCAATCCTCTACCGGGTGGGGTAGCATGGGACAACACTGACTACGAAATCTATGGTCCGGTTGAAATCCTGAAATATCCACACCAAATTAAGATCTCATTGAGTGACTTTGTAAAACCAAACTCATTTGCTGATGATTGGGACTTCGAAAGCATTAATAATATGATGTCTGACTTAGTAATGTCTGCTAAATTTACCAAACATGATTATTTGCAGGGTTCTACAAATTATGATAGTATGTATTGCTACAACCACTATGGTAACCATTTCTTACATAGATCTGCACAACCTAGAAATGTTTTAAATTATAATCAATGGGAACATTGTGCAACACCTCCAAAAGGAAGCTCAAGAACCGTCTATGACAAATATTCATACTTTTCAGGTTTTAACACAAGTAATGCTGAAACATTTTATTTCAAATTGTCAAATAAGACAGGGACAAAGACCATGATAACAAACACGAAATTGATATATTCAGACTCATTCTTTGAAAAAATGAATACTTTTGGTTTTGATTATTGGGACAAAAATGTTGAAGTGAAAAGTGTTTGGGGTACAAAAGAATGGCAAGTACAGGGTATAGAATCTTTGTTTAGAGCCTGCATGATCCCAGAACAAATTATATTTTTAAATGACACTGTTCAACAAACCACCTGTCTTGGCCTAGCCAAAATCAAAGACTTAAATAAACCGTCTATTCCTAAACCGACAATGAACAGCAATAGCTCTACAGATGAGGAGATAGACGTAAACTATGTATTAAACCAAAACAGAACACATCCTGATTGGAAACAGTGGTTGATCTGACCCACAGATACTAATAACTGTCAAGACAGATTCCTGAACAAAACACAGGGGTTCAAAATGACCAGGCCAGACCCTAGATATCCTCAAAGACAACACCCAGGGATAATAACCACCTATTATGCCTTCAATGGCTACAAACTTCCACACTGGCAGAAATTAAGCAACACTTTACTTTACTTACTGATGGTGCTGACTTGCGTGATTTCATTATGGGACCGCGCAAACGGCGTCAAAAACGTTTCATAGCAGCCTCTGTATATGCAGCATACAACGAGGCCTGGAAGGTTACTCAAATTGAAACAGCAGAGAGAATACGGGAAATTGACCGTATTAATTTGGAAAAATCACTTTCTGTAGTGGACAATGGGTTAATGACTCTGTCCTCCAGAATTTTTTCTTTGGACAGCATTGTGTCTTCAGCAATCGACATATTATCGCAGGACTTACTGTTGTTACAACACGGTCAGTCTCAATTGCGTTCCATTGTACAGCTTGGCTGGACGTTACAAAATCTGCGTTCAGGCTATGTGCCTTGGCGTTTAATCAACACAACGTCACTATTCCAAATCTTTAACCTTACTGATAGACAAATCAGTATGGCACAAAAGGGTGCTGATTATACAATCCTGAGCATTGAGAAACTTGAGAGATTACCAGTGACAATGTCAGAACGACCTGTCAGTGAATGGATAATACATGGGATAATTAATATTCCAATTTCAAACTTCAGGTTTCAATACTGCCAAAAATATATACAGGCTGGCATGTACGAAAAATTGGGAAAGGGGTACATTAAAACAACATGGAACCTGCCCTATTCACATGCATGTGTCAGTAATAAAGGACAGAAAGTGTTTCTTAGTGGCAATAATTGTGCGATGTCACTAAGCGGTACACTTCTGTGTAACGGAATTAGTTTGCACGGAGCCTGTGAAGGGAACTCAAATAACCTTTCATGTCACCAGCAAGGCGCACCTGCAACAGAGATAGAACCATTCTTTCAAAGACTCTATAATGGGAGTTACATCCTAATTGTAGACCGCAGATGTTGTAGTCTTATGCCCGGGACTCCTTATCTCGTAACTACGACTGCGAAGGTCAAGTGCTGTGGACACTCATTGTTCCCCAGCTCCTTTCCAGACAGGGAGGCAAGGGCATGGCCCAACTTGAAAATTACTTCTATTCGAATGGATACTTTAAGCAGAATGAAAACAGTGCTTCTTCAGACGCCGACAAGGCTCACGTCATCAAAAGAAACGTATGATCTCCAAGTCGCAAGGACGACTGCAGAGATACACTCCTTATTATCAACTAATTCCCCCATACATTTCGCAGAAATCCTGAATGAAATCTTAAATATTTCTGATACCAGTGGGGTCTCACAAGTATTTAAGACAGTATTTTCGATGGCATTAACACCATTCAAAGCCATACTGGGTATTTTTCCAGATTTCGTCCACTCGATTTTTGGCGGACTTCCTCTCATTTTAGGACTGATTGCAGGAATCCTATTCCTAGTCCTTATATTTCGTTAAGGCAAACCATGTCACAGACAAAACACCTGCGACAAGGGAAGAAACAATCCTAGCCATTGGATACCGGGACCGGATATCAAGAATCCTGGGACTATCCCGGCTTAGAGACCTGAACATGACTTGGTTTCTATCATTTCGACCAATATGGCAACAATGTGTTTTACCTGTATTAAGGTGCCTGCTATGCGGAGAAGAATGCGTGCTAGACACCTGTCTGACGCTACAATCGGATGCGCCAATGGATGCAGAAACATTGTTGAGTCCAACAAAGGCTCACGCTTTGTGCTGCCCTCAAAGGCTACCAATCCTGATGACGGCATTCGTGGAAGCTTCACCACTACGATTAAGGGGTAGTGAAGTACAAGATGAAAGCAGCATCGATCAGGTACGACCTTCTGTCAGCAATCCAAATCAGAACGTCAATGGAGACAATCATGCGCACGAATGCATGGTTACACCTTTTTCCGAGTTAGTGGAACTCTCCCAGGAAGCTGTTGACAGCTTTTTCGAAAGCCTAAATGATATGATGTTCTCACCAGAGCAGAAATAGAGACTTTTGAGCAAGCTCGCACACGGCGTTTCCTGAATTTGGCCTTCAACTTTAATAATAGAGTCACATGAACAATTTTCCCTCCAGTTCACGGACAGCAATTTTTTCAGCAGCCCCAAAATATTTTTGCATATTTTTCGGGACACTATCTTCTGCTTAAAGTAAGAACTATTCTTAGAGAACTAAGATTTCTTAATTTAAATAGCTTATAGACATTAGCTGCCCGCTGGCATGTTCATTGTTATTATATTATGTGATGGAATGGTCTCGAACTTTTTTTCTGTATTAAGAGCCATTTCATGTGTAAATTCTCATATACCGAATAGCAATAATGTATACAAATGCGTGATTACTTTAGCATTATTCTACAGCTTGAGTGCATACAATACATATGACTGCATTTTTTCCGTATATTTGAAAATTTCAAGATACATTTATGTATTTTGGGGTGGTAAGGTATACACAATACTCTATAGTATATTGTACTATGTTTTACTACGCATAGATTAGTAAATATGTCCATAGTTAGCGTGGAGTGGGTGTGATGTATTCCTATAGGTTCTGAATCGATCCCCCTATTCCTGACCCTATTCTGGTTAACAAACCAACAAGTTAACTAGCAGTCAGCCCATGAGGCAGCAAACCCCCATGATGCAGATACCGTTATCTGACGAAGCCACACTACGGCACAGGAACGTGTTATCTGATTAGGTCATAACGCTAGCGATCTAATTAGACAAGCGATATTCCTCCAGCCCCTGATAAGGCATACGGAGTTCTCTAAACAAATCAAACCTATGACAACCTGGGAAAAACCCTGCGGCCATTGTTTTGATTTCACCGAGAACTTCAGCAAAAGAATGTGCTAACGACCTGGTCGTATGACATCCTTATTGACGTATCTATGTCCATCCTTACGTCAATCTCGGCACCTTAAAGGTATAAATATTACCGATATTGCCCTATGCAAACACACGCGGGGTGACGAGACGGAGCAGCCATACTTGCCGAAGCCCAGAGCAGAGCAGACCCCGCTGGCGCAGCCCCGCCTTCCTGACGCGCTGAGAACGAGACGCGCTGCTTTCTCCTGCCGAGAGATCCAGCACCGGCGCTTCCGGGTAGCCCTCGCAGGCAGCCTGGAATATCGAGACCAGAGAGAGAGATACCATCCCTCATTCATCCTAACTTCCAGGTACAGAACTGAATAACCCCTCACAGAGAATTCTTTAGTCAGTCACTTGGCAAAACAAACTTAACTTAAACTGTAACTTTCTATTCCCGCCCACGTATTAGGCTTAGGTCAGGTACACGGGGTAGGCGTATTTAGAAACACCAGTTGAGTACGTTTAGTCAAATGTATATGTGTATATATCTATTTTATTGATTTTAAACCTTCATATGGCTTAGAAACCATATCAATGTTTTTACAGTATTATTTTATACTTCTGCTTTTAATGTATGCACTTTACTTAACTATAAGTATTGCAATAATATCGATCCATTTCTCTTGTATGAGAAAAGAGACTGATCAATAAATAACATCTTTTATTGAACACGCCCGTCTCTTCCTTTTCTCTACAATCTGATGAGACTAAGAATGCACGTACTGACTGAGTAAAATAAATTGCCTTTTGTTCACACGACTCTCGAGATACACTCTTGATTAGGGGAGAGCAAAGTTGTCATGTTCTATGGTTGTCAGAAACTAAATCCCTTCTTGTCTATCCAGGGAGGTTCAACTCCTCCTTGCCTAGTCGAGAAAGTTTCTAGTGAACTCTGAGCTAAGCTGGCAAACCCAAAACTTTAAGTCTAATATCGACAGTAGTAGACCTAGTTAACGTCTGGTCTAGGCCTATACTATTGAAGGTATTATTCCAATGCGCAGAGCCTATTGGGATGATAGGAACTACACTACAGATTACCTCATAGACTTTGGGAGGAAGATTGAAAACTCTCAACTGTTGCCGCTCAATCTCCATGCATGACGTTGGTGTGTACACAGGTTCCAGTGCAGAACCATGCCCATTTGCTGCACCAGGAAGTCCTCGCAAATGGTCAGACTGATCGGACAACTGATACTAATGTTCAGGAATTCAGGATACCATACTCTCTGTGACCAATCTGTAGTCACAAGGATGACTTGGGCCGGGTTCACCCTGATCTTCTTCCAAACTTGGGCAGGAGTGATCTCAACGGGAAGGAGTACAGGAGTCATTGAGACAAAATTCATCTCCGGGCAAGAGCTGTCTTGGATACGCCACGCGTATAAGTGCTAAGATTTTATTCACCACTGGTGTTGTGAATATATCTAAGCAAGGTTCTCAGAAAAGACATTGCACCACCTCTGGGTGTAGATGTCATTTGTGATCTGTGGCAGTTGTTCCATTGCCAGGAAAATGTCCTGAAATTCCAGCCATGTCCAGCGGTGCCGTGCCTCCTGGCACAGGGTCAAGGACCCAACCCTACCCTGTTTGTAGCAGTACCGCGTGACTGTGGTGTTGTCCGCAAACATCTTGAAACAACCTTCCCTCTATTGAAGCGAGGAGGTGTTTAGTGCCAAGCAAATCACTCTCAACTCCAACAGGCTTATGTGGAGCTGAAACTCTGCCGGAGATCAAAGTTCTCTGATCTCAAAGTCTCCCAGATGGCCATAAACCCATGAGTGATGCATTTTCACCACCGTGAGATCTGGGTGGGGAAGGAGGTGGGGTCTGACACTGACCCAATCTCGGTTTGTGAGCCAACGCTGCAGGCTTCGCTGGTCTTTCACAGGTCCCTCCGATACATGGACCACGTCGGAGAGATTCCCCCAATGCTGCACCCACTGGGGCTTCAGCTCCCACTGCATTGCCCGCATATGCCAGCAGGCATGTTGTACCACTAGATTTTAGGAGTCCAGAAGATCCAGTAGCCTCATAGTCAATCTTGCCGAAATCCAGGATAGAGACTGAAACATAGGAAACATATCCTGGACTTACCACTACGGAGGATAGGCAGGTATACGGAAATATGCATCCTGCAAGTCCAACTCTACCATCCAGTCTCAGTGGTCCAGGGGAGAAAGGACCTGAGCCAATGTGAGCATCCTGAATGTCCCCTTTTTCAGGATGTATTTGGGCGGCATATGTCTAGTAGAGGTTAGAGGCCTCTGTCCTTCTTCTACATCAGAAAGTTAAAGTCAATAGCAACCTCGACCTATTTCTGATGTCAGCATCAGCTATTTTGGCCAAAGAACCTGCACTTCCTTCCTGATGCAGCAAGGAGAGTTGGTCCTCTCTCAGCGAATCTGAGGATGGTGGCATGGGCAGAGGGGTTTCTGTGAATGGAAGGGCATAACCTCGCTAAACAATTTGGAGCACCCATTTATACAAAGTGATGGACAGCCAGTGGAACAGGTGGTGATTTATCCTGCTGCCGATTGGTTGCGTGTGATGTTGTGATAACAAATGAAAGGGGTTTGAAGGCTGCAGTTGACAGGGGGGGCAGATTTGGCAGATCTCTGGCTTTGGTACCACAAGACTTATGGGAGCCGCGTCCGCAGCCATGAAAGGACGGGGGAACCTGTTGGCCATGGTGGCTGGGTGGAAAAGGACACAGCTGATAGCACCTACTGTGACCACAAAGGGACGGAAGGCAGAATGGGGCTGGCATAGGGCCATGGAGAATACTAATAACCAGGTGATGGCTCTGCTGTCCTTAAATTGCTCAATCTCTAAATCTGACTTATCACCAAACAGGCGAGTACCATTGAAGGGCATGTCTATAAGAGAAACACGGACATCCGCCAAGAAGCCAGTCGACCTCAGCTAGAAGTGGTGAAGAAGTACCACTGAAGAAGCAATCGCTCCACCTAGCGAGTCTGCTGTGTCCCATCTATAGCGTACTGTGAACTTTGCTGCGTCCCTGCTATCAGCAATTGCCTGGGTCAGGATGGCTTGGGCCGCCTCTGAGACCCTGGGAAGCACTTGCGCAACAAAGTCCCAAACTGAGCCCAAGAGGCCTGTTGTGTTCATCAATCGCAGTGCAAAGCCTGTGGAAGAGAAAATCTTATTGCCAAATGTGTCCAGTTTCTTGGATTTCCTATTTGGGAGTGTGGGAGGCCTGGGTTAACTTTGGGCTTGGAGGCCTGGATGACCAGGCTCTTCTGGGTGGGGGGGCTGGGTGAGGAATGCTGTATCCTCAGCAACGGGTCGATGGCGGAAGGCTATCGTCCTATGACAGGCGTACCTGTGCAAGGCTTGGGCCAGGCACCAAGCAGGACTTTAGTGAGGGCTTCATTGAAGGGGAAAAAAAGTTCCCGGAGGGTTACTCCAGGTTTTGTGGCAGCTACTCTCTCAAGATGTTGGTCGTGACTGCCACCGAGGGCAGCGTAAGGTCCAGGACCTCAACCGTGCTCAGTACCACCATCTCAAATGAAGCCCCTCACTCCATTGCCACGTAAGGAGGAGAGATCACGCCAGTGTTGGTGAGGTTTCCATACCTCTAGCATTAGCCAGTTCCATGTACCAGTTATCCTCGGCCAAGGGCTCCTCAAGTAAGTCAGGTTATCCATAGGGATCCTCAGATCCGCGTCAACTGTATTCTCCACTGGGCCAATCAAAAAAGTGAGGCACTGTCTCTGACCCAGAGGGTCTTGGTCTGGATGGTGCCGGATTCAACATCGACGACGCTGATCCAGCACTGTATCAGAGTCAGAAATGAAGATGGGGTTGACACTGCATAGGGGCCAGGAACAGCAACACTGGATTGGACTTCGGTAAAGGTCGTGGATCTGCAGCTGGAGCCGATCCGGTTCCAGGAACAGTTCTAAAAGGCCCATCTGGCGCCGAGAGTGAACGTGCCACCAGAAATCCAGTTAGGGCACCTTCTGAACCCCTGGGGTCTGAAGGAGCTCCAGAGGAGTCAGCTAGCCAAATTATGAGGTGCACAGCTTTTTAAAATTCCTCAATTGGGCAGGTATTGCTCCGGCTCAGGGAAATTCAGGGCTGCGGCTCAAGGAAATTCAGGACTGCTCAGTGCAGACCCAGATTCTGGCTCTGTGGGGAAAGTGGGGGAAGTGTGTCATTTTTATGTCTCGCCTTATGACTTGGACCAGCGCAGTGAAGTCGAAGAGCATTTTGAGTTCTTGGCCTTCTTCTTCTGGGACTTACCAATGAAGATTGAGACCTCAGCGATGACCTTCAGGAGCAACTCTGAGAGTGGGCCCAGGACTTCCATGCAACTAGGACCTGGAGCGAAGTCTTCTGATGCCAAGCGACCAGGAGCTCAAAGGCATGCTCCTGGACTGTCCTGAGGGTTCATCGAATGGCAGTCTTGGCAGGCCTTGGGGTCGTGACCCGGCTCCAGACAAACCAGGTGGGGGTCTGTCACAGACATTTGCCTGTGACAGGCTGCACAAGATTTAAAACCCACAAGCTATTTAGAAGACATTCCTAAAACAATCTGGGAGCTAACGCTTAAAAAGAGTTCAACAAAAAGTTGGAAAAAGCAGTCAAAATATGACTGAATTAACTCTTTTGGAATTGCACTGATGGTGCAGAAAGAAAAGAACTGCTGTCGGCATGCTGGGGTGGCGCTTACATAGGCATTGCGCACACCACATATGGTGCAGACGAGACCAATGAAGAGCCAATAGACACCACCTACTGGCACCCAGAGGTAGTGCTTTTCCGAATTCAGTCTTGAGAATATTCTAAGGTAAGGATTCTATCAGATAACAACAATAATTACCAAGAAATTTCTTAGCTGTTGATGTCAAAATGAACACTCACTATGGTCTGACTCTGCTTAAATAACTCTTGCTCTGCATTCGTCTTCTCACGAAACAAACTTTACCTTTCTAAGAACATATCCGACAGCTGATCCTGCATATCTGAGGAAAAGCTTGTAGAGCAAATCTACATACGACTTCTCAACAAAACCGATGAAATCTTCGAGCGGGCCACGGTACTTACCATTTGAAGGCCCGTTTGCATAGTTTGGTGGAATTCATTTGTGCTGTTTTGTAACACCTCAGGCCCCCTCAGATTTTCAGGCAGAAAAGGCACTGCTTTAACTGCTAGTTCTCCCAAAGCATGCATATAAGTGTGTAGCATTTGCTGACATGAGAGCCTCGCTCCTTGATGCAAACATCTTCATCCTTAGAACATCTAATTTTTTTAACCCTCTGTCTGTGGGATTCGTGACCATAGTATTCTGTGTTAGCTCACCAGCAGAAGTCTGGACATTAAGGCTTACTGGTATTCCATGAGAAGGCCATGGATGACCGCCTCTATTTATTTAGGCCATACTGAGGACAGGAGGACCAAAGGCAATGACTTCTGTTGCTGCTTAAAAAATCTCATCTGTATTCCTCACCACTTCTTCACAATTGGCCTGCTTAGCAGATTAAAAAAGGGGGTTCTCCATAGGGATGGATGTAGAGATAACATAATTATTCAAGGATGAAATTAATATTTTCGGATGACATATTTCATGCGTCTGCTTATTATTTTAAAACTTCTTTCTTTGTGGCCCAGGATGGAGCAGACAAAACGCACTAATGGATAACATAGTCAAAACAAATGTGATGAGAAATTATCACACTGCAGGGTCAAGACAGACATAAATATGAAGAGTTACATTTATTCATCAACATTTATATTCAGGTTTTATGAATAGTTTTTGAGTTTAAAGCAACTGCTGTGTTCCTTGTCTAACATTCATTTAAAAGGCAGTGGGTGTCTATATAAATATTTAGTTCAGAATATACCCTGGGGTAGCTCAGTGTAGTCTGGCAGGGAATAAAATATCTGCGTTTTCTACTTTCTCTTTGCGAAAAAACGTATTTGTAGCATTGTTTAATTTTTAAGGGAACTCCTCTGTTAGAAGTTCGACCCGTTTCGCACAAAGTGGGTTTTATGGCCTCATCAGTACATTGAGAGAGAAAGGGTACCATTTTCCTAAAGTATAAATATACATATAGAATTATTTACTAAATTAGCGATCAAATCCTATCAGAGAACTACACTATCTGCTTAATCACACCTGAAACAAGTGAACACACTGTAAGACAAGTTATTGCCTGCTGTACTGCCTCATAGTGTGAAAAATGCGTAACAATAATCAGCCCGTCAAGTAAAGACGGATGTATGACGTTACAACGCATTCTTTTACAGCGCATGCCTCTACAACGCGGTATTTACAACCAATACCATTACAACGCATAGTGCTTTTAGGCGCTGGATAGTGATTTATTTAATTTACTATTCCAACTCCAGTCCCCGTGGATAGTAGGGAAGGTGTTGGATAGTAAATTAAATATATTCCCTATCCTAGAGCGCCCCCCAGCGCAATGCGTTGTAATGGTTTGCGTTGTAAAAGTTGCGTCGTAAAGGCACTGCGTGGTAAAATTTGCATTGTAAAGGTTGGACACCAGTAAGGACAGCAGCTGATGAAACACCAAGGACCACTTATGGAAGACGAAGGTGCATCAAAAAGCATGCCAAACTTTGAGTGAACTAGCCAACACAGTCACTTGCCACAACAGTATTCCGGTATTTCTGGAAAGGGCACCCATCAAAAAACAGGCCTATGTCCGGAAGTACCAAGTATGTTCTAATAATAATCGAAATAACAGATCATGTGTGAAAATAATACAAATGTGGACCGGAAATTCAACACAGTATAGTTTAATAGCGGTTCTTAACATCCTTGCATAGCGAAAGGTGAGTGTAACGTTGGGCAAAGCAGCAAACCCGTGTGGTATATGAGAGATCTTCGAGGTGCGCCTCACAACAATAAGCATACAGATTAAATCTGAGCCAGCCTACCACACACGCGAAACAGAAAAATACTCTTAATAATATTCCCTGTATTTGAAAGATGTACAAGCGTATATATATATCTAAATGCAGACGCGGACAGTGCTGTTGTTTATGTGAAGTCACATAAGTCTATGTATCTGCTCATTTTATCTCCAGGTCTCAAAAAAGAGGTATATCCTCTGGCTCTTCTCCTCCAACCACAGTCCTACCAGCAATGTATTGGCTGTACCTAGTAACCGCCCACCACACTTCACTGCTACATCTTTGATCCCTTCCATGCTCACCTGCTTTGTCAATCCAGGCCCTGTATCCATTGAGCTCCCTCTCAATTTGCTGCTGTCTGCGTAGTTTCATGAAGGCGCGGCGGTTCTCCACTCTCTCTCTTTCTTTGGCAAATTCTCTACAGGAAATAAAAACAGACATCAGCTTTACCCTTGGAAGAAAGGGGAGAACATGTGGTGTGGTATGGTAAGCTGAATGTTTATACAAAGATATCTCTGAGAGATGAAGGGTGCAGGAAACATTGGTCATTCAGGAACCACCAGGGGGTGTGCTGCAAACTTTTTTAATGTGAATATATGAGCAGTCACAGGTTTCACCAGAACAGCCACTTGGCACCATATAACTATTTGTTTACATTTTTGGTTCAACAGTAAACCCCCTCCTACTATATATAAACACAGCTCAATTTTGAGTGACAATGGAAGCCATAAATGTGTAGAAAAGACGTCGGACAAGTTTCATATCCCCTGGCCCAATGTGACATTGAAAGGCAGATCCTGAAGGTGGAAGACCACTATGTAGGAGAGCTTGTGATCATATACCCGTTAGTTTCATCAATAACATATGTACATTTGTGTCAATGGAAAATGATTCTTTCTTTGTGCCTTCTAGCAACCTTTTTTCTCATATGTATAAATCCTAAATCTTTTTTGATGTTAAAAGTTGCTGAAGGATTGCAGGGCTGAAGCTCCACATCGGTGTGCTGCAGATAAGACTCCTTTGTTTTAATATAGTTACCTATTAACTATATTTTCTTCAATTCTAGAGCTAAATTGGCTACATGTTTCTGGCATTAAGGTGATAGTGTTAGTTTTTTTTGTAATTTGTATACAAGTTGGTGTCATGGAGTTTAAACATGTTACCAGAATACAATTCTGAAGCAGAGCTGTAGAAGTGCTTTTTTGGGCCAAGAGAGATATTTCGGGGTGGGTTCTTTAAAAAAGGTATTTTTTTTATACTTTTTTATGTTTTGGTTTTCCTTGCTAGGTTTTCTTTTCCTGGGCATTTTCCGGTTTTCAAGAGTTTGGTTGCAGTCTTTAATTTGTTTAAAAAAGAAGTGCAGGTGCTGAAGATTTTGCCAAGGAGGCCGCAGCTCACTTCTTCCTCAGGTGAGCCCCACTTTCAACACTCTCACTGCCTCAGTCTCTATCTTCTAACCTTGATCTGTTGCCTGTCCCCTAAGTCTTTGCTCTAAGAGTCTATCCTCTCACCTCTCTAATTGTTTCCTATCATCTTTGTTACACCTGGTGTGTTACTTCATTCCCTGCATTTCTGATGTGCCCTCTATTCATTCTACCCCTGCCCTTTTTCCTCTTCACTGTTATCCATGCTCTGATCTCTCTCCCCTCTATCTTGGCTCTTTACTATCACTCTTCTAGCAGTGATTAGCTGTGTCTCCATTTTATAATTTGTCTGCTTTTTTCCTCTATCCTGTCCTCTCCATCCTTTCATTCTATCTTCTCTCTTCTTAATGCTCTCTTCTTCACATCATAGCTGCTTTCTCTTTGTATCTGATTTGCTCTCCTTTTCTTCTACTTAGCTCCATCTTATCTCTCTCCTCTCCTGTTGTTTCTTTCTCCTCTTTACTCTTGCTCTCTCTCATCTATAACACTGCTGCTGCCTGTGACCCCTGTCATCAGCCTGTACATGTCCCAGCTATTTTGAACTCTGCATTTTCCTGTTGTCTTTCCTAAAGAAGAGGAAGATGACATGTGTTTTACTTTCTTACCTACACTGAGTGCAAAAACAAAATGTACACAAAATGAAAATGCTTTTTTTGCATATATTAATCAGTGCAGTATAACTGGGTTATTTGCAAAACAGGTAGCTGCTCGAGCACAACATGTGATGTCACTACTAGTGCTGCCCGTAATTAGTAGGTCCAAGGATGGCGACGACATCCGCATCCACTGCTCAGCTTGCTGTGACCCTGCCTGCCCTTTCAGCACAGGCATTATCTCAGCCGTAATGCTCCCAATGCCGGTAAGTATGGCTGTGGTGACTACTGGACTCACGCACGCTCAGCATTACCATGCTGGGGTGCTGCGCATAGATTCTACAGGTGACACTATGGCGCACAAAGTTGTGTTGGGCCACAGCCGCATCGAGCATGTTGAGGATAGCAGCAATGCAGGGCTGTAGGATATGCTACTTTGGCTACACAGCAAGTGGAAAGTCCACACTTACTTTCGTTTATTCTTCCTCAGGAGCCCTCACTCCCAAGTTCCAAATGCACTCTAGCAGCTTCCTTGCCTCAACTCCGTCATGAGCCAGCCCCCAGCTACAATCATCCAATGGAAGATTAAGCTCAGGCAGTGGCAGGGTGCAGCAGACTCGGGGAATAGAATGCAAGACATAGTTTGCCGATGACTTCTAGTATTTGTGATCGGCGTGATGACATCATCACTAACGTGGTGAAACACAATCATGCCTGCCTAGACAGGCGTATGTTGCCTGTCTATGAACATTTACCAGCCAGTCCCCATGCAATGTATGTTATTATTTTTATTTTTAATTTGAAGAATTAATGTTGAGACCACCACCTGCAGAGTCATAAATTGTAGCCCCGGCCCTGTGAAAGAAGTGCCGGTGCTGAGCACCTGAAAGCACCTGCTCAAAATAAGCACTGTACTTCAATTGTTTTGAAGCAAAGCATTTTTGTTTAACAGAAAGGGAAAATTTGGGATGACCCCCCCCCCAAAAAAAAACACCCTTCCCCTCTTTATTTTCTGATTTTCCTTGTATTTGTTTCTTTTTTTACCTTTTCAGGCTTTGGAGAGTTGTGCCTACTTGAGTACCTGGAGGAGGGTGTTATGTTTTCTTCTTGTAGAGGGTAGGTATAAAGTGCATTCCCTGAAAAGGCAACATTCTTCCTCCACTTTTAGATGAGTACTTCTACTGTGCAATTCTATGGAGTTTGCTGATGATCCCTGTTGTATGAAGACGTACGTTTCTCAGAATTGTGAATAATTTTAATTTTACCATACCAAGGTTAGGGAAGAACACGTGATTATCATTGTTCGGCTTTACAACTGATTGAGGAATGGGTACTTTGTTTAATTATCATGTATTTAATGTTATTTTGCAAGGTGTGTTTAATACAGCGTAGTAAAAGCAACTACGAGGTAGTCTAAAATATAAATACTTCCAATTTGTTTACATTTTTTCATTATTTCTGATTTCCTTATTTGCTTCGTTTTTTTTTTAAAGTTCTGATGCAGAGTTACTAAACTGATTGTGCTTATCTGACTCCCTGAAAATTCCGTATGTTTTTGTTTCTTAAAAATTTCTAGGACGTTGTATATTGTTTGGTGGCTTTTAATCTACTTAAGAAGAAAATCTTTCACAGCTATTACTATTTTTTGCCCCACATTTTACCCAGGGCGAGTAGCAGTTCCACCATAGTCTCTGTAGTCTGTGAAATATTGGTGGATTTCTACATACTAGCTTGCTTAACTGGCCATGGGAAGGGTCTTCAAAATAATTTAATATCATGGTAAGTTTTTTTACTTTTTGCCATAACCATCAAAGTGTACATAAAAATAACAGATAAAATATTAAAATTGACGTGTATACGTACAAGAACATGCAATCATAAAGTCCAGTACTTATTATACTGAGAGTGTTAGAAAAAACTTGCAGTTAACAGTCACAAAATAGCTTAAAATAGAGGTAACTATTGTGTCCACGGCATATGTCGAATAATCTACATCCTATTTTAAAAACCGATTCAACCAACTAGTTCAAATATTACACATTAAACGTGCCTAGTTCATAAATTGCTGAAATATTAAAAGATCAGCATAATCCAGAACCCCAGACAAAGTGGACAGTGTAATGCCACATAGTACTTATTACATTAGAGTATAAAATTGGACAATGACCAAGATCACGCATGAAGGTAATGCTGCATAGAGTATGCCATTTCATGTATTAGGACGTAGGCACTAGACATAGGCACTAGTTAGAGAAAAACCTGTTAACAATGTGTGGTACACCACTGATATACAAGGGTGAATAGTTACAGTGTGGAGAAGGCTTATCCTCTAAATTGATCTACTGAAATCTGGATGTATTAAATCTGGATGTACTTCTAAAAAAGGCAGGCCAAGATCTGAGAGCACTAGCTGGACATTGTGAACAAGGTTTTAACAAAGGAACAAATGGCTTCTGATGTTAAATCTCTGGTGTTTAATGCACAATGAAATGATCTTATACAGTAGTGACATGTAGAGGCAGGTAAGCCCAAAGCAGAGCAATTGACTGGGCAAGATAGAACTTAGAAGCAGCTTTTGAAAGCAACTCAAGTGAGGCTGAATAGATCCAAGAACCGAAAAGTGATCATTTTTTATTTGTACCGGTATCAAAGAGGTCACCAAAACAACTCTGTCTCTGACAAAATCTGTTCTAAAATCCTTTGGATGAATGTCCTGTCTGTGGTGTGTGGTGTCAACTTTGAACTCAGTGCATTTGATCTCACACTATACACTTTAGCTAGATGTGCTGCTGACATGACAGTTTCTTTGTTAATGATCTAAACCCAGTTTCATTACTTCACATATATTTTGAGCTAACACCTCATATGCATACTCAAACTTTACTCCATTAGCAGAAGTCAAGCAGCCACTGGTACTTGTATAGCAGTCCATTCCCAGATTTTTATACGCAATGGGACTTTCTCACTACTTCATAGCCCCCTGATAAAATTGCCATTGTGATGGGCTCCCCAGCCAATCAGGGATGTATCTATGGCTCTTGTCTGAAGGCAATACAGCAGAAATGTGTATTCTCACAGAACATGATGTACACTGCTTCACCACTGGGAGTCCCAGCCCTTTCGGAATAACACTCCAACAAAGCTGAATTATCGACCAAACATTTTTGTATTCATAACTCATGGTACTGACATCTTCCAACGAGGAAATAGGTAGGGTTTTGTGGTCGTAGAATGGTCAAAATCCTCTGCGTTCCTCATCCTTCAATCACATAGCCATTTCTTTGCCTCCATCCATCTATTTTATCCTGCCTCCTGTCTGCAGGGATGTGAATGCCGAAGGACCTTGTCATGTATTGGTGTAATGTGTCAGTGAAAGTAAGTGTGTCAAAAAAAGAGTGCCATATCATAGAACTTAGATGTGAGTAAGAAATTACCTTCCAGGATATTATCCAAAATGGAGTAAAGGAATGTTTATTTGAGGCAAATTTGGCCTGCAATATTTTCTAATAATCATGATTTACTATAACCCACGGGGTTTAGGCTGTCCTTCCCAAGCAATCTATTTGATATTACACCATGTAGCGGCCTACATCAATGATGAAAATCTGATAGGGTACAAATATATCTACCATTTTGCATGTAATATTGACCCATTGTAGATCCAGATATGTGTGATTTGGAATGGCTCTAGGTGAGGAGGAAGTCCCATTCTTGACAGATTCATTGACTATAGGGCTAATTTAGATAGAGTGTGGTGAGCGGTGATAAGTCCATCAGTATGACTGAGTACTTTACTCCCACCATACCAACAACACCCGTGGCTGCCAAATTTAGAGTTGTCTGCCATACATGCGGAAAACTCTAAACAATGGCAGGAACCACCGTCACAGTGGTTCCTGTTAATGTTTTTGAAGTTTTAAAGTCTGCTGGACGTCTCCAGTCAAAGCTTTACAAAGTTTTACTTTTTTCCCAAAACAAACTCCGAAAGTGTAGATGTCCCAGACATTGAGGGGATGAGATAAGGAAGCACTGTAGAGGACGGTAAACAACCTTTACAACCAGGGCCGGACTGGGAACTGAAAGCAGCCCTGGCAAATTTTGGCAGACCAGCCGCCGTCCGGCGCATAGCGAGCGCAGAGAGCGAGCCCAACTGCTACTAGGGGGGTTTGGAAAACGACAGAACAAAATTGTGAATTTTACAGCACATTTTTCATTACATATTCAATTGTATCAACTTTCAAAGCACAGTAAATAGTAGATGAGGACCTTAAAGAGCACAAGGTTATCCACCCAGTTATATGTACCCATAGACGTTCTTTTAGAGGGTCCTAAATAGTGGGGTGGTACACAAACAGTCAATATGGCACCCTAGACTAAAAGCAGAGGGCTGCCTATGAAGATCGACGAGGAGCTAAGGATTTACACACTTGAAGAAAACATTGTTCAGTTGGAAGGCTATGAGATACAGATTGTGTGAAAAAGAATCACAAGTAGCGGCATCCGGTTCAACAAAATACATTTGCCAATGTTGGAATCTTACCTATAGGTGTAAAAAGGACCCTACAGGCTTCTGAAGAGGAACAGACAGGTAGAACGTTACACAAAGGTGCTAAATGGCTGCTGTAATGATTTAGCAGTTGAAGTCAAGCATCTGGCGTCCCTTGTTAATTGCTGGTACCACAGTCTGTGGACCACATGTGAGGCACTGGGAGGATTAAGTCATACCGTGCAATAAGCAGAGTAAATCTGCTTGTGTGCAGGGCCTTGCAGTAGTCTCTGGTAAGGTCTCAAGTTACTTGTAGCGTGTACAGATGTGGAGGGTGCCAGGATTTTGAAGGCAATTGTTGGTGCCAGAATGGGACGCCGGGGCTAGACGAGGCCTAAGATTTGCTGCAGAGGCACGAGACAGGGGCACAAGGGTCAGTTCGGGCCCAGGCCCATACAAAGTAGTGCGTGTGAGGTGCAGGGATATCCACACGTCTGTGCTCCGAGTCTGAACCGGGGGCAGTTGTGGTATGCGGGGCAATGCTCCAACAGGCATGAAAGACTAGAGGGCAGCCCAGAGCAGCTTGACCACTTGACATACGCCTGCACGCAGCAGCACACCCAATAATGGTGCATAGAGGCCCAACGAGATTGTGAGAGATCCGGGGGCCAGCTCGGTCCTAGGTCTCTCAACTAGTGAAACGACCAGAGACGCCAAACACATCTGGAGCACCACTCTGCTCCACTCACCCAACTCCTGTCCCCAGCATTGAGAGTCCCACACTCACAGGTGGACATGCACACATTATGGAAACAGGTACATGGGGCAAACGGCGAACATTCGACTTCGAGCGAATAAACTTCCTGTGTGACAATTATGAAAAGAAAAGAGGAAAAACGAAACGCTACGCACCTGATTGCCGCCACCGCCACGAGTCAGTAAGCAGCCAGCAGCAGCCAGCAGGCTCAAGGGAACGCCGCCATCTCCGCCGCCACTGCCAAGAGTCCCAGGGCACCGGACTCCGCGCCGCCGCTCCGGGAGACCACAAATCCCGGCAGGCCTCGCGGCGGCGCGTACGCAGTGACGCAGGTCTCGCTGCTGAGGGCGCCAGAGCCCTTCAAAGGGAGGAGAGCCCCGGCAGAGCGGGGGGAAACGAAACGCTACGCACCTGATTGCCGCCACCGCCACGAATCAGTAAGCAGCCAGCAGCAGCCAGCAGGCTCGAGGGAACGCCGCCATCTCCGCCGCCACTGCCAAGAGTCCCAGGGCACCGGACTCTGCGCCGCCGCTCCGGGAGACCACAAATCCCGGCAGGCCTCGCGGCGGCGCGTACGCAGTGACGCGGGTCGCGCTGCAGAGGCGGCGCGTACGCAGTGACGCGGGTCGCGCTGCTGAGGGCGCCAGAGCCCTTCAAAGGGAGGAGAGCCCCCGCGTCGCGGGACGCGAGCGGGACGCCCGGGGCTAAGCCCGGGCAAAGGGCGGGCCCTCTGAGGCCCTCAGAGGTCAACAGTGGTCGGGCGGGCCACCCCTCTAACATTCTTCTATAAGGTCAGTCCCCTAACAGGTTGATACAATGGCTGATTGTACCGTTGCAAGTAATAATGTTGACACCCTTACTCAGGACATAGAGTCCCCTGTATCATTGCTAACGTCGTTTGAGGCATTGATAGATACCGCATTCAATGAGATTGTTGAGACTGAAAGGAGATTCTCCATGGGTCCCTTGAGCAGTAACCAACCACATACCATGAGCAGTCTCAATGGCAACACCCATATAAATCCTGAAGTAACTGTGGTAAAACCCTCGCATCTTGCTGTTGATGTACCAATTGTCTTAGACGATGATGACACTGTTACGTACATAGCACCAGATGTAGCTCTTGGCCTTGCCTCGGCAACACCACCCACTGAGACTACCAATAAGGCATCTGATAAAGTCGTAGCCAAGAGAAAGAGGGGCCCTGTTAAATTAACCCACAACAAACGGAAGCAGCCATCAAGGATTGTAAACCAACCAACCCCACAAAGCATGTGGAATAAGGGGAAGAGACAGAAGCTGGTTCAACATATAGTACCTACACAGGAAAAACCGCATCTGGGTGACGTCGTCGTTATAAATAACGACGGGTCAAATTACATATCTATTTCCACCCAGACTGAATCCCCCAAAGGAACTGACAAATCCAGTCATTATTCCAAGTCTGAGGGGAACCTTATTGAGACTATCGCAGATACTATTTTTAATAACCTGGAAGGTCAAATGATTAAACAATTTAATAATATTTTTAAAAGACTTGACAAATTGGAGAACCTAATTAAAAATGAGGATGCCAAGAGAAAAGGTATAGCGAATTTGGACAAAATGAAAGTAGAACGTCTGCTAAAAGACCTCGAATCCACTACCCGTGTTCTCACTAACAGTGACCATGGCATTATCAGGGCTGTGGAACAGCAGGATACCATTAATCCAACGCAGTCTGTTACACCCAAGGTGACTAAAAGTAAAGGCACAACAGGCAATAACCCGCCTGACCCTCTAACTGTCACCCCCTTACTTCCACGCAATTCTACACGCGGACCTGTCACTTCGTCCAAACCCTCTGTTTCTGCTAACGCTGCAAGCGGACCATTAATTAATTCTAACAAAAAGAGTAACACAGCGATGCAGACAACTTTAACACAGAAGGGTCCTGTTAATCCCAGCCAGCGCGATAAAAAGATCTCGCATGAGGACACTAGGCCTATAAAACATCAAGGCCCTACCTTACACCTTCCACCTGAGGCTTGTCCTTATATTTTAGTTCTAGCTGGTATCCCACCGCTTAGGGAAGGTCAGGGAGAATCATGGGTTCAATTGCACAATAAGTGTATAGATTGGTTAACAAAACATAAGGGGGTGGGTTATGATATTTCAAAAGAGATTATAACCACACGGCGAGTAACTTGGATTGGTCCTCTTTTCAAAAACATCAATGGGGACTGTATTGTAATTAACTTTAGAAACCCGGGCACTGCAAAATTCTTGCTGAACAACAACTCTGGTCGACATGGTCCATCTACTGTGGTGACCCCTCTACCATTAAAATATTTCTATCGCCCTCCCCACAAGATGATGCAACCCCCACCAGTTTTTCCATTACATAATAGGTTTGGAATATTTCAGGACCTGGACACATTGGACTGACTGCCCTCCGAAAGCACCAAATTGCCTTCTGTGTGCCTCGAGGCAGTCCAGCTAGTGGAAACACCTCCAGAGGCGGCCCCGTTAACATTGGAGATCTCTCCACCAAGTACATTATGCAACCAACAGGGGCATGTCACAACTAAATCCGCCTCAAGAATTAATCAGGGTCCTTGTCTGAGGAATAATAATAATCTAAAAATTCTCAGTTGGAACATTGCGGGTCTGAAAACCAAGATGGGAATCCCTTCATGGAGGAACTGTGTCAACTGTTACGATATATTAATGTTTCAAGAAACTTGGTGTGTTGAGGACTTGCTGTTCGAGGGGTATAGTTGCCACAATAGGACTGCTTCGGCCCCTCTGTCTGGTCGCCCTAGTGGAGGATTGTCCATTTGGATAAAAATTTCTGCAGAAGTAACAATTGACAAACTACAAACTAATTGTTCTAGTTTCATGGCACTCTCATATACTCAGAGGATAAAACTGTGTTTAATCAATTTCTATAACAATGATTTTTTGTCCCAGCCTAACCCAAATTTTATTCTTTTATTTGATTTTATCAATGAAATTATGGATGGACAGGTACATGGGAAATTTGATGGCATTTGTTTAGGGGGGATTTTAATGCACATGTACATTTAAGAAATCCCCCATGTAAAAGAGGTATAGAACTGTTAAATTTTCTTGTTACTAGTGAACTTGTTAATTGCATGGAATATGTAGGTATGGAAAACCGAGTATCCCCATTTCCTACCTTTATTGGACACGGGGGAGGCACAACAATTGATTATGTTTTTGTCTCACCAGCTGTCGCCAAGGCATTAATAAGGGCAGAAGTAGTGTGCAAAATTTACAGTGATCATTATCCAATTGCCATCCACTTATCATTGCCGAGGGGTAAGTGTCCAAGACATGAAATAGGCGCAAGGGATTTGGAAGTCTCGACAGACAAATTGAGGGTAATCTGGAAGGGAGCAGACAATAAGGGAATCCTGGCAGAAATTTGTAAAAAATACCCAACTTTGATCGAAGATTGTCTTACTATTGAGGACCATGGGGCTAACGTGATTAAATCATTTTCTGAACTCTGTTCTGTAATTAAAGGTGAGATTTCCAGACCAGCCTCTAGTAAGGCTGAGGAAACGCCTAGATGGTTTGATGCCCCATGCTCCAAAGCAAATAGGATGCTTAGAGCTGCCTTAAAAACCGAACCGAGGGATATACCACGTGTAAGGTTGCTTAGAGCAGAGTACAAGCGTGCCCTACGCACCAGATCAAATGAATTACTTAAAACCCACTGGGATTCCCTGGCACGATCTGCTGACCTGAAAGATACCACTGGGTTCTGGAAGGAGGTAAAGGTGATAAGATCTATTGGTTCCAACTTGACCGAAATTAATTGTAACATTACTGGTCCTACCTGGGTTGCACATTTTGGAAAAATCTATGCAACACCAGATAATCCTCCTCTGTTGCTACCCCCCCTATACCCATTGTCTATTTCTGTATCGGAGGTATTTGATGCTATTTTAGAAAGTGCCGGGAATAAAGCGCCCGGTTCCGATGGGCTCTCTATTGACCAGTTAAAATGTGAGCCCGATTTCTGGGCCGCATTGCTCTGCAATGTTTTTAACAATTTAACGGACGGGCAAATTCCGGAAACATGGTCACGTAGCATTATTGTTCCCATTTTTAAAAAGGGCGACAGGCTGGATCCTGGGTGTTACCGTCCAATTTCTCTAATAGATAATACCTTGAAAGTTCTGGGACGGATCATATTTAAAAGGATTAGAACCTGGACTGATGAGAATAACATCCTACACCCTAGCCAGCTTGGGTTCCGTAGCAGTGTCGGAACGGTGGAACAATGCTTGAACTTGAACTTGATCATGGCAAAATATAACATTGCTAAGAAATCCCCTTTATACTTTGGTTTCATGGATTTGAGCTCGGCTTTTGATTTCGTTAACCGCTCCCGCCTCTGGTCTACCCTTCTTGAATATGGCCTAGACGACCATCTGGTACACTTTTTAGCTTTTTTACACCGTGATCTTAAAGCATGTGTACGTGTGAATCAAATGGGTGAAGTCTCTGATGATATTAGCATTGGTAGGGGGGTCAGACAAGGGTGTGTGCTGGCCCCCCTCCTGTTTATTTTGTATATCAACAAGCTAAGTGGCTCTCTGAGTACTCTAACTAGTGATGTACCTTACATCAATGGAGTCCCAATACCCACCCTTCTTTATGCAGACGATGCGGTCCTGATGGGCCGCACTCCCAAGGCACTCCGTATTTTAATTTCAGGCTTTGTCCTTTTTATGGCTGACTTAGGCCTAACAACTAATTTTAAAAAATCACTGATCATGAGTTGTGGGCCTAAAAATCACAAAATCTCCCAGATCAACTCAGGGTCAAATGTTCTAAAAAGCACCAGCACTTTCCCCTACCTAGGGTTGCTATTTTCAAACAGTGGTACGTGGCATGCACATGTATCTTATGCCAGGAATAAGTTGGGTAAGGCCATTAATTGTGTAACCTCTCTAAGACAACCTAACCAAGCTGATGTAATAACTCCCCTGGTTAAGATATATCAAACCCAATGTATGCCAACCGGCACTTATGGGGCAGAAGTTTGGGGTTATACCAACTGCTCCCATATTCAAAGAGAAGAAAATAGATTTTGCCGTAAGGTATTGGGGGGGGTTATTTGTTCACCCAACTATGTATGTCATAACGAATTAAATATTCCATACATAGAGGATTTCGTGAGATCCAGACCAGCACTATTCTGGATAAAGATATGGAACAACACGGCTGCTACCCTGACTCGTGAAATTATTTTGGACTGCCTAAAGTGTGATAGGGGACACCACATACCATGGTTGAAAGCAGTAAAAGAGTGCCTTGTAAGTGTAGGGTTGGGCTCTCTGTTTATTTTATTTATTTATTTTATTGAATTTGTATTGCGCTCAGCTACCCGTAGAGGGTTTCCCGGCGCCAGGGACAGCCTAAAGAAGAAAGATAGGTAATTGCTGAAAACAGGAGAAGCAGAGAACATTTGACCAACTAAAACAGAAAAGTTTTTAGCTTTTTGCGAAAGGCTAGAAGATTAGTTTCCGTTTTAAGCGTCAGCGGAAGAGCATTCCACATCTTCGGCCCCAAATGGGCAAAAGAGCGACCTCCCATTTTTGTCAAGCGAATTCTAGGAATTACAAAATTGGCTTGATTTGATGACCTAAGGGAACGATTTGGCTGGTATGGCCGGACAAGATTGTGCAAGTATGTGGGAGCAGAACCCTGACGGATTTTGAACATAAGGCACAAAGTTTTAAAAGCTACACGGTCAGCAATTTTTAACCAATGAAGGTCACATAGGGCTTGTGTTGCAGACATTCTGCGTGGGACATTGCACAGAAGGCGGGCAGCTGAGTTCTGCACAACCTGGAGTATATTCATTGTAGCTCTATCAGCTCCCAGATAGAGCACATTGCCGTAGTCGATACGGGACATTACAAGAGCCTGGACAACAGTTCGACGAGTAGACTCAGGCAGCATCCATAGGATCTTCTGCAACCAGCGTAGAGTGTTAAAGCAGATTGCAGCGACCTTAGTTGCCTGTTGACGCATCGAGAGTTTCTCGTCGATTAGAAAGCCAAGGTTACGAACAACTGGCACGGGGGTAGGCAGTGGACCCATGTCACTAGGCCAATGTCTAGAACCCCACAGATCTTTATGTTTGCCAAGTACGATAACCTCGGTCTTTTCACCATTGAGTTTTAGCAGGTTGGCCTGCATCCAGGCTGCAACCCGAGAAAGGCCGATTTTAAGGGCAGAGGTGTCCTGAGACCTACTGTCAGACAGGGAGAACACGATATGCGTATCATCTGCATAGGAGTAAATAGACAGACTGGCGTCCTCTACTATCGTGGCAAGGGGTCTGATGTAAATATTGAACAATAAAGGGCTCAATATAGACCCCTGCGGAACGCCATAAGCAGATGAGCAGATCGCCGATTCAGCTTTGGTTGAAAATACCTGAAAGGTGCGCTCATTAAGAAATGAAGCCACCCAGGCAAGCGCAGATCCTGCAACACCAAGGGAGTGAAGGGACTCTAGAAGAATGGAATGCGACACGGTATCAAAAGCCGCGCTTAAATCCAATAGTATAAGCGCAAAGGTCTCACCACTATCAATACCGTGTCGGAGTCGCTCAGTCACCCCCAGGAGTGCGGATTCGGTGGAATAATTGGCGCGAAAGCCTGATTGGGATGGATGGAGATATCCCGTATTTTCAACAAATTCGTTTAGCTGAAAGTTGACATGGCGTTCTAGTATCTTAGAACAAGCTGGCAGCAGGGATATAGGCCTAAAATTGGCCAGGTTAGTAATGTCCATACCAGATTTCTTCTGTAGGGGAACGACCATGGCGTGTTTCCATTCCTGTTCCACCCGAGATTCACTAAGAGAGATGTTAAGTAACCTCATTAGGAATCTACGTGGTTCAAGGTCAAGTTGTTTCAGTATCCTCATAGGGACAGGGTCCCGAGGAGATCCTGACTTAATGCTTTTTAGGCACGACAGGAAGGAAACATCATCAAATAATTTCCAGTTGTGCAGAAACTCAGTAGGAGGGACAGAGACATTACAGCAAGAGCCAGATAGGAAGGGATCAGTAGGGGGCGGAAGGGAAATTAAGGATTGGTGAATGTCCTGAACCTTCGATATAAAAAAGTCCGCAATAGCATTACAATGTTTACCATCCAGAGCTGGCAACACAGGAACAGTGTCAGCACCTGTGAGTTTATTAACAGTAGCAAAAAGAGTCCGAGGACAATTTTGCACTGAAGTAATAGTAGAGGTAATGTAAACTGCCTTGGCCCGTTTACAGTTGGCATGATAGGCTTTTAGCTCATCCTTGTAAATCAGTTTAGAGGGAATGCAATAGAATCTCCTCCACTTCCTCTCCAAGGCTTTACATTTAGCACGTTGGATTTTTAACTCATCCGAGTACCAAGGTGCTGGGGGACGCAAAGATCGAAATTTACTGCCCGAACGGGGGGGCATGCACAGATACTGCATCTGTTAGCCACCTAATAATAGGGGCATTCAAATTCTGCTCAATATTATTGAGAGACAGAATAGTCTTCGTCAGATGCAGATTAAAAGTGGCTATATCGATTTTGTCCCATCGATAAGAGGGTTTTGTTTCCTCTACATAAACATTGGTTATATAAAGACCGGGCGGTAACACAAAGTGTACGGCATAATGATCGGACCACACCAGCGGACGTGCCAGATGAGAGCACTCAAATGGAAGAGTGGAAATAACTGGGTCCAAAAGGTGACCGGCAATATGAGTAGCTCCAGTATTACAAAGTGTGAGATTAAAAACCTCTAAATCAGAAAGAAGAGATTTTGTAAGGGGATTATTAGCATCGTCTAAATGAATATTTAAATCACCAAGTATGGTGAAATTATTTGATTTCAGGAGTATTGCTGATAGACAATCAACAAGTAAGGGAATCCAAGAAGCAGCATTCCCCGGGGGCCGATAGATTAACAGACCCGAAAGTGTCAAACGGGGATTAATCGTGAGTTTAAACAATGCAGCTTCACTACCTGGGAGATGTAGTGCCTCCAGTTTGCATTGGTATGTGGATTTAAAGATGATAGCAATTCCACCCCCTTTACCTGAGGGTCTATCCTGATGAAGCATAACATAATTAGAAGGAATCGCAGCAGCGATATCCGGACCTGAGCTGGCATGAATCCAGGTCTCGGTCAAGAATAAAACATCAGGAGATTCCTCGATTATGAAATCATGGATGTTTAGATTATTCTTAGGGAGCGATCTACAGTTTAGGCTCCATAAATGGAGCGGGGCGGGAGGGGAAGTACCACCCTTCGTAGGCTTCCGTTTCCCCCTACAGTGCTTAGTATACTGTTGGGTTTTAGAGAGCTGCATTTTGCCAGTAGTAAAGCCGCAGCCGAACCTAATAAATCGCTCCCATAAGACCATCACCTTAAGGGCATTGTATGATTTATACAGCGAAGAGCGTAATAGAAAGAACCTGACTAAATGCACTGTTGTAAAATACTTGGCCTATTCTGAACCGCACACTAAACAACCTGGCCTACCGTATAGATATTTGCGCCTGCATCTCGGCAGATGGGTTAGGGGTTTACTGTTTCGTTTCCGAGATGGGAGTATAGTTAATCTACTGAACTTCCCGCTGGGATATAATAAACACCTCGAAACTTTAAATTGCCCTTGTAACCCTGACATGAAGCAAAATCTTATGCATTTCTTGTTCTTTTGTGGTTTCTACAAAAAGCTCACTGGACATTATCTTATGCCCTATTGCAGAAAAAATGGGTTGACTAATTTTAAATTAGCATCTCGGTCCCTCCTACTATTGGGATCAGATGAAGTCATTTTTAGGGTGAGCTGTTTTCTTAAAGCTGCTGTTAGACTGAGAACCACTCTAAATACTGAGGTATAACCTTTGCACACTGCACTTCCGATTATGTATTTTAGAGAATTTTTATCTGTCTGTTTTATCTTTTTGTAATAAAATGTTTTCATGTGTATGTAGATAAATTTATGACAATGTGCTAGCCATCCTTTTTTAATCATGGTTTTTAAAATCGTGTTCTTAACAGTGTTTTTAAAACAGCGTCTCTTAAATAGTGCTGTAAAATATTTTCTTCTTTTAAAAACCCTTTTTTATGAAGGGACAAATCTTGTATAGATGCGAAATTGCAAATGGAATTTGATTATGTTCGTTTGTCCTCGGATTTATTCTCCAACTGTCATTATTGAATTGAATGTTTTTAAATGTATTTTGTTTGTACTTTTATGGATGTTTTTTATTCCGAATAAAGATCTTTTGACTTTGACTTGACTTGAAAAGAAAAGAGCAAATGTAAACGCGGTCACTTATTGTTTTTGTGAAGGAAGGAAGCTCTAAACATCCTTTGAAAGCATATGACGTGGATAATGCTTGATGCTGAATGTATAATCTTGCCTTGTAAAGCTTAAGGGGGATGTTAACACACATGTCACTAATCCGGTCTTTTGTTACAGTAAAGTGAATCCTTCATTGTTCCCAGCCCACGCCCACCTAAGTGTTTAGGCAAAAAAGTCTGCTAAAAATAGAATGCCCGAGTCCTTTATATACCACAAGCAGCGGCGTAGCAATGGCCTCAGGCTCCCGGGCCCGAAAGCAAGGAATGGCCCCAGCTGCCATCAAGTGGTTAGAAAAATACAGCCATCTTTGGGGTGCAGAGGACCCCTTGTCTCCCGAACCCCTGCTTCCGGATCACAAGCTGAAGCTTTCACTACATCCTTGATGTTCAATTAGAAAAAGGTGTGTGATGTAAAGTGGCGAGTTCTGTCATGTGAGCGAATACACAGGTGCATGTATCCATCATGTAGAGTGATCACTGGAGGGAGTTGTGACAGTTTAAGGGTCTGATTCATTACCTCTAAGGCCCTCGTCCTCGCCAAATCATTACTGATGAGGTAAATCCCATCTCCTCAAAACAGACCTCCATGGAATGCTGCAGTTAAGCCACTCCCGCCATAACTGTGTGCAGTAAAGGGCTACCGTTCCCAGCATAAGCATTCCTCCTGTATTTTCCTGTCTCGCACTGATACCAGGGCTGACGCATACCTGCGGTGCCACCCTAAGATTCACCAACTGCGGCGAGGAGGGTGAGGGTCCAGGTGGGTGTCAACATCCTGGGCACCTACATCCCGGATCTAGATAAGAGGCTTATCATGCTGAAACAGCAAAACATACGACCTCCCATTGCACACTGGCCCCTTCTGACACCCTGCAGATTTCATAGACACACTGATAAAAGCATTGCGAAAAGCACAGGCCCCAATCGACGGTGATATCACCTACCAATACATAACAGACCCCTCATTTAAAAGCAGTTCCAGCTGGCGCTCGAGGACGAGAAGACAGTTAGCAATTGCAGAGTAAACTCGCCCCTGGAATCAGAGTAAGGGCTGAGATGTTGAGTCACTCAAGCGTAAAGCGGCTGTGTAGGTACGTAGGAGTGTGAAAGCATGTTAATACGGAGAGTAGGGTTCCGAATGATATTTGGCTGAGTGACATGCCTTTTATTTATGTTCCATCTCTCACAAACATTTCCTGGCTGCCAACAAGTAATGGTCATTGTCTTCAAGTGGTGTCCACACACTGTGGAACCCCCTACCCCCATCTTCTTCCGATCCTGAAAGCATGCATGTTTAGGAGATCAGGTAATATGGCACACAGAGAAGAGAGCGTCATTCGCAGCGTCCCAACAATAATCATATGTATTTCATCAGCACACTTTAGGGTCACACTTGGACCTTTCTGTTATAGTCATAATCATTATTGTAATTTTTGCTGCTATTCTTAATATTTATACTTTTATCTCTGACTGAGCCAGTGTTTCACCTGTGTATGTTAAGGGTCTCGCTGAGAACCTCTTTAACAGAGAGTAGCAACTATAGTGCAAGGAGAAAGTGGAAAGGAGCTGGCCTGTTTAACTCCCGACTCCGTCAAGAGGTGAACTGAGTCTCTAAGATCTCTTTGAAGCGCCTATCAAATAAAGCAATATTTGTTTAGTTATTTTTTCACATTTTGAACCATTTATTTTTCTACGTCCCAAAGCTGCACTTTGGAATAGAAAAATGTCCGAAAAAGATATTTCCAGCAAAAGTGTTTTTCGTTTTTGGATCCATTTCACAGAGGAACAAATAAACGAACGTGGGATAGAGAGGGTGAGAACCCGTTTCTTGAAGTCACGGTTTCCAGTAAGTGAGGAAAAGCCAGACAGAAAGAGAGGGAGGATGAGTGAGAAAGAGAGAGGGACAGCTATCAGCTGCAGAGCAGAGGTCGACACTGACCGTGTCTTCTCTGAGGAGGAAAGAAGAAACGTTTCCTTTTTTGCGACGTGTGATTAAAATAATAAAGTTGGGGAACAGAATCAATCAAATTAAAGAAGAAGGGGCACCCCGTGCCCTGCAATCCCGCCCACTTCGACCACTGCACTTATAACTACACTGAAAAAATGATGAAAATGTCATTTATAGCGATCTGAAAGCTTGGCAGCTATGGAGACCCAGGGCTGCCATCCGTTCTACGAGCCCATCAAGGCCAGCCCATCCATCGCCGAGGTAAGTGGAGCTGGTGCGCGTAGCGCTGATCTCAGAGATATCATTAGCGCCTGTGCAATGACTTGGGTGGGCGGAAAGGGGAGGTTGGGGGGGGCAAGCACTTGTATAGAAGTGTTATCTAATCATCAGTTGATAGTTGCTCCCGATTTTGAGACGAATAAAGTGTCTTTACGATGATTGTATAATTTGTATGTTTTTTTAGGTAAGTAGCAAAATATTTAAACACCAGCTGTGTACAGAAAGTAGAACTCGTTTCCACCTTCAATGGGTGGCATAAAAGAGGCTATTTTTCAGCAGCCCCCTGATTGGTTATCGTGCAGGATGAAGCGACGTTCACCACGTCCCAGCACAACACCCACGAGAGCTTGGCAGAAGTGCTCCTCAGTACAGGCACATTTGCGGAAAGCAAGAGCCACAGCCAGTTTCCACCCATGGAAGGTAAAGTCGCGAGGCGCCACTTGGACGAATTTACTTTGTTTTGCTCAATATGCATTCCTCACCAAGCAGTTTCCATTTCTTGTGAAGCGGTGCGCCGAGTGTCCCAGTAAGTTGCTCCTCTTATTATCACACATCACATCTCGTATCTGCGCAATGTGCATTATACACAGTGCGCAGATACGAGAATATCTGATTGCAAATGCATTAATGGAAACAACACTCACCTGGCGGCGGGTGGCACTGGCAAACTGTCGGCCGCAGCCAGGGACAGTGGGACACTGGGACTGGATACTCACACTGGGACAGGCAGGGCATGGGATGGGGGACTACTACGGGAAGAAATAATTAAATTCTGGGGTGGCGTGTGAGAGGGCCTCTCGTCGTCTGGGCCTCACTCTCAGTCACTGTGTTCTGGAATCAGGGGTCACGTGCACTTTTTATAGCGCGAGCCCCAATGCGCATGTGTCACCACCAACAGCCGCGCCCGCCCCATCCCCCTAAGGTGGGTGAACGAACTGTGAACTGAAGACTGAGCAGGCTGTGCAGACTCGACGCATGCGCGCGACCCGAACCGACTCCTACAATGACCCTGACTGCTGCTACATTATTTATCCAGCACCGATCAGCAGAGATAAATTCAATTGTTTTTTTCCCCCAGGAGCGAGGAGACAGTGAGAATCAGTAGACGCAGCAGTACAGTAGTGAGTAAGTGACTACAGTACTGAGTGCAGCACAAAAAATCGGCCCCCCACCCCACCCAGCAACAAAACCAGCCCCCGGCCATAAAACCGGCCCCCACCCCTGGCAGCCTACCGGGGGATTGCCCGGTGCCCGGCATTGCCAGTCCGGGCCTGATTACAACGAAACTATTACAACGCACTACCATTACAACGCGGTCATTACAACGCAAACCATTACAACGCATTGCGCTGGGGGGCGCTCTAGAATATGGAATACGTTTAATTTTCTATCCAACACCTTCCCTAGTGTCCACGGGGACTGGAGTTGGAATAGAAAATTATACTTACCACTATCCAGCACCTCTAAGCGCTATGCGTTGTAAAGGTTTGCGATGTAAAAACCGCGTTGTAAAGGCAGGCGTTGTAATAGCCTGCGTTGTAACGTCATACATCCTAGAGGACGCGACAGGGACACTCGGGGCTCACACCCTCCCCCCCCCATAACTTCTTCCCCCTTCCAACTATTCATGTAGTAGTACATGGGTATATTAATCTACCTGTAACCTTGCATTATAGCGCTTTACACGCATAGCGCCACTGTAACTTTTTGCCATATTTAGCGCGACCTCGCTCAGGCTGTCGGGATATTTTTTGCTTGTGTGTGTGCATTTGTTTTTACTGCTCACTCGATCATTTTTGCTTGGGTCTGTGCATTTGATTGGATTGTATTGATCACTCGACGCATTTGGGTTTCTGCTGCCCCTGTCTGCCTTTCCCCTTTGACCCTCCATTTTGTTGTTTTTATCCCCTGGCCCGCCCCTCATCCACACTACCGCCTCCCTGCTGCCCCTCCCACGCTCCGCCCCTCCACTGTCCATTTATGTCAGATGGTCCCACGCGCAGTGTCCACGGGCTACATCCGCGCCGAAGGTGCGCCAAAGGTAAGCCCGTCTACGCCCGTCCGCGCCTGGACCGCGCCCAGCGCCCGTCCCCCTGCTCTATGCCGCTCCCAACCCCCCAGAATAACTTATGATGCCGCTACTCTCCTCGCCCTCAACGCCGGACGCACCCCACTTTGCTGCGAAGCTACCCCAGGACGTACCCACGGCCCATTCTCCTGCCTCTCCTGTAAGTTCAACTGCTTCAGGACCCTCACCAAACACACTTCCTCCACACACAGCTCCGAACCCAACAACTTGAATTGCATCCTGCTCAACACCCGCTCGGTCCACAGACATGCAACCGAACTCTGGGACCTAATCGACACTGCGTCACCTGACATCGCCTTCCTTACTGAAACATGGATGAATGCATCTTCTGCCCCCGACATCGCCATAGCCATACCGGACACTTACAAGATCATTCGAAAAGACCGCACCGATCAAACTGGAGGAGGCATCGCCATCGTCCATAGAAACACCATCAAAATTACAACCAGCTCTGACGTCAATCTTGCAACCGCCGAACACCTCCACTTTCAGATCCACACCGACCCCAGAACCACACTTAGAGGAACCCTCATTTACAGGCCCCCAGGCACCCGATCTCAATTCAGCGACGACATCACTGACTTCGTCAGCCCGCACGCCCTCGCCTCCGAGAACTACATTCTCCTAGGAGACCTCAACTACCACCTTGACAACATTTTCGACAACAACACCACCACCCTTCTGGACAACCTGTCCAATCTCGGACTCAAACAACTTGTTGACACCCCCACTCACATAGCCGGACACACGCTCGACCCTATCTTCACCTCCAGCAAGCACATCTCCTTCGATCACACTACAGCTCTCCACTGGACGGATCACAGCTGTGTTCACTTCAGCTACAAAACAACCCTGACCCACAACCGTCCACAACCCATTCCCCGAAGAAAATGGAACAAAATCACCACCGACCAACTCCTCACATCACTCAGCCAAAACACTCCCACCCTAGCAACGGACCCAGACCTAGCGGCCACCAACCTCAGGCAATGGATTACCCACAGTGCGGACGAACTAGCACCCCTGAAAAAACACCAGTCGCAATCATCCAGCTAAAAAGCTCCCTGGTTCAATGATGACCTTAAAAAATCCAAGAAGACATGCCGCACCCTGGAGAAGAATTGGAGAAAAGAACCAACCTCAGACAACATGGCCTCCCTCAAGACAGCCACCCGCAAACACCACCAACTGATTCGATCTGCCAAGAAATCAGCATTTAAGGACCGTCTCGACAACAATTCCCATAACAGCAAGGAACTCTTCAATATCGTCAAAGAATTCACCAACCCTCCAGCAGCATCCAACGACATCACTAACTCCCAAGACCTCTGCGATGCGCTATCCTCCTTCTTCTACAACAAAATTGCCAACATCCACAACAGCTTCAAGAATACTCCTAATGACCAATTCACCCCACCCCCTTCAGATCCCACCCCTCCAACTAACTACCTCAACTCCTGGAACCCAATCACCATTGAAGACACCCTTCGCCTCATGAACTCAATCCACTCTGGCTCACCTTCTGACCCCTGTCCCCACTACATCTTCAACAAAGCTGACTCCATCATCGCTCCCCAACTCCGCGATGTCATCAACTGCTCCTTCAACTCCGCCACCTTTCCAGAAATATGGAAACACGCCGAACTCAGCGCCCGTCTGAAAAAACCAACAGCAGACCCCTCAGATCTGAAAAACTACCGACCCATTTCCCTCCTCCCTTTCCCGGCCAAAGTCATCGAGAAAGCCGTCAACAGCCAACTCGCAGCCTTCCTTGAATCCAACAACTCCCTGGATCACTCACAGAACGGCTTTCGAGCCAAACACAGCACCAAAACCGCCCTCATTGCGGCGACCGACGACCTCCGAGCACTCCTGGACAACGGTGAAACAGTGGCCCTCATTCTACTCGACCTCTCCGCCGCCTTCGACACTGTCTGTCACAACACCCTCATACAACGCCTCAACAACATCGGCATACAAGGAAAAGCCTTGGACTGGATCATCTCGTTCCTAGCCGGGAGAACCCAGAGAGTCCGACTCCCCCCTTTCTACTCAGAGCCCACCGAAGTCATCTGCGGCGTACCTCAAGGCTCCTCACTCAGTCCCACCCTCTTCAACGTCTACATGAGTCCCCTCGCCTCCATCGCGCGTCAACACAACCTCAACATCATCTCCTACGCCGACGACACCCAGCTAATCCTTTCCCTCACCAAAGACCCCAACACCGCCAAAAACAACCTTCACGAAGGTATGAAAGAAGTAGCCGAATGGATGAAACAGAGCCGCTTAAAACTCAACTCAGACAAAACGGAGGTGCTCATCCTAGGATCCTCCCCCTCAGCTTGGGACGACTCCTGGTGGCCTTCCGCTTTGGGATCTGCGCCCACACCCACAGACCATGCACGTAACCTTGGCTTCATTCTAGACTCCTCCCTCTCAATGTCCAGACAAGTCAACGCCGTATCGTCCTCCTGCTTCAACGTCCTTCGCATTCTCAAAAATATCTTCCGCTGGATCCCCCTCGAAACAAGAAAGACTGTCACCCATGCACTGGTCACGAGTCGACTGGACTATGGCAACACACTATACGCCGGAATTACAACAAAATTGCAGAAAAAGCTCCAGCGCATCCAAAACGCATCAGCGAGACTCATTTTAGACATCCCGCGCCAAGAGCACATCACCGGTCACTTAACCGCATGCGTGCGGGCGGAATTCCGCTCGCACGCTGAGATTTTTTAAAACGCACTTTACATGACGAGCTGGGCTCGTCATGAGCGTGCGAGGAGGCTACCTCATGACGAGCCCAGCTCGTCATCAGCGTGGAAGGGGTTAAAAAACCTCCACTGGCTTCCCGTCAACAAAAGAATTACTTTCCGCCTTCTTACCCACGCACACAAGGCCCTTTATAATCTAGGACCCGAATGCCTCAACACCCGACTGTCCTTCTACTATCCCACCCGCCAACTAAGATCATCCAATCAAGCCCTCGCCGCAGTCCCGCGCATCCGAAAAACCACCATGGGTGGCAGATCCTCCTCCTTCCTGGCTGCCAAGACCTGGAACTCACGCCCCACCCACCTCCGCCTCACTCAGAATCACATCTCCTTCAGAAAAGAACTGAAAACATGGCTATTCGATAAACAGTAAACCACTCCCCCCAGCGCCTTGAGACCCTCTGGGTGAGTAGTGCGCTTTATAAATGCATGAACTTGAACTTGAACTACCCGACAGGTACAAAGCTTTAATTTGTCCTACCAAGAAGAGTAGGCTATACCATAACCACCCTTGCTACAAATTGTGGCTGATGTATGAGCACCCGCATGCACTGTTTGAGGCGGTTCTCCTTTTTTTTCTATTTAGTATTTTGTTTATTAGTGATTTCCTTGGCACATTTGATGTATGGAGTTGACAGTGTACCCCACAGCACTCCCCACCAATTAGCAGACCTCTGGGAATAATAAGGGAAAACGACACGGGCAGGCACATCCCATTCACGAGAACTAGGAGGGCTATAACAGATCAGAGCTCCTATGAGATAGATGAGGGTGTGCAGTTGAGTATAGGGTGTTTTCTTAACCGCATACACTATGTGCCATTTACTTAATAAATGAGATGCAATAACAATGTGTAATACACAGTAAATGCCCAAGAGGGAGGAATTTTGAAAGCTGTGCTCAAATTGTTTTATATGCCATTCAATGTTTACAGTACGACGTCATGCATGAATATGAAATGCCAATAAAGATATTTAAAAAAACAACAAAGAAACTCGGAAAGCAAGAGTCTGTTTTTTGAAAAAGTACAACTTTTGACCCCGACACCATGAAAGTTGTTTTGGTGGTGTGGGGGTCATTTTTCTTTTTTTACTGTCTTTTACTGCCAAGTTTTATATGGCGGTGCGAAACAGCGAAAAAAAAACATGTGACACTGTCCACTCTAAATCAGACAGAGGGTGTTATATGTGAATCTCCAGTGGCCCATACTCCATCAAGCCGTCCGAGGAGTATGCCAGCAAGTGAGCCAGAGTAGGCTCAGCTGTAAATCAGGTAGGTGGACCTTGAGTTTGGCGGAGAGGGTGCTACATTGCAGTTGCATCGGAGTACACTCTCTGCCAAAATCTAAATCAACCCCTTATATCTCTTTGAAATGCTCTGTCTGTAGTATTTTTCTCCTTCTCTAGATCTCAAGTCACTTCCTTCTCTTACTTCCTGCTCTTTTTACTTGCTTCTCACTCTGTTCCTCTGTCTTCTCAAGTCTCTTCCTCTTCAGTTTCCTTAATCTCACTACTGTTTGCCTTCTCCATCCGACCTATCTTTTGCTACCTTTGTTTCTATATCTCTGCTTTCCTTATATTTTCTCTATCCCTTGCCTTTACCGCCCGTTTCTACTCTTCCTTCTTCCTTCTCCCTCAATTTCCTTTCCGCTTTCCTTTACACTTCACGCTGTTTTCTTTGTGACCTTCTTCCTCTTGTTTTCCTCTCTCTCTCTTATCACTCCCCTCTTTTGCCATCTTTCTTCCTCTGGAGTCCACATTTTCCTTTTCTTTCTCTGACTTCTTCTCTTTCCTTTTATTCGGCTTTCCGTAAACCCTCAATCTTTCTCCTCTTTGTTACCCGTTTCGCCGCTTTTTTCACTTGTACTTTTATTTTCTGACTTTCTGTTTTTACTGCCAATTCCTTATCTATTCCATGTATTATTTCCCTTTTCATTGTCAGCTCTTTGCTACATGGCTTCTCCTATTTTATCCTCTAGCTCTTCTCCATTCTTCACAAGCCTTAACGCTCCTGATTGTTTCCCATCTTTCTCTTGCCCTATCTTTCCTTTCTATGTATATTTATCTCATTCTCCCATCATCCACTTCCCTTTATACTTTCCTCTCTTTTTCATTTTTCCTCTATTCCCAGTCTCCCAACCGCTCTTCTTTCTTTTTTTTTTTTTTTTAAATATTTTTATTGAAGATTTTTCCCCCAAATTTTATGTACAGGGCACGGTAATATGTTACATCCAAACAAAATATAATATTAATTGCACTTTTTCTTCTTCGTTAGCAATCCAGTCACCATAAAATAGATAGATGTAAATCAATCAAAAGCGCTTCATAACTTTCTAGTACATACAGTCAAATACATTCCACCAAATTATAGTGATAGTTACTCAGCAGACAAGGGAAAAAAAAATATACAATTAGATATATAAATAAATGAGAATTCACACTATATGGTCAAATATACAATAGCCTATATAGTTCTACTGCTATATATTTAACATTTTAGTCCATACTTCCTTCTTTCCACCGAGTAATGGGATCCCATATCAGCTTACCAAGCTTCCTTCCCTTTTTCCCCTTCCTTGCATATATCTCAGTCTCCATATTATATATTGTAAGTAATTTAGCCAGCCAGTGATGAAATGAAGGAGGCATAGGGTCTAGCCATGCCGATGCAATGCAAAGTCTCATAACAGACATTGCTACAAACAAAAGTTCCCCCCCGCCCTGCAGTTGCCCCTCATTCTCCTTCACTCCTAAGAGAATTATCGAGGGAGTTAAGAGAATATCAGTTCCTAATATTTTATTTATAAAACCCTCGATACCTTTTTCCAGCAACTGCAGTTGAGGGCATGTTGCAAACACATGTATCAAATCTGCCTTTACATTTCCACACCTAAAACAATTAATTCCTGTTGTACCTCCCCACTGAGCTATTTTTGCAGGAGTATGGTAGAGATGGTATATAGTTTTATAATGTTGTGCCTGGAGGGGCGCTGAGCATAGCAATTTATATCCCTTTTCTAAAGACAGATAAAAAGTTTCCTCACTAATATTCAAACTGTTTTTCCATTTTTTTGCCCATTTTTCAGTATCATCTTCCTTTGAGATTATCAATTCAGAGTAGAATCTCTTTATTGTACAGTCCTCCCCTACTTGGATCACTTCCATTATTGCATTTTTACTAAAACCTGATGGTCCTCCCGTTTTATTGTACAAAAAGCTCCTTATTTGTAGATATTTATAAAATTGTCTGTTGTCTAGGGCGTATCTTGCCTGTAATTCAGAAAACTGATAGACCCCTTGCTGTCCTAACACATCTCCTACCCTACTAACTCCTTTCCTTTCCCATTCTGTAAATATGGGGCCAGCAAAAACCTCCTCTGGCAGATTTGGATTTTTTTTTAATCTGGTATAGAAATTATATCTCCCTAGTCCGAACCGTTTAGCAAAGGCTTTCCAAACTGCATGCACCGCGGTAAGCGTCTTAAACCGTGTCCTTTTAAAATAGCTAGGTTCCGTGTATTTCAACAGTACATTCTCTGCTTCTGACCCCAATAAAAGACCATATATTGCCAATGAACCAAACTCAGTCCATCCTTCGGATTCTGCCCCTCCCACCAAACCTACCATATTTTGCAGGGCTGCTGCCCAGTAATATAGCTTCAAGTCTGGCAGAGCCCACCCCCCCTCTCCTGTGGAAGTGTCATAAACCTGATTGCCCTCCTGGTTTTCCCCTTTGCCCAAATAAATCTATTAATCAAGTGTTCAATATTCTTAAACACCCTGGTCTCAAATAATAAAGGTATTGCTCTAAAAAAATAAAGGAACTTAGGTAAAACTAGCATCTTTACTATGTTTGTTCGCCCCAGAATAGTTAAATGTAAATTATCTAACCTATCCAGGTCCTTCCGCACTTTATTAATGAGAGGGGTTATATTCTTTTCCACTAAGCTATCCAGGTCAGCCGAAATAATCAGCCCTAAGTATGTTCCTGCCTGAATCACTCGGGTATCTGTACAGATAGTATGACAATTTTTGATTATCTGTGTCTTAGCAGTGTTAAGTTTATAGCCCGAGATCTCCCCAAACCTCGAGGCCTCGATTTCAACCTGGACAATAGCCTCCGTTGGGGTCGGTGTAATCACTGCAACATCATCGGCGTATGCTAGTATTTCACACTGACCAGTTTGTGTAGGTAATGGAGTTATTGATTCACACATCTCTATTCTACGTATCAGTGGGTCCATGTACATGGCAAATAGTAGTGGTGAGCAGGGGCATCCCTGCCTCGTGCCTCTCCTTACCCGCAGTTGTCCCGTGGATCCACCATTCACCCGCACAGAGGCCGTTGGATCAACATATAGTGCCTGGATAGCTTTAATGAATCGTTTTTTTACCCCATATCTTTCCAATACATGCCACAAGTAGTCCCAAGGAGACCCAATCAAATGCTTTCTCTGCATCTAGCAACATAACCGCCATCGGGTCCCCTGAGACTGCTGTAACATCAAATAAAGTTATCACCTTGCGTATATGATGGGTAGTCCCCCTTCCAGGTATAAACCCGTGTTGGTTCTTGCTCACGACTTTATCTATTATACTAGCGAATCTTGTTGCTAACACTTTAGAAAATGCCTTAGTATCCGTGTTCATTAAAGTAATGGGCCTATATGATCCAGGTTTTTCAGGGGGCTTCCCTTTTTTCAAAATTAAAATAATTTCCGCTCCCCCCCATGATCCAGGAATAGATTCGCCTAGCTGCGCCTGCTGCATCGTCCTTAATATATCCCCTTCTGGAGTGTCCCAAAACACTTTGTAAAACTCTATTGGGATCTGATCGGGACCCGCTGCTTTCCCGGAGGGGAGGTCCAATATAGCGTTTTTAATTTCTTCTCCCTGGATAACCTCTTCCAAATCTCCTGCCTCCTCATCCGTGAATTTAACTACTGGAATCTCCTGTAGATAATCTCTAATTCCTTGGACATCTCCCCTTATTGATTCTCCATATAGTTTCTCGTAAAAAGTTCTAAAAACCTCTCTTATTTTCTCTGAATCTGTATGGATTGTGCCTGCATTATCCCTGATCTCTCTCACAGTCCCCGATGCTTCTTGTTGTCTTGCCCGTATAGCCAGTGTTCTACCTACTGTCTCACTAAATTCGTGACATCTCTCTTTTTTTGTTGCATATATTTTCGCAGCTTTTCTGGCAATATCTCCCTCTGCATCCCCTTTAGCCTTCAGAAGTTCTATCATCACAATCTCTGACGGGATTCCATTCATAACACACTCCTCTAGTTTTCCCTCAGCCTTAAGAACTGCCCCTGCCAATTCTGTATTCCGCATCTGCTCCTGTTTTCGCTTAAAAGAATTAAAGCTCAGCGTCTCCCCCCGGACTCCCGCTTTAAAAGCGTCCCAGACTACTCCTGTAGCAGCACTATCTCTGTTGACCTCGAAAAACTCCCTGATCCATTTTTTCATATGATCCACATAATTATCGTCTTGTAATAACCCTCTTTCGAAAGTCCACACTTTTTGCTGTCTAATGTTTGCTGACTTAGGAAGTGTGATCACTAAGGGGTTATGATCGCTAAGGATCCTCGGGAGTCTTTCTATGCTTGAGTCCGAGAGTACTGTACTTGAGACAATGAAGTAGTCCAATCTTACACAGGTTTGATGGGGAGCAGAGTAGTATGTAAAGCCCTTTCTTTCTGGCCATTTTTTCCCCCAGACATCTGATAAGGCATTGTTTGCCATTAGACCCTGCAAGGCCTGGCATACCCGCCTCTTCCTGCCTTGGTATCTACCATATGAGCCCAATCCCAAGCCCGTAGCGCCATTGATATTAAAATCTCCTGCCATGATGATTCTAGGTGCCCAGGTAGCTAGTTCCACATCCAAAAATTGAAAAATCTCAGGGTCATCTTCGGTTGATCCATATACTGATACCAACGTAGTCCATTCCCCATCTATCATACATTCAATCATTGCCCATCTCCCCCATTGATCCTGCGCCTTTTTTCTAGTTAACATATTCTTAATTCTAGTTAATATAGCTACTCCTCTTTTTTTAACTCCTTGCTGTGAATATACTAATACCTGAAAACCCAACTGTTTCAAAAGATATTCTTGTGAGGCCATGACATGTGTTTCCTGCAAAAAGATAAAATCAACATTCATTTGTCTTATTGCAACTGCAACCTTTGACCTTTTCTGAGCATCATTTAAACCACACACATTCCATGTTACATATCTAGTCCCCATTCATAGTTTCTTAATTTGCTAAAATATATAATCATGCATTTATTTAACTTATCTGTTTTTTCCATTTTAAGTTTTTTTTTTTTTTTAAATCTGTGCTGACCATCAAATACGCTCTTCTTTCAATCTCCACAATTTTCCAGGCTACTTCCAGGCTTTTTCTGTGTTCTTAAGTACAGCATCAGCATGTTCTGCAGTACTTTTTAAAACCATTACCAAAGCAAGTTATGTGAGTTCTTTTGCTCTCTGGTTATTGTGAAATAAACATTGCACAAAGAGGGCAGTGACATTTCCACTTCACTATTAGAAAAGATTCGGATTTAGCTTAACCAAATGGAAATGTGCTCTTACATGACATGCATCATAGAATGATTAGGTCGGTATCTGCACAACATCAAATTTGTAAGAAGAGACAGACCATAACTGAATGTATTATCATTTTAGAAAACCAAACATAATATTGTAAGTAAATGCCCTGACATGAGAAGTATATCTATTCAGCTTGCACATCTCCCCACTGTGCACTGCATAACCCTATTTAGACACTGTCCATCACATGATGCAATGTTTTCAGTGAGAAAGCTATACTACACAGCCCTACTCGGTCATTTTCTTCACTTGATACAGTGTTCCCAGTGGGACAAATGTTGCATAGAAGAACGGTGCAAGGGTGCCACAGGAACATATGTGTCCCTTTTGTCCTCCCCCTCAACAGCACAAGGGCTCTAAATGAAGCTAAAAGCTGCAATATGGCCCTATTTTGATGGTCACTGCAGGTGACGCAATGGCTGTCCTGACTCACCTAATCAACATGCTGTGCCGGCACTGAGCGCAGACTTCATCTCTAAAAAATATATAATATATAATTTGTTTTTAAATAGTACATTTGCCAATTACTTGGCCTCTTATCATTTAGGTCCAGACTCTGTCTGCGATAGATGTTTGCCCATAGTTGAAATTCGGGGGTTACCCATGGAAGGGCACATGGATGCAGAGTTTTCCTTGCAGATTCTGCAGCAGGCAGTCTGCCGCCCAATCCTGTGTGCAGTTGGTATTTGATGGGTTAGTCTCTGAGGGTGGACTAATGTGGGTGTAGATATTTTTGACCCTATGCCTAGCTCAAATAATTATAAAGATATTGAAATACATATGTTAAGATGGTTTTGAATATACTTTTTCAAAACTCTAATTCCGAATTTTCATCAATACTAACAAAATATGGCATGATCAAGCATAGATTTAAGATATTTTAAAGCACCTTATCAGATATGACTCAATTCTTAGGAGACTTTTATGTGTGTTGTGCTTTGTTCCTGTTGTAACCTTAGCTTCCACTGAAACCTTTAGGGCAGATTTATGAAGGCCTTGCGCCGCCGGTGCGTCATTTTTAACATGGGAAAAAGTGATGCACCGGCGGCGCAAGGCCTTCATAAATCTGCCCCTTTGTTTCTTGATTGCCCAGCCTGCTACATTAGATTTCTGACTCAGTGACACATTTTACAAACCTACCAGGGATGAAGAGCTGGGATGCCCCTGAGCTGAATAAATCCTTTGCCCTATAGATTATAGACAGATTTCTGCAGATGTCACAATCGTGTTACACATGAGGCCTGGGTACATTTTGCATAATACAGAAGAAATCTTGTGAAATTCATAATATTAGTGTTTCCAGAATGTTGCAAAATTTCGTGCTGTTTCGGCTTTTTGCATACTTCTCGCCCACAGGACACTAGCCCAAGCAGAAAGTGTCTTGCAGGGACAACAAAACGGCAGTTGAGACATTTTCTCTTCGCACTAGTCTCCTACTGGTTCCTCGTGTGAATTTTGTATGAGAGATATACCTTTGCGTTACATTTCTCATGCAAGACAGCAGTCAAGAACATTGCGAGAAATATTTGCAATTTTGCACAACTTTTGCAAAAGTTACATATATTTGGGGGAAAAATCAACTTTTCCCTCCGCTAAACAAGTAACTTGCATAGTACATGCAATGTCACATGCACTTTTGTTTGTCTTTGTAAAGCAGGTCCCTTCTAGAAATGTTTATTTCTTATCACTGTCTCTCACTTTCCTTTTATTTTAAATACTGATAGTAACTCTCTTGTTCTGTTCATTTGTGCAAAAGGCTCCGGGTTTGATATATCTGCGTTTTCTTTGGGAATGGGTGTCTCTGCTATCTTTAAATCTATCCAGAGAGCATCTTATGTGGTCAAGGTGAGTGGTTATTATTATATAGGTGAAACCAACAGAAGTAATTTATAAAAAGATAAAAACAAAGGGACGCCAGTAAAACTGTACATAGCTCTCCGAGTTTTAGCTGGACGAGGCTGACCTTTGATCTGTTTGACCCAGCCATCCCATCTCACGGCGCAGTCCTTTTAGCCCAGTGGGTGTGTTGCACTCCTGGCCTCACCTTCCTAGATTAAGTGCAGGGTTTATACTCCAAGTGTTTGGAAGGTGATACACGTGTGATTTCTTGCAAAATAAAAAAGAGGTGGAAAACAGTGTCCAGCACGCTTCGGATGTCCGGTATCTCCATGGGTTTGGGATAACAATGGAACTGAATTCACTTGTGGCTGGCAGCACCTTTACTGACCCACTGCACCACTTTGGGGTCATCCGGAGTGAACCTTTGGCTTATGCTGCAGCACCTATTTTCACAGGTATGTTCTAAGTCTCCTCGGGGCGCCGCACCCTAGCGCGAATATGTTCTAAAACAATTGCGCTTGTTGTAATTGTAGATATCGCCACCGAAAATCGTTGATGCGCAGGCAAACGTACTAAACAGGAGCGCGGCGCACGCCGCGCAGGGAATCCTTGTACTAAAGAACAGACCAAGCAATAAGAATCTACGTACCGTGGGAAGGTACGTTGGCCGGTTGGCATATTGCTTTCTACGCTTTACTGTCAGATGAGGTGGACTACAGATGTGGATAAATGGAGTAATATGCGTCTTTAAATTTTGACAGATTCTTTACCAAAGGCGGACAGAAATGTCAAGGGGCAGCCGCCACTGAATTTATTTTACATATGAGACAGGTAGGACACGAGCGTGAGCTCCAGCCTTAATAACAATTCATGTCATACTTGAGATAGGACTAACCAAACGTTAAAAAATTCGCTTCCCCCATGTAGGTGGAGACCCCTCTAACAAATAAAAGAAATGCGATAGCATAGAAAGTGCAAGCTCGGATTTCAGTTTTTCGAATAAAAACCAACAGGTATTTCCCAGTGTGTAAAATTGGTGGTGCGATCTTTTTCCGCTCACTGAAATGGAGTGCAGGAAATAATAAAACGTTATTGTTTTTCTGCATGTTAATACAGATAAGTGACAGAGCCCTGATGACAGTCTAAAGATTGATCTCTTTGGACCAGAAACGCGTCGGCACATTGGAAGGAGCTACCCGCAAACACTAATCGTTTTTTAAGATCAAATCATTACTCCTTCCCTCATTTTGACTTTGTCTCTTTTCTTTTGTATAAATACTGATTTGATCATTTATGCATAAGATTGTTTTCAACTGAATGTTGTGTATGTTTTGTATTATATGTAGATTGTTTGTAACTGTATAATAGGATTGTATATATTTGGTGTTTTGTAGACAGTGAGGTATATATTTTTTGTGAAGTAGCTGAATGTTCTTTTTCTTCTTTGTAAAAAGTATACAAACAAATAAATACTAAAGTTGACAGGTATAAATAAATATACCAGGTCGAACAAAAAGAAGTAGTGTTTGTCCTATTGCCCTTAAATAATTGGCATTTTTTCAAAAGTTAAAAATGGGTGTTTGCATTTTTGTGTTTTTTCGCAGCACCTATTGCAGCAAATGAGAATTGCTTCAATTTATTTCTGCATCTGACCTCTGCCAAAAGAAGCAACTGGATGTCAGGCTGCAATAGAGAGGGTTACCACCTGTTATCCTCGGTGTATCTTTGGCACCACTGTAATCGCCCTTGCCACCCTTGCTCGCGGTGGTCAATAAGACAATAGCAAGAACAGTAAACCAAAAGGTCTCTTTAAATTTTTCAAATCGTTGTCCGGCCCCTGTGCAGAAAGTACACATCTACTGACAGGTAAAGGTGGGGTGAAGGAGTTTCTCAGCAGCCAGGAAGTACAGCAGAAGGTTTTTATAGCTGTCATGATCAAAATGCTTGTGAGGAGGATGGAGGAATATATCACTGCTTCATTTAGAGTGTTCAGGGAAGGCTTGACGAGCTGCGATAGGCAAGAATGGCGATCTTAGACTTCCGCTACAGTGAGAATGAATGCCAGGTTATGTTTTTCTACTGCAGTCAGTCAGAAGGAGGGAGTGTGGACATAAGGATGGGCTTGATGGGTGGGGTTTTTGGTGTTACCTATTTATTATTTCTCTCTTGCTGCCTCTCTTCCTTAACATAGTACCTCTTCTTTGCATCCGTTCGTCTTTTCTCTCTATCCTAGCCCTCACTTTCTCTGTATGACTTTCTTCCTTTAGCACATTCGGTTTTCACGCGCTCTGTATGCACGTACCGACCTCCATTTCACCTATGCTATCTTTTCGTGTGTCCACTATATTTTCACTCCCACCATATCTAAATTACTTCTTTCTTTTTCTTCATTCTTGAAAATGTTCACAATCTTTTCATTCCTACTTCGATCTAATTTCCCTTAAATCTTTCTTTTTTCTTCTACATTCTGGTCCACTGTTCTTCTTTTCACTTTCCTTAATATCTCCTCCTCCCAAAATGGTTCAGTCTTTCCTTGTCTAGTTCCTATTATCTTCAGTCTCTCTTTACTGATAGGCTGTGCCTATTTAAAAATATCTCTTTTTTCCAATCCTCTTCTCTCCCACCCTGTTGACTCTTCCCTATTCATTTTCTCACGTGTTCCCTCTGTTTTTTGTGTGTGCGTGCTCCCTTCCCTTCTTCTGCCTCTTTCTTTATCCCCTTTCATTTTACTCCTCTTCTGCCCCCACTTTGCCTTTCCCTGTTGATTCTTGTACCGAGCACTCCTACCTCTAGCGTTTAACAATGGGGAATACAGACCAGCCTCTTTTCTTTCCACACTATGATATTCTGATAGCCAATTTAAATCTCTCTGTAAAGAGGGTGCTTTCTTAGAGTCTTTCTACATAATTCATTCATCGCCCCCACCCCTCAACCCCCACTCTCTCTTATTCAATACACTTCTAGTTCTGTGTACTGATACGAAGGCTTGCACTGTTGCCATGGAAACAAAGTCAGAAACAAAACCCAGAGGGATATGAAGGTATAAGTTACCAATATAAGCCTGAAAATGGTAGAACATCCTCAGATGTACATTCTCCCCGCCACCACCAATGCACAACAAGTATGCAGGGGTGCTTCTCAATTATCTGTAAAATTTTATATAAACGCTACAAATGGGGGGGGGGGTGAATAATGCAAGCAAGAGATGGAAGGCTAGTAGTCACGGGAACAGGAGAGGGGCATCAGGGATGCAGAGGAAGAAGAAAAGCACCGTTAGAACTCAAATACGGCGGAGGATTGCTAAGGAGCTTCGTCTGCGCAGGAGGACACTATTTCCGATACCTGGGCTTTCGTTCGACAGATGTTTTCTGGGAGCCGTAGACAGGTGTGACTTCCATATAACGAACGGATTGGATAGGCACACATGATAACAATGTAAGAAAAGAGCTCAGCTTTAAGAGTAAAAAGAGGAAAGGGGGGCGGGAGGAGTAGAGAGACTGCCATTGTGTCAACAAAAGGTATAAGGGAAAATATACAGGTGAGGAAAAACCAATAGAAGTTTGGAATAGTGTCAAGAATCCGAAAACACTGCAATTGAACAGAAGTTCTCTCTGAAGCCAGCAGAGGGAGGAAGAGAGCCACGTTGTAAAGGCGGAGAATAATCAGGCAGAACCAGAGTATGAACTAACCATTACGAACGGATCAGACAAAGTCACGGGGGCTAGAAAAGAAGAAGTGGCAATGAAAATTAGGATTACTGGAAAAAGGAAGGGATGGAAATTTAAACCAATTGATAGAAGCAGCATGTGTTTCTGTGCATGTTTTGTTTTAAATAGCACTTCATTGCCCTAACCAGGAAGTACATTGTTCTGATTGGAATCAGGTTTCTAGAGTGTATGTATGGATGGGAGGTTATTAGATGCAATATGACCTATATGGTAGGTGTTGGGCGAGGTGCGTAAGTACGCTTCAAACTTGAGGGTATATTTACTAAGATTTTGTGCTGCATTTGAAAGTAACGCAAAGCAGCGCATAGCGCTATTTTGAAGTACTTAGAACCAAGGGGGCGTTCCATGGGTGGTGCATGGGGGTTTCCATGCAACCGCCTAAGGCTTTTGACGCAAATTTTAGTTACCAAAAAAAGTAGACCGGGTTTTGCTGAGAAAAATATCACCCATTTTAAATAGGCGCTCTCAGAGAGAAATGCTTTTATTTATCCTTTCTTTTCCGACTTTGCATGTGTGCTGCACGGGACAGCACACAAAGTGGTAAAAGTTTTAAACTTACTCTAAGCATAGTATTTTGTACTGGAAGCAGTGATTTAAATGGTCCGGTACTCACCGGTACTGAGTATTGGCACTTATTTTTTATTCACCCATGAGTACCAAACCTTCTCCATGCCCAGGGAAAGTACCGGTACTGCCTGCAGCATGTCAGGATTTCCCTAAGAAATGGTGGTCATATGAGCATACACAGCATTTCTACTCTGCGGCACACGCTCACATGATCATCATTTTACACTGGTATGGCCGAGCACACTTGCTTCAGCACAATTTGAGATGTCACCAAGCTAGTAGCTGTGTGGGCGGAAGGAAGGAAAGCCCTTTAAAAATCAGTCATGGCTGGCATCTATGGGGTGTGGTGGGGCGGGCAAATGGGTGATGGGTAAAACTAAAAAACAAAAATCCCTTACCTTAAACACAGTCTCATCCGCGAAGTACGTTGTTCTGCTCCTGCTGCTGCAGCCCGATGCAGACCCCAGCCTACTGCCAGTTAACCAATCCTGGTGCTGCTCTCACCAGCTTGAGAGCAGACCCAGTATTAGTGGGAGCGGCTTCGCTCACCACTCCTGAGGACAATGAAGCCCTGCACTTGCTCTAACCCAGCTGTCTTAAGACAGCTGGATTAGAGCTTTCAAAGTGTGGATGTCTGGATGGCCATCGCAAGACGGCAGGCCAAAGAGACATGCGCACTTTGAAAAGGGCCCAGGCAGCCCACCATCCTCCATGCTGCTGTCAGTGTGCAAGCCCCTCCCCGCCCTGACCCTCAATTTGGGACGGTGGATGAAAAATAAAATGGTAATAAATTAACTTCATTACCATTTTAGTTTTTATTCCTGGGGCTTTTGGGGGTGATTTAGGTAGTGGTCGACGATCCTCCGCTCTCACTGAGGAGCCATCCCTGTTGAAAATATAGTTTGTGATGGCTTTCCTTCTTTTCCATACAGCAGTGAGGGTAATCGACAAGGGGCAGCCAGGAGCAGAAACTACTGAACAGGTTTCCCTCCCGAGCCAACCAGGGACCCAGGCCGGGATTCCTCCATCCAGGGTCATCCGGGACCCAGGAAGCAAGGATCGGATTCCTGTAGCTGGGCCCATCATATATGCAGCGTTGATGCAGCCCCATGAATCATTTCCTGCAGATAGTGGGCCCTCCACCTATGCAGCACCAACTGCAGAGATCTTCAGGGCATAAAAAATGGTAAATTGGACTCATCCCTTTCATTGAGGCTAATGCTGGTGCTCAGTGAGCACAATCAGTTGCATTATTGTCAGGCTGATTTTAGTTTTAGTTTCTTAATTTACATTTGTGTCGAGCTGATAACCCCCAGGAATCGGCACAGAAGCTGCAAGTACAGGGTGACCTCCAAAATAACTAAAATGGAATTAAGAAGGCGAAAGAGCGAAAAGATCCCCATAAATGTTTTTTTCTCCTCACAGAAGTTGAATATCAGACAATATGTCTGACACATTGCTGTTTATTCTTTTAACATGAAATTTGATGTTTACTTTTATTTCTCTGACTGCAAGGTGAGCGGATTTTTGTAAGTCTATAGGATGTCATTTTTTTCACAAAACACAAAATGTAAAAACCTGTCAATTAACCGTCAAAATATTTTAAAATTAGAAGTAAGACAGGACAAACAAAACAGTTCTTTTGTAATTCTGAAGTGCCGTAGAAGAATGTAATAGGATCAAAACAAAGCATGACACTTTGCTGGCTGATACACAAAAGATAAATATTCTCTGGAACTAGTGGCTATAGATTCCATTGGTGCAGCAGGTGCAGTGGCAAAGAGGCATGGAAGGCCCACTGACCCCAGATTAATGCAGTAATTCACAGGTCAAATAGGGGCCAGTTTTCTTCCTTGCGCTCAGGACCATGATACACTAGCTGGAACTCGATCCTACAAATGATCATTGGCGTGCTGTGTAATTTTATTAATAAAACTGCATTTCTATGCAAATTTAGTGGCCACGCCAAAGGAAAATGTGCTGTCTCTAAATGACAGTGTGCTGCACATCATACACCACCAGTTACATAACACACCATTACCACTTTTATGCCGTGGCTCATTTGCTACACCTATTTTATGTGTGATGCTTGGGTATTTCACAATCTCTATGCCTTTAGAGATGTAACATTAATTGCAGCACCCCCACCTTCTAAATTATTCCAGCACCACGCGAATCAAACCATAGACTGCAGAACTGAATCAGTTATCAGTCAGGCCAAGAAAATATTGATTCCTTGTAAGGCCCGTCCCTGGCCCCACCCCTAACCCCGCTGGCCCGCCCTCTCGGTCATTGCTCAGTTTGATGAGTACCTGCACTTTTCTTTTCCCATTTAAAGGCACTGACTGGAAGGATATCCTTCCAGTACAAAACCTATGCTAGACTCACGCAGACACCCTTGCACTATGGTGCAAAGCAGTGGCTGCTGGTGCAGTTTGAAAGAGGTGGGGCGTAGGACTGGTTAAGCAGTTTTGGTGAGTGAGCGTGCTGGAGGTTTATGAGAGGGCATTCGAATGTCTCCACTCAAGAACATTAAAAAATTGGTGTAATATGGTTCAACTTTAATCCATGCATGATAACAATCTGGCCCACATGTAGGATATATATGAACCCTGACTTGCCTCTTAGTTCACTGACAGCATTAATCAGGGAGGGGGCAGGAACGTTTCTCAGTTCATGTTTATAAAGTCTCACTTCTATTTACAGAGTGTCAACACGTTGCCATTTTGCCACTTTGGTAGCTTATAGATATGAAAATGGACAGCGTAATTACTAAACTATAGACAGCTGCATTGGAGTGTGCTTTGCATACTTTCCAGTGTGCAAGGGGTACAGTCTTCCATTGTGTACCCATATGGTTTTTAGAACATAAATAACCGAGAACACAATAAGCCCTGTGGGTGTAAGATGAGAACAGAGTCGCCTATGACTTTATTCATTATACAGAATGCTAAAATAGGTTGTAGGATTTTCAAAGAAAATCACTTTGGAGCTCAAACAAAATGGCACATTAAAAGCATGTAATTTAAAAGCTTATTTGGGTCCATTTTGCCATTCATTTTTTGACAGGACTAATAGGTGCTCTGGAAACAAGGTGTTTACGGAAGGCCGAGGTGTGGTTTCTTGGGCATAGTGCTCACAGCAGAGGAATTTTAAGTTTCATAAGAAACACTCAGGCTCAAATTTACTAAATTATCAGGCAGCGCAGTGCAGCAGCCGCAAATGCTGCGCTGCGTGGGAAGGAGAGAGCAGGAGAGCGCCAAATTTACAACCACAGACATGGCCCTCTCCTCTCCTTAGTGCTGTCGCAGAAATGTGCTGTTGTGCACCACGTACACACCTTTGCACCATAGTGAAAGGATGTCTGCATGAATCTAGGATAGATTTTGTACTGGTAGGATACACTTCCAGTACAAAATGCTATGCTTAGACACCCCCTTGGCGCTAAGTAATGCAAAGCAGCGCTATGTGCTGCTTTGTGCTACTTTCAAGTGATTTTCCAGAGTTTGCAGAGCAAAACAAGTTAAGAGCTTGAAAGTAAATTATTTAAAAAAAAGATATTGTGTTGATTTACATTACTTTGTGACACAAACATGGTGCTAAATCTTAGTAAATATACCCATCAGTGTTGTCAAGGGCACAATTTTTAAGTTCCTCGTACTTCAGTTGCCTAATTGCAAAACAGAAGTTGCTCAGACCTTGGCTGCTAAAACCAAATATTTGAAGTCTTATGAGGCCTATCCCTGTTAATATTACAGATTTTGTTCAAGTGTTTAAGGGACTGGGTGGCGCAGTTTTTATTAAAATTACTAAAAGCCGCTCTATATTACCCGTCTCGATAGGACAACTTCATTGCATTTGGGAGTATGAAAAGCTAAGTAGACCCAGAGGGATTCTAAGGCATGGCACGTACATTACAGCCAGATTTCTGCGCAGTTGATTTAAAATCCTAAAACATCTTTCTGAAATTTAATTTTGTAATCTTCATACTACTCATAGCTCTTGACAGCAGGCATGAGAAACTCTTGAGCACCTACGTCTGAGATCTGCCAATTACAAACAGTTTTCACCCAACCCACTGTGCTATCTTATTGGTTCTTTAATTGCGTTTAATAGAATATGAACACGCAGTAAATGAAACAAAAAGTACCAAAGCATCAAGACTTTGAGGCGTGCATTGCTGCCTATTAAATCTTGGAAGTTATGCATTACTGTAAAATAGTCTCACGGCCCTGGGGAGCATTGAAGTCGAATTCCTTTGCTTTGCAAGAAATTATGAGCACTGTATAAAATGCAGGCGAATGCAAGGAGAAGTAATTTACTACTCGATATATATACAACATCAGCATTTAAGAAATCCATACAATAAAAAGAGAAAGGGGAAACTGGGATGAACCCCAAGCTCTGGTAATTATTCCAGATTTTCCTTTCCAGAGCATGAAATATGCAGCACCTCTTGAAAGAACCCTTTCCAGTCCTAAAAGGCCATTCTGTGGCGTCGAAGTGTCCGTGTGGTAAGGCTGACTTGAGGAACAGTACGGTGGGGAACGGTCCCTTTGCCCAAACAGTCTCGTTTGGAGGCCAGTGGAGAGAGGATCACCCCTGTGGCCTGAGTAACTAGAGGTGTTAAAAAACTATGGAAAGAGGGAAACTGTCCCTGTGTAACAAAATGGAGCCGCAGTGAGGTGATGGCCCGCAAGCGGGATGAGGTCACGCTTGCAGCATGTATTGCCGCAGGGATTTGGGTGTTGCCTCTGAATGCAATGTACAAGAAAGGAGAGGAAGAAGCCCAGGAATTTGCAACTTCGAATTAGAACATGCGATTACGATTATGGGGCAGCGTGGGGGAAATTAAAAACTAAACATTACTTACCTGCTACTGGCCGCCATCTTGGTGCTCTTCTCCTCCTGTCGAGAAGCCCATGGGAGTGCACTAGTACCCAGGCCAATAGCGGCTCCTGGTGGGAGTGCTACAGAGCGGTGACGTGTGGCGGGGGGTAGTAAACACCGGAATATGGATGAATGCAGGTAATTTGACATTTACATCAATAAAACGAATTTCGTTGTGCGTGCTGCATCACATTTGGCAAATCAGCAGCCTTTGCTCTGGTGGAATTAGAGAACAAGCCTTCTAGAGCTTGCTTTCTAGCTAGCACAAAGCAGATCTTAAAGTATACAACTATCCATCGGTAGATGGTTCCTTTTTGCACTGGTTTCCCCTTTTTTTGCTCTAGAGAAGTCCTTAAAAAGTTAATCATCTAATCAATAGTTTCTGGTCCAATCGATGTAAATACTGAGGGCTCTCTTAGGGTCAAGACAGCGGATCCATTCATCCTCCATAGAGGGAGTGTGGTGTAGTGCAGAAAGTTGGCAAGGAGATGGATTGCCGTATGTTTATTTTATTTTTATTTTATTTTAGAAATTTTCTATAGCGATGTCAAGACCCGAAGGTATCAGAGCGCTTTACAGTGGGAACAAAATATATATACAACAGAAACAAGACAAGTGAGCGATAGACAATGAACGAGTGACATAGTATAGAGCGGCATAATTGTCATGTAGAGCAGCTTTGGTTTCAAGGTTCTTATGGGTCACATAGCTCTATGGTTGCCGACTGTCCCGTGTTGTCCACCACAAAGGGAACGGGTAAGGAATAGGGATTTGAGTTGACTTTTGAACTCCACAAAGGAGGGTATGGTTCTGATGTGCGGAGGGATGGAATTCCAAATTTTTGAGGCGTTTCCAGTGAAAGTGCAGTCCGCTGTTCTTTTCTTTCTGGTTTTAGGTGGGATGAGTAGGAGGGAGTTAGAGCTTCTCAGATTTCTGGCGTGACCTGCCTTTTTGAGTTTTTTTGCCAGGTAATCGAGTTTGCCTGTATGTAGGGCTTTGTGGGTTAGACAGGCCGTTCTGAAGCTACTCCACATTTCTACAGGAAGTCATTTGAGTTCTTTAAGTGCAGGTGAGATATGATCAGATTTTTTGATGCCGGTGATCATTCTGGCTGCCGCATGTAATGTTGTTTTTATCGGTGCTAGATATGATTTAGGAATTCCTGTTAGGACTGCGTTCCCATAGTCCAGTCTTGACAGTACAAGAGATTGTGTGGCCAGTTTGAGATCCTTTATTGGAATATAGGGTTTGATTTTGTCCTGAGGACCAACTTGTCCGGAAAGAAGAATGTATGTGGCTGTTGCACAGACAAGTCCTGGAGTGCGCTTACTCACCAGGTAGAGGTAATTGCAACTTGGATCACTGTTTTCAGGGTCAACAGATGTAGAGAGCAGCTGTGTATCACTTCAAAAGGAGTGTACATCAGATAGGTGAGAAGCAAATTAAGGTTCTTTTATGGTATCACAAAAAGTGTTGGTGAGAACATGTGGATCAGTTACTTTAAGAAACTCATCAAAACAGGTGATTTGAAAAGGGATGGCTGATCTGGCAAATGTAAAAAATCCTAAAGGGCCAAAAGAGAACCCTTAATTGTTGCCACAGCAAGGCCTTGCTGGCATAGGGAAAGACAAAACAATAGAATGTCAGACAACTTTGCGTGTAAAGGATGAATGCTATGGGTAAACACCAGACATTAAACTTCTCCCAGTGTCCTGCATACACAGTGGACGAGCACCTGACTGCCAGGATGAAGCCAATCTCTCTGCAAGAAAGGTTAAAAGCAATCAACTGTTGCCATTCAGTCCCCACACAGATAGGGGTAGGTTGTGCAGGTTCTGATGCAAGACCGAACCCTGCTGATTTGAGAGGCGGTACTCCTAAAGGAGAAGCTGAATCAGAAGACAAATGCTCATGGCCAAATGTTCTGGGTACCACACTGCCCTTGCCCAGTTTGGAACCTTTAGTATTTCTTGGGCCCCACCTTACCTGATCTACTCTTAGTAGAAGAGGTAGAGGCAGAATGCATACAGGGGTCTCAAACACAATCCATATAAAAGGCATCTCCAAGTGATAACTGCCTTGAAACGCCAACGTGCAATAGTTTGAACACTATGTGTTCTTTGCAGTGGCAAACAGATCAATCCAGGGTTCTCCCCATTTTTGAAAGATGCCCTTGTCCCCTCCCAGTGTAACTGCCATATGATCTGCTAAGCAACATTGGCTGAGCTTGTCTGCCCTGGCTTTTTAAGATCTTGTCTGATGCTAGGTGATCAGGCCTTGAGCACTCAGCCACTTTCAAGGATATAGAGCCTACTGGCACAGGATCCATGACCATTTGTTGTCGTACCACATGGTGATTGTGTTGTCCCCGAGAACCTATACCCAGTAATTCCTGATGGATGAGAATAATGCCTTCAGTGCCAAGCAAATCACACGCACAACTGCAGCAAGTTGATATAGAGGCTAGTCTCTGCCAGAAGCCAGAGTCTTCTAAGACCATCTTGCCCAGATGAACTCCCCAACTCAGAAACTGTGCATCCTTCACAGCAGTCAACTTTTGGTGGAGTAGGGAGAGGCATCTGCTCCCGGCACACTTGTGGTTCAGAAGTCACCACTGAAAGTCGTTTGCTGTCTTCGGCTACACCTGGATGGACCCTGACATGTTCCCTTGGTGTTGAGTGTACTGAGATTTTAGACCCCATTGCAGCGCCCTCATGTGCACTGGCATGGTCGACAAATAGGATGCAGGCAGCCAAGAGGTCAAGAAGACTCAATATCACTCGCACTGAGACCCAGGTCAAGGGTTGAAGCATCAGGATAATTGCCCAAATGTCCTGGGCTTGTTAAGGTAGAGGGAAGGCTTAGAAGAGCACAATATCAAGGGTGGCTCCAATAAATGGAATGTTTGTAAAGGAGTCAAGTGTGACTTCAGCACATTGGTGGAAAAGCCCACTAATGTCAACAGGTCAGTTTTCTTCTGAAGGTGGTTCAGGAATGTTTGAGGAAAACCTGTCTTTATTAACTAGCGGTGAGGGTATGGAAAGGCTCGTATTCCCAACCTTTACACATTGGCTGCCACCACCATCACCTTTGTGAACACATGAGGTGCACTGATAAGGCCAGAAGGGAGAACGGACAATTGAAAGGGCTCTTGGCCTACCTGAAACCACAGGTAACTTTGTGGGATTGCAGGATGGGCATGTACAAATAGGCATCCTGCAAATTCAACAACACCATCTAGTCTCCTGAGTCCAGGGCAGATAGAACTTGGACAGGGTCTTGTCCTTCAGAAGGAAAAAGTTCAGAGGAAAAAGATCAAGGATGGAATGAAGGAAATAACAGAGGAAACCGCCAGTCCTGATTTCCGTTTAATTTTGAATAACGTATTGAGTACTATGAGCTCTGACACTGTTTTTAAGCTGGCTCATGAAATAATTTGCTGAATATTCCAAACAGGGAAACTGATTTGTGTCTTGTAAAAATAAGGTCTAGGACCACTGTTTTTTGTATCATATTGTACCTGGGTCCGTGACCATGATTGGGTTACCCCATTTTTGTAATGGCTGATCTCGGATGCTGCACCCTCCCTGGACCAAGACAGCCTGAACTTCTCCTTGGAGTATGTGTAAGTGGTCCTCTGGGGGGTGTTGCCATGTGGGTGGCATATCCCGGGAGCATGCTGCAGTCTTGCTTTCCTTAAATCATTCCAGAATCGAGTTTGCCTTTCCTCAATCGAGTGGCGAAATTGCTATTGCAAATTCTCTGGATTTAGTCTAGTGCCTGGGTATGTTCACAAGGTGAAGAATCTGTAGGGAGAAGCCTCCATAAAGAAAAAGCCAATTTACGCTTGTGTTAATTGGTTATCAGAGGGTGGCTTCCACTAGAAGATCGTAGAGGCCTGTTTTGCTTTGGTTTTCCTATTAAGTCACAGAGGGTCCTGCCTTCCAATATAAGATCCACGGTTTGTCTTTGGCTTTCAGGGACCATTTCAGAAGGACTCTCAATTGGGCAGCCCTGTAGTACGTTGGAAATTCCTTGAGGGCCACACCACCCCCACTCCCCCGAGTTAAGCTGGCACTGTGTCATTTAAGCCAAGTAGGGTCATCTTTCTTTCCAAATGAAATTTAGGAGCTCAGTGAAGATATATCTGTGGATTCGGATAGGAAGGTTTTGGAAGAAATGCAGTATCCTAGATAGGGCATTCATCTATTGGTATGTAACCTACTCAGCCCTGAAATAAAAAGGAATGCCCACCTTCGGAAATCATTACAAATGGCAGCCAATAGAGGTTGGTAGTTGACTCTACAGAGGCCAAATAGATTTGAGGTGACATTGATGCCCAGGTATCTAATGGAATGGGCAGTCTAATGAAAGGCCGATCCGGGTTTCAGGACCTCTACTGCCTCCTGTGGCAGGCTCAAGTTCAGAGTCTCCAATCTCAACAGGTTAATATTGCATCCTGCAATCTTTTTTAATTCAGACAGTTGAGTCTGAAATAGTGGCATGCATGTGGCTGGTGATGTCATGGTAAAAATGACATCATCTTCAATAGCATAATTTTGAGTAGATCTTGGCCAGATTGAATTCCCTAGCCGACTCATCCATTGTGATGCAGGCTGCAAAGGGTTTGATGCAGAGGGCAAAAAGCAATGGCGATAGAGGAGCATGTAGTGGCATGATAATCTGCCCTTTAGGGATATTCTAGAGGTAAGGGCCTGATATCCTGCCATGGATATTGAAATTGAACCCAGCTAGAACACCACCACCTGCGATACACAGGCAAAGAAATGGCAGTACATCCGGTCAAATGCCTTTTCTGCATAAAGTGTAACTAGTACTGCAGGTACACACTGTGCCGGATGTTGTAATGGGTAGCTAGTTTTTATTGAACCTAAATTTCCAGACTGCATTAGGTTTCGGTGGAGAGCATATACCCTGGTTACAAGAATTTTTGTATACAGTTTAGCATCTTTGTTTAGAAATGCAATAGGTCTATATGAAACACAGGACGTAGGGTCTTTTCCCTTTTTAGTATTGCTAATATTATTTATTGATGACTGAACCCTTTGACTAGACTGCACTTGGATTTCTTCACAAAGTTCACGAATCACCAGAGGTACCTTACTGGATATTTTTGGGTACACAAAGATCTCTTCAGCGGGTGCCTTAACCCTGGAAGACATGCTACAATGTAGTCTGCAAATTAATTAAGCCAAAACAAATTTACTAAAATATTTGTCCTTGCTGCCAATTATTTGGGAGCAGAGTTTAAAAAAACAAATGTGTAGGTTAACTGTCAGACTTTATTCCTCATGACTGCGCCCCTTATGACCCCACCCCTTTCTGCTCTCATGACCCTATCCCCTTTCTGCTGCCATCCCATGACTCCCAATGTATGAGATCCCACAGTATTGTTTCACATTTCCATCACTGCCTCCAATAAATATAAGAGCCCACCATTTTGGTGGCAATCTTAGTAGTGGTTCCATTGTATTTCTCAATTGGTGTTGTTCTGAGCACCACATTACGTAAGCGATAAGGCGGCCCCCACTCTGAATAGCACCATGGCTTGCACATGAGGATCTCCCCACCTGCATCAGAGGTGGTGCTCCTGCCTCTGGGTAACCAACTGAGTAACCCATCAATCTATAGTAAAACAGGCTTATCACAACTGTCCAGCACACATCTGCTACCTTATTCCCTGCTGCCTCATGTTACTTCTTCTGCTCGATGTCTAGAAAGGCAGAAGCCTAACGGGACACCCAGGGAGTATAGTACATCACCAATTCAATAAAGTATCCCGCCCAGTAGAAATATCGGCTAGGCACAGTTCTCTAGTCAGGAAGTCTTATCAGATGTTACTAATATGAATGGGAGCAATTCCTTTTTGTATGGTATGATCCTTAATGACTGTCTGACTACAGGACTGCCCCGTATCTCTGCACTCCTTGAGACATGTGGAGTCCGCCCAAGTTGGCTTGGATGAACCAAAACTGAAAGCCCATATTTAGGATAAGTATATCCAAGAAGCGAAAACAGTGGAGCAGTTTTCTGCTCCACTACTTATAATTCATACTTTATTTCCCATCCAGGGAGGGAATTTTCTCTGTTGTTTGCCATTGAGAGAGCGCAGATCTGAAAAACGTATAAGTGCACCATATTTACAAGCACGTAGTATTAGTCTAAATATAGATTGCACAAGAGTGTTATACTCATAGAGTGAAAATACATAAGAGTGTTTAACTAGAATAGGGATACATATATCAGTGTGAAAACTAATGTAGAAGTTTGTAGAAATGTTAGAATGATGTTGGAGTCTTACGTTATGTGACTGTGTGAAAAAGAAATGTAACTCTGCAAACCATGGAAATGTGTAGGCCACATGGCATTTCACAAGAAACGAAAGATGCTGCTACACTTTTAAGTAACTCGGATACTAATGTCATTTTTACTGCAAAGTATTATTAAGCATAGAATTGAAATATATGTTTTACATAGATGTGTTACATTATAGTAATGTGTGTTAGTTAGAATGCTGTTTAAACAAAGAAATTAAATGTGCAGAGTGCAGAGGCCTGTTTCATGTAATTTAGTAGGCCTGAATAGATAAAGTCGCTTCTTTGATCTACATGTGCTCGTTAAGGAGAGGTCGCACAGAGCACAAACGAAGACATAGTTTACGACTTAAAGATATGGTGGAGGCCGGAATTTGGGGCCCACAGTAGAACTGTCTATTTGCAGGTGCGAGGAGCCCTAATCAGTTTGGTGATGAATGGGCTTTGTTCAGAGACGCCTGGCACAGGCCTGGAGGAGCCTTCAGGAATTTCCTGGGGGGTACCGACCAGCGGAGAAGAAGCCTGGGAAGCAAGGTCAACTTTAACGAAGGGTCCAGAGGAGCACCAGCATGGAATTTACCGCCAGAATCGATACCACGTGAGGGGCGTCTCTAGGGGCGTTCCTATTGGAAAGGAGATTTTGTATTAGGGACAGCACCCCGGGGAGGAGACAGAGCAGAGGGTCTGAGAAGCCTAAGAGAGTGGATGGGTAGGTAGATAGATTGAACACAAGAGAGCGATTCACCAAGAAGACTAAGAGAAGTGCGTGATCTTCTTTGGAAGTCACCACAGCTGACACCTTTTTAGGTAAAGATCTTGTTAAGTAGGGATGCCACTTAGTCTAGTGTAGGGACAGACTAATCTGAACTTTTCCTTTCTGTAAATGACTCTTAAGTTGCAACTCATAGCGATTCTTGCAACACTCATGGTATTTGAGATATTTTTGATAATTTCCTTTTGCCGATTAAGAGCATTCAGAGAATTTCTTTTTATATTGATACCTGTATATCTTTTGAATCTTATTCTGAGATGTTTGTATCTTCAGATACTTTTGGCTTTATAATAAATCTTTAAACTTATTTGTAGTCAGTGGTTCTTTAGAGTGGTGTAAGTTCTTAATTGATTAACCTAATAGTGGATTGCCTTTTACTCAATGACAGGTACCAACGATTCATTCGACTTGATTTGGGATCTGGATTTATAACCATAGACCAGAAATCCCGCGTTAACAGTTGGTAGCAGAGGATGGTTATCTTCTTGAGGAAGGTAATCTAGACTAGGTTAGCTTACCCCAAGGCCCCTAGACATCGAGAGATGAGCAGCGGAAGAATCGAGTGCCGAAGAAGGTGCTGACGGTGCGAGAGAAGCAGCAGTGTCGGAGGAGAGTGAGTATAACAAGGGTCATGCGTGAACAGATTGCTGTGTTTTGTGTTGTATCTGTATTGTAATGTCTTGCGGAGTTGAATGCCTGTAGTGTGATTGAGAGAGGGTTGTGAGCGCGCGCAACCTGGTACCGGTAAACCTGGTAAACGGGTGAACTGGTGGAAAATCTTAAATTCAGGGTAGAGCTTAAGTGGTTTTGGGTGTATCGAACATCCAGAGTAGTTGTCGACCAGAGTAAGGAAGTCATGAGGTACCATTGACCTCCATAAAACCAAGATAGGGGGAGTGTAAGAGTGAGTGTGTGAGTAACGGACGCTGGTCGAAAGTTACTGTGTGTAAGTAACCTATCAGAGAAGGCGATTGTCTGGAAACGGAAAGACATTTCGTCGGTTAAGGTGACAACTACAGGTAGACTGTGGGCGTACAGTCAAGAAAAGTGATCGCTTGGACGGAAGTAATCATTTTTCAGAGTATGAATGAGACGCATGCATGATCGCGGAGACGAGCTGAGAAAGGAGGGGAACTGCTGCAGAGGGGGACGAGTGATGTCGGCAAGAGCCGCGCTGAGATAGGGCGGCTGGTGTGACGTCGGGCAAGAGCCGCGCTGAGATAGGGCGGTTAGTGAGGAGCCGCGACGTGATTGGGTGGTTGGTGTGACGTCGGCGAAAAACCGTGCTGTGATAGGGCAACTAGCGAGAACAGTGCTGAGATTGGTGGATTGTCATTAGGAAGTAAACAAACGCGGAGAAAAATAGAAATCATGAAGTGCTTTAAATGTTTGAAAGGGATTTTTAAAAGAAAAAGAAGAGAATCTTATTACGGGGAAGAGGCACCGCCAGAGGGTACACCAGCTTATTATATGGCAACGAATGTTGGGTTGCACACTATTCTGTGGATTAGTGATTGGAGCAAGATTACGGAAGGGAATGAGGAACTGACGTTTCCAAAGTATGGAACGTTTAGGTTAGAAGCATTACATCGACTGAAAGCAATCATGTCCTCATTGAACCCTTCGCCTAGACCAACACAGTTTGAGGCCCTTAACGCATGGATTAGGGCGGCGCATGACAGGAATCTGAATAGGCGCCAAGAAAGGCTGAAGCGATCGGTAAGAGCAGTGCGAGATGCTCAATGGGATGCGGACGCCAAGAGATGGAGGGTACAGGCTATTGAGGTGGATAAGCTGTACACAGTGAGAGAGGTGGCAGGAGAAAAGAGCCTCATGGAAGAGGATGAAGAGAGCGAGTCGGAGGACAACTTGATAAATAGATTGCTGATAGATAGACAACCTCCGAATGTTGGGGGGACAGAAAGTAGGGGACTCTCAAGGGAAGGTGGGGCTGCCATAGAGGGGTATATACCACTTCCTGTATCAGATTGGACACCCACCAAAGGTGAGGAGACACCTCAACCTAGTACAGTACAGAGTGTAGTCGGAAGGTTTGTGGTACAGAAGACGCCAACCACAGAGAAAGTTGAGTCTTATGGATTGCCAGACGCTCTACAAGTACCCGTTACCATAGGTCCTATAGTATCGATTTACAACCCCGAGAGAGACAGAGAGGAAGAACAGATACGGTTAGACAGAGAAAGGGTTGAGATGGAAAGGAGGAACAACACGACAAATGCCTGGAGGCAATTGCCAGGACCGGTAACGTGGAACACCCCATTCGATTCAGCAGTGGGTCCCACAACAGGACAGGAGGGTCAAAGAGGACCGATGGACCTAAGGGGACCACGGCCGAAATCCTTTAAAGAGTTAAGAGCTGACTTGAGAGAATGGGATGGGTCCACAGAAGCACTGAGCAACAGGTCAAGAGCAGAAGCTGAATGGGGAAGTCGAGGCAATGGGACAATATCTCACTGCGGGGCTAGCGAAAGCAGTCAGGAGCGTGAGGGTCAAAGTCAGGAGAACAGAGGAGTTATACGTCCTATGGATGGTAGGGACCAGCAGGAGCGAAATGGTAGAAGCACGGAGTGTGAAGAGATGTCTCGTCTCTTTGAAAAGGTTGGAGACCAAATGGTACTAGCATACAGAGATAGGTTTAGGTCGCTCATCACGCACTTGGAGAGGATGTACAGCACTGGAATAGAGGGAACAGTGAAAGATCTCGCCATACATCGAGTAGTCAGAGATCACAGGCAAACTGTGGGGAAAGGGGGAGTAATGGAATGTCCTACCATGCACCCAGAGAAACCAGGCAGGATGGGGAATGTGGGACTACGAGGCACAATGGAGTGTTTCATCATCCACCCCGAGAGGACGGAACTGCATGGGACCTGGAGGGGTGGGAGCATGGGAGGACTCCCCGTAACTCGCCTGAGCCCAGACGTAGGACTCGGAGCTGGGATGGGAGAGATGTGAATGGACCCCCTAGAGCTAGCATATTGAAAGCTGCAGTGAAGGCCAAAAGACTCGATGTCACTAGTTTAAAATCTGATTTGGACGAGATAATAGATGGGACGTTGGCCTTAGAAAGGATTGACTTGTACGAACAAGATGAGTTGCTGTTTATAGCAAAGGACATTACCCGAAAGGCAAGAGCAATTCATGAGAAACTGTCTAAACTGGCAGAGAAGTATATGGTAGATTTGTCCAGAACAAAAACATTACAGAGTAACCATAGGTTGCAGTATTCAGACCAAGACTTAGACGAGAAGAGAACTACAGGATTAAAAACACACATAAGGGAGCTGATAGCAGGAATAAGAGCGTGGAGAGAGCTGGACAAATGGGAAGAGAGGTGGTCCAAAAGGGGTACTGTCAGACGGAGCACGAGTGTGATGTCTCCGGAAGGAAGGGTAATGCAGATGGAGGCATTTCCTTTGAGGGAAATATCGAATGGGAACTATGTACATGTGCCCTGGAGTAGAGGAGATTTGGCCGCATTTACCAACTCATTTCCGAAGTTGAGGGACAATCCTGTTAAGTGGTACAAGCAGGTAGAAAGGTTTGTGAAAATCTCAAAGGTATTGTGGATTGATTTGAACACCTTGTTTGACATTGTGGTCCCAGGAGATTTGTGGACAGCATGCAAGACTAGTGTTGAGTGGCCAACTGTAGAACCAGAAAGGAATGCTGCTACAAATGGACCGTCTGAAATTGTAATGCAAAAGTATGAAAGGGTAATAACTTGGCTGAAGGATAAGGTCCCACCACAAGACATAGATTGGGTAAAAATAGACCGAACCCAAGGAGACAGTTCATGAGTTTTATGAGAGATTGCTGAAAACATTCAAACAATACAGTGGACTCAATGTAATGGACCCCAAGGATATAGGTCAGTTTGTGTCAAAGTTCGTTTTGGGGTTGAGACCTGATATTTGTTTGATGATTCAGCAACATTTAATTTGTTGGCAAAACAGACCATTAGATGAGATTCTGAGGTACGCAAGGTACTGCAGTGATGAAATAGATTCCAAAGCAAAGAAGCTAAAAGAAAAACTAATGGTAGTGCAGATGCAGTCGGCTGGAAAGAGCGGACAGCAGCAGCAGGGAACAGGGACAATGGGACGGAAATCGAGTAATCAGAATAAGGACAGTGAGGAAAACTCGAGACCTAGAATTGACATTGCCACGTTGAAGAAAACGACAAAGTGCCACCAGTGTCATCAGGTGGGACATTGGAGACGCGAGTGTCCCTATAACCCTGAAAACGGAGAATTAGAGGTAGAAGAGGAAGTTCAAGAGGTTCCAGTTCAAGGGGTGACAGTGCCAAGGAACAAGGTGGCCAAAGGGGGGATTTCGGCTCCACGAGCTCAGTTTCCGCAGCCACCAAAGATTGCGACAGGGGGAAAGGTCTTTAGACAAATGCCTCTTTTCATAGATGAAGAAAAATGTTATTACATTGACCCTTTGACGGGACAACGTGTAAGCAAAGAAGAGGACTGTACCCTCGGGGCAGTTCTAGAAGTGGATCAGAGAGGGCCATTTGTTGAGGCAGAGGTAGCAGGGTGTCCCACAACATTCTTGGTGGATACTGGAGCTACTCGATCAACTCTGAGATCTGCAGTGGTTCCTGATTTACCAATGTCGGGGGAAACAATTCAGGTGGTTGGAGTCGCAAACAAGAGAATGACTAGCCCTTTGACAGAACCAGTGTTAGTGAGAATCGGAAACTACATGAATGATCATCAGTTTGTAGTCTGTGATTCAAGTCCTGTGTGTCTGTTAGGAAGGGACTTATTGTGCGAATTGAATTGCACCATATACTGCACGCCTCAGGGAGTGGAGGTACAGACTACAGACGATGATGCGACTTTTAAAGTTGTTAATTCAAGAACATGCATAGAACTGTATCCTACTCTGACTGTGGAGGAACTTCCTTGGGATTTACGCGAGGCAGTATCATCAGAAGTATAGGATTTTACAGGAGAAGAGATAGGATTGGTCATAGGGGTAGAGCCAGTGAAGATCATGGTGAAACCAAATTTCAATTACCCAAGAACGCCTCAATACAAACTGTCCCAAGAGACGATTGCAGGAATAAAACCTGTGATCGATTCTATGATTCAACAGGGAATTCTGAAGGAAATCGTGGGTAGTCCATGCAACTCCCCGATTATGGGTTTGCAGAAACCTAGTGGGAAGTTCAGAATAGTTCAAGATCTTCGAAAAATCAATGAGATAGTTGTTTCATGTTGTCCAGTGGTACCGAATCCATCAGTGATACTGTTTCAGATACCATTCCAAGCTGAGTGGTTCACAATGATAGATCTTTGTCAGGCCTTCTTTTCAATCCCATTAGATGAAGAAAGCCAGTACCTTTTCGCCTTTAAAATGGAAGATCGCGTCCTAACATGGTGTAGAATCCCACAGGGGTTCACAGATAGCCCTTCAATCTTCAACCAGCTGTTGAAGAAGAATCTTGAAAGTCTAGTACTGCCACAGAACTCGGTTCTGGTCCAGTACATAGACGACCTACTTGTTGCGTCAGAAACAGAGGAAGCGTGTAAGACAGATTCCATCGCCCTACTGAATCATTTAGCTGAAAATGGGCATAAGGTATCTCCAAGCAAATTGCAGTACTGTCTGACAGAAGTACAGTACTTGGGTCACAGGTTGGAAAAAGGAAAGCGCAAGGTGTCACCAGACAGAATAGAGGCGATAATGAAAATGAGTGCGCCTACGACGTAGAGAGAAGTCAGGATGTTTCTAGGAATGGTTGGTTATTGCCGACAGTGGATAGCTAACTTTTCACTGAAAGCAAAACCCTTACAGAAACTGACGCACAAGGAGGTGAGTGATCCGGTACCATGGGACAATGAGTGCTTGATGGCGTTCCTACAGTTGAGAGATGACTTATGTCGTGCTCCGGCTCTAGGGATGCCAGACTATGAAAAATCATTTTCACTTTACTGCTGTGAGAGAGAGGGATGTGCTTTGTCAGTTCTTGTGCAAGTTCATGGAAATGGCCCTAGACCAGTTGCATATTTTTCGGCTACATTAGATCCGGTAGCCGCAGCGTTGCCCGGATGTCTCAAATCCGTTGCTGCAACAGGTGTCAGCATTGAGCGATGTGAAAGCATAGTGATGGGACACCAGTTAGTGGTGTATGTACCTCATTCTGTGGAATTGTTAATGACCAGGACCAAGACACAGCACTTGACCAATAGTAGGCTCACGCGCTATGAGCAAGTTATTCTTGCTGCTGAGAACGTGACCCTTAAGAGGTGCTCTGTCTTGAATCCTGCTACGTTGATGCCACTTCCCAATGATATAGAAGGCGAAGAATGTGAAGATCACGATTGCCTTGATGTGACTGAACTATGCACGAAGCCCAGACCAGATATTGTGGATGAGCCATTGACTGACCCCGATGAAATTTACTTTGTTGATGGCTCATGCTTAAGAAACGATACTGGTCGGTTGAGAGCAGCTTATGCTGTTTGCACCAATACAGGAGTTGTGGAAGCCGCTTGCCTGGAAGGAGTACACTCCGCACAGGTAGCAGAAATCATTGCATTAACCCGTGCCTGTATAGCGGGTAATAAAAACAGAGTCATCATATATACTGATAGCCAATATGGTTTCGGTGTTGTTCATGATTTCGGGCAATTGTGGTCTCAGAGAGGTTACATGACCTCCTCTGGTTCGCCAATTCGAAATGGAGAATTTGTGCGGCTGTTGTTGGAAGCATTACAGGGTCCAGCCGAAATTGCAATTGTGAAATGTGTAGCCCATACAAAAAATACAGATTTTGTGTCACAGGGAAATAGATATGCAGATGAAGTTGCCCGCTATTGTGCGGAGCATGGATATTCTTTCACGAAGGTGGAAATAGATGGGGCTCAGGAGAAGACAGAACTGAATATGATGTTAGAAACAGTAGACACTTGGGAAGATCTAAGAGCAATGCAAGAGAATGCACCTGAATCAGAGAAACGGGCATGGGAAACAGCAGGTTGTGTGAGAAGCGAAATGGATTTTTGGGTTTCAGCAGATGGAAGGGCAGTGCTACCTGAGGAGTTAGCGAGTCCAATGGCACGACAGATACATGGTCCAGTACATTTGGGAAGGGATGCCATGCTGAGGGTATTCAGGCAAACTTGGTATTGCCCTAAGTTTAGGATTGCAGCAGAAGCGGTGTGTAAACGATGCGTTAGTTGTCAGCAGTTGAACATAGGGAAAAGAACACCAGTTACACTGAGTCACATTGGGAGGTCTGGGGGGCCTTTCAACAGAATGCAATTGGATTTTATTGAGATGCCAAAAGTCAACCGCCTTAGGTATGTTCTGGTGGTTGTATGCATATTTTCCAGATGGGTTGAAGCATACCCTACACGCAGGTGCGATACACTCACAGTAGCAAAGTTGTTGCTTAGAGAGTTGATACCGCGCTTCGGGGTGCCTGCCTCTCTGGAATCGGACAGAGGAACTCATTTTAACAGCGAAATTGTGAGGATGCTTTGCTCTGCATTGAACATTGATCAGAAATTGCATTGTAGCTATCGACCAGAGGCTTCGGGTATATTGGAACAGATAAATGGGACACTAAAATGCCGAATAGCTAAAGTGTGTTCATCAACTTCCTTGAGTTGGCCTGATGCTCTTCCTTTAGTCCTTATGAGTATGCGTAGCACACCCGACAGGAGGACAGGTCTCTCTCCACACGAGGTGCTGATGGGGAGGGCAATGAGACTTCCTTCTGTCCCAACTGCGGCATTGTTGAACATTACAGATGACCTGATCCTGGATTATTGCAAAGGGTTGTCTGACGCCATTCATTCTGTGTCTCTTCATGTACAGGCTGCAGAAGTTCCGTCTTCAAGAAATTTATGCCACGACCTGTGCCCAGGAGATTGGGTCCTGGTGAAGAAGCACATCCGGAAGAATTGTTTAGACGTGCGCTGGAAGGGACCCTATCAGATAATCTTAATAACGAACACTGCTGTGAAGTGCGGAGGGCTGCCTAATTGGATCCATGCATCCCATACTCGAAAAGTTCCAGCACCCCTGGAAGAAACAGCTCCTCTCACAGACGAAAATCCAATTGTGGAAGAAGAATCACAAGAGGGGATCAGTCAAGCTGTGGGGGTGTCTGAAGAAGTTGGGAGTGCAACAGATCTAGAAGAAGAAAGGCAGGACGGCAGTGAAACCGAAGTTGCCACAGAAGGAGAAAGCTGCTATGAAAACGGCTCAGACACAGACCAGTACCAGAGTGATCAAGAACAGAGCGTGAGGACAAGAAGTAGGAGAACAAGACGTGGAGAAGTTAGTTGGCCCGAAAGAAAACAAAGGCCGAACTTAAAGCTGACTTCAGAAAGAACACTTGCTCCTATATCCGAAGACTCAGATCCAGAAGAAAGTGCGCAAGGACAAGAACAGGAAGGTCCGAGAAGATCAAGGAGGGTGCGAGTGCCCTGCAGAAGATACGCTACTCCTGAGTGGACCTACCTCACTGCAGATGTCTGAGACATGCAGAACTGGGAGGGTGAGGGAAGTGACCCTGACCAGAACTGACCCAATCATCACAGTGGAAGTAAAGTTCCTGTTACCAGGAGTGGAGGTCGAAAGACTGCTGACACTTAACATCGTCTATCCTCCTCTCCTGAGCGGAATAAGAGACTTGATCCTAAACACAGTTGAATTTCCGGTTTGCTGTTCAAGGTATCCAATACTTGAGGGATTCCTTCTTCGTTTGGAAGTATTGGAGCAAGTGATAAGAGTTATTGGAGCACGCATAATTCCGGATTGCTAAAGACTTTGTAAAGAACTTTGTAAATACGGATTGAAAGATAACCTAGCGCCGAGTGGAAGAAGAAAGAAATTAGGGACTTCCATTCTAGTGGATGGAGAAGGGCTAGGGCTGTCTATTGCTACAGAACTCAAAGACTGTTCTTGCGGAGGGAATTATCAGCTTCCAGGTGTGGACTCAAAGAGAGACGTTGTGCAAAGAAAAGAGACATTGGAGTCCAGTAAGAGACTTTGGCTGAGAACGAAAACCAGAGCTACACTGTTTTGAGATCATGGAGGCTGGCAACTCGAACCGCAGGGCAAAATGCATAGTAGGCACACTTTTAGGGGTAGTGATTTCTCTTATAGTGATAGTGGTTACTGTATCATATGTAGTGGGACATGAGAATGAAGCAAAGGCGACAAAAGAAGACAAGAGAGTACCAACACAGACACCTGTCACTGTTGGTCCAAGGGGGGACCATACAGAGAAGAAGAAAGCTTTGCTAGCAGCTGAGATTCGCAGATTACATACAGATGAATCTAAGGGGAACTTTAAGTCAAATGCTTATGCCAAATTGCCAAATTGCTTTATGAATACATTGATGTCATGGAGGCAAAGGATTGCTACGTCTGCATGCAATTGCCAGCCTCTGTAGATGAAGGCATCAGATATCACCATCTTCCATTGACTTATGGAATCACATGTAGTTTGTTGCTGAGCATATTTTATGAACGGGATGGGTTCGAGTATTACTTCTCGAACTTCGATTCTGTGTTGCCAGAGGTGCCAAATTATAAACATCTAAATAATTGGGATTATTACAAGAGTGAAGACAGATTACAGAAATTTTTCCTACCATGGAGAACATTAGATACTTCACATGCCCGAAGAAATAATTTGACTTGTACCGTGTCAGAAATTGAGAAAAAGTTTATAGGGCAGGTGGATACTCGATACAGGAGACAAAAGATTCTAAAGACTTCAGGTCAATGGGAAACAGATTGGACTGAAGAAGAAAGAGCACACAAAAGCAAGGGTAGCAGTGGTCCAATAGCATTAGATCGAGAAAAGAAAGGTAAACTATGTATACATAGTGGTCAAACCTATTACGAGAATGTGTTTGTAGGAGAAGTAAGTTGTGAACATGCCTTCCAATTGGAGTATTACTCCAAAGACTTCTTGAAGGAGATGCAGGTGATCCCCAATGTATATTTTGTTTGTGGAAGAAATGCATATGTGAAACTACCAGATAATTGGTATGGATCATGTTATTTGGCAATTGTCTTCCCGAAAATATATCATGCTGAAGAATTAGAGTCTAAAAAGGGAGGAGCTCAAGCAAGAGGGAGGAGAGATGCAAGCTCTGAAGTAATTGGAGACGTATTTGGAGCTGCATTTCCTCTTTTGGGAATCATACTGAATGACATCAAGATCAGAAGATTGGCAACAGTCGTAGATAGATTATCTGCCAGTACTGCTAGATCTTTAATGCTGGTAGAGGGAGAGATGCAATCGATAAGGGCAATGGTTCTTCAGAATCGACTTGCTCTAGACGTTCTGTTAGCCAAAGAGGGCGGAGTCTGTAAGGCTTTGAAGGTCCAGGAATGTTGCACTTACATTCCAGACAATTCAAAACCTCTAGAGAAGTACATACGAAACATTACTTCAATTCATCGCGAGGTTGAGGATTTGACGCAGGTAAATGTGTGGGAAAAAGTAGGACAAGGAATGGGAAAGGTTGGAGGTTGGTTTGCCAACCTGGGAAAGGGTTTCGTTTGGTACATACTGAAACCTATCATCATAATAGTGATTTGTGTAGTCACTTTGTGGGGATTGGTGCGACTGTACAAATGGTATAGAGCAAACAGGTTGCAGAAATCCATGCGAGAACAGGGGAGAAGATTAGCTGCGATGCAGGAGAATCAGTACAGGAGTCTGAGGGCTCTAGAGGAGATGAAACGAGGGAATGTTGCGACGACTTCAGTTTGACAATCTATACCTAAGAGAGAGTGTTGCGATGATGATGACTACTGGAAGTCATCAAAGGGGGGAATTGAGAGAGCGCAGATCTGAAAAACGTATAAGTGCACCATATTTACAAGCACGTAGTATTAGTCTAAATATAGATTGCACAAGAGTGTTATACTCATAGAGTGAAAATACATAAGAGTGTTTAACTAGAATAGGGATACATATATCAGTGTGAAAACTAATGTAGAAGTTTGTAGAAATGTTAGAATGATGTTGGAGTCTTACGTTATGGGACTGTGTGAAAAAGAAATGTAACTCTGCAAACCATGGAAATGTGTAGGCCACATGGCATTTCACAAGAAACGAAAGATGCTGCTACACTTTTAAGTAACTCGGATACTAATGTCATTTTTACTGCAAAGTATTATTAAGCATAGAATTGAAATATATGTTTTATATAGATGTGTTACATTATAGTAATGTGTGTTAGTTAGAATGCTGTTTAAACAAAAAAATTAAATGTGCAGAGTGCAGAGGCCTGTTTCATGTAATTTAGTAGGCCTGAATAGATAAAGTCGCTTCTTTGATCTACATGTGCTCGTTAAGGAGAGGTCGCACAGAGCACAAACGAAGACATAGTTTACGACTTAAAGATATGGTGGAGGCCGGAATTTGGGGCCCACAGTAGAACTGTCTATTTGCAGGTGCGAGGAGCCCTAATCAGTTTGGTGATGAATGGGCTTTGTTCAGAGACGCCTGGCACAGGCCTGGAGGAGGCTTCAGGAATTTCCTGGGGGGTACCGACCAGCGGAGAAGAAGCCTGGGAAGCAAGGTCAACTTTAAAAAAGGGTCCAGAGGAGCACCAGCATGGAATTTACCGCCAGAATCGATACCACGTGAGGGGCGTCTCTAGGGGCGTTCCTATTGGAAAGGAGATTTTGTATTAGGGACAGCACCCCAGGGAGGAGACAGAGCAGGGTCTGAGAAGCCTAAGAGAGTGGATGGGTAGGTAGATAGATTGAACACAAGAGAGCGATTCACCAAGAAGACTAAGAGAAGTGCGTGATCTTCTTTGGAAGTCACCACGGCTGACACCTTTTTAGGTAAAGATCTTGTTAAGTAGGGATGTCACTTAGTCTAGTGTAGGGACAGACTAATCTGAACTTTTCCTTTCTGTAAATGACTCTTAAGTTGCAACTCATAGCGATTCTTGCAACACTCATGGTATTTGAGATATTTTTGATAATTTCCTTTTGCCGATTAAGAGCATTCAGAGAATTTCTTTTTATATTGATACCTGTATATCTTTTGAATCTTATTCTGAGATGTTTGTATCTTCAGATACTTTTGGCTTTATAATAAATCTTTAAACTTATTTGTAGTCAGTGGTTCTTTAGAGTGGTGTTAGTTCTTAATTGATTAACCTAATAGTGGATTGCCTTTTACTCAATGACAGGTACCAACGATTCATTCGACTTGATTTGGGATCTGGATTTATAACCATAGACCAGAAATCCCGCGTTAACACCCTGATGAAAGAAGTATACCCATAGGGGCCTCTCACTGGCTGAAACATGTTGGCAATGATTGTAGGGTCATAGGACCATTATATCCTTGGGACACCCTGCCATTTGTTTTAATAACCACCATTAATCCATATTAAAGGGATACCTGGAGTACTTGGAGGATTTTTAATCATTAATCCCCCTGGCCTTTTCTCTTAAGTGCTCCCTGAAATACGGTTGAGCTCACCTTGGCCTTTTGGAGCCAGGGTAAATCCGATGATGAAGCATGACACTACTAGAGTGTGTGAGGGTTACCATACAAAAAGGAAATGCTCCCATTCGTGTTAGTAACATCTGATGAGACTTCTTAACTAGAGAACTGTGCCTAGCCGATATTTCTACTGGGCGGAATACTTATTTGAAGTGTTGGTACTAAGTTGGGGGGCGTATCCCCTCCTTTTCTCTTACAATACTGTGGATGATTCTCTCCACCCTTCCGTTCTCTGGCCATTTCTTTGTACAGTAGAGTACACCACCAAGCATGGCCGCACCAGTGCCCAGCAGCCCACTATGGAGGGTTGAAAAATGGGCAGAGAGAGGGACATTGATCAGCTCTTGCTTGCATGCTTCACTCCCGTCATCCGCACCTGCAGTAACATGAGCAGAAGGGAAGCACTGTGCGTAAGCTATGCCTTAGTCTCTTCTGTCTACAACTGAAGGACACATCACTTACCTTGGCCTCCTAACTACATGTACACTGATGGAGCGGGATAGAAAACAGAAATCTGTTTAAACCCGTGAAGTCACACTTCCATAAATAAATTAATAATGCTAACAATTTGTGCTGTGTGTATAATAATTCAACCTAGTTTTAAAGTTACATTACATTACAGAACACGTGGGAAATTAACATGTGTGCTCATAAATGTGCATTATGTTGCATTCTTATGTATGTGGAAAATAATAAATTAATCTTGTCTATTGACATGTCATAACTAATAGCAGCTGTTTTTAAAATAATGGCATGTGCTTATTTTGCTTCCCTTGTCTATGTGATGTCATTTCTACTATTCTAGGTGCACATAAGGTTTTATGGATTTATGAAGACTGGTAGATATAAAATGCTGCTTTATTTGTGCTTTACTGCTAGGTAATTTAGACTAATGGGTTAATTATTAGCAATGATGGGAGGCAACAGAACAAACTGTATTTCTTTCATTAATTATTCTTTTTGTTTGTTTATATAATAGTTTTACAAAGGAAGCTTAGAGATGGCTGCAGGAAAATAGTACCCTTTTAAAAGTGGCGCAGGGACAGTGGCGCAGAAAATTGACGCTTTCTGAAAGAGGCCTAATGATGAAAATGGCTCAAGTGAAAATAATTCTGAGAAGGATGGAAAAGGCCTCTGAGCTTTTATTTTGAAAGGTTTTGGATTGAACTGCTAAAAAGATGACTTTTTGGAGAAATTTGCTAACGTTTGCTAACGTGCCACGGGAGTTCAGAGCTGACTAGCTCAAGGTTAAAAGGAAGCTGTCGCTACAAAATGTAGCAGTCTAAGGAGAACTGCCAAGACTTCTAAATGAACAATGGACTAGTGAATTTGCCCGGACATGTAAAAAGGAGGTGTCACAGTTTACTGTGGTACGAGGTGGCTCAGCCAATGGAGAACTAGAATTCGTCTGCTGGAATGTGAAAAATAGTTAGCTCAGCTAAAATTAGGGTATAAGAATAGGTTCAGAGAACACATAGTTGGCTTACGCTCGAGAAATCTGGAGGACGATGTTATGCTGATGGACTTTACACGTGAGGACAGGAGTTTTTATTAATTACTTTATTATTAGGTGATGAGGGTAGAGACAGAGATATAGTTAGGATTTTGGAAATGCTTAATTTTACTTATTCCTGCTAATGAATAATAATTCTTGATTTATGCTCTTTTTATTAATACTGAATAAATCTTTCTTTATGACATTTTCTAATGCTTGTTTAATAAAATACCAAAACCTAAGTTTTTCTAGATGTGTTAAAATAAACTTTCTAAAATGACAAGCTGGTCTTGATTATTGCAGATGGTTTAAACAACTATATTTAGATCTTATCGCCTCATGATTCAAGCGCTCTATTGTTGTTATGGGCCTAGTGTTGTATTGTAAGTTTTGTGGTAGTAGATAGTGTCATTTGTGCAATATTTTGGTGAGAGCGCTGGATCAATTTCTGGTAGCCATCGGACGGTTTATATATGTTGTTTTTGACATACATGTTACATGCATGATACATATATGTTGGTAAAATCATAGGATTAAGTTTTAACACATGTTGAGTTTGTTTATTTTGTGCTATGTGTGTACCGGTACAAAAACTGTGTGATGAGAAGGTAGTCATGCAGAATATCTGATCTGTTTCTGTGATATCGCCGAGTATCACTGTTGGTATCGCCGTGTACCAAAAGTATTGTCGCTGCAATACAGTGTTGTCGCCGTGCAACACAGTTTTAGGGCTAGGTGTGAATCTTGTATAGTGAGGGTTTTCTAAGAAATTAGAGCAGCATGAGAATAGGGACAAAGCGCCTTCCATAAAACTCACTGTGATAAGAGTATTAGTTATATTCGAGCTTGAGTGAAGGGTAGGGTAATGTCGGTGCATGATTATCTATAAGCAGGTGAGAGTCCTGTACGGGTACATGTTTTATATCTATAAACAGGTGAGAGCCCTGTACGGATAACGGTGTTATTTTACTAACGGTGCATGATTTCTATAAACAGGTGAGAGTCCTGTACGGATTTCATGTGTGTCTGAAGTTAGGGAATTTTCAGTGTGAAAGTGCGTGATTGTTTTGTAAGGTATGTTCAAGTGGAACTCTTAGATACTGTCACTTCGCGGTGCGTTCAGAGGAAAATGAGTTCATATTCTTACGTGTTAGAAGGGTAGGGTAAGAGTTGCTCTACTGACAAATGGAAATTATCCTTAGTGTGAATAGCGCCGACTATTCCGAAGTGTGGATACTTGAATGTATGTAAACTATCCTAATTAGAGAAGCAGACAGATGAGTTTCGTTTTTTGTATTCACTAAAATGTACCAAAAGTAATTTTAAGGTACTTAGGAAAGTTCAGGATAAAGTCTGTACCATTCTAAGACTTTTTATGATGTTGTGCAGTGTTTAAATACATTTAAAAGTTCTGCACGCTAATAAAATTCAATTCAAAAGTGTTCAGCATAGTTGAAAAGTATAAAAAGGTGAACTGTGCTATTTTAAAACATTCAGGAGCATTTTAGAATGTTCTGTGTTAATTAGGCTATAATTAAGGTATTCAACGTTGTTAAACATATTTAAATAAGTAAAAAGCGATTAGTATTGATTTTATAAACATTCCACGCTTTAAATATAGTAATAAATCGTTCTCCGTAGTTTAAAACCATTAAAAAGTGCCCCGATCGAAAATTGTAAGGGAGGGGCTGGTTTTGCGAGTGAGAGCGTGTGGGGAGAGACTGCAGCTGCAGCTGCTGCATACGTCATCGCCCTGCCGCGCTCTGGTTGGTAGAACTGTCTGGAGCGTCATCACTGAGTAATGCTCTGATTGGTTCAGGCTTCCCGGAGTGTCAGAGCAATATAACATTTTATTGGCTGAAGCGCGATTAATGCTCGAAGTTATATTTTGTTTTATAAGTATTCCTGTTATGATTTCTGTCATCCTTTTGCAGATCGCGCTAATTTTATGAGAAAAACTGATTTAATTGCATGTCACATCACAATTGATGAATGCTGGCGAGCGTTGCACTGTTTAAAAAGTGAAGCGTAGCGTTGTGGGCTCATTAAATTGTAGTTATGAATATCCCCGTGTTGCTAGATGTGCGCTAATGCTTTAAAAGAAAATTATTGTGTGTCCCGAGCATTTTGAGAAGGAGGGGCTGCTGCCTGGGGAGAGCTGCCAGCTGCAGCGGCTGCTTGCGTCAGCCGCCGCGCTGCCATTGGCTAAAACGCCGTCGCGTCATTGGCAGAGCCGCGCTCTAATAGGGCGAGGCTCCGTGAGCTGCGCTCTGATTGGGCGAGGCTCTGTAATTAATTATTGGTATCTTGTAGTGTGGGTTGTATAGAAGAGCCGCGCTCTCATTGAGCGGGGTTCTGGCAAAGCCTGTGCGTGTAGATACGCTGTGTCTCCTTGACCTGCTGGCCTCCTTCGAAGTTGAAGAAATAACGAAGGGGCCGCACTGTGACTGGTGGAAGTCCCGTCGCGTCATCACAAGGCCGCGCACCCATTGGCTATTGACGCGCAGCGTCATACAAGGGCCGCGACCTTATTGGTTAAGGCTCCGTGAGCTGCGCTCTGATTGGGCGAGGCTCTGTGACAGTATAGGTGTCTTAAAATAAAATTAAATTACCGCTTTAGCATCTTTTTCCTCGACGCATTGATGTTATAAAGAGAGAAGCCTGTAGTAGATGAGCAAGTGCACTTTAAATAAAATTTTCATAGACAAAATAAATTAAAAGCGACTACGCGCTGTATACAAATTGATTTCCCAAAAGAGAGGCAGAGCACAGGGATCTTAGAAAAGCAATAGCAGTATTTGTCAGAGCGACCGCGCTCTGATTTGTTGGAGCATCCGGAGTGTCAGGTAAAGCTGTGCTTCGATTGATTGCAGTGTCTGAAGTATCGGAGCGAGGGAGCGCTCTGATTGGCTGGAAGGTTCAGCAAATGACAGCGAAGCCACCCTGTAATTGGTTGGAACATCGTTAATGGCGCCGTGATTGGCTGAGGCAGGTTACCCATTAAAATATTTGCAGGAGTCTTCTAAGGCTGTACTGTTAATGTCACAACTAATGTGTGACAAGCGTTGCGTGTAAATTATAAAGGAAAGAGGCTGCAGTGGCTGTAAATTTCGAAGCCGCTGTGCGCTGGTTGGTTGAAGTCTCAGGAGTGTTAGAGTGAGGCCGTACTCCAATTGGCTGAGGCGCGCTATTGATTTAAAGTAAATGCCAAATGCATTATAAATTGTAAATATTGCCGCTTTAGATTTTTCCCTTTAGCCGCGCTATTGGTCGTGTCATAGCTGATGTATGACGAGCTGAGAAAAGAGAGATTGCAGTGGGCAGTGTGTTTCAGCGAAGGGAGAGTGTAATCGGCTAGAACATTCCAAACAAAGGCTATGATTGACTGAAGTGTAGGGGGTGTGTCACAGTTGATACATGTTTTGGTTTTGGAGTGGCTAGGAAATATTGCGCATTGTACTTAAGTCAAAGTTACCGTGTACTGATTAGCTTAATAGTCCAGAGAAGCAGTACAGTGATTGAATGAAGCGCAATTGTGGATTTTTACATATTATAATAAGACTGAGCCTTAAAGCCTGTGACTGTCTCAGTTTCTGATGTAGCGCTTGCGTTCTGAGAACATAGTGTCTGGTAAAATTAAAATCCTGAGGCAACTTACTGTCCTTTCCTGGAGTTATTTATCAGTGTGAGAACAAGACAATGTTTGGTTCAATAAAATAATTAATAAAGCAGTAAAACAAATTATATGTAAATTAAGGCAAAACAGATTAGGTTTTCTTTTTCACAGGTATACGTTGCAGAAGGTGTGTAAGTGAAAAATAAATACATTTAAAACACATGTGATTACATGTTGGTATTATTATATATAAATATTTTGCGTTGCTACTGTTTTTGCAAATTAATATTTTTCTTTACAGGTAAATTAAATTAGTGATACAGGCAAATTAGGAGATATATTAGATTGACCAAATTATAAGGTTTTCTACACCTGATAGTGTTAAATTAATTAATTAATTGATCAGCAAACGCTGCAAGGCAAATTTAAAGAGTACGTTTACCGAATTATATAAAGAGAAAGAAAATGTCTTCCTTATATAAGAAAATGAAAAAAGTTGTTGCCAAATGCGAGAATAAATTAAAGATTCGAAAATTAGAGAATGTAAATAATAAAAGTGTCAAAGTAGAAAATAGAGAGCAGTATAAAATTGATGTTGTAAATATGGATCAGAACAGAAATTCAAGAAGACCCCCAGAGCAGATTAATGTAACGCCAAAAGTGTCAGATCAAATTGATAAAGTGCCAGCTCAAACTTTTACTAAAATTAATGCAATTGAAAAACATGATGAAATGATTGGTACACCTGGAATTAATATTCCTGATCATGTGAATTCATCAAATGATTTAAAGGAGTCCATGAAAATAATGGAAACAGAGATAGTGCCTGTGCTTGGAAAAGATGAAATTAATTCCGCAAATTTAAAGGTTCCATTACCTGAAAAGGTTTATTCCATTGTACTTGAAATTGAATTAGTAGGGATTGCAACTCAGCAAGAAACAGAGATGACTTCAGTTCTGGTAAGTGAGAAGTCCGACATTGACCTGATTGATTTGACACAGTCAGACGAGTCAAAATTATGGTCAAAAGAAAAGGAGATTGAAATAAATGAGCTGAATGAACAGCTACAAATGCAGCGACAGGTAATGTTTCAGCAGAATGACATGGCTTCATTGCCATTACAAATTTTTGTTACTGAACAGACAGAGAAAACAGATACAGGATTAAATAAAGAACAAGAAAACAGTCCGAAAAGATTAAATGCACTCCCAGAATGTTGGAATAAAATTGATGTTCTTTTGAGTGAAGACATCAAAGTAAAGGATGCAATTGATCAACAGATTGAAACATTGACTTCTGCAGGTTCACTTTTCAGAAATGCAAATTTAATTAAAAGGTTGATTGATGATATTCAATTGGCAGAAAGGTTTGTTGTCGTGATATGTGCAGCATACAAAAAGAATGATGAACATGCTTTGAGTTCACTAATACTAACATCTGTAGTTGAAACATGGCAGGTAGTCAAAGACTTACGAGATGATGCAACTCATGAGGAGAATAACACATGGTTGAGAAACACATGGTTGAGTGCAGATTTTAGACAGCGAGATGAGGATAAGATTTGGATACACAAAGATGACAGAGTAGTTTTACCAAATAGCATGATTACTGACATGGACAGAATGTACCATAAAATTGCAGAATTTCTTTACCAGAGGTGTCTGACATATCAGCAAGTGAACACAATTAAGAGAACAATTATGAGATTGGGAACAGAATTACAAGAGAGTGGTTCATTGACCAAATTACAAATAGATTTCTGTGAGATGTCACTACATGACAAACTGTGCTACATTTTTGTGATTTACTGTTTGATTACAAAATGGTTTGAAACATTTCAGATGCGACATAGTGATGAAATTACTGCTGAAAATTTTTCAGATGGAAGAAAACATAATGGAAACAGATTGCTCCATTGTACAGATAGAATAGATGTTGAGGAGCATGAGAATGTTATTATAAAAGACAGAGATGCAGAAATGTGCCTAGCTGCAGGTACAAAGTGGACAGATGTTCTTCCACTTGTTTTGATGTTTCTGAGAAACACTACTGATAAAAAGAGTCCACGTGAGATTATGATGGACAAGGTCATGAGACAGACATTTATACCAGAGAAAAGAATGATGACTATCAATGATAGCATCAAATTGGAGAACTGCAGAAATTTATCAGATGAAATGATTTCTGTGTTTGATGAAGATGAAACTGAAGTACAAACAAGAGAAAAAGAGCAAGTATTTGATCTGTTACCAGGTAAAAGGATCAGGAAAAAAGTTCGTCTAAAAAGAAATTATCTAGCGCCAAGGTGGCAGAAAAGGAGGTCAGTCAGTCTTGTCACAACAAATGCAGAAAAGTGTAAAAGACTGAAGAGGTGGATTGACACTGGCCATACTTTTCGTGTAACTACACCTGAAAATCCTGATGAGGATAGTGTCACAATTGATGATTCAGATTCTGAAGAAGAGCCTGAAGAGAATGCAGATCTTGAAGATCGACAAGTTGGTCGACATCTGGAGAACATGAATGGAAAACAAGCCTTGATTGAAGAAGACTTGAAAGTTGTGACTAAAGACTCAGAAAATGATGGAAATCTGCCAGAAAAAGAAGCAGAAGAAGAATGTGATCAGATTGTGATTCAAGACCAGGAGAGTATTGAAAAGCAGAAAAGTAGCTCTGAAAGCAGGAACAAGAATTCTGAAACTGGGAAGTTGAAGGTAATTGAAGAAGAAGATGAATTGCCAAGTACCAGCTACAAAGATGACATTCCTAACGGAGTGAAGCTGCTAAGTAAAGAAGTACCTGAGTCCAGAATGAAAATTTCTGACAATGAAACTGATGAGAGTGATGAAGATTCTCAGATGAGAAAATTCAGAAAAGGAGCTTGGAGAACAGAATGTAATGTGACCAAGCAAAAGAAGAAATTACTAAGAAAAAGTGATAACTGGCCAGAAGAAAATGAAGGCCTAAAATTCAAATTGAAATACAGATTAAAGAAACAGATTGATGAAAAATCAAGTCAAAAAGATTCTGTAAAGAAAAGTGAGGCAGGAAAGAAAATAGAAGTGATACCTGTAATGGAGGTAAATAATGAGAAAAAAAATTTGAAAAAGGGGGGTGTTAGAAATTTTTAGAAAATGTAGGTAAAATTTTTAAAATTTTTGTTTTATTTTTCTCTGCAAGCTTAATGAAAATATAATTCTGCTTTGGTTAATTTAGGTTATTGTTCTTTTTGAAATTAACAAGGAAAAGTTTAAGGTTAATATGACAAGCAAGATACTGACATTTTATTAGTTATAGTTTTTGCATCACTTTTATTGAAGCTTAGTTATATGTTACACAAGAGAAAGAAATAGAACTAGAGGGGTTTCTTAAAACTCAATATGAGAATTGTAGATAAACTGATGAGATAAGTCTTTAGAAATACTAATACAGGTGAAATTGAATCATGTTCATCTTAGATAAAATCTTTGCTAAAATATTGGGTGGTGGTGTGGTGATTTGTTAATCACCAGATGAGGGAGTTGATGGAGCGGGATAGAAAACAGAAATCTGTTTAAACCCGTGAAGTCACACTTCCATAAATAAATTAATAATGCTAACAATTTGTGCTGTGTGTATAATAATTCAACCTAGTTTTAAAGTTACATTACATTACAGAACACGTGGGAAATTAACATGTGTGCTCATAAATGTGCATTATGTTGCATTCTTATGTATGTGGAAAATAATAAATTAATCTTGTCTATTGTCATGTCATAACTAATAGCAGCTGTTTTTAAAATAATGGCATGTGCTTATTTTGCTTCCCTTGTCTATGTGATGTCATTTCTACTATTCTAGGTGCACATAAGGTTTTATGGATTTATGAAGACTGGTAGATATAAAATGCTGCTTTATTTGTGCTTTACTGCTAGGTAATTTAGACTAATGGGTTAATTATTAGCAATGATGGGAGGCAACAGAACAAACTGTATTTCTTTCATTAATTATTCTTTTTGTTTGTTTATATAATAGTTTTACAAAGGAAGCTTAGAGATGGCTGCAGGAAAATAGTACCCTTTTAAAAGTGGCGCAGGGACAGTGGCGCAGAAAATTGACGCTTTCTGAAAGAGGCCTAATGATGAAAATGGCTCAAGTGAAAATAATTCTGAGAAGGATGGAAAAGGCCTCTGAGCTTTTATTTTGAAAGGTTTTGGATTGAACTGCTAAAAAGATGACTTTTTGGAGAAATTTGCTAACGTTTGCTAACGTGCCATGGGAGTTCAGAGCTGACTAGCTCAAGGTTAAAAGGAAGCTGTCGCTACAAAATGTAGCAGTCTAAGGAGAACTGCCAAGACTTCTAAATGAACAATGGACTAGTGAATTTGCCCGGACATGTAAAAAGGAGGTGTCACAGTTTACTGTGGTACGAGGTGGCTCAGCCAATGGAGAACTAGAATTCGTCTGCTGGAATGTGAAAAATAGTTAGCTCAGCTAAAATTAGGGTATAAGAATAGGTTCAGAGAACACATAGTTGGCTTACGCTCGAGAAATCTGGAGGACGATGTTATGCTGATGGACTTTACACGTGAGGACAGGAGTTTTTATTAATTACTTTATTATTAGGTGATGAGGGTAGAGACAGAGATATAGTTAGGATTTTGGAAATGCTTAATTTTACTTATTCCTGCTAATGAATAATAATTCTTGATTTATGCTCTTTTTATTAATACTGAATAAATCTTTCTTTATGACATTTTCTAATGCTTGTTTAATAAAATACCAAAACCTAAGTTTTTCTAGATGTGTTAAAATAAACTTTCTAAAATGACAAGCTGGTCTTGATTATTGCAGATGGTTTAAACAACTATATTTAGATCTTATCGCCTCATGATTCAAGCGCTCTATTGTTGTTATGGGCCTAGTGTTGTATTGTAAGTTTTGTGGTAGTAGATAGTGTCATTTGTGCAATATTTTGGTGAGAGCGCTGGATCAACACCAGAAATCCAAACCTTCATTTTTCTCCATTCATACAATTGAGTATCCATGTTTCATCTTGAAATCAGCACTGCACTGATTTAACCCCTTCAGTGCTAATGACAAGGGTAACTCGTCATGGAGTTTCCATTGATTTCAATGGAAAGTGCATGCGGAGCCATAAAACACCTTAGCATCCAAGTGGTTAAGTCATCAGTCCTGCATAGGATTTTCTCTTTAGAACTCATCAACGGGACCTCCAAGTCGATTGTACCTAATTGCGGAACACAACTTTGTTTTCCCCAGCTTAATTTAAAAAAATGACCATTCAACATTTGCACTGATATGGAGCAGAAAAGGCATAGCCATTCATCAGTGGATGCTTCTGTGTGAGGGAGAGAGTGAAAGGTGTGCGTGTCAGGAAGAGAGGGATATGAGAGAAAGACAGTGTAAAGGAGGTTAAATGTGTGAGAAGAGCACATAAGTGGGGTTTGCATGGTAAAGGAGAATTGGGAAGAAGGAAGGTAATGTGTGCATAGGTGTTTGTGAGAGGAGCATTGCGTTGAGAGGTGATATGAGAGAGTTTATTTGAAGGAGAACTGAATGGTAAGATGAGTGTGTGAGACAGAAAAGATCTTTTTGATATAAGTGTGTGAAAGAACGATGTGATAAAGGCACGTATGAGACTAGATAGTGAGATGATTGTCAGGGAAAGTAGTGTGTGTGGGGGAGCTAGAGGAAAGTGATGAGAATAGAGAGAGCTGGCTATCAGAGGATAAACAGTAACCGGTGTCTTAATGATGTTTGTGAAGTGTGAGAAAGCCGTTATGAGAGATAGTGAAAGGAGGTGGAGGGGTGAAAAGGGAAAGCGTAAGAATCATTCATTTAGGAAGAGGAAGGAGAATAAATAGTACAAAAGAGCCCAAGATGGTGGCTCAAGACTGTAGCTGTGACAAGAGAAAGTGGTGTGAGACACAGGCAAAAGCAGGGACATTTTTTGTGGGATGGAATACTAAGATGGATGCCTAAGATACCTCCAACAGAGGGTGCCATATTAACACTAAAATCACACTGAAATAGGTATTATCATCCATGGGAATACAAAGCAACAACCACTCAATGAGATGGGAACAAGAGGGGATATTTAAGGTGTGAAATTTGTGTGAGGGAGGGGCACTAATCCCATTTTACATGCTAGTGAACACGACGGGACTCCGCCTGCACTGCAATTCTGTGATTCTAAGCCTGCACAAGAGGAATAAGTGTGAATTCAGGAACAAAAGAGGAATATGAGGGTTCTGAGGTGCACACCCATCTAATGTCCTGACTTAATAATATGGCGACACTAGAAACTAAGCAATCTATCCAAAATATACAAATGTGACCTGGAGTCACATTGGACGTGCACGCTGGTAAGCAGAACAGCAGAGGAAAAGTGATAAACTTCTAATTATTGCTTGGATGAGCTAGAATCTGTTTCAACTCTTAAGAATATATTCTTGTGGTAGATATCATAGGTACGGTACAGAATCTAGGAAACTACACTGGCACTAAGTTTGTAGGCTGAATACCAATAAACACAGGGATGGCAACCTAAAGAGCCCCTAGACAATGGAAATTGACCACCTCTCCTACCCACCGAGATGATACTGTACAGAGAGGTTAACAATGTATAGAGTCCTCAAGATTTGATGGTACTCTCGTATCACAAGAAGATCAGGGATCATGGCCGTAAGACCTAACGGTATGAGGATTAAGTGGATCAAAATTGACCCTACACAATTTATGGAGAACATAATTCTTAAATGCAGTAGTGAAGTAGGTTATTGCTTGGCATCTAAAGTGATCCCGGCCACCTTACTTACTAACTTCTTAAAAATAACTAAAGCAGTTGAAAACTCACTTATAGTAAGAAGTCGAAAGCCGAGGAGAACCCATGTGATGTCGTTTGACAAGCATTGTGCCGAGTCACTGAAGAGGCTCAAAAAAGCACTTGACACCAAGCCCAGAGACACAGACAAAATTAGAGAGGAGCGTCTTAATTATAAGACTGCCCTAGTAACCAGAAAAAAAGATCTGCAAAATGAAGCTTGGATGAATCTGGATATGGCTGCAGAAACAAAAAAACATAAATTGTTCTGGGAAACTGTAAATAGCCCTTTTTTAAAGAATGATAATACCCCTGAAATTACCTCCCATGTTAGTTGCCGCGCATGGATAGCCCATTTTACTGGGATTTTTAACTCTGATTTTAATCCAGATGGGTCAATTTTACTTATAGATACAGTACCATGTTCTAAATGGCAAAAAATTCAATTATCTGTGACCCTAACTGAGGTTACGGAGGCAACTAGAAATAGTAAAGTCGGTAAAGCCCCTGGGCCTGATGGGGTGCCCATGGATTTTTACAAACATGAAATGACTTTATGGGCCCCAATATTGACACGATATTTTAACGCTGCTATAGAAGATAGGATTCCAGAAACATGGGGACAGTCCATTATTGTGCCTCTTTACAAGAAAGGTTCTAGGTCAGAGGCACGAAACTACCGTCCCATCTCACTCCTGGACTCGTCAGTTAAAATTCTCAGTCGAGTCCTATTAGAGAGGCTGGAAGCCTGGGTCGAGGAAAATAACATCTTATCCCCAGTGCAGTACGGGTTCAGAAAGGGGATGGGAACAATGGAACAGTGTGTGAACCTGGACCTCATAGTCAGCAAGTACACTAAAGCCAAAGAGGGAAATCTATTCTTGTGCTTTGCTGACTTGAGTTCAGCATTTGATCTGGTGGAGCACACGCTGCTTTGGCCAGTTTTGCTGGAAATGGGTGCCCCAATTGAAATCATGCATTTTCTGGCCAGACTGTATGAAAACCTGTCTAGTAAAGTCAGATTTGGACCTGATGGAGAGTGCACACCCTTTTTTAGAATTAACAGAGGTATCCGACAAGGTTGTGTGCTCGCCCCACTCCTATTCTCTATTTTTATAAATCAGATAGACCAAATTTTAAGACGAATTCATGCAGATGCACCTATTATTAATGGTAACCCAATTCCAATTCTTTTATATGCGGACGACGCTGTTCTTGTCTCCCGGACCCAAAATGGCCTGCAATGTTTGATTAATAAATTCTATACTTTCACTGAGAGTAGAAAGTTGAAAATTAACAAAGGAAAGACATTCACAATGATATGTGGCAAGAAGCCAAGAAAAAGCAGGTCCTTTTATTTAGAAGGGGAGAAATTAGAATCCGTAAGGAGTTTTTGTTACCTAGGCATCACTTTTTCAGGAGATGGGAGATGGGCCAATGAACAAGACAGTGTCCACTGCAAAATGGCAAGGAACACAAGTTGTGTTTTTACATTTGCAGCGAAATTAGGGGGTCGTAGAATTCATGAGATGCTGTCAATATATAATTCAAGGTGTATAACATCAGCCCTGTATGGGGCCGGGATATGGGGATATCATTCTCAGAGTGCCAACTTAATTCAGCATGAGGAGAATGCCTTCCTGAAGCGATTACTTTGTGCTCCGGCTGCGGCCTCAAACGAGCTAATACATAGGGAAGTTGGCTTAAATCATGTCAATGACTTAATTGCCCTACGCCCCCTGTCCCTATGGCAATCAATCTGGTCAAAAGAAGAGACAAAATTTACCCAGGATGTGATTAACGATTGTCTAAAGCTCGACCGCTGCTCAAGTATCCCGTTATGTCACATACAATTTTGGTATAAGACACTTTATGGCCGTGACATTTTTAAAGATCCAACAATGGGGACAGGGTTGTCAAAGCAGGAGCTTAAAGTCACTTTCCTGAAATATACAGGTAGTACCAGAATGAATAATTATGTAAAACAAAGTACGTATAATTTTTATTTAGAACATAATATTAAAGAAGGTTTTCAAACTTACCTTACTGTTGTTAGCACTAGTTCCCACCGTTTTGTATTGATCCGTCTACGGTTGGGGATTGCGCATCACCTAGTGGCATTCCCAACAATTAAGAAACCCGGGACTTGTTTATGCCCATGTGATGGTACATCGAAGCAGAGTGGCTGTCATTTTATGCTGTTTTGTAATTTTTATAATTCTTATAGAAAATTTTATTTGAAACCCATCTTTTTAAAATATAATATGCGCAGTACAAAGAAAGCGATGCAACTGATGTTTAATCTAGAGACCCCAGATATATGTTTTCATGTGGCCACTTATATTTTAAAATGTATTTCAGTACGGAAATCAATCATTATATGAATTCAATACACAACTGTGATTTACATGCACTTTATTATTGCTGGTTTGCACATGAATAATTCTTTATATGTATTGATACATCTTTTAATATTGCTAAATGTGCACATGTGTTAGGAATTGAGTACCTTTAGCACTTACAGCACTTTATACCTTCCACCGGTGCATGCAGGCTACAGCGGAATGGCTCCGCTTGAACTCATTACAGTTCAATGGAACTAAGACAGAGGTCTTGTACTGCTCTAACGACCGAGTTCCCCGAGATCTCCCAGACGATTTCTGGCCTTCGTCATTTTCAGAGATGGTGTCAGCCGCACGATCGGCACGTAATCTGGGTGTCATTTTTGGGCCCAACCTGCAGCTGGATCTGCACGTAAATAAGACCACCTCAACGTGCATGATGTTGATCCGCATGCTGCGCAAGGTCTTACCCCTCCTCCCTGAGCAAGCCAGACCCGAAGTAGTGCGAAGTACCATCCTAAGTCGACTCGACTACTGTAACGCACTACTTCTGGAGGCCCCGGTAACACTTCTGGGCAAGCTCCAAAGGGTGCAAAATATGGCTGCCAAACTCGCCCTCTCCCGCCCTTATTACAGCTCTGCAACGGCAGCGCTACAGGAACTCCACTGGTTGCCGGTCCATCTACGCGTTCGCTACAAAGCAGCGTGCATTGTGTTCAGGGCTATCCATGGCCTGGGCCCAATCCCTTTGCAGAGAATGTTCGCCTGGTACCTTCCATCCCGAGCCTTACGCTCCTCTTCATCCAGGCTACTAGTAGTTCCACGTTTCCAGAGAGTGAGGATGGGTGGCCGATCGTTCAGAGTAGCGGCGGCTAAACTCTGGAACTCCCTGCCAATATCCCTGAGAAGTCTTGAGGATCTTTTAGCCTTCAGAAAGGCGTTGAAAACCTACCTCTTCCCTAGAACAGGCTAGGCCGCTGAATCTGCTGGATCATGGGTCGAAGCGCCAGGATGCCCTTGGTGGTGACAGGTTGCGCTATATAAGTATACCACAATACAATACAATACAATATACTGCTAATTTGCACATGTACTATTAGGCGAATGCACTAACAAGCACTTTAAGACTGCTCATTTGGATATGTGCTGCTAAATGTATATTGCACTTAGTAAGGATGGTATTCGGTAAACCAGAATTGATATAAATGTATGATGTATTGTAATTTTACTTGATTGTTGCTATATGGTTGTATTTATACATACCGAATAAAGCATTTTGAAATTGAATTGATACAAATGTGACCTGGAGTCACATTGGACGTGCACGCTGGTAAGCAGAACAGCAGAGACAAAGTGATAAACTTCTAATTATTGCTTGGATGAGCTAGAATCTGTTTCAACTCTTAAGAATATATTCTTGTGGTAGATATCATAGGTACGGTACAGAATCTAGGAAAATACACTGGCACTACGTTTGTAGGCTGAATACCAATAAACACAGGGATGGCAACCTAAAGAGCCCCTAGACAATGGAAATTGACCACCTCTCCTACCCACCGAGATGATACTGTACAGAGAGGTTAACAATGTATAGAGTCCTCAAGATTTGATGGTACTCTCGTATCACAAGAAGAATTTCTCTAAATAAAAGTTCAGGAACTGAAAATGCCAGGAAGGTTTTATAGGGCTAAAGGAGAAGATCCATTATCTAGAAATGTCTGGACTGAGCAAGGAATGATAACGGCACAGTTGTGATGTCGCAAAGAGATAATTATTTTAAGAGAGAGGCCAAGCACTGACTGAGGTGTGAAGACTGCAAAATCAATGTCTTTCATAGAGATTATTCTTCTATGGATTGCATATTCATTTTACCTGAGAGGAAAGATCCTTCTAAAGCAAGTTCAAGTATTGAACATAGTATGGAGACCACAAGTTATTCTTAGGTAACAGAGATAATCCCTCAACGGAGAGGGGAGTAAAGTGCTGAATTAAGAAGTATCCCCTTTCAGGGGATACTTCTTTAATTAGAAAAAGAAAACAAGGATCAAAGGTGACATGAATGTAGAAAGCACCTGGCCTTCATCATGATACGCATTGCATAGACAGATGGGTGCATTATGTGTGTGCTTCTCAAACGATCACTGTCATTTACTCCCTCCTCTTCTCATCCACTGGAGTTTCCACCAGACTCTTTATGGATGGACCAAGGAATGGATGCCTAAGGAGCCCTACACCATGGCAGAGGGTAACAAACACAGAGGCGCATCATGCTTCTCAGAGATAATCCTTAGATGCTGATGAAGAAGTGAAAGGGATCCAAGGTGGCATTTTCAACGGATACCCTGGAGTTGATCGATAATGAGAGGATGTGAATTGATGCAGGATAAGTTCTCATGTAGTCAGTTTAGAGACTACACAGAGGACATAGGATTTGAACCATTGCGTATTGGCCAACTTTCCAGAGAAAGGCATTCCCAACATATTGAGTTATATTGTGTAACAAAGACGTGGTTACCAGCATTAGAAATTCACATTACATATTAAGACTTTGAGGCCCTGCTTACCCAGACAGCACTCCCAGAACAAGATTGAGGACGAAAAAGGATCCGATGATAATGAGAGGGATGAAGTAAAGCCAGTTCCACGTGGCTCCTAAGGCATCATTGGTCTATTAGGAAGAAGGAAAGGGAAACATAATTTGAGTTTTTACTTGATTCTCTCCACACAGGCCAGAGACATATCATTCTAGACCTAGACAACAACAAGTTCATATTCCATTTTGGCCTTCAGGACATGCCCCCAGTCTCTACCAACATCACTAAAATCCATCACACAATCCCAGACAAGCCTCTCGAGCAACTAGAGGACATTCATAATTCAACAAAGGTAACCATGAAAAAGGCTTCAAAGTCTCTTATTAATTGAAAAGGCTGGTTCTGATCCCCCAGGCCCCATACCACTTATAAATGCCCAGTTCTATTGAGGTCCTAAACATTCCTCGTACATATTAAAAACTAAATTTGGGCTTCCAAATTTGCTCCCATTAGCGCATATTCACAAACTGCATTTGTAGTAAGATTAGTGCCACAATAGTGCTACTAACTTACTTCAAAATGCTATTCATAAACCATTGCACATAGATGTCTGCCTCACCTTTCTTTCTTGTGCAAAGGACAACAAATCTTCCAATTCGAAGTAGAAAACACAATGTTTAAAGTTCACCTCAACAATTTTAAAAACTGTTAATGCATGTGATTGGTAACAATAAGTACAGTGGGTGGTATGAAACTCATACCTTCCTTAATCATTTTTACTTTATTCTGTAACCAAATGGCAAGCAAGGACCTTCTGCAATAATTCTGTGGGTCATCACAAAAAACATGACGGAATCCCTGCATTCCCTGATAACTAAAGTGACAGGGACATTGTTCGCAGATTAGCCCTTTCACTTGCCTGTGTTACATCATAAAAAAAAGTATTTTATTACAAACATATACTTCAGTCGTTTTCTTACAAATACAGAAAGTGAAAAAAATAAACAACAAAAATATTGATTATAATATAGGCTTGTGTTACACTTTAATAATAAAAAACGATTTCCTAAATATAATGAAATACTCCGGTACTATATGGTTGATTAATAAATAACGAATATGATAATTTCACCAAATAATGCATTTGACTTATTTTTGAATAGTGAACTTTATGTGCTCTACGACTACTTTAATTTAATTACTTTTATGTGATTGTTTCTTTTGACCCGGATGATAAATCGAAAAAGTTAGGGTTAAAATTTGCACAGCATAACAGAGAGTTTTTTTTTATCTTTTACAAAAGTAGACGTATTCACCAAGACTCCACTGAGTTTTCTCGCAAGCCCTCGGAGTTCCTGGTGTATCTTTGCTCTCCAAAATGGGATATTCTCTTTTAACTACTGTCCTCAAATTATTCGACTATGCACCGAGCATAATTCTTGGGTTAAGAGACTTTTCTCACGAAATAACAAAAACTTTAAATTGTTCCTTCGATTTTATTAAGAAAATAAAAAAATCCATCCCCTCATTCCACAATTATAAGTAATTGTAGATGGATCTCACTTTTATCTTTTCCTTGAAAACTTCAGGAAGAAGTCAATTGTCAGCCCTGAAGTTTTCTATAGAACTAAGCAAACTTGACACAATCGAGCTGCCTGTCTCAACACGGCACGGAAAGTGCTCTGTCATCATGCTTTGATAACCGACATATTCTCTTGGATGAAGGTTACTCTGCTCTCATCCTATTAGATCTTTCTGTAGCATTCAACATTGTTTGTGTCTCTGCCGTCTTGCTGAAATCAGTTTAAAGAATACTGCATCAAACTGGATTGACGGTTGTTGATCTGACCGTACCCAAGCAATCTGACTTCCAGAAATACCTTCGTCCTTCAAAGCTGTTGGACAAGATGTCAAGCTCTCTTTTGCCTCGCCTCACTGCATCGTCGCTGTCACCTCAGACGTCAGATGCCAGACGCCTGCAGGAGCAACGCATGCTCGCACCCGTGTACAGCTTCTAAGCTGAAAGTGTTGATCGTCACTGACTGCAGATCGGCGCTTTACACCCGCAGCTTTTTGCAAGCCAAGCGGGTTTTGCAAGCACTATTTTACAAAACAGCGTCCACGACGTTATCAACCCTGCCAAGTGCCACGCATCTCGTGGTAGGGTCACACTTTTTTGATAATGTCCCCGCATCACCGCACTGGTTAATATCGTCATGCAAATTAAGTGCTAAACAGCTGACTAGATTAGACCGAGTGTTGAACTGTGTCCTGAAGAGTTTTGCTGAGGTTAACACCTGTCTGTTCTCTTTGTTTGTTACTGTTAGAGGTAGCGGGCAGTCTTTGGGTTAAAGACAGCCCTCATCAGGCAGTCCTCATCAATGGTTGCCACACACCTGCCTGGCCCCTCCCCAACCCCACCAAATTATAATTCTTGATTTCAGCACGGATGGGCGTACGCATACCTCCCAGGTATCAGCACGAGAGAGTGGTTCATGCCCTCCCCCTCCTCCACTACAGACAACCTCTCAGTGGTCACCAGTCTCATCTCTATCCTTCAGGTGAATCCCCTCAGCTGAGAGCAGCCGAGCCAGGTCTTCCTTGTATCCTACTTGGACTGCCTAGACGCCATACTGTGCGGGCCACTGCTCTCCGCCCCAAGGTAAACTGGCTTGCAAGGAAATTTACTTGGTACTACTAAAAGGAATACATTTTGAAAAGCGAAGTGTGGCTTTTTAGCATCCTCAAACATTGTTTTACTGAACTGCTGAGGACGTGGTGTAACAGCCAGCACTGCTGACTTTGGAGCTGGGGACTCCGATTCGAGTCTCGGGTGGGTTCAACATCCTGTGATTCTGGGCAAATCAGTTAATCTCCCCATGCTCAACAAAAAAAGCAGTGTGTCCTTGTTTAATGTAGCTGCTGGTCATGTAAACCACTCCAGTACCTTCAGGTCGAGTTTGTGACATATACAACTACAAAAAAACACAACTCTGAAGGTTGCAGCTCCACAAGAGGCGGTCAAGACAACATACTTTCACCTCGTGCTCGCATCTGAATGCAACGTGCTGTTGAGAAATCATGATCTACACATGAGCAACTAAACTGGGCTCATTTTACACTTCTATAGTACCAGTCACAGGAAGCCAAGCCGCCCAACCCACTCGGTTTAGTTCCCTCTCCCCGCCTTGGATGGTTGCAGAGAGCTTGGGTTTCCCTTGGCTCAGACAGCACTCTGCAGTGCAATGATTTGTTACTCTGCTCTCCCGTCTCAGGATCTGGGCCTTCCCTTGTGTTTGACTTCAGTGCTTGGAAGATGGTACTGCAGGTCATAGATAGTATCCAAGAGGTAAGGGAAGGAGAGAAGAGCAAATAGAAGAGGGTGGGAGAATCAGAGAAAAACATACAAGTATATAAAGAGAGGAGAGAGATAGGAAGAGGGAGGCAAAGAAACAGACAAAAAGGGATCAAAGGACTAAACCCAGGAGCCTACTACTTCAACCCCGTGGGTAGGACTCACAGACTGTGTGCTACGGGGAGGGCCGGTGGAGCTAAAAAGAGAGGATGGGGAGGGCGACAGACAGATAAGTAGGAAAGAGGCTGTAAAGAGAGTGCTAGGGAAGGAGAGGTAAAAAAATGAGGAGAGAGAAAGAGAGGGGAAAAGATGACAGGGATAAAAAGAGGGAGGATGCAAAGAGAAAGGTAAAGAGAGAGAATACATTCTGTAGACTGGAAGAGTTCTGATGTGAGCTACCAGCTTGAATTGCACTACGACTGACAACTGCTGCTCTACCCCGGGGCTGGGGGGACAGCACCACTCACAGTGTGTCTGCTGCTGATTTACATCAGTTTCTTACCATCAGCAATTTGTATTTATTCATTTGCACTATCACTTGTTTAGAACGGAACACCTGCATGTTCTATGCTGGCGCTACCCAGCATTCTTTTCTACCTTATTGCATTAGAAACTGATAATGCCTGAGACTAAGTGATGGTATAATCCCCTAGTTGGATTGCTTTGCTATAAAATTTGCTTTTTAGGCTAACACACAGACATGAATGATCATATCAATGAGGTCATTTTCTGAGCAGTGGCACTGCCTGTCTGGCCTCTGTTACTGAGAACTGCAGTCACGCAGTCTGTCTCCGATCAGTGCTCTTCCTTCCATTTCTCGTGCTTTGCACCAGTTTTAAAATCTTAGAGTTTCTCGTTGCTCAAATTGGTGTAATTTCTGATATTTAAATGTTTTCCTCGTCTTCATTACTTGACTTTGCTCATGAGAAAGTGTCACTCATAGTTGTTGAAATGTCACTCATAATTACTCTGAAATTAAGAAACTGTTACCCATAGCAATCTGAAACCTTGGCAACTATGGTCACATTATTGACATCAGAACTACTGTCTACAGAATAAAATGTGCCCAAAATGAAGGCACATCGTACACATCGGGCACACAAGTCCTGGGCCAGGCTGTCCTTAAAGAGTAGATATTTTGTGGGTGTAAATGGTGGCAGAGTACTTTGGACATTATCAGTGAGCAAGAGGCAAGGGAGATGTAAGTTGAACTGGTATTAAATGTGATTTTAAGTTGTGCACTGTACCGCACTAATTTGAGACTTTAGGGGTAAACTAGTGCCCTTTAGCTAAAACGCCTGCAAACAAAAGCAAATGTAGAAAGTTATTAATCCCAAAACAAGGGAGAAGAGAAGGGTTATTAACACAGACACTAGAATCACAGAAATTCCAATCAGTGGGGGAAGGGGCACATTAGTTGAAATTACTATGACTTAAAGTGACAACAAGGCAGGATCTAAGACCGTCATTTGGGGTATTTGGCATAGGGCAGCACAGAAAGTCAGCTTGCTCAGCTGCCCTACACCAGAGTCAAAGGGCAGGAATGCACCACATTTATGCATTACTGTACATTCCTATCCTTTTACCTGCACTAGTGTAGTTTCTGCAGCCTAGCACCAACGCAGGCCCACTTGCACCATAGTGTTGTCGGAAGGAGTGTTTCTGTGCAGGAAGGGCCACCTTCCTGCACAGAAACAATCCTAAGAGACTGTTTCTTCTTTCTATGTGAGTTGCAGAATGCAGCACACAAATAAAGAGGAAAAAAACAAGGAAAAATAAAGTGCCTTACCTCGGGTGGCGTAAGGAATTGGCACTTTCCCAAGTTTGCATGCTCTTGTAAATCTGGGGAAGTGTCAAAACACACTGCAACCCCCATGGAACACCTCCGTAGCGCAGAGTAAGGCAACGCATCTACTTGCACTTCCTTGCCTTACTCCATATCTGTGAGTCCATTCAAAGCCATGTATAGTGGCTTTGCATGTCCTTATAGATAGGATTTTGTAATTTGCGCCGTTGGAGCATCAGCAAAAAGTGATGCTTTGGCGGAGCAAGGTGCTCCTACATATGTCCCTAAGTGAATTAGAATGACCAACAGAGCTAAGCTAAATGAATTTATAGCTTTGAATGCTTCACCTCTGGTAAAGCCAATAAAATATTTTTTAGGAAAACACTTTAAGGGAAAAAAGAATCAGGTAAAAACAGAGATATCTCCAATCAGAGGAAATAACATTCGCGAAGATTCAGTAAAGAGCCATAGTCCATCGCTACCACATTCTACCTTAGCACAGCCAGAGGTGGATGTATTAAATGGGGAAGATGCCAATGCTGCTTTACCAGAACAAGACTTTCTGTCCCAGAGAAATGTCTAGAGTTTGTCAATTACTACAATAGGAAACAATTGGTAATAAATAAGGGTAAACTATTTGCTAACTTTCCCCTGAGGCGAAAAGCCGGGGGCGCTCTTCTCTCTTCACATGTAGAATTAATTACAGTGTGTTGTGAATTTTTCAGGACTGTTTTTACGATTGTATATATTTTACTGGGCGCTCTTTTATCTTCCCTGTAAAATCGCTACCTAGAAGGTGAGATCTAATTCACCTCCTGGGTCTACAAGTATAGCTTGATCCTACCGGCGCAGCCGAGTCAAGGCGCTGACGCCGGTAGACGCGGAATTGCCGCCGCCATCTTGGGAAGGCGGGCAGGGTAGCGGTCCAGCTTCTCGACCACTCCCGCCCTCCCGCCTTATTTAAGGATCGTCTGCTGGCTCCTCCGGTGAACTATTTGCTAACTTTCCCCTGAGGCGAAAAGCCGGGGGCGCTCTTCTCTCTTCACATGTAGAATTAATTACAGTGTGTTGTGAATTTTTCAGGACTGTTTTTACGATTGTATATATTTTACTGGGCGCTCTTTTATCTTCCCTGTAAAATCGCTACCTAGAAGGTGAGATCTAATTCACCTCCTGGGTCTACAAGTATAGCTTGATCCTACCGGCGCAGCCGAGTCAAGGCGCTGACGCCGGTAGACGCGGAATTGCCGCCGCCATCTTGGGAAGGCGGGCAGGGTAGCGGTCCAGCTTCTCGACCACTCCCACCCTCCTGTCATGTGTAAATACAACCACACGTCCCGACCGCGCAGCGGGCGGGCGCAGCGGGCGCGCCGATGGCGCACCGAAGGCGCGCCTAAGGCAAGCCCGTCTGCGCCCGTCCGCGCCTGGCCCGGGCCTAGGGCCAGTCCCCCTGTTCAGGCATCCACCAAGTCACGGGTAAGTTGGACTAGGGCACAGCTACTACAAATAGGAGTGGGCTCATGTGCCACACCGGCCCGCTGCCCCCCTAATAACTTGGACGGACAGGCCTTTAACTGTCCTCAGTGTAACCTAGTTCTCCCCCCTTGGAGTGAACGTACCTCACCTTTTTCTCTCACCCCGGGTGCACGCATTTTAAAGCTAGCATTGATCAACTGTAGATCTCTTCCTCGCCACGCCAATGAAATTTGGTCGATTCTGACCACCCACAGTTGGGACATTCTATTCCTTACAGAATCATGGACGAAAGATACCTCTAACCCAGATATCCATCTAGCAACCCCCCCGGAGTATCGCTTTCTGGGTATTAACCGAGAGGGAAAAACGGGAGGTGGTCTTGCCATTCTGTACAAATCCCACCTTAATATAACCATTAAAAAAATCACGAACATTGGACTGATTGAAGCTATGTACTTTTCTATTGCTGACCCAGCGGCAGTCTACCTAACCGGCATCTTAGTCTACAATCCCCCTAAAGCTTCTCCTTCGGCATTATCTCAGTTGGTAAGCATTATCACGGATCTATCCCTCAAGCACCCGCATTTTATTGTTTTAGGAGATTTCAACCTCCATGTAGATGATTCCTCTTGTATTCAAGCAAGGCGCTTCCTCGACGCCCTTCACAGCTTGGGCCTGATGCAACTAATCCAAGGCCCAACGCACGTTGCTGGCCACACACTGGATCTTATTTTCTCCAACCTCCCAGGGACCATTACTTAGCCTTCCCTCCCCCTCACTTGGTCTGATCATTTTTTACTTAGGGTGGACATTCCCCTCCCTCAGGCACCGACTCCGGTGGTAATGGGAACAGACTACAGGAGAAAATGGCATAAGATCACCTGTTCTGCCTTAGAGCCGATATTTAGCTGCCCTCTGGAGTCGCAAGTGGTAAATATCGATGACTGCGTTAATACATTCAATACGAACTTATCGGCTGCGGTGGACGAAATTGCTCCACTCTTACCGGTATCATCCGCAAGATCTCGCCCCTCTGCTCCCTGGTTCTCAGCCGCTCTACGTAAAGAGAAAAGTCACTGTAAAAAATTAGAACGCTGCTGGAGACGGACTTATGAGGCTGAGGCTAAAACTATCTACAGATCGGCCCTTAAGAAATTCATCAAACTAAAAAAATCTGCCATGACAGAGTTCTTTGCCACCCAAATAAAAGCCGCTGACAACTCAGCAAAGACACTGTTTAAAATTGTTAAAGACTTTGTAAAACCCCCTGCTATGACTCCCAACAACTTAGCCAACCAGTCCCTTTGCAACGGACTATCTGATTTTTTTCAAGAAAAAATTGAAAAAAATTGAAAAAATTGCATCCTCCTTTCCTCCACCGGCCATTCCCCTCCCCTCGGCTCCTACCACCCATGATACTGTTCCTACTCTAGACTCCTTTAAGGATCTTACCCCGGATCTTGCACTTAAATTATTTTTACAGTGCAAATCGGGTTCCCCGTTAGACCCTGTCCCCCCAAAAATCATGAGTGAACTGTCTACCCTATTGCTGGAGCCACTCACCACCATCTGGAATGCCTCCTTACGATTAGGCCAATTCCCTTCGGCGTGGAAGGAGGCTCTTCTTGTGCCCATCCTAAAGAAATCAGATGCTGACCCTACGCAATTCAATAACTACCGGCCCATTTCCCTTCTCCCGAAACCCGCGAAGGTTTTGGAGAAGGCAGTCCAACTACAACTGGCAGAGTACTTAGAGACCTACTCTCTGCTACATGATTCCCAGTCCGGCTTTCGTGCTGGTTTCAGCACGGAGACCGCATTACTGGAGGTTTCGGAGACTGTACGAGAATGTGTGGATAAGGGCGAGGAGGCCATGTTGGTTCTCCTCGACCTATCCGCCGCTTTCGATACGGTGTCCCACCAAATTCTTCTAGGCCGACTGGAGCAGATCGGACTGAGCGGCACTGCCTTAGCATGGGTATGTTCCTTTCTTTTGGAACGCTCACAGAGGGTTCTTCTCAGACCCTTTAAATCTGGATGCAAACCTCTCGAACGCGGAGTCCCACAGGGCTCAGCGCTAAGTCCTCTGTTTTTCAATGTGTACCTTGCCCCGCTAGCCAGGGTGGTGGAGGCATGTGGAGTCAGAGTGATCTCTTATGCTGATGACACACAGCTGATATTCTCATTTAGAGATCACTCTGACTCCAGCCTCTCCAGCTTTCGCCATTGTCTGGGCGAAATCTGTGCGTGGATGTCCTCGAATCACCTACGGCTTAACACTGACAAGACTGAGGTCCTGTTTTTTAATCAAAAAATGACCATTCCACCCCTATTATGGTGGCCTACGGTACTTTACCCCCCTCCTGTCCCGGTCCATTCTGCCCGCAATCTGGGGTTTATATTTGATGACACCCTCTCCTGTAGCCCTCAAATCAATAAGGTTACTGCGACCTGCTTTGGCAAATTAAAAATGATGAGAAAGATCTTTCCTTTTCTGCCAATGGAGGCTCGCAGAACCGTCACTCAGGCTTTAATCACGGCACATCTGGATTATGCCAACAGTCTGTATGCTGGGGCCCCTCTGTACCTAATTGAACGCCTGCAGGTGATACAGAATGCTGCGGCTAGACTGATTGGTAACATCCCATATAGACACTCTATCTCTGCGTTCCGCAAAGAACTCCATTGGCTTCCTATAGCCAATCGTATCAAATTTAAAACGCTTGTTCTGGCCTATCGAGCTCTTAACGGCTCTGGCCCAGAATACTTAAGAAAGAGATTGAGACTGTCTCACTCAGTCAGAGACCTTCGTTCTAACAATCTGCGTCTCATGCTTGTGCCTAGATTCCGTCGCTCTAGAATGGGTGGCAGGGCATTCGCTGTTTTAGCGGCCAAACATTGGAACAGCCTACCGATCGACCTGAGATTCGCCCCATCTGAAGCTCTGTTTCGAAGAGGCCTGAAAACTTGTCTATTCGCTTCTATCTAGATTGCTCTTCTCTCCTAGCAGATAAGTTTAGCGCCGGGACACCCCCGTCGGGGGTAGCCGTGCGCTGTATAAAATCCATAAATAATAAATAATAAATAAACAGTTATGGCCTGTGGGGAAGGTAAATCGAATTTTACATGGTATCTAAGTAATACAAATTTGAAGTAGCAAACAAGTATAAATACCTAGAGGTGTGGTTCGGGAAGAAACTGTAGTGGTATGACCACATCAAACTTTCAAAAACTAAAGCACTTTCTTCAGTGTGTGGGCAAAAATATGTAGTAATGAATATGGCGGCCCATCTCTAAGGCTGGTTTTTATCAGCATACCGAGCCGCGAATTGTCTACAGATCCAATATGGTGCATAATCAATATCCTTAAGTTAAGTATGATTGAAATTATGCATAGGGTAAATGTATGAAGAATTTACCGTCTCTACTAAAATCTACATTGAACCAGGCTATAAGAACTGAAGCGGACTTAATAGCTTGGAACTACTAAACGTGCCGATGTAGAATTGGAAACTGAGCGTAACAGAAAATCCACACGCGTTGTCAAAAAGAAATTGTACACAGTGAACTAAAATGAGAACTAGAAATCAGGAAGATGATAAATGATGTTAGGAGTAGGCTGGCAATATAATTAGCGAATACAAATCGACATCTCATAATATCCAAAACTGAGCTCCGTTTACTAGCCAAAGCAAGTACAAGGGAAATGATTTGAGGTATTCAAGTTGTGAAGTATCAACCCAATCCTGGCAGAGTCACGAAGCTTTTCCATACATTGATGCTCTACCTAATGCTGCTTTGAGAAGAACATTGTTAAGGTTTAGAATTGAGTTGAATCCTTTTCTCATTTGTTCAATGGTAAATAATGCAATTCTAGGTAACAATAGTAACTGCTGCTGTCTCAAACGTAAGATGTAACTCTGACACGCACTGTTAAATTGTTTGTGGTTATTGCAGACACGAAAAAAGGTTTTTAAGGCCAATTCTAAATAACTATAGAACACATTACATTGAAGTGAAGCAGCAATATTTCTATAAGACATGTGGATGTAACCTATACAATATGGATCATTACTTAAGGACATTTTAGCTAGTTTTATTGATTTTTATGAGCATTTATAGCAAATATGGTGGATGAATGTTGTTGTCTTAAAGACTATTTTCTAAATAAACGTTTTTTTGACTGATAGACTGACACTGACTGACAGGATGTCTCTCAGTGCTCTCCATTGATTCCATTGCTTTTTATTATGTGGGACAGCTCATTTACCATGTTTACCCATTCCAATGAATTCTGTTTGTTTACTTATGCAGGCACAATTGACCATCTATATTAACTTGAATGAACACCAACTCCCGTTTTCTTTTTGTTTTACTTATTGGATTTATGTATTGCATTATTGCTGTGACTATTTTGTCAAACGTCACTTTCCAATCCCATGCCACATCTTCATATCTAATAGACTCAGACTCATATCTTTCAAACGCTTATATCCCAGGCTATAATTATATGTGAAAGACCAGCATTGCCACCCTTTGGATGTTCTTGGCTTCTTTCACTGCAGGGTTCAATATTTCTTAACAATTCTCAAATAAAGCATCAATGAACATCCACCTGTCCTGCACACATAGTTTGATACGTTCCTGAACTCCAGGAATTCTCTCTTAATTGCTTGAGAGTTCACACCAGAAAGATTTCTGCGAGCATCTCTCCTAATCATGCTAAATCAAAGTGCATAGCGTGAATTTAGGTTTGAATGTTGCCCATTCAATACTGCAGCTAACTGCCTGTGATTTCTCAGCATTCTGGTTTCCCTTTGTTTGATATTGTTAGGTGTTATGATGAGTCAGCTCATTTAACAATTTCCCGCTATGGTCCAGTTTGACAAGAAAATATTTTCCAACCATCCAGAATTTTTTCATTGAAGGTTTAATATCCCACTGAATGTACTTGTTTGCTTTTCTCTGTTCTTGCTATCCTGTTGGTTGAACTATTTTCTTCTGAACGTTTTCTAAAGTGGAAAAACAAGGCAATAACTCAATGTCTAGGATTCTTAACTGGTCTGTATTGCCTAAAATCATGTCGCCAAATTTGCTAGATATAAGTTCAAATCGGAAGGCAGCAACCGGATTTACGGGTAGAGTAAAAGACATGCAATATTTTCAATATATTTAACGCAATGACGACCGTTGATATCAGAAGAAGACAAGTCTATAACATTAAGCTGTGTCACTTCTTTTGAGGGCAAACTCTGAATGGAAAACAAATCTGTTACAGTTATCATTATTTCCGGTAATTTATTCAGCAGTTTTGTTGCCAAGAATTCTTCTATCAGAGGATTCATATGTTTTGAAATTATAATACCTGTTAAGCCTCTTGTGATATTGACTACGGCAACTGCAGTAGCAACTACGTAACTCTCACCCCCAACATCCCACTCTCCACAACACTTCTGAAACTCCAAACAAACTTTAAAAATGCCCTGAGTCCTTAGGATTCTTTCCCTAGGAATCCACAATAATATTGGCGCATGCCTGTCCCTAGACCATGCTGTCCTTCTTATCACAACTCTTGCCTCCATTTTCATTTACTTTTCCTTACCCTCAATTTAAACCTAATCAGACCAACAGTTTTTCCTTCCTCCGCTTCCACCTCAGCGACAGAATACTTCCACGGGAATGTAACTCCAAACTGCCAGGCCTTTTCTGCCCTGTGTCTGGCCCGATTGCATGTACCAGGGTGGGCGCTGAGCTTGTTTTCGGCGGCAGACGCAAGAAAAAAGTACATCCTCAGTGCTCAACACAACCGATGTAAAGGGCAGTCATCACATAAGTGCATCGCACCTTCCATTCCTCTTAACTCCCAGATTTCACACTCTCAGGTCTATAGTTATGCCGTCCTCTGCAACCAGAAAGACCCTCCCCAGAGGTGCCATTTGTGCCTCCTACCCACCCCAAATTCAGATCCTTTTGCACTCTTTAATTCACTCCCCACCACCCTTGTCAGCCCTTCCAGATATAAGTTGTTCCCCTGCTCAGACAGATGGACACTATCATGGAGAAACAAAGTCAGAGATTTGAACACTATGTTCATGTAGGATATTACCTGAACCCCCTTCACCTTGCAGAAACATGTCATCTCCTCGTTCAACTCCTCCCTGGCCCTCTGTATTGCAGCTGGTTTCTCCACCCCTCTCCACGCCCCCTGAGTAGCAACTGTGTGCTGAACACCTGTGTTTCCCAAGCTAACCTACAGCATCTCTAAGTGCTCCTGAATGGGCGCCGTCATTTCCAGCTCGGTGGACTGTACCAAATAATTTCCCCCTGGGTGAATCACTGCCACATGAGTATTGACCCCTTTTAACTCGTACTCCCACAAGGCCGGAACCAGTTGTCCCATCTTATGCCTCTGAGGCCAAACCAGTGTATCTTATCACTCTCTCTATACATCCCCAGCTGGTTACCTCCAAACTGCTGTTCAACCTGTACCTCGGCCAAAGTCAACAAAGAGTTCCGGTAAATCCAAATGTCCCAGCAATGAAACTCCACAAGGAGTACTGCAAAACAAAGCAAATATGTTCAATGCTAAACATCACACCACACAACTTCTCTTCCACGTTCCCAGGCCCTTAAGCCTGTCTTCCCCTTTCTCATCCCAAAACCTTCAGAGCCGCACTCATGAGGAAAAAATGAATGACAACTCCATCGCGTGGAAGCCCTCTGCCCTCAGGCATTTCTGCAGGACTCCCGAAACCAGTCCCGCTCTTACCCCGGAAAAACCCTTCGTGCATCACTTCCCCTTAGCTCCAGGAAGCCTTGCAGCTGAATCCATGGTAATACCTACACCTTACCCGATCACCTCAAGTGCACCAACGCTCCTTTCCTCTTCTGCTGTCTTGGGCTTCCCTAGCCATATTGCTACAACCCCGATCCCACCTGATAAATTTCATCCCAATTCATGAGCCACATATTTTCTCTACCAGTTCTGCAACCCTAAAGGCCCAAAAAACATTACCGCAAACAGCACTATGAATAATTACACCTTCCAGGCGGATAAGCAAGCAACCCCCGCCTACCCCAACAAAGACTGAGGGCTTCAATTGAGATCAGTTTTCTTCTCATCCTGGGTACCCTGCAACTGCACCCTCGACCAGCCATCCAGCAGCCTCCTGTCCAGCTCGCCTCCACATATCCTCATCTCATCTTCCCATAGAAGGTATTTCCCACCAATTTCCCACCTATCATCACCGAGGATAAACCCCTTTCTATATGACCCAGCACAAACTCTACCTCACGCCTCTACATCAAGTCATTCCATCGTCATCTGGCCCCGGAAGTCAAGAATTCTTTCCAACCGTGCTGATATATCTTTCTCGTAGAATGTGCCACATAATTTTCTACCAATAAATAACCTTTCATAGCTGAGGTCCCACTAGTTGTCCGGTACGCGGAGGCCCACCTTTTCCGCTTCTTGGGCCAAATCATGGGACCTCGCCCACAGTGATCAAGAGAGTGTGTCAGTTACCCTGTTGCCCAAACTGGCAAGGTCCCTTTTTTGAAATAGAATACTCCTTTCAAAAAACGAATGCACCAACTCGCTCAAGATCCTCAAGACCCACGCATACAATGCAGCCATCCTGTTCACCAACTGCACCACAGCTGCGTTGTCCAAAACAAATGTCACTCATTCATTATGCATCTCACCCAAGAGTAAAAGAAAGAACTCCAGGAAGACAATACTGTGGCCTTTGGCCTTCCAAGATGGAGGCCAGCTCTTAGCACACCACCACCCCAATACATCACAAAACCCCTGTGCCCAAAGCATCAGAGTATATCTCCACTTTCCATGTTAAAGAGTCATTCTGAAACCATATTGTCACCCTGTTATACCCCACCAAGTAGCAAACATGATGCTCCTGCAAAAAGCCCACCCCTCTTCGTCTAGGAAATTGTTGAGTAACCTCAGAAATGTTAACTGTATGGATGAACCCTCCGGCTTTTCTGCTGCCAGGGAAACCTCAAACCTGTCTGTTAGATTTGGGGGTCTCTGGTTGGCACAGGTAGGTACTTTTGACAAGCAGGGACCCTCTCCTCTAGTCAGGGCAAGGGAGTTACCCTCTTAAAATAACCCCTGCTCACCCTCTAGGTAGCTTGGCACGAGCAGACAAGACTTATTTCAGAGGCATCATAGGTTAAGCATTTGTGAACCCATACAGTAATCAAGTGACACACCACAAATGGACACCACACTAGGATTATATCAAAAATAGTTATCTTTAATTTCAGACTTAGCACAAGACCAAATAACGACAAAGATTATCCACAATACTGTCAGCAATCAAGAGTTCTTCATTTATAGTTCTGTGTGCTTCGTACCCACTGCCCGGCTCTCCCGGTGATGAAAAATGCCCAAAAGAGTCAAACAGGCACAGCGGACGCTCCGGTCCGATGCGCACACAAATGCAGTGCGAGTCATTCACAGTATCTTAGTTCGTGGTGTCCGGCACGGACAGGGCGATGAAAAACAAAAGCGTGCACGCAGCGATGTCCTCCTTTCATGGAGCGAGCTACAGCTCGCTGGGGGCACAGAGTCGCGTTGTTCGAGGGGACGGTGCCTTGTGCGGTGTGATCGATGTTCGTTGCGGCGTACGAGCTGTACCTTGAGAGCGGGCACCTTTCAGTCTTCGAGCGCAGTACGAGGCGGGCGGTAGGACGCGGATGTGCGAAGCGTACCCCAGCCTCTCGATGCGGTTGCAGCTAGCAGCGGCAGGGTGCGCGTTGGATCAGTGCGGCTCGAAGGGGCGGGCGAAACGGTGTGCGGTGCGAGGTCCTCCTTTCACGGTGCGAGCTACGGCTCGTTGGGGCACAGAGTCACGTTGTTCGAGGCGGACGGCCTTGCGCGGGGCTTCCCAGAGTGCAGGTCGATCCTCCGAGGTGCACACAGCTCCCTGTTTCAGCGCTACGGGGAAATCAGCGTTTCCAGCGGCTCTCTTCAAAGCGGGTGATGTCCGCTGGTCCTGGGACTTCGTTCAGGGGGCAAGCTCACTCACAAGCCCTTGGAGATCTTTAAGCACAAGTTGAAAATAAAGTCTTTTGAGTCTTTCTCCTCTCCTTCAGCAGCAAGGGAACCACTGCAGGCCAATCCCCCAGGTCAGGGACAGTATTCCTCCTTACAGCTTTCCCAGCTCCTTCTCCTCGGGCAGAGGTTTCTTCTTGTCAAAGCAGGATCTAATTTCTTGGGAGCAGGGTCCCAATACTTATATCCCTAAATCATATGTTCCTCTGGGGTAGAGGGGCCTGTGCCCAGCCAAAACCAGTTCTTGAGCACTTTGTTGACATGCCTCTGACTTTTCATTCAGGGAGCAGGCTAGAGACATCAGATATTCCACAGGGGGTGGAGCCAGCATTGTGGTGGAAAGGCACAGTCCTATTCAGAGTCCAGGTGCACTCCTCCCACCCATCTTGATGTAAATCTCTCTATTCACCACCAGGCTACCTAGCCCTGCCCTCTGGAATTCCCCAGCTCTGTCACTCACAGAACCAAGACAGCAGATACATATCCTAGCAGAGGCGGGCTGAAATGGTTAGGCAAGCAAATACCTACTTTCTAAAAGTGGTATTTGCAAACACAGAATATTAAAATAAACTTTACTAAAATATGTATTTTATTATTCTGAGTTCAGGCATACTAAACTCGAATTTCTACCATGTTCCCTGGGTCTGTTAGGATCATAGAAGGTAACAATTGTAACAGCCCATTCTGGCCTATGAGAACAGGTAGCCTTGCAATAGTGAAAAACGAAAATGACTATAATTCACTATTAGGACATGCCACACACATCAGGGCTTGTCCTACCTTATACTTACAATGCACCCTGCCTTTGGGCCTACCATAGGGGTGACTAATATGAAGTTAAGGGAAGGTTTAAGGACTGGCAAGTGGGTGCACTTGCTCAGTCAGCATGACAGTACCAGACTGCATGCAGGCTCTGCAATAGCAGACCTTAGACACAGTTTACAAGGCTGCTTCTTTGGGTGTCACAACCAGTGTTGCAACCCCACTAGCAGCATTTGTATTTACAAGCCCTGGGCACTCCTGGTGCATGGTACTGGGGTCTGACAGTAAACCAAATAAGCCAATCATGAAATCCAATCAATATATACATTTTATACAGGGAGCACTTGCACTGTGGCACTGATTGGCAGTGGCACAGTGCTCTGAGCAGCAAACACCAGCAAAACACAAGAGGCACAGTAACAAAAAGTGGAAGGGAGACCCACGCCAAGGTGCCAGGTCTAACCCTGTCCGTCACCACTTCCAGAGTTTTCATCAGCCGCACACATTCCCCCATGACCCCTCCCCTGCCTACCATGAACAAAAATCACCTAGGTATTGTAATACCTGATCCGAGGCTGAGACCGACCTTATTACCCACTCCAAGAAAGTACTGAACTTTTCAAACACTGCACATGCCATCAAACATGTATTCCCAACAAGGGGAAATCCACCATATGAACGGTAGGAGATGAAAAGCTCACTTAAGATCCAGCTCGCCCATCTCATTTCCTGCACCACATATCTGCACCAGCGTATCTCTGTGTCCAAATCAGCATACAAATTAGAACATTCCATTGATCGATAAAATTATTTACTAACACTCTTTTCGGCCATGACAAGTGGTGCATCAGTCTGCACATCCCCATCGCATTTTACAGCACTACCTCAAACGAGAATACCACCAGGTCACTGAAATGGGAAGGAAGGGGACAGTCACGCTATCCTGCCTTGAGAAACCTCCTTCGCCAGTTTCTTCCACAAAAGGACCTCCATTTCTTTACCATAAATTATCGGCCTGTCAGCCTGCGCACATACCTGTATATGGTACCCAAAAATTGAAATAAAAACTGGCCCACAAGAAAGTTGCTGCTACCCAATCTGGGTATTTTTCCAACCGTGGCAGCATAGCTTCTAGTTTAACTGGAGAGTATGCCCTTTGCTACCACTCTCTTGTTGTCCTGCCACCCTACCCTGCCAGAGTTTGGTATGACTGGCTGTATACTGAAACAAGGAATGCCGGCCTCTGCATTTGGAAGAGATGGGGCGAAACATGCAGGAATACCTATAGCACTCACCATTGTTAAAGTTCCAGCATGTCCCAGTGGGATCCTGTCTTCTTGCACCCCCTACCCCTCTCTCTGCCCCACCTGCAGCTCACTTGCCCTCTTACAGCCATCTGCTCCCATTGCCACTCCCATCCACCACAGGTCCCGCGGGGGCCTCCGTTACTTGTGAACCAGACCCACGCACCTCGGCTGCAGTGCCTCCCCTTTCCTTGGTGTGGTTAAGAATCTCTCCCATGATTCCCACCTCTCCTGCATCTGCTCAAACTGAGACACACTGTCACCCCAGATGTACTCCAGGACCAATGCCTTCCCAAGTCACACCCTCCTCATGTCCCCGCATCCCCCAAGATTCTGACAAACCCTCATCATACTCACATCCCAGATCCTCTCTCCTGGACTGCCAGCTCTTGACTCTCCTGGACAGCTTGCCATTGTCCCGTCATCGGCCTGCTTTATGACATTCCCTGGCACGCCTCTTGCCCTGCCCCCTGCCCATCCCACCAGGGCTACCCTCATCACTGTCTGTGACTTTGCCCTCATCTGTTCGAGGCTGTGCACCCCCCTCCGATGCCCCCTATTCCACTGGGCCCTTCCTTGTCTGAGCTTTTCTCACAGAAAGAGAAATGTCCCTTCCTATTGTTATCCAATTCTTCACCTTTCAAGGGATGCCCCTCCATACCTCATATTTCCCATGCTCCTGTGGTGAATAGGTGACGTTATAACGCATGCTATTACATCGCATACCGTTTTATTCTGACTTTCTGTCGGGGGGGGGTGCTGGAATTTGGAATAGATTAATTTTCTGTTCCATCTCCAGTGTTTGCAACAGTAGGGAAGGTGTTGGAGTTAAATCCAACACCTTCTACCCACTGTTGCACACCTTTTGCGTTGCAACAACATGCGATGTAAAGGCATGCGTTCTAACAGTTTTGTTGTAAAGACTGTCCACCTCCTGTAGCATGCCACCCGTTGTGCCATTCATTTTATGCTGCTGCCTCTGTTGTTTTTATCACCACCAACCTGGGAGCATCCCTGTGCTCCAAAGCCTGCACAGACTGACTCAACACCTGCTGCTACGGGTGGCCCTTCCAAGGCTCCCAGGTTTAAGCATAGCCCTTCCTTCTGCCTCCAGCAGTCTCAGATCCAGGGCCATCGCCAAATGATCCCAACAAAATCCTGAATTCCCCTCTTTGAGAGCGAGCCCGCCCCAGGGGCTCTGTCACGATGCATACAAGTCCTCGCCTAACTCGCTATCCTCTGGGGTCTCCCATCATTCTCTACATGAAATCACAACTCTGCTGCCACCAGTACTAGGGCCCTACAGCTCCCACTTGCCATTGAATTTGAAGACGTAGTCCACTGCAACCCTCCTCCTGCTCTGCCCTTCTCTGGGTCATAAGCACACACAGACTACAGGTGGATCTACTCTTCTTTCGAGACTCTCTCACTAGTGCCACTGTTCTTCTTCTCCCCCTCCCCCTCTCCCCACCCCCTCCCCCCGGTACCCAGGCCCCTCCCCCCTGAAGGGAGTACCAACAGGAACACTCTCATCACACTTCTTCCAGCTGCGGAAGTCCTGTGGCTCCGTACCTTGCCTGCACCAGAACTTTGGTGGCTGCTCGGCTCACATCTTCATGCAGGAGCCTGGTGCCACAGTAACTCCTAGTCCAGTAATGGTCTGCCACAGGCACAGCACCATTGGTCTATGCTGGTGACACTGAGAGGGGAAAAAGATATGGCCCCCAAACTCACTTCCCGGGATTGCCTGCAATCCACCTTCTTCTGGATAGCGAACCCCAAGTCTGGGTTGTCTGGGTTGCTGCCAACACTGCAGCAGATGTAGCCATTTGGGGGCAGCATTTTGTTGGAGGCCCCCTGCCCAGCCAGTCGCCACCCGGGGAAGATGCCCTGTGGCCTCCAAAAGTGCGAAATTGCGTTGTATCTCAATCTCCGAAGGAGTGCAAATAGCCATCGTGAAGAGCACCAAGCTTCTAAATATTTTCTTAAAGGTTTGCACACCCTTCGTATGCTCACCAGTAACATACAAAGTGGCTGCAAGCAAAGCAGGTACAGAAAACTCCACCAGCTCCTCAGAAGCTTACTTCCTCTGGCCGACACAGCGAAAAAAGTGACTCTCTCGTGCCAAAAGAAAACAAGCATTGGCATAGCCAATAGGTCTCGCCTTTGGGAACGTATAAGTATTTAGTTATGCAGCACAATATCCTTGGTGCAACAACATTAACTGTTACATGGCTAAACACTTATAAGGTCCCAAAGGCGAGACCTTTTGGCTATTCCAATGCTTGCTTAGTTTGTTATTTGGCTGGATTAACTAGTTGACACAGTGCAATCATTATACATCTTCACAAAAATGAGTGCCTAAACTTTTCGTTTCGAACTGTTCTGAGCGCTCCTGAAATAGACCCTTACCTCAAATTGTTGCTAGCCAGAAGCTATTGTATTTGCATAGCAAAACAACGATTTATCTTCTTGGCTGGGGAATTAAGAATTTCTCACTAGTGTTATGACACTGCTGTGGTTTCTTTAGAGCTGTACTACGCAGATGCTGTAGTGAATGGCCTTGTACAGCTGGGGCTTGTGACATATGCAATGAAAGGCCAACATAGCAGTATATTCGAGCTAAAGTGCATCGCACTCAGTAGATGGATAGGTGAAGATAATTTTAACAAACGGAAGAGTGAGGGTTCATAAAGCGCGTGACCTTAAAAAGATGTTCAACTGATAGCCGGATGAGTAAGAACTGCACACCTGTTATAGGGCTGGTTGTTATGTACTACGATAATTCACTGTGTTTAACAGCAAAAAAAAAATTGGTGTAATGGTTCTTATGTTATGCACTGACTGTATAAAAAGATGTTGGATATTAAACTGGGAGTCTACACATCAATATGGAAAAATACCTATGGCAGTAAGGGCAGTTCTTGGTAGATATGCTCTGAGGAAGGCATGTATTGGACGTGCGAAAGAAAATAAACTAGTGAGTGACAAAGCATGCCACATTGCTTTACATTTGTTTTAAGCCAGCATGCAGTAAACAGCTGAGAATCTGGATCACAACTTTTTATCAGGAGGCACGTTTGTCTTTAAAACTAATCTCTTTTGTGAAACGACCCCTCTCACGATGTAAACAAGGTTGCATTCTGCTGAAGTGAGATACACAGATGCCAAGTTACCAAGGGCTGTGTGCTACAGCACCTGCACAAGAGGATGTCCGTGCTACAAATTCTCCAATGTTTCAGAGCGAGACCAGCGCAAAGCCAGTTATTCTCTTAATGCCGTCCCCAGACAAACCAAATAGCGGATGGCTTCCATGCGGCAACTACACCCTATACCAGGGAAAAAGTTAAAAAAAGCAAGAGAGAGCTGTGCACGGCACTGCAATCATGTGTTTGTTGGCCCTGGAGTGGTGCTTGCGTGTGTGTGTGCGTGCACATTTCTGCTCTTTTTCGAAGCACATACTCGTGCTTGTGGCGCGCTCCTGCAAGGAGCACGAGTATGACGGCTAAAGGTCTCCTATGCAGTGCATGCGCGCTGCGTAGGGGACATCTATAAACAACCTACGCTCATAGGGGAAACTTGCACTGTAGCTTCTTTTCTATCCCTTGCCCTGCTTTGCTATACCTCTTTTAGCTGCATTCATGCTGTGCTTGGTTGCCTGGTTGGTAGGTGGTAGATGGGTTGGTTGGTGTTTTTAACCTTGACCACTGATGTGTGTGCTCTGTGCCCCAGGTGCTCTCTCACTGCTGCTACTAAACTTTACATTTTTTGCCTGAGTAATAGAGCTCACTGTGAGAAGGAGGTGCCAGAGGACAGTCAGAGTGTGTGGTTCCACACCTGGCGAACATGTGGCAACTGTTTAATGTGGGGGGATGCTCGCACCTCTGATGTGCACGCTCTACAACTTCTGCTTGAATTAGTGCATTTGAGTAAATGCTTCCACTGTGTAAACACAAAACCTATTGCCCTTGACAGCACTTGTTTCAAACAGTAGGTCTCACCACTTCATCTAGAATCACTTGCAGCATATGGAAGCAAATCCGCGCAATTAATCCATATCTACTCATAACAACACTGTAGGCTGATGTGTGTTTAGAAAGATCACTTCTTTGGCATGCCACATTTTTACGGGAAAAATAAATGAGTGTCAGGGTTATAAATGAAACATGCAGTGAACTGTTTGTGTTAAAAGAAAATAATGACAATGTTTGAAAGGCGGTTTCCTGCAAATGTATATTGCAGCTTTTTTTTTTGAGATCATGTTATAATATTGTGCTCTCTAACATAGGGTCACACATATAGAAAAAAAAAAAAAATATATATATATATATATATATATATACATATATATATATATATATATACGGGTTTTACAACCAAAAACTACCCCTCCCACAATGCATCCTAATTGTTAAGTGGGTAGTAGGGTATAAATACTGAAAAGTAAAAACGGACTTGTTACTACCGTGATCAAGAACAGTCTTTTGTTCGAAACGCGTAGGTGAGGAAGTTTTTCCAAGATGGAATAAAGAAGCTTGAAATATCCGAGAAGAGTGCGGTGTTTTTTTGAAATTGTTCGAAATCTACAGCGAGTCTTGTCCTTGACTCGTCACCGGCACCAGCTGAATCAGTCGCTCCTCCTCCAGTAAGGGACAATTGCTTTGAAAAATATATATATATATATATATATATACTAGCAGCCCGTCCCGACGTTGTCCGGGTATGAAATATCAGGCAGTGTTTTAAATGGTGTAATGAGGAGTTTTAAAAGCATGAAGTGGCACAATAGTTAGGCATGTGTGTGCATATACTGTGTGCACCTCGGAGTAAGAAGTATTTGCAGATGTGTGTATTTACTCCACTGACGTAGGTAAGCGTGTGTGAAAGTGCAGTCATTTGTAAAGTTATTGTCCCCGCAGGCACGCTGAGTCGCGTCAGCCCCCGCTTGAGGGCCAGCTCCAGTTGTGGTTGATGTTGTGCTTGTGGTGTAAAGTCATTCATACAGAGAGTTGAGTGGGTGAGAGCGCGCTGGAGACGATGCGCTGCTGTGAAAGGGCAGTCAGTTAAAAAGTTATGGTCCCAGCAGGCACGCTTAGTCGCGTCAACCGCCGCCTGACCTGACATGCCCCCATCAGAAGGCACACACGGCATTTGCCCCCAGTATGTCTGACACGCCCCCAGCACAACGCACACAGTGCATTCGCACACAGTATGTGTGAAACGCCCCCAGCGCAAAGGTCAAGCTCACAAGCGAACGGTTATTTACCATGCCTCCAGCTGAACGCAGACGCCCAAGGAACAAGTACGCCCAGGTGCGCTATTGGCACCATGATGTAGGAATGCGGTGCGATTGCTGCTGGCCGATTGCCTGCCTATTGGCCACGCCCCTTACTCCCGCGCAATTGCCGCGCCCATTGGCCTTGGCCACGCCCCCAGCACAACGCACACGTTTGGTTTCCACACGCCATCAAGGCACGCTTATTTTTGTGCGATTGCTGTTGGCCGATTGTCGCGCCCATTGGCCACACCCCTTGCTGATTGCCGCGTCCATTGGCCATGCCCCCAGCCCACGCCCCCAGCCCAACGCACACGTTTGGTTTCCACACGCCCTCAAGGAAGGCTTTTTTTTGTCGTAATTCCGCACCCAGCCCACGCCCACAAGGGACTACTTTGCTGGTAAGGTTATTTTACCTTTCAAATGTATATGGTGGGCATCTGTATAGCCTATGTCTTTCTCCTACAACTGCCCTTTCCAATGCTGTATTGGGTGTTGTGATTGGTGCTGTACTTCTTGAGCTTACCCGCCTCAAAGGTTTCAGCTCTCTCTTTATAATAGTAGTATAGATATATGATCACCCATAGAAAGGTGAAAAGCAAATGGTAATTGAAACATATATTTAAAAACTAACGTTTGCACTAAGTAAACAATCTTCTGCATCAGTTTTTTTGTTTTTTTACATTTTTTTATGGAGATGATGGATTAGGGTAAACATGTTTCTTTTCCTACTAGTGTGCTTTTTTTTATTTTAAATCTGTTTTACTCTCTAAATACCAGAACATAGGCCTATAGATACACAGCGTTAAGCCCACAACCCATTCCGGGCCGGCCGCATCTCATTCAAGCACTTCCCAGCGGAGAGCATACAGTGAGGAGCTAATTGGAACACAGCATGTCCCCTACAACCCTTAATGGGCCACCTAGTGATTTAGTACATGTAGCAATAGTGGCAAGATGCGGGACGTTTTGGGACCTTATAAAAACCAATGACAATACAAACAGGGGCTAGAGGCCTATATAAAGTGGTTAGCAATAGATGGACAGAAAAAGGTCAGGAAGAGAAGAAAGGAAAGAAAGAAGAGATATACTGCTACATAGATGATTGGGTAGACGAACGGTGGGTGGTGTGCGGCAGTGTCAGGCATAGAGTGTGGAGGCCTTAATGCTTGTGGAAAGGGCGGGTGGATATGGCTGCTCTACTTATGCGAGGAGTCTATTGGGGTCTGACGGGAGTATAGCATCCTTAAAGAGTCGCAGCGCTCTAAGCTTGGAGGGTAAATGGCGCGTCTGCTCTACTTTACAGAGGTAGTGAACTAGGGGTTGCCATACATCTTTGAAGCGAGTGTCAGGCAATTGCAGTCTTGCTGTGAAAAGTTCCATAGTTATTACATGCCACAGGTGCACAAACCAAGCAGCAATCGAGGGCTCCTCTGCCTTTTTCCAGTATAGCGCTATAAGCTGTTTAGCTGCCCCAAGCATGTGCAGTGCTATAGTCCAAACGCTGCGAGTGAGAGCTTTTAAGTTGTCAGGTTTGAGTCCCAAGAAGATCGTGGTTGTGGACTCAGGCAGGGGGAAGGCCAGTACCCCTTTAATGTGACTAAGGACTTCCTTCCAGAGCAGGGTCAGGAGTGGGCAATCCCACCAAATGTGAGTAAAGTCGCCAGATGCATTCAAACACCTCCAATACAAGGGGGAAGTGGCAGGAAACATTTTGTGCAGTCGAGAGAGCATGTAATACCACTGCGTCATAATTTTGTATGCATTTTCCCTCTGTGGGATGCCACGATAAACCCTAGGTATGTCTCACCACAGGCGACTCCACTGCATGGGTGTGATTTCCGAGTTGGACGTCAGCTGCCATTGGCATTGATATGGGTGCGTAGTTAGCACTGGACTGTGTTGTAGGATCTGATATGTCCGAGATATGAGGCCTTTTGAATTATCAAAGGAGTGAACCAGATGCTCTAAGGGGGTGTATGGCCGGGTAGCAGCCTGCTGTATCTCCGGTGAAGACACCCAGTGCCGCAGCTGCGCGTACCTTAGGCCAGCTCCCAGCGGGAGACGAAATTTGTCTCTGCACTACGCAAACGTCTTAAGGGTTCCCCCTTCATACAGATCCCCGATCACTCTACAACCTCCTTGTGCCCACTTGGCAAATGTTTGAGAATGGAGGGCCGGAGGGAATAGAGGGTTGCCTACTATGGGAGTGTGAGGGGAAGGGAAGGTTGTCAGACCCTTGCGCACGGCTACCTTATCCCATATATCTAGGACCGTTTTAGTAGGCACTGCAATATAGGCACTACGGGAACATGCTGCATGGTGGAACCACGCAAGATCCCAGATGGTACACCCCGTCACCATCCTGTCCATATGAAACCACACCTTTTCACTTTCAGTGGTTGTCCATTCCGAGACAATGCGGAGGTGTGAGACCCAGTAGGATTCCAAAAGGTCAGGGCACGCTAGTCCCCCTCTATTCCGCGGCATCATGAGCATCTTGTGGGAGAACCGCGAATGACGTCCATCCCATATAAACTTAGTGATATCTTTTTGGAGGCCCTGTATCTGGTGTTGTGGTATAGGGGTAAGGAGACATTTTATTGGGTGTAAGATTTTAGGGAGTATCAATATTTTGACAGCGTTGAGCCTGCCCAGCCAAGAGATAGTTAGGGATTTCCACCTCCGTAAGTCCTCTAGGACATTTCTCTTGCATTCTCGCCAGTTCACCTGAGTCCACCTGTCCAGGGAGGGGATTAGTTGAAGCCCTTAGTATCGAATATGATCTGTGGTCCATTGGTAAGGGGCAAGCCTTTTTAAGGCTGGTATCTCCTCTTCCGGAATTGTAAGGTTTAAAGCCCAAGTTTTGTCATGATTAATTTTAAGGCCCGACACCCTTTCAAAGGACTGTAGCAGAGTGTGGAGTGCCGGGAGAGATACATGTGGGCCCGCCAGCGTAAGGATAAGGTCATCTGCGAATATCACTACCTTGTTTTGCATACCTCCAAAGGTGAGGCCGTGGATGTCTGCATTCTGCCTGATCATCTCCGCTAAGGGCTATATCACCAGGGTAAATAGTAGAGGGGACAGGGGGAAGCCCTGTCGCGTACCCCTATGTATGAAAAAGGGGTCTGTAAGCTGCCCATCAACCCGGACCCTCGCTTGTGGAGAAAGATAGGGGGCCATGATCATAGAAATCATGTTGCGTCCCAGTCCAATCTTGTGTAACACCGTTCGAAGAAAGCCCCAGTCCACCCGGTCAAACCCTTTCTCCTCGTCAAGCGACAGAAGGCAGGCCGGTATGTTCCAGTGGTATGCCTTCCCAACTAGGTGTGCAATTCTACGCACATTGCCCGCTCCCTGTCTATTGTAGATGAAGCCAACTTGATCCGGCTCCACAAGGCCAGGCATGTGGGGATCCAGGTGCTTAGCTAGCATTTTAGTGTAAATGTTGAGGTCAGTGTTCAGCAGTGCGATAGGTCGGTAAGATGCACATAACATTGGATCCTCACCTGGCTTGGGGATAAGGGCTATTTCCGCCATACCCATGGAGGACGATGGCCCCTCCGTGTCTGAAAAGGAAATATATAATGGCAGGAGGTATGGCTGCAGTTGTGATATGAACATACAGTAAAAGGCCAACAGCAAACCGTCCGGGCCTGGCGTCTTCCCAAGGGGGAGGTCTTTCAGCGCTGCCATCAGTTCCTCGCCCGTGAGGGGCTCGTCCATCTGTTTAGCGTAGTGCCGGTGTATTGGGGTCTGGGAGCACTGGTTTAGAACATCATCGATATAGATTTGGGAGGGCGCCTATGTTGCATAAAGATTAGTGTAATAGGTTTTAAAGGCCTCGCATTTGGCTTGCTCCAAGGGAAGCCGTCCTCCCTCCGGCAATTGGATATTCGCTATGTGGGCCTTCGCAGTTTGCGCCCGCAGGCGCTTCGCCAATAATTTGCCCACTTTATCCCCCCTCGAAATATCATTGTTTTAGGGCAAGCAGGGTCCGCTCAGCTTTATTGGTACGGAGGGTGCGAAGCTGATACCGGAGATTAGCAAGTTTCCGCCGGCTCGCGAGCGAAGGATGCTCTTGATCTTGCTTCTCCATTTTCTTAATTTCCTTGGAGAGACTATCTTCCACGCACCGGGTTTCCCGCGCCCGCATGATCGCTATAGTTGTGATATGGCCGCGGATTGTAGCCTGAAAGGCATCCCACACCATAGGGAATGGGGTCTCGGGTAGGTCGTTGCTTGCAAAGTAAGAGTCAATGGCAGTCCGCAGAGCTTCCACATTGGCCGGGTCCCGCAGGATATGCGGCGGCAGGCACCACTGCGGCAAACAGGTGGGGCAAGCGGCCGGATCCTGTAGGAGGAGCTCAACATGAGCATGATCAGATATCGAGATGTCGGACAAAGATGTTGCCAACGTAACCCCGATAAGAACGTGCAATATAAATAAATAATCAATACGCGAGTACGAGAGTTGGACATGCGAGTAGTACGAGTAATTCCGCACCGCGGGGGAGTGGTATCGCCAAGAGTCTATCAAGCCAAGACCTTGTATCTGGTTCCGGAGTGCAGAGGACATGGCACCCAACCCGTTTAAGGCGGCTTCACTACGGTCCAGCATAGGATCCCACACCATGTTAAAATCACCCCCCAAGAGGGGTCGCCTTGTGGCACTCGTTCCCGTAGGAGCGTTCGGAGGTAGGAGTCCTCCATCTGGTTCGGTGCGTACACATTACACAAGGTGAGTGTGCATCTCCCAACTTCCACCCCCGCTCTGATGAAACGCCCATCTGGACTATGGAAGATTTTGGGTTTCCCCTGCCTGATACCAGTTCTGCAGATAATGGCCCCTCCAGCTGTTTTGGTGTCAGCTGCGGCCCAGAACAGGTGGATTTCCTGAAGAAAAATGATGTCTGACTGCACTGTAATGAGTAGCGCCACACTTGTCCCTTATTGGGTGAGTTAAGCCTCTTGACATTAAGGGTTAGTATCTTTAAAGGGTCAGGGAGAGTCATATTCCTGTCCTATCACAAGTTGAGCCTTCGGGCCATCATGAAGGACAGAGGGGGGGATCAGGAGCAGGCCCTACCTATGGTCAGGGACCCATCATAGCCTTGTAATCTCCCACCTGCCATACCTAGTGGACAGAAAGAAGAAAGGAAGAAGAGTTAGGTAATTAGGAGGAAAGAAGAGAAAAAGATGTGCAACCAACATTGGCCAACCGGGCCACATTAGTCTGTTCCAACCAGCCCCCTAAGACTTGGAGGGCCCAGAGACGTCACTCTCTCAGTAACAGATGGGGGTAGGTCTTCTACTGCACCCAAATTCATCCATGTGGGGGGCTACACTGCGTAGGGGGAGTTGGGGTGGCGCCTGTAACGCAGCTGCAAACATTGAAGCAACCAGGTGGGGCCATGGTCCCCTATACAGGGTTTAGGGGACATTACTGATATATGTGCCGTCCATCAAGGGACTGAGGAGTCCAGGCCTGTCTCTGATTTGTCACCCTCCAGGGACCTGATATGTTCAATAATGTCCTGTTTAGCCTGGGAAGATGTTTGTTTCTCCAGGGGTGGCGAGCACCTGCGCCGGCGAACGGTGGACCAGGATGGCTTGGCAGGCAACCGTGCAGATGGTGGGGGATGGGTGGGACTGGCAGATCGGGAGGCGGGAAGTCGAAGTAGTTGAGCCTCTTCTTGATAGGATCGTATCACTCAGGGCTTAGACTCCCATGGAAAGATAAGAGTGAACAGGTGACCCCACTGGTACGAAATGCCCAGGCTCCGCAGTTTGTCTGTGATAGGTTTGAAGTCTTGGCGGCTTCGCAAGGTATTAGGCGCTAGATCTTGGAATATCTGGATCTTTTTTCCGTCGTATGTGAGGTCCTGCTTAGCTCTCGCCACCCGAAGAATAGCTTCCTTTTCTGTGAAGAAGTGGAACCTGGTTAAAATGTCTGGGAGGAGACCCGGCTGGCCTGCGGGCATGGAGACCCGGTGGGCCCGGTCCAAAGCCCGCGGGGAGGCGTCGTCATCCCCCAGACCTCGTGGAGTAGTTGTGCCACATAGGTCATTATGTCCGGTCCTTCTGCCTAAAGAGGTACCCCCTGGATGCGAAGGTTGTTCCGGCGATTTCGATTTTCCAGGTCCTCCTGCTTCAGTTGCAGCTCTATATGCTGGTCCTCCAGGGCGGCAAGGAGCTGCCAGAGTTATTCTTGATCATCTGTGCAGGCGTCCACTGTCTTCTCTAGCCCATCCACTCACTCGCCGAGGTCCATGACCTCCTTCCTGAGTTCCCAAACACATGAATGGACTTCGGAGCGTAGGGAGCGGATTTCGTTTTTCAGCTCAGACATGAAGGTGGCCATGAACGTTTGTGTGACCTGCGGCGAGTCTCCTTTAGCCAGCGGCGTCGCCTCAGCGGAAGCAGACAAACCTGCCTTGCCCCACATTGCTACCACAGTGGTATCTTTAGAGGTTGTTGCCGAAGCGTCTTTGCCTCTGTTGGTGCGTGTCATTTTTGCAGTATAAATCTTCTACAAAGTGCCAGGTTCGAGGAGCAGCAAGGAGCCGTGCGATTGCTTGTTAGAGCACCCAACTGCCAAGCGATTCTCTCCCCACCTCCTCTGCTCACGTTCTCAATAGAGATAGCAGATGCTAGGGTGTTCGTCCCCTGTCCCCTTCTAGCACAATATAGTCATCAATGCCCAGATCTGGATTACCTGCTGTAACCGCCACCGACCTACCCCGCCTCCAGAAGGACCAACAAAGGGCGGTCCAATCTCGCACCAGCTAAGGCCCTGTACCGGGTCCCAACTGTGTCCCAATCTATCGCGGCCAGCTCAGGCCAGGGAAACTGCAGACGGCCCACTCGGCAGAACACACTTTACAAACCGCTGCATGTGATGATTAGGTACCAAGTCTGGGCAGGTAGTCAGGGGCTGGTCCGCCGTGGCAGACTCAAATGCACGGTATAGGCAAGCCAGCCGGTAAGCCGGTGGGGTGTCAGAGGCACCTTCGTACACAAAACGTCTTCAGGTGGGCACAAAGAGGCCATCCAGAGTGGTGCGTGGCCACACTAAAGACTTGTTCATTGGGGCAACAGCGTGGCCAACCCACAGTGGGAATGCATGACTTGCGTCTTACGGGGGCAGTACAGCGGCGCTAGTATGGTCGACAAAGTCACCGGCAGGTGCCTGCCCCCAGCAGCTGCCAGGTAGGGGTACACTTGTCCCTCAGGGTTGGCGCAAGAAGTAGTCCTCGTAAGGGCAGTGCGGGGGAGCCTCTAAGCCAAGGGTTCCAGGAGGGCCTCCGGCAGGCCCCCCACAACGTGATCCCCGGAGAGCCCATGGGATGCGGGCAAGCTCAAAGGCAGGGCACAATGGCAGCACAATAGTCCTCTTTGCAGGGGTAGCGGTCCTCTACCCCTTCACCGTTATGTGCAGGGCCTAGGAGCGCCAAGGAGAAGCAGGGCTGGGTCCGCCGCACTTAGGGCCCTCTACGCGTCTTCGTCAGCCCTCACCTGGATAGAGTTGCACCCGCAGGCCAATGCGAGGGGGCAGCCTGGCAGGCCGCACTCCCACAGCGTCAGTCCACTCTTCTTCTAGCCGCTCAGAGAGGGTCCCTCACCATGGTAGCGTAGGGGCGTCTGCAGGGCGTCACCGCTGAGGATCCTCCCGGTGGTTCCCTCATTTAGGCTGTGAGATGGAGGCTGGCCGGCATAGGGGCTAGGCGCGCAAATCAAATGGATGTCTTCCTCCCCGGGGTAACGGCCCCGGACTCCCTCACCCCCGCAATGACGCTTTCGCGTGCCAAAATCACAGCGCGTCTGGGGGGGTCAGTGTCAGGTTCCCCGCCGATGTGATTCGCCATCCGCCAGCCTCAGCCCCTTGTCTGCGCTACTCACTGCCCCTCCGCTTCAGCGCTGATCACCAGCTGCTCACCGCTGTCACTAGGCCGGCTCCGCCACCGCAAGATGGCACCCAGCCAGTATTGCCGAGGAATTGTCAGGCAGTTCACGGTGTCACCAGCTTGTCTGATGCCTCAGGGGTGCCCCCCCACTCTTGCCAGGGCACCAGTACACCTGTGGGGTCTCAGGGTGGCCAAGGCAGCGCTCGCGGGGGTCTTGCAGGCACCAGTCCTGGATATCGCAAAATGTCAGCCGCCACAGCTCCATAACTTCCCCTTAATTAGCACGGTCTCCAAACCGCCAGCACATCTGGGGGACGCTCCTCTTCAAACACCACCTCTGTGCCCCAAAAAGTGGCTGAAATTGGGCCCCAGCTCCGCTTAAAATTGCTTGGAAAGGCAGCGTTCGGCCGGAGCTCCCGTAGCGTGCGTCTCACCTCATCTGCAGCGAGACCACGCCCCCCCCATATTGCAGTTTTAAGGTCAATGCATTTATTCAGAAAGACATTTATATAGAACAAACAATAAAGCCGGATTCACACCAGAATATTTGATTATTCAATGTATTTTCCTTAAAAGATGTGTACATAAAGTACACTCGTTGAACAAATGATAGTTTTGTGTCCTTGGTATACACACATAATAGTTGTTTACCTCAACGACAAGAACAAGCAGCATTTATTTCTGCGCAGTTCACCCAATGGGCCCTAGCGCCTCGATACAAATGTTGACTCGCCGCCACCTATAATTATGTGAATTATTCTAAAGTAATTTTTTGCAGATTTAATATCGGTCTGTAGACCAAAGAATGCCTGAAGGTTGCATGAAAAGTGCCTTTTGAGAAGCGCACTCAAGACTGCAGAGAATAGTAAACAAGCTGATTGCAGCAAAAACACATAAGTGGATGCCTGCTTGTGCCCCGGGGGAATTGACAGCAAAAACAAAGCAAAGCACACATGAAACTGCATTTTCGTTGCTATGGCAACAAAATGGCGTGGGACTGACCACAGTCCCTAGGGACATGCGCATGCTGTTTGCTATGGACAAATGGCAAGAGCAGCCATGTTTGTCTATGCAGACGCGTGCATGAAAGCCCTCAGCAAATTGATTTCAAAAGGTACTCGCAATAGCGAGAGCAGCGCATGCGTTGATTTCACCAGGCGAGACCTACAAACGTAAAGGGCAGCTGCCACGTCAGTTTATCGCACCACCTCATCTGCCCTAACCCCCCTAAACACTTACAGGTCCTGCCCTTTTTCCATTATTACTGCCAATTATGGGCAGAAAACATTTGTTATACATTAGAAGAGTTATTTGTCATTATTTTAATTTACGCCGGGGAGCAGGAGTGAATGGAGCAGAGAGCAATGGGATCATAAACATTTTGTCTTCAGTGAATAGACTATATTGCATTCTCCCAGTTCACTATATTTTGTCTTCCTGTTATTCTTTACCCTTCCACCAGGCTTTTACTAGCTTCTAGGAAGGGGCCTTGTAAAAATCCCATGTATAATCCTGCTGGAGCAGGTTTATATACCTTCCTCCCTCAGAGGAAAAAGTGCATAAGTCTGAGATGATTTGCTTTAATCTTTTGAATTATGATAGAGTTTGTGGAATCAACAAGCGTTTTCAGGAAGACGTTAAATTCCTGAATTAGGATCAGAACTACAAACCAAATTTCCCAACAATTTTAGAACAGTGCATAGGATCATAGCAACACTTGCATCGTTTCAGGCAATTCGACATATTGCCCAGAGAAATGGCATATTGAAAATTCCCTAAAAAGGGTTGATTCTCAAAGGTTTGAATCAAAAGAAATCATTTTGGATGCGGCCACCTGTGTGTGTATTGTTATCAACAAACCATCCTCACTTTCTTTTATGTACAACTCCTTAAACCTCAAGAGATCCACCTTCACTTCTAGAAGAGTACAGTCCTTGATTAATATAAAGCTATCTTGAGAGTCATTATAAGAGCACTGCCCTAAAGACACACAAACTCCATCACTACCTGATTTAAAATGCAGCTATCATTCCCTATGGCAACTTGATTGCTGTCACCTATGGCACTGAATAGACCTTCTAGCATTAGGGTGAGGGATTAACGCTGCTAGGAATGTTGAGCGCTCCATTGAAGAAAATGGAGTGCTCTGGGCTTCTATTTGGCTGGTAGAAGCCCTGATCATCAACATTCCAATGTTTGTTTACAGCTGCTGCTGTGAACAAAGGCCTCACGGAGCCCGACGGCATTTTAACACCATTGCGCTCCGTGAGGCCTTTCTTATACAAATTAGAACATTCTGCAGACTATGATCTAATGGCCTCAGACCTTTCTGTAGCGGGCTCTACCAGCCATAAAAGGGCCACTCCCTTGTTAAAGGCCCTCGCCTTCGGCAAAGGCCTTTAATGCTGGAGCGGGCCTTTAATGGCTGAGAGGGCATGCTAAGGGGGGCTCTTAGGCTATATTGTGTGTCAGAAACTTCTATTTCGTTTCTGCAAGAGTGGATTCATCTTGTCTTGGCCATTTCCACCCTTTAAAAAGTTTGCTATAAGTGGGGTACTGGATTTAGTAGTTAATGGCTGGGAATATTATATGATCTACGTCATTTTAGTTTTCCGTTGTGCACTTCGGAAGAGATGCTTTTAATTGGAGTAAAATTTGCTGTGATCGTCTTATCACAATAGTTAGAATGCTCAAGATTTTATTCAGACCCCAATCATAGCTAACTGCCAGTTACAAATTAAGAAAAGTTATTATTATGGAATGAGACTGTGTTGTAAAAACAAACTAAAGTTCAATCTGATAACTGTGTGCTCTGCAAGTTGAACCATTGCTGATGCTACGGAGTTGCTTACAAAGCTTAATAGGAGCCAAATGGCCATTGGTGGACTGTGGTATGGCAGGCAGTCAGTCAGGCAATGGCTACTGGTAGCCCACCTTGGCACCACTTTTTAACTAAATTCGTAAATTGAAATGGCAGAGGCCAGGAGAAGTAATAGAAAGTGCACATTGCAAAGGCAAGTGTTCATTCACTTTCCGCAAGTTCAAGCAGCCCGCACCAGCATGAGGTGACTAGTGGGAGCCGAAGGGCCCTGGGCTGTAGACTGTTTGTAATTTGCTTAGGCAGCAGGCACTGCCCAAACTCATTAAAGATCAATAACAAAAAAACACAGACCAGCCGCCAGACTAAGAAAAGAAATAAAGCCCATAGTGAAAAGGGAAGCATTCTTTCTGTTTCAACAAGATACTTTGGAATTGCTCTTGCAGGCTTAAGAGGTTGAGAAGAGTTGATGACCCAAGCATAAACATAGCATTTGTGCACCTCACCAATGTAAGACAATGGAGAAGTTAGTGCAGTGCAAGTTTCAGTAGAAGTCACATTGTAGCAATCAGAGCATGTTACAAGTGTCCCAAAACGTTTTGCAGTGAGACGAGTCAAGACTCTGCAAGTTAACATGGGAGGACAATTCTCAACATGTCTGGTGAAAAGTGCACCATTAAATGATGTGAGCTACACTGTTGCAATGGACAAAGCAAGGTCTAAGAACTAGGGAAATCTGAGATGACAGAGAAAGATATGGTGCGATAGCAAACCTCCGTTTGTGCTTCAACAGAATGATCCCAATTTTGCTGAAATTGAGTTTACGTCAGTGTGACACATTGATGTCTCCACGACCTGGAGGAATGTCGCACATTTATAGACCAAAACAATCCCATCTTCTTAAGGTGGTAATAAAGAGGTTCAGTCACTGTGAAAATAAAGGATTTCTTTTCAGACCTAAGCGCTTCCTCTTTGTCTGTGGGTGGTGTGGCCAGCGTAAATGTTTTCAGGTAGAGTCGGATGGATTGTTGGATTAGAATGCATTTGTGGTCATCTGAATTTCACTAATTGTTGATATTAGGCTGTATTGATCATGGTACTAATTCATTTGTATAGATTAGGATTAAGTAGCCATTTCAACTAAAATGCTGTACCCATTTTAAAGGTAGCATACTAGTACAAAGTTTCAAATTCTGGGGTTACATAAAAAAGAGTTGATTTCAAGTGATGGGTGAGCGTGTGAGAGGGACTCAAACAGCACATGACATACTGCAATATATATTTTCAATCATTTCCAGATTGCCAAATGTGGCTTGTAGTCTAGGCCTGCCATGTAATGTTCTGAGGCAGAGAGTGAAAAGTCTGAAGACCAGACATACTAAAAGATTTATTCTGCTATCTCAAATCCTGGAATTCACAAAATCACTGGGTTTGTGACCACAGAATTCTTTTTCTAACGTGCAAAGCCCATTTTAAGAGCCAGAAGCCAGAAACGTTTTTTTTAGGTTTTGCCTAGCAATGCGTACGAAGTACGCATGCGCTAGCAAAACCTCTTGAGTTCTATGTCGGGTGATGACCCGCCTCTGTCTATCATTGGCTAGCTCCATAAATGGAGGCTAGCCATTGGCAGACAGAGGCTGTCAATCGCGCTTTCTCTTGGAAACGCGATTCGGGGGCGTTTCTGGTGCTTTTTTAAGCCCCGCCCCTTTGTCCCGGGCCGCGCTGCGATTGGCTGCCGGCCCGGGACACCCCCGTGATGTCATTCCCGGGCCGCGCTGTGATTGGCTGCCGGCCCGGGACACCCCCGTGACGTCAGCCAATCACAGCGCGGCCCGGGACCTGACTTGTTTAAAACTTTTATTAAAGGTGCTGACTATGGGAGTAAATAGAAAAAAAGTGTAAACTCTCGTCTTTCCGACCGTAGACAGAATTAAAAACGTTGCAGATAATAAAAACGAAATGTTCCAGTATCATCGAATTATATATTTTGAAGTCACAGTACACAAGTGACTTGCGGCTGCGCACTGTTATAAACAAAAGCGAAAAGTAAACAGGTGCGTTTCAAAATGGCCTCCTGGCTTCGCAGGGTCACAGCGCTCGCCTCTTCCCGGTGCCGAGTCCCTTTATTTACGTGTACATGAAGTAAACATCTTCAGTGGTGATGCGTCATATCACAATTAACAATATGTATTAAAAACAGTACTGTATCGCTAAAATATCCACGCTAATCAATCCACGTTATCCTTTAAAAAATCAAAAAGAATGACTACGTTTGAAGAGCTCATTTTAAGTGTAATGAATGAGTTTTTATTTTCACTGATTTGCTTAAGCGATCCACTCCTGTTGCTTTGCTACAAGGTTCTAAACCTATTTCCCCTGTCGGTCTTGCATCATTCCTTCTGAAATCCGTATGCGGCACAGCTTCGACATGGCCGTCTGAGTGCTCTTCCGTGCTACACCTATTTTTCGTCTCGCTGGCCATCTCTATGATCCTCGGCGGAGGGAGCGCCTCTATGACGTCATTGCCATGTCTTCCGCAGATTGAGGTTGGTGGAAACCGGGTTTGAGAGGCGCTTCAGGGGGCTACAGCTTCCAGCGCTACCTCCCAGGGTCCGCAGGAGGACCACGAACATCTTGAAGCTTATTTTGTAGACCGAAGTGAGTGTAGAGATCTTTTGAGGAGATTTGAGCCGCTGGTTGGGGAGAGGGTTAGGTCACGGCTGGGAGAGGCTCGGCTCTGCTATGCTCTATCGAGACTGTGCTTGAAGTGCATGAAATGTATGTTGGGAAAATAAAGACACTAAATCACTGGCGATCGAACTTGGTCCGTCTTAGGGGGGTAGTGCGATAGCACTTGAAGACGTTGGTTGATCTGTCGATGCCTCCGAATGCAAACGTATAGGGAAATTATATAGGCGCCATTTAGCAATTATGGTATTTTTATTCCACGTCATTTCCATTCGCTTATATGTATCTTACCCTTTCCTTTTAAAAATATTCACTCAAAACGCACCATACAAAGTGCTGTCACCTATTAAGCAAGGCCTGTCAGTTTGGACCCGACAAAGGACTTGTTTGTTTAGGAGTACATAGATGTTAAGGGCAAAAATGCATATTAGTGTATACAACTATCTAGGCCGCATCCGGAGACGGGTGGGAGTCTGAGGTATCCCTGTGGAGGAAGATGATATATAACTTGCAGTATTGCACTAAGGGCTTCAGGTTAACATTTTAAATCCCGAGGCTGAGTGGTTTGTAAATGTCACAATACCCCTGAAATGGACACAATTCTTAGTCACAAACGGTGGTACAATCCCGGATGGATTGGACAGCATCGGTATTATTTACAGTCGATATATAAACAAGCATTTGGCAAAGGAACAGATTGGGCCTGGTGATAGATGACGGGGCTCGGCCCGCGCTACTCAAACATCCCCTCTTGGGCAGACCTCGGTGCCCACGAGGCCTCCGCGTTTCCTGCAGGCTCACTCGCCCCTTTGAAGCGCAGTCATATGTGCGGGGGTACTGAGTGATGAGCGCTTACAAGGGAGGAGTAAAATATTGCAAACCGGGAAGGTTCCACTTCCTGCGCAGCGTTATTCAGACCAGTGCCCTCACATAGTAATAACACCATCCCTTTAAACACACGAGGTTTTCAGATACCAAAGCCGGAAGCATTGAAAGAGGCCAACCAAGGCAAATGTGCCTGTATTTTTGGGTACGAACGTGGAATTTTGTGTGCAGCCGTGATCCCCTTGATGCAGAAACATTTCTGTTTTCCAAACTTGCTGATTCACATCACAACTATCAGAATGTTCGTGAAAACCAAAGTCTGTGGAAATGTGGCCTCCTTTCTTGGCCTTTATCTTTGACTCTTTCTCTTCCTTCCTTTCTAAATTATTTCTTTCCCCTTTCTGTTTCTCCTTTCCCTTCCTTCCTTCCCTTTCTCTCTTCCCTTCCTCTTTAACACCCCCTTTACTCCTCCCCCTTCCCTCTCCTCCCTCTTTCCTCCTCTTTCCTCCTCTTTTACACTTCTTATACTAGTGGGATGTAAAAGTGGATTGGATCTCTAAAACAAGCATTTACAATGCAACGGTTTCGCCTTTGGAAAAGTTTGAGCTATTGCCATTGTAAATGACAAAATTTGTATTTATGTGTTGGTTTTGAAAACAGATAATGGCATTGTCAATTTCATTGCCAATAGCTCTAACTTTTCCAAAGGCGAAACCGTTGCATTGTAAATGCTTGTTCCATTGGGTCATGCATTCTACTAGACAAGACACATTGTTTAAAAGTCAGTGACAATAGTTTACTTGCCAATCCCACTAAACCTCTCTAGTAGTTGCCAAGATTGTACTCACTCGAGTAAGTTATTGACTGGCATTAGATTCAGCAGGCTGTAGGAGAGACAGAAAACATATTGATGTATAGAATTTAGAATTATGCAAGTCAGTATATTCCTTCCTTCTGTTACTTGTAAATGGGGCAGAATGGCAAACTTTCCTTCCAATACCTCTACCAGTACCATGTTTCGTTTTCATTGAAGGTACATTGCACTAGAAACACCATTCCCCACTTTAACTTGGTCTCTCATATTCATAAAAACAACAGACCCAAGTGATGGCTTCCTCTGCCAGTAATGTGCCTTATGACTGAGGACTGCAGGCAGTGGAATGTTGCTGTCTGTCAAAGATGGGAAACATCCTTTACAACGCAACTTTTACCACGCAGTGCCTTTACGACGCAACTATTACAATGCATGTCATTACAACGCATTGCGCTGGGGGGCGCTCTAGGATAGGGAATGTATTTAATTTACTATCCAACACCTTCCCTACTATCCACGGGGACTGGAGTTGGAATAGTAAATTAAACTATTCACTATCCAGCACCCCTAAGCACTATGCGTTGTAACAGCATGCGTTGTAAAAACTGCGTTGTAACAGCATGCATGGTAAAAGCATGCGTTGTAATGTCATACATCCGTCAAAGATGCTCAATACGGTGATAGGATGATCAAGATCATCCTTGACAATGTCTTCCAAAGCAGATCAGCCTGACATCAGAGCAGAGTGCCAGATGGAGCCTGGAATGCCCTTCACAGAGGACAATGATTAATAGATGGGGTAATATGGCATATGTTGTACAGGCAACTGAAGTTATTATCCCATAATACCACAATTTAGTCAAAAGGTGAGGCAAGATTAACTCCCACCTCCAAGTGACGTGACATTTTGGGATGAAACCTGTTCCTTTTGTGACAGAGCCATGACTGCTATACATATAGTTGGGTCCTTTCTGAAACAGGGCACGCAAGTTAAAATGTGATGCATTAATATTTTGTCCAGTGTGATTAGCAGTGGTTGACATTAACTGTGGTATCGCTATCCATCCCTTTGTTGGTATCCATGATCCAAACCAGGCAATTCAACCCCATATCATATCTCCTTCTCCTTATTTATAACAAGCAGGAAAAAAATAGCAAAAAGGGTGAGGAAAGCAATGCATAGCCTTCCCATGGTGGGGGCATTAGTGAACCGCAACCTACGCAGGTAAGTGCGGTGGGGCTGGGTGGGGTAGAGAGTTTCGACAGACGACGATGAGGGGAAATTGATTGAATGGAAGACTAAGGGGTATATGTACAAGAAAATGTCAGAGAATGGTGTAATGCCAAATTTGGCAGCGCTGCACTCGGACATTTCCAAAACGCAGGGATATGACACATCCATATGTTTCCCCCTAGCACCGGCGCTAAAAAGCTGCCTAGCGCCAACGCAGACACCCTTGCGCCATGTTGCAAGGGTGCCTGCACTTCAGGGGCGATTGTTTATGTGCAGTAAGGGACACCTTCTTGCACATAAACAATCTTTAAAGGCAGTTTGATGTTTCTATGTGTGCTGCAGAATGCAGCACACAAAGAAAAAGCAAAATAGGAGGAGAAATTAATACCTTCTCCTCGTTTCACCATCCTAAGACCAGGTTTTACCGGGCCTTCGTTTTTGGCACTGCCCCATCCTTGTAAATATTGGGCAGTATCACAGGGCAATGGATGTTGCAGTGGAATGTTCACAGGACCACCCATTGCCCTCCTCTTTGCTGCAGTGGATTGCTGCAGAAAGGGGCATATTTACAAGGTGGCGTTAAGCCATGTTAAGTGGCTTAACCCTACATTGTAAATATGGGGTATGAAGCAACGCCAACAGAGCGTCAGAAAAAGTGATGCTCCGGTTTGCGTTAGGGGCTTGTAAATATGCCCGGAAACTTGATGGGCTAATAAAGGAACTTGGCATGCTGGTTACTGTCTGAAACCCAGTTAGTAAGGCAAAATGATGCCCCCCCTGCAGAATGTGATATGGGGCTACTGAGTCCCGCTTATCTCACAGATAGTCATTGCCATTGTGCTGAAGGGAGCCCCGCTTGGAGAGGTTGGCCCCATGGAAGGATTGGGGGCCTCCTGCGGCACAAGGGGTGCAGGGGCCTGAGTTACCTCCCTGCTGATACCCCAGATGTGTGGATCAGAATCCAACTGCAGGTTACACCGTGTCCCCTTTCCCCTGTCTGCTTCTATACTCGTCCTAGACGTTTTCATACCTGCCCTACTTTAGACAGCAGTAGGATTATTTATTTCAAAAGAAATACATTGAGCTCACACAAAGTCTGTTCATAAATTGGAACGAAATCTATTTCTGTATGTGACAAAAAAGCTCAGTATATAAATTGTCACTGGAAAAAAGAACACGTTTAGCAGACCTCCGAATAGCACCTGAAAAAGCCCAATTACTGAGCCTGCTGCAAAAATGGGGAACCCTGGGATGCAAATCACGTCATTTCCAAAGGATGATTATCATCAGGTTTTTGGGCACCACTCAAATAAGTACGGTCAAATTAGGTCTCTCAGAGTCCAGTTCCAAACAAGAAATCTTGATATTCGCTCAATTTGACACGAGAGAAGCGGTTTCCGGATTAGGAGGCAATTTGGTATTCGGGCTTATTCGACCCCGTCACATAGGTAGTGATTATTATCACGCTGACCATATAATGTTGGACTGACATTTGAAATAGAAAGGAGGATGTTTACCTACAGACCTTAAGACCCTGAATAAGGTTTCGTATTGATATTGACACGTGAGGTGGGACTATCATATCCCCTTAGTCTGCCTTCTACGACCAGTTGTTTGAAATTGAGATCTGAGGGGAGAACTATACCCATTCAGATAATATATATGAACGAGATCGCTGATTGATATATGTCGAATTTTGAATCTGAGAAGAATTTAATACCTATCGGTGGAGATCGCTATATATGGTGTTCACAATCACATACGCCCTGAAGAAGTTCTGGTGTTCAGAACGAAACGCGTTGGCTGATGATTCTTTTGAAAATTGAAATGAGAAAATAAAAGCAAATTGAGCGAATATCAAGATTTCTTGTTTGGAACTGGACTCTGAGAGACCTAATTTGACCGTACTTATTTGAGTGGTGCCCAAAAACCTGATGATAATCATCTTTTGATTCGTGTTCCACGTTTAATGCCCCTGGACAGAAGGCATTGGTTTTTGCAAGTGGCACACTGAACTGACTTATTTGTCAAATAACTATTACTGTTTGGTTGATACGAGATTGGTGCTATATCTTGGTGCGCATATCCACTGTCCACTCTTTGGTTTCTGTCATTTCCAAAGGATTTAGGGGCATATCAACAAAAGACATAACGCCGCTTTTACGGCACATAGCGCCGGAAAAGCGGTGATTATTCTAACTCATTATCATCTAAGTACTGCTAATATGCATTAGCGCATGTTAGCAGCCGTTACATTAACGCCTTGGCCCACATCGCTAATGAGATGCGAAGTAGGCGTTGCTTCCCAGAAACAACAGGGAAAAACTCACTACCCAGACATCGCAGTATTTGCAAGCCGGCCCAGGACAAGTGAAACGATAATAAAAGCCACGCTTACTGTGATTATGGCTGTTATCTAACATCTCCTTTTTTTCCGACTTAGCTATCTGTATAATGGGAGGTGGATCACAAGGTGTGGCGGGGTTGAAGTGAGGGATCGGAGACCAGGTCTGGATACGTAAGGTTTTATTTTCTGAAACACTTTTTTAGAACGACTAGACAGTCTTTCTTTGGCAAACCGGGTTGGATCCCTGATGGTAGAGGGCCTGGAGGCCGGGCCTCACGTGGAGTGGATCGGGACCTTCTCGGTGTAGTTGCTCCGGTGTGTGGTTAATGGGACCCCCAGGGGGGTATTCCAGCCGGCAAATATGTTGGGAATGAAAAAAAACAACAAAAAAACAAGGGTCAGGATGACGTTTCTACGTCGCTCGTATCACCCAAGGGTACCGGGGGTGCAAGGATCACCATTGACTGTGCTCACTCGTTTTCACATTCGTTTGTGCTGAAGGAACATATGTGAAGGACGTGTGTACGGGAGAGGGACGTGGATCAGGAAGGGGTAAAGGAGAGGAGGGGTCAGGGGCGTAACACAGGCCTCCGCAGCCCACACGGTGCGGGGGCCCCTAGCTCCAAGGGCCCCCCTCGGCACTGAACTCTGGCCAAGAGAGCTCCTGATTGAGCCCGGAGGGGGCCCCCCTAAGTACCGTGCAGGGAGGCCCCCTCACTTTTCGTTACGCCAGTGGGAGGGGTAACAGGTGCGGGCAGGTTTTACACGAACAGGCTCCCCCGCCTACCAACCCAACCCGAGACTTTCTGCCATACCTGGAACAGCCTCGCTCCTCCTGGAACGTGGCTCTGCAGAGCGTGGGGTCGTTGGCCTCCTGGCTCTCCCGTAGCTCCCTCCATACTCGGCTCTCTTCTTCGGTCGCAATCTTCCTTCTCACGTCCTCTTCGCTCTTCCAAAAACACCACCAGAACTCCTCCCGATCTCTCTCCGATGTCAGTGCACGCCGACTGCTGTATTTCCTCTTCTTTAACCAATGGCGGATCGCTGATGTCTGCTGATGGCGGGGCTACTTCTTCAAACTGAAAAGCCCAGTTAAAGACGCTGGCCTTGTTTTCTTCCTCTGTAGCTGTTCGTAGGGGAGTGCTTTCCCAGCTCTAGTCATCCTGTTGGGAAGGGACACAAGGTAGTAATGGAGGAATCGCTGTCCACCATTCCCTATCGGGGACTTCTTGGGGGATCTGCGGGCTCACCCGGTCACACAAGGTTAAGTCCACATCTCCCTATTATCTACATTTTCATTAGCGCAGTTCCCTTATCGTGGGATTTCGCACGCTAATGCTCATTCTCAACGTCTATCACTGGATTTCACACCGCCTTTTAGCAAAGCGTTGCAAATACGCCGCTAACACGGCGATGTGATCCGGCGATAGACGGCGATAATGATAAATGCGCAAAACGCGTTTAGCGATCGTTTTTGCGTGTTGTTGTTGATATGCCCCTAGTTTTTTTTTATCACCTTAAAATAGTCTCGGGGCTTCTCAGTTAAAAACAAAATAAACATGTGGAATGCGGGGATAGCCGTAGCGCAGGAACACTGAAATGAGCCTCCAAGGCCCACACCATGGGCCGGATCAGAGGCAGAGGAGTGCGGGCCTTGGACCGGCGCCATCAGCATGAAACGGAGCAAAGACACCCACAGCATCAATCGACGCGCGGTTAAATGGAGCTGTCACGCCAACGACTGTGACATGAAGTGCAGATAAACTATCAGCAGCCCACATAATGAAGCAGAGTCGAGTTTTGGCTTTGATCTAAAAGATTAGGAACGGGGTCTGAGAACAGCGAGCTGCGATAATAGGAAAATTGAAGCTAAGGGACCGTGACAGCCCTATTTGTGAAAAAGCTGCCTTTATTCACAGCGTGATTGCGCCTTTTTTGTTTGTTCTGTGCTCATTGAATGGAGAGGCAGCAGAATCAATTATTTTGTAAAAGATCGAGCATTTATCGACCCCAATAAATGCCATGGCACAGGTGCGCGGTGGATGGAGGTAAGAGAGAAAAGGCGCCCGAGATCAGGGTGCTTGAACAAGACCCTAAAACTGCTCTTCAAAAGCGGTCCAAAGCTGCAGCAGTATCTAGTAGACTCAAGTAACAAACTCTGCTGGTTGAAGCCGGCCTTCATAGGGGTTGACCTAGGAGTTGTCCAGGAAGGAAAATAACAAACATAGGCTACTACTGTTAAAGTTCAAAGGCCTCTGGTTGGAGATGAGAACAAAGTATAGGATCTGTAAAGTTCGAATGGTTCAGACAAAGGAGCTCGGTAGGGAAATTAACTTGTACAGGCATATATAAAAAATGTTCTTCACACAGCTCACAGGTCGAAGACATGCTGGGCTAAGGCTGAACAAATTGAAAACAACTAAATTGGGGTTATGTTCCCATCCTAGATAAAATAATGTAATAATGGTAAATGTTCTTTCCCCACATAGTCGTTTTCACCCATAAATGTCATTCACTACTAATAATGAAAGTGTAAGTTTTTCTGGGAGGAAATTCTAGCACATCAAGAGGATTCCTCAGTAGGTAAACTAGAAAAAATGAGGTTCTCGGACATCCAAGTAAAGTATTGGCATACATCATTTATAGGAAAAGACAGCTGGGTAACACAAGGTAATTCAATTGACTCTTGCACTGCTAAAGCAGCAAACTGCCAACCGCTTTATCTCTCACCGTAGCATGTGCAGGGTGCCTGTCTAGATGAAGACCGAGCTACCACCTGCCTAGGGCGTTCCCGACTGGTGCTTGCCCACCTTTCAGTGCCTTTGAGTGCTTGAAGACAGAGTTCTGCTTCCACAGCTCAAAAAAATCTACATTGGATAGCGGGACACAAAAGTATGCCTTTAAGATCTTTTTACTGGTCTTCAGAGAAATCATAGCCAGTGGTCCTAATTAGTTGATGGCCAGATTCACGCACCATCCAACCAAAAGAACCTTGAGCATGAATCTTCCTAAGTCCCCCCTCACTCAGACCTAAAACCTGAGGGGCCAAATCCTTCTCGATACTAGGGTCTAAGGGAATGGAATCAGCTACTCAGCCCTCTGAGGTTCATAGAATCGGAAGCCCTTTTTAAAAAGAATTTAACCCTTTCCGTGCGTCGGACGGCCCCCGGCCCTCCGACGTCATGGTGGGCGTGTGTGGAGGACGGCCCCCGGCCGTTCTGACCATGCACAGTCATAAATCACCCGCACGCAGCGGAATTCCAGCAGCGATCAACGGGTTAAAGACCTTGCTTTTCCTGGTCCCTGATGCACTCTATTACTCTCTTATTTAGTCAGCTTCACTTTCTCTCATTTCTCCTTCCCTTTCCCTTTCATCTGTGTTATCAGACTTAAACCTGCAGTGCCAGGATACTGCATTGTGATTGGCAGCGTACTTTACAAGTGCATAATTCATCAATACATTCATTCTGAGATGAGCTTGAAGTATGAACCCCTGCTAAATATTTTGGCTTCCTTTGGCATAGGAGGTGTAGGTGGAATTTGGGCCTTTTTATGTTTCTGTAGTTTTTGTTGATGGTGCCACATCCTTCCTCGTTCATGGGGAGTATTTGTTCAGAAGTAGACAACATTCCTGCCCTTAAAAATAAATAAATACATTAAATCAAATGGTGCAAGACTATAGCTTATGTCACCAGTTCCCCTATCTGGCCTTTTGGTTTTCTTTTACCCATTGGACTGCATCTTTGCCTAGAACATGTTGCTGTATTAATTGGGCCTTCTCTGATTAATTACCCTTCTTTTTTGGTGTACGGTCACATAGCATCCTGCTGCCATATGGCTAAGCTTGTTAGTACTTATTGCTCATTTACCAAGCTAGTACAATCTTACCTACCTTATCTCGTGCCTAGAGGAACAATTTGGACAGCCTTCTCACGGCTGAAGCCCTAAATTACATGGTTAAACAGAAATTTCCTGGCACAGATGGGCTGCTGGCAGATTTATTCTAGACTATGATAGAGACCATGTCTCAGGAGCTCCTTCAGGTGTTCAGTTCTTTATAGCGCAAACTCAACCCAAAGGTATTGTGGTGCTTTATATGGGCACCAGTTACATTACACAAGGAAACATTACTTTTTTGTAGGCATAAAATTACAAGTTCCCTAGGATATAATGGAATTGCAATTTGGCGGATGGGATATCTGTCACATTTGTGACAGAGTAACCCTGTCCACAAAAGTTATAATCAGGCCCTAAGTGATTTGTCCAGAATCACAGGATGTGGAGCTGATGCCAAGATTTGAGACTGGGTCCCCAGCTCCAAAGTCGGTAGCTCTAGTCATTACGCCACATGTAAGAGATGGGTATCCTCCCTAATTCCATGTGACGAGCATTAATTACACTAAGGAGAAGGACCAATGCGTCTGACATCTTACCCACCCTTTATCTATGCTGAACACCTATGTGAAAATACTCAACAAAGCACTGACTAATAGGATGCTTAGGAACATGGGTACTCTGATCCACATGGACCAATCTGGTTTCATAATGGGTAGGTGTACGATGCATAACATAAGAGGCCTAACCTTCTCCTATCCTTGGTGCGAGAGCCTTCGGAGCAACTATCACTGTTAGGGCTCAACCTTGAACAAGCCTTCGACACAGTTTTTTGCGACTATCTATGTGTTGTGATGGAATGTATGGGATTCGTTCCAGAATTTCGAGCCTGGACGCACCCGTAATATGAATAGCTAACAACTAGGGTGCAGACGGACAGGTGGGTATCAGATGAAAGGACTCTGCGAAGGGGGACATGGCAGGGGTACTTGTTATCTCTGATGCTGTTAGCTCTTGCAATGGAACCATTAGCATGCAGCTTTTGGACCTCTTTCGTGGAGTGAAGAGTGAAATTCAGGGATCCAATTAATGTAATCTCTTGTTAACCAGACAATACTCTGGTGTACTTGCGGGACCCGGGTGTCTTGATTCTGGTTATGCTCTCTGAATTAACCCAGTTTGGCATGGTGACTGGCCAAAATATAAATAGACACAAGTCATTGCTCTATCTATCAGTGTGAGGAATGGGTGGAGACTAACTTTGTATACATTGTTTGGGGCTGCTCCTGGGTGGCCACATTTTGGGACTCAGTGGTAGAAAGTTTACAATCTATGACCAATGGTTAACCGGTCCGCTCAATGAGGCAAAGCTTGTAGGGTGTCTTCCTGTCACATGCTCCTCAAACATGAGGACACACATGGTGGTGGGGGCTCTTGACAGCATATTGGCTAGGTGCAAGATAGCCATTTATTGGGCCTCTGCTGGGGGGAAATGGCAGATGAACAGCACCTGAGGAGTACGAGGAGGGATGATCATTTGACAAAGGATCTGGAAGAATGGGTCACAATGCTTACTAAATTGATTCATCCCCCAAGCAATAGACCACCCTGAACTTTAAAGTATACTTTTATGATTCCATTGCAACATTATGCTATGTCATAACACAGTCTGTGAGCTGGGAGAATTGGTTGGGCACAAAATATATGTGACATTTTATGGGTGTCAGTTTCGGCAGAAGGTGGGACAGTTTGGGCTGAGATAGAAGTACAGATGCATATCATGATATTGATGTGTTTCAACTGTATTTTGTTTGTGTTCTTAACTCAATAAAATCAATTAAATGTACTCAAAAAAGTCCTTAATAAATATAATTTGGGCGTCCATCCCTCACATACTATCTACTATCACAGCTCCAGACACTACGTCCCGTAACACAATAACCACACCTCAGTGGTCATCAAACACATTATTAAAACAATTCCCATGTAGACTCCATACAAAAACAACACCCTCCCAACCACACACCCTACATAGTGTAGCATGCTATCTGTGTGGATAAGCACTTCAGGGACCAACATAGAGGTAGTAATCAAATATAAGTACTACAATACAATCCAAGGCAATTTTCAGATAAAAAGTGTAGTGTGCAACATCTACCCCAACAGCACACCTCAATTAAAGAAATCAAGAACTTCGGTGGCCAACTGATAGGGGCAATGTGACAAAAGAGCAAGTTAGTTACCTTCAGTAAAACCTTAGCTGGTAGCACTAGCAGTAGTTTCCTTACCTTAGAATATTACCCAGGCGTCAGACTGGATCTGGAAAATCTCTGAACAGTGAGGTGCATGGTGCCTATATAGGTGATACACCAGCGAGCTAACAGTTTCTTTTTATGACATTACTGCACCTGAAGCATGTTAGAAAGTCTATAGGACAGTGTGCAGACACTAAGGAACTACAGGCACCTTTTAGATAGAAGGACCCATTCTCAGAAACAGGGAGTGTCGGCAAGGAGCTTTCAGCTATATAGAGTCTATCAGGAAAGGGGCAACTGAAGGTAAATAACTTGTTAATCTGATAGACTTCTAGGTGCAGACTCCTTATCTTAGATTAGATAAGGAAGCAATACCTTCTGGTGAAAGTTTTGCGAACGCTTAGACCAGGAAGTCCTGGAGATCAGAAAGACCCCGGCGCCGGGGCTGGCTGTTCAGACACCATTGTTTAGTAAAGGCTAGCAGAGAAGGCCACGTAGCAGCTTGACAGATGTCCAGGATGGGGGCTCCATGAGCTAAAGCAGTGTTACAGACTTTTCTCCATGGAATGAGCCTGCAAGCACTCAGGGAGTTGCTTCTTGGTCAAGTGTAGCACATGTTAATGCAGAGCACAAGCCACCCCGAAATGGTCAATTTTTGCAAGGCCTTATCTTTCTTTGTTCAGTGAACCCAGCGAAGACTTAATCATCTACCCATTGTTCCTTGTGGCGATCAATGTAACTACAATGCTCTTATTGAGTCTAAGTGATGAAGTCTCTCCTCCTCTTTGAAAGGGTGGGGCAGAGCGAAGAAAGTCAGCAGTGTGAAATTTTGGTTGATGTGGAAAGACATTATCACCTTTAGTAGGAAAGAGGCACTGATGTGGAAAAACTGTTTTTCTGGAAAGACGTTTGTGTATGGAGGGTGCACATAAAGCGTCTGAAGCTTGCTAACCCTCCTGGTCAATGGGATGGCCACTAAGAAGGCTATTATGATGGTCAAGGACAACTATGCATAGGCTCGAATGGGGAGCACATCAAAAATGTTTAAAACATTTTTTGCAACACCAAATGGTGGTGGTGGTGGTGGTGGTGGTTGTGTTGCCCGTGAACACTGGACTAGCCTTCCTTGCCGGAAGGGAGGAAGGCCAAGTCGATATCTCACAACTCCAACAAGTTGATGTGGAGTTGAGACTCCACCGGAGATCAGAGTCCCCTGACCACCACCTCTCCCAGATGGCCCCCTCAACCCGGAAGTGATGCATCTGTCACCACTGTGAGCTCTAGGTGGGGAAGGGAGAGGGGTCTGCTACTGACCCAATTGAAATTTGCCAGCATCCAGTGCAGATCTTTTGCAATTCCCTCTTATATCTGTAGCAGGCCGGAGAGATTTCACTGATGCTGCGCCCACTGAGACTCACGTCCATTTGCAGACTTTGTACATGGCAGAGGGTATGTGCTACAAGCAGAATGCAGGAGGCCGAGCAGGCTCATAGTCCATCTAACCAAAATCTAAGAGAGAGGCTGAATCATCAAATCATAGCCTGTATATCGTGATCTTGCCATTCCAGAGGATAGACCCTAAACTGCAGTGTCCAGAATAGTCTTAATGAAAGGGAGAATGTCATTTTTCTAAAAATTGCTTTTTTAAAAGGGTAGTGACAAATACGACTTCACCATTAAAGATGATTTATCATTACCATTCCAGTGATATTAAACATGACAGATCTACTCCTTCTCAATCGGGAATCACATCTTATTAGTTGTAATAAGGCATTTTGAATGTTAACCTATGGTAGGCCTCCAAGTAGTGAAAAATAAATGTGGCAGTGTAAACTGTGCACCCATGCTCTGTAGTGGCAGGCATGAGACATGCTTAAAGGGCTACTTGAGTATGTGCCACAATCAGTGCTGCAGGCCCACAAGTAGCTAATTTACAGGCCCTAGGCATTGGTAGTGCACTCCACTAGGGACTTATAGGTAAATTAAATAGGCCAATTGGGTATGAGCCAATGAAACCATGTTTAGAGGAGTGATCATGTGCACTTTGGGCACTTTACCACTGCTAACCAGTGCAGGAGTCCTAAAGACATCAACAACAAGGTTAGAAAATGAGGAGGAGGAAGGCAAAATTTTGGAGGTGACCCTTGAGAGAAGGTCATTTTCCAACATTGACATTTAGTGTGGATAATCAGCTTTGTAGGCTACACAGTCAGTAATGGTTGGGAATATCAAAATCCTCTGACAAACGTAGCTAACTTTATATCTGCCAGCATTCTGCCTTTGTTGGATTGGTTTTCCTGGCTTACATTGGCCTATGGAACCTAGAAATATGCAGTAAGCAGGCAAAATATGTTACCTAAAAGAAGGTTTAGGACAAAAATATTCTGATGAATTTTATGGACAAGCCTCATTTAAGAAAAGTAGTAGTAGGAACTTTGCATAGGAACCAGACCAGTTAACTGTGAATCCATCCCAGTGTCTACAGCCTTCTTTCTTTTGTTGCAGGACATCTTGTTCTCTAGGTAATACAATACTTCAGGAAACAAGGTCTACTTCACAACAAAACATGTCACAGCAGGACAGGTCTCTCTAAATAACTGGTACAACTCCACACTGTGTTTTTAGGACCTCCAGTTTACTAATAATCATTTCTGTAAACAGCAGAACACTCAGCTCTGAATTCAAGCCCTTTTTGCTTCAAGCACTCCAAGTTTCCTAAAGAACATTACCTTGGGCAGAAATGCAGATTACCCACAGCAGACTCCGATCCCTATCTCCCTGGAGATACAATCAGGAGGTTGAGTGGTTACAAAGTTAGAGCAAGTGCATTCCAGGATGAGCACTCAGGTGGAGGGATGTTGGAAAGGGAAATTCTCCTGCTTGGTGTATAGTTTTCTTCCTCTGTGTTAGTGCCTGACTGCGTGTACCTAGTATCCTGTTTTTTGTATTTCGGATATAGCCTTGTGTTAATCTAGTGTTGGTATAGAGGCCTTGGCCTGTCCCTTGACATTAGTGAGTTCCTGGTGATCTGTCCTGTGACCTGAAGGGGTGTATCAAACATGCTCCTAACAAGCATACTGGGGGCTACTGTCCTTGTCATGGTTTAGCACACAGGGCTGATACCATATCTTGGGAAACCATAGTTGTCACTAGACCTAATTATCTGTGTCACTGAGGTAGAGGCTTACTGCCCCACTCATATAAATGTTGATGTTATGCAGTTACCCACATCTGAACACTACTATCTCAAGTGTATGTTGTGCTTATTTGTGTATGTGGCCTGTGTGGTACATGAATAGTATGTAAACCAGAGTAATGGGGATCTGTGGAATGCTTGTAGGTTACCTCTGGCCTGAACACTTGCACAAAATGGAGGTAATGGTGTTTTCACAGACAATGGAAGTGTGTTGCTGACATTCCTGAATTGGCAGGAAGAGGCCAAGACAGTGAGAGAAGAGGAGACAATGCTCACTTAGAAATTCAATTACGGTTTTTGCTGAATAAGGATCTGCTGATTAGTATACATGAAGCACTGCCATTTGGTGGATGATGTGGGTCATCAGTGGGCCTGTAGACTCTGTTGTGCATGGCGAAAGGGACTACTTAGGTGAGGCTAGCCTTTTATGTTTCCTAGATAACTCTCTCAGTTTGGCTGTTGCAGTCAGGTACAGAAAGCTCACACCTCTTTGTGCCTCTATTGTGGTGCTCTAGGCTCTCCAGAAGTGAGAGGACATCCACTGAGTCTATCCATTGCTGCAATTGCTGTTCACCTATCTTTAAGTACCTAAAAGGAGCCTAGAGGGAGGCAGTCTGACTGCAGGAGGAGTGACTGTCCAGGAAGAGCGAAGTGAAGAGTGACCATGCTACAGTGGATTTGCCAGGATAGGAAGACTGTAGAGAGTGATGTGCGTGCCCTGGTGTAGGTGGGTATCAAACTCTCCACTCTAGTTACTGGTCAGAATGGTGTGGCATGATCTGACGCATTGTGCCAGAATCGCAGCTCCAACGTGACTTGAGTCATTGTGCCAGAATCAAAGTTGCAACATGACCCGAGCTGCTGTACCAGAATCGAAGTTGCAGCAAGACCTAAGCCGCTGTGCCAGAACAAAATATGCAGTATGACCTGAAGCCGCCATGTAGCCGTCACAGCGTGATCTCTACCGCATTCACCACGGAGTGAGGCCTGTTCTGGGTTTTGGCATGAACTTGGCCACACCAATCATGACTCAATCAGCCCAGGCTGGTCCTCCCCAAGCAGCTGTTTACACAGAGCGTGTGCAAGTTAGAGACGGCCTCTATGCCCAGACAGCATCTCTTTTTGCAGAGAGCCGTCCCAGTCTCTGGAGAACACAGAGTAGCCGCGTAATCGGAGACACAGCCGCCCAAAGAGGTCCACTACTGCCAACTCGCGCACTCTCAGAAGCAGGAGAGCAGACGAGTGTTGGAAGAACTGGTAGCAGAATGCACTAGTTCTAACCGCCAGAGTCTCACAGACGAGCGAGCCGGTATCCTTATGGAGCAGCCAAGTGTATGCATGCCAAAGCAATGCTTCATCTATTTCTTGATCCCCAAATTTGTAGAGAGCATTCAGAAGTATCCATGTATTCCTTATTACTGATCAGGAAGCTAGGTACTATGACCCTCATTATGAATATACTGGCATTATTTATTTTTATCTGTGTATTTTTCAATAGCACCATTGCACCAAAGGTATTGAGGGGTTTTGCTAAGAACGGTAGTTAGGCATGTATGATATGTTTACAGAAAATAATTTACATTTGGCAGAAAACAGAGGGAACCAAAAAAAAGAGGGAGAAGAGCAGGATGAAGTAAATGGAAAGGTTGATGGATTAATTAAAAAAAGGGAAAAGGGATATGTAAAGCAGAGTTGCCGAGAGATGGTAAGAAGAACAACAGATTAACAGAGGAGAAAGGGGAAAGAAACAACAGGATGCAAGCACATGATTAAACAACAGAAGATCAAAAAAATGAAAATCAAGCATCCCGAAAAAGTCGAACTATCACGTTTTGCCAGATCTTTGCTGCTTCTGTATTATGACTAGCAAGGTTGTATGTCCTTTGCAAAAAGACAGCATATTAGGAGCTCAGCAACATCCTGTGCAGGTAACAGGTTTCGTGGGGGAGGGGATTTTGACAGATGACGACGAGGGAAAATGTATTATTTATTTAATTCTCCCTCGTGGTCATGTGTCGAATGCCCCCCAACCCGGCCTCACCGCTCTTACCTGCACGGGCTGCTGCTGCAGGTGCTATGCTTAGATTGGTTGGCCTAGAGATCTATAATGTGGGTGTAGAAACAAAGGTGTGTTGTTGGGCTAGCATAGATCTGAATTTTTGGGATTCAAGACTGAGAGAGTCCTTGTTCTGGGGCCCCACATGTTGTCAGAAGATGTGATAAATAGTTCGGTTTGCCACAACAAAAGGCATTAAACAAGAGGCAACTAAACTTGAACTGTATCCAAGCGTATAATGGGAGCTAGTGGAGGTCCATTTACATTTGTGCGATAGTCTCAAATTTTCTTTTCGCTGTGACTAATGGTTCAGTGGATTAAAGCACATTCTGGGAATGAAGAATAAATGTGCAGCTGATTTCATCTGTTTTGTAAAGAGCTGATACTTGTTTTTTTCAGCTGGCACAGGTAGAAGTTTACTGCCTGGGAAATTGTGTTTAAACTAGGAACTAAAGAGAGAGAATAAGGAAGCTGCCGATGTAACAGCAACAGAATGTGAAAGCGAGTAGTCGAGAATCCTTGTTGGCCAGATCAGGATCAAGCCCTTTGATTTGTGAGCTATAAGCAGAAATTCAATCTTTGATGTTTTAATTTCAGGTAGATTTCAGTCACTCATGCATATATTCAGCCCATGCCTTTCTGGATATCTTTATGTCTTGCAGTGAGGAGAGTTTTAAATACAGTTGCATGTCAACCATCTATTGGTATAATTCTAATGCATGTGTCTTCCAATAGGAGGCCGAAGTGCTAAATGTACAAATTGAAGAGAGTTGGAGTTAAGATGGAGCCTGTAGTACACCTCAGAAACCCTTGTCAAGCCTGGAAGGGTAGTTGTGTATCTTGACTGGGTGCAAATGACCAGAGAGGAAGTACCTGAACCAACTGAGATGAGCCTGGGTGGCCTATTCTTTGTTTAAGGGTTTTTAGGAGGATTGTGTCATAAGCTGCAGATAAATCTAATACGATGAAGCAGCAGGTATCTCATTCATCTAGCATGTGGGGGATAATATTAAGGCTTTTGCTTCGGGGCTAATGGATTCCTATTCTGGATACTGGATTCTGGTAGGTATCACCACACCAAATTCCAGTGAATAGGACTTTTTCTTCGGAATGGGAACTACCTACAACAATCTGCTTATACTTAGTCCTTTTCTGTGCAATTTTTCTTGACTTTAGGGAGAATCCTGCTGACATTTTCCACCTGCTTAGAGCAGGTGGAAAGTCTCAGCGGGAGGACCGGTGAGTGTAGTGGGGATAAAGGGGTCTAGGCAGGCTCCAGCTTGTCCGGGGGGAGCGTTGCTGCTCCCCTGTAGTGCTGGGTGAGGAGGAGTAAACTATGCAGTTGCCTATTGTCCCTGAAGCCCGGAAAATGGTCCAGTATCTCCGGGCCTGGAATTATCAGGTTTGGAATTTATGCAACCCATAATTCGAGGCCGAGAGGCACTTGGAATTGTGGGTGGCTCTGGATGAAATTCCTCCATTCAAAATAAGGATCAATGTCAGAAATGGAAGGTTGGGCATTTCAACCCAACTTGACTCTTCAGAGTAACTTGGTTATGCTGATAAAACCTAGTTCACTGAAGGTGGTATAAAGGTTAAGCTATATACAGTTTAACACAAATGTTACATAAAATAAATATGAATACCCAGCTCTTAGCAGTATCCTTGTGATCATTATGGTGCTCTAAACCAAGGGCTGTTGTAACTCGTTGGCCGTAGATGACAGCCTCTCTGTACTGATGATCCTAAGTTCTTTGCAGAAAAAAAAAGTTGAGTTTTCAGCCAAAATTTCAGTAGTTAGTTCAAGGGTCCACAGGCACATTAAACAAGCATTGGCATAGCCAATAGGTTTCGCATTTGGGACCTTATAAGTGTCTAGCCATGCAACAGTTGGTGTTGTTGCACCAAGGATATTCTACTGCATAACTAAATACTTATAGAGTCCCACAAACAAGACCTATTGGATATGCCAATTCTTGTTGTTTTTTTGTTGCTGTTTTGTTGCCAGATCTACAATAGCTGGACATGTTTTTTGTGAACAGTTCTTTGCATCAAATGAACTTGTTTTAATTGCTCTGAATGTTGTTTCCATTCTGGTTGTAGGAAGCAATAATTCTCGGGGGTGTGGGGGCTGCCTATCTGTGAGCATGCGCCAAACTTTGCAAATGAGAAAAAGCCTGGTGCAGGCGAAATTTACATGTGTGGAGTGAGTGAGCCCCAGGCAGCATGACTCACTCACACAGGAGTTTATTTACTGCACCTGCATACTCAGCATGTTACAATTCCGGATGGGGTCGCACACTACTCACACACCGGCGGGATCACCCCTAAGGACTGTGGTAAGTGTAGTTCGTGTTCCGCGATGTGTCGTCTTTCGATTCCCTGCTATCTTCGCTGTCTTCGCCATCCCTGTACACGTGTTTCGGGGTATTTACCCCTCATCAGCAGGGATTAGGCCATCTTCTGATCGGGGGACCAACAAGTATCTACTTGCACCTACATAGGTGAACCACTTATGAACTTTCAGTAATTCTTCGAACTTCAGGCACTGCACATACCAGAGTGCTCAGGGGCGACCCGGAGGAGGGGCTAGCGATGTGCGGTCCATTGCTGTTTTTTCTACATAAGGGCTCCCTTAAGCCTCCCAAGCTGACGAGCTTCTGGACGACGTACCTGCGTGCTGGGCAACGAGGCCCGTGACGGTTACGAGGCGGCCTTCTCTTCCACCCCTATTGACTTTCTCTACTGATGGGGGAAGATATCCCGAAACCCGGGCCATGTCCCGGGTCTAGAGATCGGGGGAACAACAAGTATCTACTTGCACCTACGTAGGTGAACCACTTACGAACTTTCAGTAATTCTTCGAACTTCAGGCACTGCACATACCAGAGTGCTTAGGGGCGACCCGGAGGAGGGGCTAGCAGTGTGCGGTCCATTTCTGTTTTTTCTGCATACTCAGCATGGTTTAAGGAAACTCAACCCACTCCCTCCCAGGCATCAAACACATATTTACCAAGAAACTCTGCGAAGAGCCTACTTGCTGCACTGACCGCTGGTGGTGTGTGTGCCTGGTGAAAGAGTGCACTGACAGCTGGTGGTGTGTGTGCCTGGTGAAAGTGTGCACTGACGGCTGGTGGTGTGTGTGCCCAGTGAAAACGTGCACTGACGGCTGGTGGTGTGTGTGCCTGGTGGAAGCGTGCACTGACGGCTGGTGGTGTGTGCCTTGTGGAAGCGTGCACTGACGGCTGGTGGTGTGTGTGCCTGGTGAAAGTGTGCACTGACGGCTGGTGGTGTGTGTGCCTGGTGAAAGTGTGCACCGACGGCTGGTGGTGTGTGTGTGCTCAGTGAAAGCGTACACCGACGGCTGGTGGTGGGTGTGCCTGGTGGAAGTGTGTACTGACGGCTGGTGATTTGTGTGATTTGTGTGCCTGGAGGAAGCGTGCACTGACGGCTGGTGGTGTGTGTCCGGTGAAAGCCTGCACTGAAGGCTGGCAGTGTGTGACGGCTAGTGGTGTGTGTGCCCGGTGGAAGCATGCACTGATGGCTGGTGGTGTGTGCCTGGTGGAAGCGTGCACTGACGGCTGGTGATGTGTGTGCTCGGTGGAAGCGTGCACTGTTGGCTGGTGGTGTGTGTGCCCGGTAGAAGCGTGCACTGACGGCTGGTGGTGTGTGTGCCCGGTGGAAGCAGGAGCATTCACAGTGATATAAAACACAAATGAAACTGACGAAGAGGAGGGGGAGTGCGAGCAGAGGAGCATGACTCACAGCTAGAAGACACAAATGAAGCTGACCAGGAGCGAGGGGGTAGTGCAAGCAAAGGAGCCTGATTACAGCAATAAAAACACAGATGGCAGCTGTGCACATGCACGAGGTCGTGAACGCAAGCTGTAGGCCAGCAAAAGCCTCTGGTGGCACTTTTAAAAGCCACTTACTAAATATCTTGAAGAGACAGTCCATGCGCTGTCTCAGTCGGGACCTAAAAATGCCACAGTGCAGCTGACTGCTCTATAAAACCCAACAGTTCTTTGCCCTGTAATTTGTTCCTGTCACACTTTGAGTATGTGACTGGCAGGATTTTCATTGGCAAGCTTCAGAAAGCAGTCAGTCTGTCACTGACTGTCACTTTCTTGCCTCGTTTCAGACACTGATGCCCGGTGGTCGTGTACTCTGTTCATGTATTCCCCTTTTCTTAATCGTCATTGCAGCGTGGCGGGGGTCACATCACACTTCATTCAGAAATAAAGCATCTCGCGGGCTGGGGGAGTCAGCCTTTGCCTCCTAAAAGTCTCAGTGTTTGTAGCCCCCGCTCATCATTCTGTCTCCGAGATATGCTGTCACCATGGGCAGTGTTGTTAAGATTCAGTTCCAGGGTAATTGTGGCTGGTGCTCATCTTGGGCTTGGCTGCACTGTGCATCATTACCACTACGGGCCAGGAGCCCCCAGCAAAGAGCTGAGGATCGCCATTAGTAACTCCACCGGCAGAAGCCATGTTGCTGTGTGCCATGTCTGTTTCACACGAAAGTAGCAGTGATATCATCAGGAGGCACCCTGGTCAGGAGTATTTAAGGCATCGAGAGGCAAGGGTTCTGCATCTTTTTCTCTCCACCACGTACCAAATCCCAGTACACAAGATAACACACCCACCCCTCCACTCCTGGAGGGAGGTGGAATTGGTGGAATTTCTAGCAGCAGAAAAGGGGGCTACCCAAAAGACTGGACTGAATTTACTGAACTGCCCCCTTGGAGGGGTGTTGATTTGAGGGGGCACTTGGCAAGCAGGAGAAAGGACTGACCTGCTGGTGATCCTGGACCTTTCAGCCCTACCCCAGGATGCCTGGAGATCGACATTTTTGGGGGGTTTGCCTGGTGACAGGTACCACCGGCAGGGACAGAGCTCTATGCGATGCCCTAATGTATGTGTTGTTATTGAACTGTGGGTATTGTCCATCCCTCTGTGCGATGGAGGGGAAGTGGTAAGGCATGCTTGACAATAACCTCCCAGATGCCCTTAGTTGAGGGCATGGGCTGGATAAGGAAAAGGGGCCTTCTGTCACTTTGCATTCTGGAGTGGTGTGCTGCAATGATCTTGCATCCTGTATTCTCAGAACAATAATGCCTGCTTACCTATTGTTGTCAATTCTCACTGATACCAGATACTATGTGTCTATGTGCAATAAAAGGCTACGCCTTTGTTGAACCACCATAATCGCTGTTATCTCTCTCATCTTGAGTCGTTGCAGCGGGGGCAACGACTTGCACATTGTGAGCGCACTGTTCTCCTTGTGCACAATATGATGACAAATGAAACAGCTTCACAATGAAGCTTCTTAAAGTAAATGTTGTCTTGCGGCAGAAATCTAAAGGACTTAGACTTCATTGACACTCTCCCTCCTTCTGAGCCTGTACTCACATTCACTTCTTGTGCTCAGACTCCACTCCTTCTTCTCGACCCGTACTCGCTCTCTCCTTGTATAATCAACGATTTTCTCCCTTCCTACCAACTCTCTTGCGAACTTACTTCTTCCTTATCATGTACCTATATTCACTTTCGCCCCTTGCACTTATAGTTCATCTCTTGTTTCTCTAACACTCCCCCTCACCTTTCCTCATGCACTCACTCTTACTGGATCCTCATGCTATTGTGCCTGCGCTGTTTGTCAGCAACAATACTTTGCCTATCCTTCTTTATCACTCATACTCATGTCCTTTGCTCTTCCATGTTTTTCCTTTCCCTGCACGTATTCTATTCACCTCCCTCTACTCGCACTCAGTTCTCCACCTGTGCTCACTGTCTTACTCCCTCTTTCTGTGTTCACGCTGCCTGTTTCTCCTCATGCACACTTACACTGCGATCTTCCTAGACACCCTCATATTATCCTAAACAAACTCATCCTTTGTCTACCGACCCCGACACTTTCACCCTTCCTGTACTTACACTTGCTCTTTTTTATTCTTCATCCTCCTGCGCTCATACAATCTTCTTACTCCTGCAATTAGCCATTCCTTTCTCTTCTACAGCACTAATTCTGTCTCTTCTGCCTCCCAGACTCGCTTGCTCATTCCTCCTGGGCTCACACCGCTCCACGCCATTTTCCTGCACTCCCACTCCCACTTCCACATGATCCCTCCATGCACACTTTTTTTCTTCTTGCTCGGACCACATGCTGGTATTTTCACAATGGAATACTGACTGTTAACTGTGACACCCTATTAGCCTGGACATAAGATGGCATTTTACTCATTCCAGTGCAGTCTGTGGATGCTAAGCACAATGCTAAATTCTACCTAATATCTGTTTTACAAGATTTCACTGTTCTAATTTATTTTTCTTATCATGAAAACTCTATAGTATTCCATGAGTGCCCTTTCAGAGTGTTCTTTCAATCCTAAAGTGTGCCATAGATGTACTATTTGATTCCATTTGTGCAAACTTTTTTCAGGCGCACGCCCCCTAAACAGAGCGTGAGGAAGGTAGGCCTGCTTACTTTGTTTGCTACGATTCTGATCAGGTGTCGTATTAAACTCTTATTTGGTAAGTGCACATTCTACTAGCAGAAGGTGCCAGTGGAGAAAGTGGACGGTGCCAATGATGGAAGTGTGCAATGGCCTGTCTGGACTTTTTTTGCAAATAAATCACTGCTAAATTCCAAACAGGGTATCTATAATAAAGACGCTGATGGGTTGAGTAGTTATACTGCCCCTCATGTTCCCTGCTGCAAGCCCTGAATAACTGATCGGATGCTGGACCTCTGCCCAGTCCAGCAAGGTCAGTGGATACATCAGGCATGGCTCGGAGACACTCTTTCTGTACTCTGCCAATGGGTGGTGATGAATACATGGTCATACGGTGCTAGGTAGATGTGGGGCCACTGAGGCACTACAAATAGGTCCTCATAGTCTCAAAAATGCAGTTGTGTAGTAGAGGAGTGTGTTCTATTTGCCAAGTAGAGTCAGTGCTGCAAGGGTGGGTCACCTGCACATATGATAAGAAGAGAGAGAATGTGGTGCAGACTCTGGAGCTGGGGATCGGGGTTCGAGTCTGGGTGCCAGCTCAACATCTTTGATTCTGGGCAAATCACTTCCTCGCCCGTGCCAATGGACAGCACCTGGATACCCTCGCTGTGCTGTATAAATCCACAAAATCCTAATGGTATGATGTTGTCACTATTGCACCCACTGACTCATTGTGACGAGCCAGTGGAGGGCTTCTCTGACCTCTTCATATCTCTGCATTGGACGGAAGGGGAGTGAATTGCCTTCACTCGGGCAGAATTTCCAGACATGTGGCCAAGCAAAGCTGAGGTTTTGAGTCAGCACTGGTGAACAGACAGCACACAGGTCAAATACCAAAGAAGCATCAATAATATACAAAGGTTCACTGCCAATGAGAGTCCATGAAGCGTTCATTCTGCCAGAGTCAACCAATCAGGCTACCGGTAGCCAGGTTGGTATGGATCTCTGTTGTGTAGCTCCGACCCAAGCCACATATGAAAATAAACAACTCACATTAGACGTTTTCATCTGCCATTAGTGGGAAGATTTCAAGGCTTCGTCTTTTACTTTCTTGGGCAGATTGCCTGGGTGAAATCAGTGTTTTTGTATTATTCCTAGAAAAGTGAGCAAGAAGTGGGGGATCGTGACGTGGCAGCATCTGCATCGTGTATTCTTGGGCCTTAACAATAGGGCAGGGATTGGTGCATTCGTGAAGGTAGAGCCCCTCTGGCCTCTGAGAGCCATTCACCGCTGTGATACACACGCATTTCTGTTCTACAAGGAACATTCAAACTCAGGGCCAGGGCCATTGTGCACTTGGGATGGAGATACAAGAACGGGCCCATTGCAAGGATAGCTGGACTTCTACAGAGGGGAGTCTGGGGACCTCACTCCTTGGTACAGACCATAACCATAACCACTGCCACAAGCCAGCAACTTCCAGCAACAGCGGTATGGAGAAATGCCACGCACCGACTACAGAGCAAAAGAAGGGTCACACTTGTGGAGTCCGAGGAGCGCTAGATTTTGAATATGAGTGGTCCTGGTGACTGAGGACACTAACCCCCTTAGCAGCCACTTCATTTGGCAACTAAACACCGAAACAGAACGAGCTGACGTTGACAAGGAGATGTGGGAGGCTGTGGCTTCGGGTAATGATAACTGCGTATGTCACTCTCAAGTATACACACCTAATAGCCCTAATACACAAGAAATCATTCTACATTGAGGCAGCAAAGCTATATATATATATATATAGCCCCTATAAATATATATATTTAAAAAACAACCTACATGATTAAATCCGCGCATTCAGATAAAAAAAATCTTCGCACAGACGTGCCAGGGGGAACTTTAGACTAGGCCTTGATATACATGATTTTTCTAGGTCGAACCCCCGCAGTCAGGGTTAAGGGGGCCGCTCGGTGGGGGTGAAGTCTGACAGGCGAAGGGCTCCTTTCACGCAGAGTGTTACACCGACCTGCCAAACCCCGGACAGACGCACCCGCGCGCAGTTAACAGTACTACTCTCGGTAACAATGGCGGCTCGCGGGAGCTGGGGCGGTTCGCCGCCGCCGCCTCGGCTTCGTCCTCGTCGTTCCCTCCTCAGCTCTCACCTCCGTGGTACAATTACCGCGAGTGACACACGCCGCGCGGGCAGGCGGTGGCGCGGGGGGCCGCGCGCGCAGCACCTGTGCCGCCGTGCCCCGCGCGCCTGCATCTGTTCCCGGGCAGCTTCTTGTTTGCAGATTTACCACGCGCGGGCTGCGGGAGCCTGCCCACGCTGCAGTCAACACAAGGCAGACGTGCCACTTATCCCATTAATTTGCAAGAAGACGCAGTACCGGGACTACAGCGTTGCCCTTGGCACTGATGCTGCCATCTGAGCGCCGAGCAAGCGCGGTGCCGAGGCGCTACAGGGTGCATCGATTCTCGGCGGGAGCGGCCCTTTCATCCATCAATCCCTTTATCCGCCACCCGCCCTCGGGACACTAACCTATTGATCACGTTGCTTTGCAATTTAATTGGGCCCTTGTTTATGTCACCCTTCTTCATATGCGGCATCATCCTGTAATCTCGCCAAATCCCTGGCAACGGAAAGTCTTTAATCAGAGTCGGCCTCTGCCAGAAGAGCGCCCTGGGCAGAAATAAATGTGGCGCCCTTGCTGCTTGTGAATATGAAATGAGATCATTTTGTGCTCAGAGGTCAGTCCCTGGATTTCCACATCAGAAATGTGTCCAGCCTCTGAAATAAAGCATTTTAGCACCTCCCCCAGCTCACCTGAATCACTCAGAGATTAGCTGCTAGCGGCAAGTTGTGTGTTGGAGGGGGTGGGGGTTAAAAGTGTGTGGCAGCAGGGAGTGATGGGGAGATGAGAGAACACCAAAGGAGGCTGATGGGGTGTTAAAAACAGTGCTTGCAACCCTGAAGCCATGGACAGGGACACGCTGTCTGCATGACCTTAATGCAAATGGTTCCCAGGGGCGGTTCCTTCACTAGGGCGGAGGTACGTCGCCCCACTGCTTCTTGCAGTGCGAGAAGCAGAAATATGAAATGGTAAATGTTGGACTTGGCCCTTCAGGCAGGTTCACCCCTGAACTTTTTGCCTGGTATTATTAAATAATTATGGTGATTTCTGGGCTTTGCGCACTTTGACACTGTGGCGCAGTGTAAAGTGCGTGCGCTCTGAGTGCGTGTGTGAGATTTGCCTGCCCACCCATAGGAATGCATGGGGAATGTGTGTGTCCCTGGTAGTTCCTGATGCGTGGGGAGTGCAGGTGCGAGTTTGGTATGTGCTGACTCGTGTGATTGAATGCTGCGCAATGATGCGTGCAGCGTGTTGGTGTCTAATATGGAAGTGCCACTTCTAGACATGGGTGTGCGTGTGCAGTGAGTGTGCTGGCGTGTGATTGGCTGGAGCTGGCTGGTGAGTCTGGCTCCAGGAGTCTGGCTGGGTCTGCCCCGGTGGTGAGTGGAGAGATTAGCATGCTGATGTGAGGGAGGGGTGCACCTGGGGCCTGAATAGGGCTGGGCTTTCTAATATAAGAAAGTTATAGCTAGAACCAAATTCTAAACAATTGCTATCCTAAAGAATACCCTTCAATATCTAGAATATGTAGTTTTATGAGACAGGCTCACTACAACAATAATTGTAAAACTTTTCTTGATATAAATCAAATTATTTATTTATTCTTGTTAACTAACATCATATTATTATTATTATTTTTTTTAAATTGTACAAAAATATATAGAGATGAAGGACATAAGAGAAAATTAGTTACATCTAAATCAATTCATACAAAGTCAACAATATATACAATTCCAGAAGATAGACGGAGACGTTGACTCAGGCAGTGCGGCAGATGTCTACAACGCGCGTTACGGCATACATGCCTTCATCAGGTAGCCGTCCACTACTCTAGAGAAAGATGATAAACAATGATATGCTGTGGTTTCAGCTCAATCAAAAATTCGATGGGGACACAAGACTATGCATATGTATAAAATTGATAATATTAGGAGAAACGATAACGTGGTGTCATTCCTAAGGTTCGTGTTAACAAAGAGCGACAAACTCGCGTATTTCCAATGCAGAAGATAATTTCAGAGTCTCCTCACTAAGGAGTCCCAGGTGTGCAGCAATATCTAAATGCTGAATTCATTGAACGCTGAGGCAAATCATAGCGATCGAATTTCAGATCTGAATCTAAATAGCTTGGTGAAACATGTTCAATAATAAACGCCAAGTGTTACATGTTCGGTATGTCGGTCATCCGCTTGGGACTCGTATGTCAGTATTTTCCTTAGGAGATGACTGGGCGATCCAGGCAACCTTTCGAGTGATACGTGCTGGCTCCGAATTAGCACAGCAAAAAACGATACGAAAGGGCTGGGCTTTCCCCACACAATGCTGGCTCCGCCCCCTGTGGTGCGTCTAATGACCCTAGCCTGCCTAGTGAATGGAAAGGGTGGCTGAGGAAAACAAAGTACTCCAAAACCAGCTGCGACTGGTTTTTCCCCCACTCTGCACCCTGAGACAAAGGGATCTAATGTATAAAAAGGGGCGGTGTCCCCTTGCAATTTGTTCTCTTCCTGGATCCTTTTCCTAAGGGGGGCTTGCTGCTGGGCGCCAGGAGGACCGCCACTGGGGATTGCCTCCCTGCCTAGGAGGACCCTGTGAGCTGGCTCTGGGCCCAGCCTTGCCCCCCCACCTCCTGAAGCACTTTTGGCTGTGACCGGCCCTGGACTTCTGGGCATCAAGCGATTGGGAGCGCTTTATTTTGCCACTAGCGCTTGGGAGCACTGTAATTATTCCCCTAATGCCTTGGGGGCGCTTTCTCTTCGCAGCCGGTGCCCATGTGGCATTTTCCGCGCCTAATTGCCAAGTTAAGCCCCTGGCAGGTGCCCACCCCGCCAGGGACCTGGTGCCGTTTTGTAAATGTAAATGTAAATGTGTTTGTAGTTATATAGCGCCTTCTACCCTGAGGTCTCGTAGCGCTGTATTCATACCGCTGCGTTACCCTTCCTGGCTTTCCTGTGAAGTGTCCACTCCTGGGCACCCCCAAGGTGAAGCCAGGCATCCAAGCGCTGCTGGGGCCGTTGTGGAGATTAAGCAAGCTATTGCCCAGAGTCACAGAGTGGGACCCATGATTAGACTAGGCACCGAGGGCATTCTTGGAGGAAGCTCTCCTGGGCAGCATCAGGACAAGGCTGGCAGCCCCGTTCTGTATGCATTGAAGTCACTTCTGACACTTGCTCCCAGGTATAGAGTGTTTCCGTAATCCAGTTGTGAAGTTACTAGCGCATGGACCAAGGCTTTTCTAGCTGCCACGGGAAGTACATCGAAGGTCTTCCGAAGCCCTTTCATTACTCTAAAACATTTCCCGGCGACCAATCTGGTGTGATTCTCAAAAGAGAGCTTGGTGTCCAGCCACATCTCTAAATTTTTAACCTGATGGCTGATGGTATGGAGTGGGGCCCAGGGTCTGCGGCTACCAAGATGAGGACCATATCGAGGGATATTTGCCCACCACTAGAACCTCTGTTTTATTTCCAATGTTTTAAACAGTTACTTGTCATCCAAGAGGCCAGTTCCTGTAGACAAGTAGAGAAATTGGTGTCTGCCTCTTCGTGGGATTGTGTCAATGAGACCACCAGTTGTGTGTCATCCGCATATGACACGACACTGATAACACATTTGACAATGATCTCTGCCAATGGGGCGATATAGAGATTAAAGAGAGTGGGGCTTAGTAAAGAGCCTTGGGGGACCCCTTGCATCAGCGCAATGCTTTTGGAATATTGTGGTCGCTTAGAAACCTGAAAGGTTCTATCCTGTAAAAAGGACCCCAGCCATTCTAGGGCCCGTTCAGCCACTCGGCCTTTTCTGAGGTGCTGTAGGAGTAATGGGTGGGCAACAGTGTTGAATGCGGCACTTAGTTCCAGGAGGAACAAGGCAACCATCTGGCCCTCATTTACATGTCTGCGGATAGTTTCTCTTGACAGGAGTAGTGCAGATTCAGTAGAGTAAGTTGCTCGAAAACCCAATTGCGTAGGGTATAGTAAGCTGTGCCGTTGATGTGGGCCAACAATTGCATATTGACCACTTTTTCAGCTATTTTTCGCAAAATATGGCAGGAGTGAGACCAGTCGAAGGTTCTCCAGCTGACTTGCGCTGACATTCGCCTTCTTTTTTATGGGAAGGACACTCGCTTCTTTCCACCTTTCTGGGACCACTCCAGAGACAAAAGAGAGTTCAAGGAGGTGCCTAATGTATGGTACAAGGACCTCCAGGCTATCACTCAGAACTTTCGGAGTAGTGGGGTTCCTTGGTGAGCCCGATATAATACTTAAGGCTATGCCTTTGAGGTTGGCATAGGAGGGGAGAACAAATTCGCAGAGGCAGTCTGCCTCCCCTATATTAGACATCCCTTCCCTATCGGAACTCCCCATTACGTGCTTCATTCGGGAAGGTCGAATACATTCTTGCTACCTTCTCCGCAAAGAAGTCTGCCACCAAATTGCAAGAATCCACCAAATTATTCTTGGAAGCCGTAGTTCTGGTTAGTGACACAATGTCTTTGAAAATTGTGAAGAGTTCTCTGGAAGAGTTCTCGGCTTTCTCAATCCTATCACTGTAGTAGGAGGCCCAATTTTTTCTTCTTGTGATCTACAAAAGTCTTTCCTCTATACTCGTTCTAAACGTTTGCAGGCAGTCTGTGCTATCCTGAGTTCCTCAGTAAATCATGGTGCCATTTTTAATTGTGTCCCCGGTGCACTCAAGGACCATGGGGCTACTCTATCTAGTGCCTCCATAATACTTTCATCTAGTAATCTACAGGCCACCTCTATGTCATTGCCTACCGGTGGTCCGCCATCCTGGAGGGCCTGATTAAAGCTGGCTGTTGAGAACCTAGCCCACTTCCTATGCCGCATCTCAATACCTGACGTCTTTGGCATAGGGCTATTAGGTATCAGGGCACTAAAGGGAACCAAATAATGATCTGTCCAAGGAACTGCAATCGGGCGATCTATTGGAGTAGTGTGGCTCACTGGTTAGCCACACTACTCCACTGGGAGTGGAGTAGTGTGGCTCACTGGTTAGAGGCGGAAGACCCGAGAGCAGAAGTCGGCCCGGGACCAAGGTTCGATTCCCGACGCGGCAGGGTCGTGGACCTTGGTCAGCGGACTCGATAATTCTCGCTTCGGTGCTTACTCTAATCAGAGATCACACTCGGCAACTCTGGGCATTAGCTTGCCTAATCTCCACAACGGCCCCACCAATTCCGGGGATGCCTGGTTCCACCTTGGGGACTCCCAGCAGGGACCATCCCACAGGGAAAGCCAGGACGGGTTCCCCAGAGTTATACAGCGCCGGGACGCCCCGTTGCTGGGGCAGCTGTGCGCTTTACAAGTATACTACATTTACATTTACATTTACATATTGCTAGGTCCCCCCAGTTGGCAAAGATCGGGTCTAGTCGGTGGCCTAGATGGTGAGTCGGGAGAGAAGATTGTAACATTAGCTGCAAGGCGGCCAATTCCTGACAAAGCTCTTGCGCTCCAATATTGGCCATCTCATCAAAGGGTATATTCAGGTCCCCAAGCACGAGCGCTTTGTTATATCGAAGGGCAGGTTGTATCACCTGTTCCCTTAGGCTCAATGCAAACTGGGAAGAGGGACCCGGTGGTCTGTAAATTAAAAAGCCTTTAATAATATAGTGTGCTGCAGCCGTGATTGTAAAAAAGCCTGCTTCACTATCTGTGATGTTAACTGGCTCTAAAGTGCATTGTACCGCTAGCTTATGAAGGATGGCTATCCCTTCCCCGTATTTTTTTGCCGATCCCGTCTGGTAATCCCATAGTTTTGTTAGAGAGCCTCGAGGATCTCAGATGCAGAATCCTCGTTCAGCCAGGTTTCTGTAAGAAACTTAACGTCTGGCTGATTGTCTACTAGATGGTCATAGATTTCATGTTTGTGCTTATTGAGGTATCTACAATTGACCAAAGTAAGAAAGAACTTCTGACCTATCCCGTTCTGTTTCTTGTTCATCTCCATTGTGTAAGGGCAGTATCTACACTTCCGAGGCATATAATCCATCGGTAAACTGTGTCTGCATTGCTCCAAAATCGGGGGGCACAGTATCTGTAGCTGCTCCGTGGTGTACTTATGGGTAACTACTAATTGGGGAGGGGTTCTGGCCCCAGGCCCCAGGCCCCGTCCGGCCAAGGACGGGTGCAGACAGGCACAGACGGGCGCAGAGGGGCGTGCCTTTCGCACGCAGCGGCAAGCCCACTGCACGCATCCGTTTGGGCATGCGCCTTAAGTAGGCTCTACGGTCTCCCAACTAGACCACTAGCTGTAGTTCTGCCCAGGAAGCGGAAATGAGTAACACCTCCTTCCCTGCCCTCCGCTCAATCGGCACTAACTGCTGCATCGGGAAGAGGACTTTACCCCAGAAGTATCAAAGTAAGCTAAAACAGATTAAAAAGCTGTGCGCCACAAACGATTCTAAATAAACAGATTAAAAAATAGTACTGAAGCTTTGTCTGTTAAAAGTGCTTTAGCGAGCTGAAGTATTACCACCACAATACAGGTTTAAGCAGATCCTGCCATTCTTCAGCTATTCCTTTTACATTCTCTCCTCTGTTGCCACACCCCTTTGCACACAAACTCATGTCTGCATTCCCCTTTCTTTCCCTCGCCCACATTCACAGCTATTCCTCCCCTATCCACCCACACTTTCCTTTGATCGGCTTCATTGCATTAATCTATCCAGCTTCCACTTCTTCAGTCACTTGGTTCTTCCAAAGCTTCCTTCCCCCACAGAGCAAATGCTTCTTGCTTCTAGCTCTTTTCACACTTTCTTCTATGCAGTCAGGCACACCGAGCAGAAATGCAAATGAAGTCTGAGTGGTAACTACACGACACGTACTAGCTACCAGGCAATACAATAGGCCATAAGCAGGGCCACTCGCCTTATGTGATTTGGCAGCCACAGCGTTTTCTGCATAATTATGGATCTGCCGCATTTAGCTCCTAATCCACAATCTAAAGCCTAATCTGCAAATGTTAACAAAAAAGTAGTTTCTAGTTCAAACGAATCAAAAGTTACTAAAAGGTCGTGACCCGTTGCAGTGTAGTGGAAAGCCCTGCCCAAAAGTTGGCAGGCCACCTTTCCGCTTCTTATTGTTCTATTTGGGTTTTCAACTGGTACTGATTGCAGAGAGGCTTGCGGGGTAACGAAGAGACGGACACCGGGGTGGAGTTCAAGTTATTTATTATAACTCTCGGAGAGTGCAGGGAGAACTACTCCGCCAGTCGCACAGCCGGGCTGCCTATCGCAAGATCCACCCCGCGCTCCTAGCGTCTTCCGTCATGTGGCGACGGAAACGCTAGAGTGCAACACTACATATCTCCCCCCTTTAACAACAATACGAAAGAATACAAAACTCTTACGTAATAACAAGAATAGTTCAGTCCAAGGTGTGATTAGGTCTTCATGTCGAACTCGCAATACTTTTTGGGCAGTACCACGGTCCTACCTGTTCGGGTCTGTCTCGGCGGGGCGCCTTCCCTCATGTCTCTACTGCCACTGTGTGGGGCAGCGTTGGCTGTGTCCTGTGATGGGTCCCTGGTGACCGTGCTGCTCGCACCTTGCTCTACTTGTCTTGCATGACTCTCATCGTCTCCTCGATTCTCCTGTGTCCTGGTGCTGTTCGCCTCTTCTGTATTGGAGCATTCTGTGCCCCCGCTAAGTGTTTCTGTGTCTCTGTTATTTTCTTCTTCCTCCAGGTTCCCGTAGTTACTTTCATCCAGTGGAGTGTCTTCTGTGTTGGCCCACCTCATAACCTTGTTATACCTGGACATTCTGTCTAGGGACTATATCTTCCCATCACTCAATAAGGCTGACCTGGTGTACATTTCTTTGGCCTTCAGAGGCATGCTGTACTTGCTGTCGCCTTTCCCCCTCAATTGAGCAAAGTTCACTCTGACCCATTCCCCCTTTTCCAGCATAGCGTCTTTGACATTGTGCTTCTTGTTGTAAAGGTCCGTGTAGATCTTTTGCGCCTTTTCCTGATTGGTGCGCACCATCGCCAGAGACCATTTGCTTTGTACTGTGCATTCTTTCCAAGCCACATTGTCTCTGGTGAATGGGTCCCAACCTCTCAATATTTTGAATGGACTGTACCCTGTCTTAGTGAGAGCGATTCGGTAGGTCCACACAGTGCACTTGATCTCCTTCTCCCAGTTCTTTGCAACGTTGATGGCCGCTGGGATGGATCCCATGATGACCCTGTTAAATCTTTCGGCCAGGCCATTCCCTGCTGGATGGTATATTGGGGTGTGTTTGATCTGTATTCCGTTCCTCTTCATGAATGCGTTCCATTTCTCAGACGTGAATTGGGGTACTTTGTCACAAATTATGACTCGTGGGATCCCTTCTCTCAGGAATGTAGACATGAGGAAGGCCAGTACTGCATCAGTGTCCACAGTCTCACATATCTCAATTTCCGGTCATTTGGAGTACCTGTCGATGAGCGCGATGGCGTACTTGGGTACGCTGTTTGCATCTAATATGGGGCCCAATATGTCCATTGACAATTCTTCCCATGGGTTGGCTGGGTTGGAGAACTTGCCTATTGGGGGTCGCATCGTGGTCTGTGTCTTGTCTGCATTGCTGCATTGTTTACATTCTCTGACAAGCCTCTCCACTTGGCTATCCAGCGCCGGCCACCAGTATGCTTGCTTGGTTCTTTGTTTTATTTTCACTATTCCCAAGTGTCCGTCATGCAGAATAGTAAGCAACCGGGTTACCAGCTGTCTTGGGGGCACCACCTTTTCTCCTATGAGCACGAATGTCTCATTGTCTACTACTGACAGCTCTTCTCGAACTTCATAGAATTTCCGCTGTTCAGTGTTTAAGTGTTTCTTTTCCGGCCACCCCATGATTATGAACTGTTTGATTGCTGTGAGGCTTGTGTCCTCTGCGTATGCTTTCTTCCATTCTTGTGCACTTATGACCGCTTTCTGGTCCTCTATGATTGCTATGCTGTAATCACCTTCTTCCATTGGCATGGGTGCATTTTCCATTGCTGCTGCCCTGCTGAGGAAGTCTGCCACTTTGTTCTTGGAGCCAGGGATGTATTGGACATCGTACACATAATCCAAGAGCCGCAAGGTCATTTTTGCTAAGCGAGACGGGGCTGTCGCGTGTCCACTTGACGTAAGTACCTTCACTAACGGCTTGTGATCCGTCCGGAGCAGGAATCTGTAGCCCCACAGGAATTTGCAGAATCTTTCCATTGCCCAAATTGCAGCTAGCATCTCCTTCTCTACCATACTGAATTTTTTCTTCATTAGGTGCCAAGGACCGGGACGCAAAGCTGACCGTCATCATTTCACCTTCAGCGGACTGCTGCATCAGGCCCGCTCCCAACCCTCTGTCACTCGCGTCTGTGGTGAGAATGGACAATGCCCGTTGGTCAAATCCGTGTAGGGGCACGGCCTCGCGTATGTCCTCTTTGATTTGCTTGAATTCTTCCTGCGTTGTTTCCGACCAAGTGAAGGCATTTCTTTCTTTTAATAACTGACTTAAGTAATGTGTTTTGGTGGCAAAATGAGGCACAAACTTACTGTAGAACTCTGCCATTCCAAGGAATGACCGTACGTCATCCTTATTCCTGGGGTTAGATGCGTCCTTTATAGCCTTTGCATTTGCCTGTTTTGGTGCAATGCCTTTGTCACTTATTTCATGTTCCAGGTACGTGACCGATGACACTCTGAACCTGCTCTTGTCCCATTCTACCGTAAGGCCGTTCTGCCTTAGTATGCACAGTACTGTGGAGAGCTAGGCATCTTGGTCTGCCTTGGTCTTGCCCATTACCAGTATGTCGTCTTGAAAGTACTGCACCCAGTCTGTGTTCCGGAAAAGTTGGTGCATTCGTTTTTGGAAAACCTCGGCAGCGGACACTAGGCCGAATGGCATCCGTCGGAACAGGTAGCATCCAAATGGTGTAATGAACGAGGTTAATTTCTTGCAGGTGGGGTGCAGCGCGATTTGATGGTAGGCCGAGGTCAGGTCTATTGTGGAAAACCATTTGATGCTCTTCGTCAGGGCTAACATCTCATTGATCCTGGGTAATGGGAATTTATCCACTAAGATGTTTTTGTTGAGCTCCCGCAAGTAGATGCAGAGGCGTACCTTGCCGTTGGGTTTCCTGGCTACGACTAAGGGCGCCAGCCATTCTGCGCTCTCGATCGGCTCAATAACTCCATTCTCTTCTAAGGGTTGTAACTCTGGTTGTACCGCTTCCCTGCTCTGAAATAGAATATTCCGTACCTTGTGGCTCATTGGTTTTGCTCCTTCTTTGAGGCACATCTTATGAGTGAACGTCGTCGACTTGCCGATGTTGCCTCCGAATACTGTCGGGAACTCCGCCTTCCATTTTTCCGCTTCATATGCTTGCACTGGGGACATCATCAGGACTTGCATTGTGCCTCCCGGGTTCAGTTGGATACCGAGTTCTCCCTGGTCCACCCATCCTAAAACGGAGGGTCCTTTCTCCGCAATGTAGAGTTTTCCTTCCGCTGTGTGGCCTTTGAATTCAAATTGGAAGGGACTGTACCCCACCATGGGGATTGGCTCCCCTGTGAAGGTGTCTGGGTGGATGTCCGGGGCCAGAAGGTGTGTGCCTATGGTTTGCGCAAAGTCTCTGTCCCAGATGCTGCATTGTCTGATGGTGTATGAGGATCCCGAATCAGCCACCATGGCTACTTGGAGTCCTCCTATGAAGAGCTTGCTCAACGGCTTCCGGGTGCGTGCACAGTCTATGCCTAAGACCTGGTCATCTATGCACAGGACACTTTCGTCGTTATCTTCGCCCCCCTCCTTCTTAAGTCTCTGAGTCCTGGGCAACGTATTTGACTGTCGGTTTCTTGGGTTTGCATCTGCAGACCTTCTCGAAGTGTCCCATGATGCCTCAGTACATGCATTTGGCTCTGAAGGCGGGACAACGTTTGTCGTTGGCTGCGTGCGCTTGACTATTGCACCTGTAGCACGTGTTCTTGTCTTCCCCTTGGGGTTTCTGGTTCGTAGGTGTCTTAGAAGTGTACCTTGTGGACTGTCTTGAGTGTCCTGTGAACGGCTGTCTGCGCTCTTGAGGGGTGGCGTCTGATACCTTGCCCACCATGGCTTTGCCGGCACTTTCTTTTTTGACGGCTTCCGCACACCGTTTCGAGAGTTCTGCTTTTTTGTCCATGGCCACTATATCCTTGAGGGGTGCTTCTCCGCTGACCCATAACTTCTTCTGGATGGACGTATTCACTGTGTGCATGATGATTTGATCCCTGATGAAGTCATCATGGAGGGCTCAAAATTTGCAGGTGATCGCTAGTCTTGTCAACGCCGCGACGTAGTCATCCACTGATTCTCCCGCGTTCTGTTTGCGTTGGAAGAAGTTGAAGCGGTCTATTGCAATGCACACCACTGGCTGATAATAGCTATCCAAGTCCTCGATGGTGTGTTGAAACACATCATCGTCGTCCTGATCCCTGGTCTTCTTCACCAAGTTCATGTACACCCTGATGCCTTCCGGACCCAGGTTGTGCAAAAGGATCTTCTTTTTCTGCTTGCTCGGAAAAACTTCATCGCCTTCGTCTTCCAGGGCCGAAAAATAGTTCAGGAAATATTCTTTCTAATCCTTCCATTTCATGGTCGGTTCTCCCGGTTTGGGCAGGAAGGGGACCCGGTTCGTGAGGGAAAAGGTTTGGGCACACATGGCGGCCTGCCTACTTGGTTGCACTTTGTTTGTCCTGGGTGGAAGGCTCCCCGGTGCACTCTGTTCGTGCTGGCTTGCAGTCTCCGTCTGGGACGTGAGGTCTTTGCCCACGTGGTATTGTGCTGGTGCGCCAGGATCAGATGACCCTCCCTCTATCTGAGTTGCTGGACCGATGAGCACCTAATGAGCTTGCTGCCAGGAGCAGTGTTCCTCTGGTGTGCTGCCTGGACGCCTGTGGGGCTGGGTCCGTAAGGCTGTACTGCACTACTGGACTCTAGAGTGGCCTCCTAGTGTCTGTTGCGGGGTGTGGCTAGCCTAGGATGTGGCTGGCCAGGGCTGTGGTCAGCGGTGCCTCCAGTATGCACACAAGGTTGTGGGCGGATCCCCTCAGTGAGTTATAACTCCCTTTTGGCACTGGCTCTGAACGCAAGACCCCTTGTGCTGTGCTGGTCTTCAGGCTCTGTGTGCTGTGCCTGCCTTACAGAAGTGGGTGTGCCCTTGCACTGATTGACTTCCACTCGTTGGCTGTCCTGGGCAGTAGTCTTAGGCCCTCACAACACTCCCTCGCGTGCATTATCTGCTGCTGTGATGCGCATCCTTAATATCCCACCCAACGGGGATTGCTGCCTCCTTACTGCTGCTGCCAATGCGGGCAGTTCTGCGCTCTGGGCCGTCCAGGTGCACGGTGTAGTCGTGGCTAATCTCTAACATTCAGCCATGAGCGGGGCTCCTGCGTCTCGGGGCAGGTAGGCGGCGGCTCTGCTGCTGCTCTCTCCCTGCCTGTATCAGAGCCGACTACGCAGGTGCACCGGGCGTCGCGGGACCGATGGTGGCGTGTCTGCCTCCCCCAGCCTCGTTGCCAAATTGTAAAGAGGCTTGCGGGGTAATAAAGAGACGGACACCGTGGTGGAGTTCAAGGTATTTATTATAACTCTCGGAGAGCGCCGGGAGAAATACTCCGCCAGTCGCACAGCCGGGCTGCCTATCGCGAGATCCACCCCGCGCTCCTGGCGTCTTCAGTCACGTAACGATGGAAACGCTAGAGCGCACCATTACACTGATGGAGTAAAACCTTTACCCAGACAATGTTAACGTGTAAAAATTACAAAATAATCAAGTAGTAGTACCATAAAATATGCTGCATTTGGTCACATAATTTGACCCTGTTTTCTTGCCACCAGGATTAAACATAATTAAGTTGCGGCCTTTGCTTACTAGTCTCTCCATGCTTGTTTCTTCAAGTTCAGGAGCTGTTATTTTGGGGAAAGCATTATTTACAGATAGGTAAACTAGGGTAACAGACACAATACATAAAAAAGAAGGTCCTACAGACTTCTAGAGTATAAATATGACAGCTTTTTTAAATAATGATTATGCCTTAAGTTGCTTTAATCAAACTAAAACTTAATTTCTGGACACTCTTCTCCCATGAGCCAAAGGTCATGAGGTTTTCGCCATGCAAACTTCAGAATCCTTCAAGTATCACTGCCATGCTACGGGCAGTGTTTCTCAGCGTCTCAAGATGCCAGGTGCAATCTTCCACTTGTATCAAGGATGTTAGGATGCGTCTGTTATTTATTCTTGTTTTTTAGTAGCTCTGGATTCACACGATAAACCATTAATAGATGTGAGCCCAAACAGCTGAGAATGTGTGAAAAATGTCCAAAGTCCCAAACCTTAAAGTGAATTGTGCACCCCAACCCACAAGAATGATAGTTTCTTTGTGGCAAATAAAAGTGGTCCTAGAGTCAAAGTTGAAATGTTTACATAACCGTGTCTATGTCAGGTGATAGATGAACGGGAAAGACCTGGTACATGGGGACCAATTACATCAACTCCAAAATTGCTACCGTGAGCTGTTGGTGCTGGAAATAGACTTCACATCAAACTTTAGGAATTTGTAATCACATAAGGGGCACAAAGTGGCTGGTGGTCACAAGTTCTTTACTATAAAAACAACAAGCATTTGCAATGCAATAGGTCTCACATTTGGAAAGTTTGAGCTATTGGTATTGTAAATGTCAAAATATGTATTTATGTGTTTTTGAAATTACTGACATTAATAGCTTTGTCCTTTGCAATGTCAAACGTTATTACTTTTGCAAATGTGACACCTATAGCATCTGTAATGCAATGAATGTGGTGTTGTGTGTGCGTTGGGGGTTGGGTGTGTGGGCTATGGTGTGTGTGTGCAGTTGTGTGTGGGGGGGTTTGTGTGTGGGGGTTGTGTGTGTGGGGTGTGAGTGTGTGTGGTGTGTGTGTGGGATGTGTGTGGGGGGTTGTGTGTGTTGTGGTTTGTGTTTGTGTGGTGTTGTGTGTGTGTGTGGAGTTTTGTGTGGTGTTTTGTGTGTGTGGGGTTGTGTGTTGTGTGTGTGTGGGGCGTGTGTGTGTGTGGGGGTGTGGGGTGTGTGTGTTAGTGTGTGTGTGGGAAGTTATGTGTGGGGGGGTTGTGCGTGTGTAGTTGTGTGTGGGTGGTTGTGTGTGTGTTTGGTTGTGTGTGGGGTTGTTTGTTTTATGAGTTGTGTGTGTGTGTTGTTGTGTATGTTGGGTTGTGTGTGGTGGTGTGTGGGGGGTTGTGTGTGGTGTGGGTTGTGTGTGTGTGGGGTTGTGTGTGTATGTGGAGTTGTGTTTGTGGAGTTGTGTGTGTGTGGGGTTGTATGTGGGGTTGTGTGTGTGTGTGTGGGATGTGTGTGTTTGTGGGATTGTGTGTGTGAGGTGGTTTGTGTTTGTGTGGTGTTGTGTGTGTGTGTGGTGTTGTGTGTGGTGTTGTTTGTGTGTGGAATTGTGTGTGTTGTTGTGTGGTGTTCTGTGTGTGGGGTTGTTTTTTTGTTGTGTGTGGGGTGTGTGTGTAGGGGGTGTGGGGTGTGTGTGTTGGTGTGTACCTGGGGGGTTGGGTGTGTGGGGGGTTGTGTGTGTGTGGTGTTGTGTGTGTGGTGTGCGTGTGTTTAGCTGTGTGTGGGGTTGTGTTTGTGTTTTGAGTTGTGTGTGTCTTGTGTGTGTGGTGTTGTGTGTGTGGTTGTGTGTGTGGTTGTGTGTGGTGGGGGTTGTGTGTGTGGTGGTGTGTGTGTATGTGGAGTTGTGTGTGTGTGTGGTTGTGTTTGGGTGTGTTGGGGTGTGTGTGTGGGGTGTGTGTGTGTGGTGTGTGTGTTTGGGGGGTTGTGTGTGGGGGCAGTGTGTGGGGGCTAATGTGTGAGGGGGCAGTGTGAGAGGGGAGTGTGTAAGTGCGCAGTGTAAAGAGAGTGTGTGAGGGTGCAGGGTATGTGAGGGTGCGGGTGTGATTCTGCAGTGTGTGTGCCATAAAGTAGTGTGAATGAGCAATGTGTGAGGGGGCAGTGTGTTAGGGTGCAGCATAGGAGGGGGGAGTGTGTGAGAGGGCAGTGTGGGAGTGATATGTGTGTGCTCAGTGTGTGAGGAAGCATTGTGTGAGGGAGCAGTGTGTGAGGGAGCAGTGTGTGAGGGGGCAGTGTGTGAGGGGGCAGTGTGCGAGTGGTCTGTGCGAGTGGTCTGTGTGAGGGGGCAGTGTGTGAGGGGGCAGTGTGTGAGGGGGCAGTGTGTGACGGGGCAGTGTGTGAGGGCACAGTGTAATGAGAGTGTGTGAGGGTGCGAGGTGTGCGAGAGTGCGGGGTGTAAGAAGCACATGTAGCGCCTGATGCAGGCGACTTGCGTTTGTTGGCATCATTAATCAACACTTAATCAAACTGAAAACAGACATTTAGAACTGGTGTGCCCCAAGCAAACATGTTTTCCTATTTTCAGTGACACTTTAATAAGTTAGTATCCTCCAGTATTCTTGGGTTTGCATATATTTGAAAATGTCTGTTATTCAAAACAACTACATTGTTGGTCACACCTCAGCTGGGAGCGCTGTCTGGACATGCAAGGATGGTTGCACTAGGCACTTCCCGAGCAGCAGAGATTTTAGAAAGGTTTCTTTATGGCATTCCCTCTTGGCCTGCTGCAGTATAGAGAGGCGGGGAGAGTGGAGAGGCCAGCAGAGTGACGCGATCTGTGGTGGGGGAGGGGGTGGGAATTGAAGCGCGGATGAAAGTGCCCATACAAGCAACACACTGCAAAGACAATTAGAAGCTTGCAGCAGTATCTGGGTGAAAGCATACGTATTCGGGTGCGTGAAGTAAACATTAAATTAAAAGTGAATAAGAGAGGGATGCAGAACACAGAGGCAGGAGAGTATTGAAGTCGAGGGCAGGCAGCAAGACACACAGAGGTGAGGCAGGATAAGAGTGCTGAGTGGGGAGAGAGTGATATTCAGGAGAATGTAAGCAGGAGGGAAAGAAGGAGAATCCGACAAGGGAATGCGATGACCAGGGAACCTGAAGTGAGCTAAGGTCTAGTAGTGAATCACACAGAGCCGTACTTCTTGACTTCAGCAATGGATATCGGGTGGCTTGTGTGTTTATTAGCACAGGTGCACACCGACTTTGGCCCAGCAGCGATAACTCGCTTCAGCTGCAGGATTGGTCACAGCAGGGGGGGGCAAGGGGTTAGTGCTCAACAATAAATCAGAAAAACAGACTTTTGCTGCCAACTGACTCGGGTGGACATCCCGTGGCCATGCTGAATGAAACGGCCTGAGCTGTAACAGACCCAAAGTTTGCCTTTTCTCGTTGTGGCTTTAGAAACAAGGATTTGTGCGAACTGAATTAATACTCGACAGAAGTGTAAAATAAAATAGAGTAGGACTGCTGTGCACTCCTGTTTGTATAAGAGAGAATGAATAAAACAGAGGAAAAGGAGGAGGAGAGAGATATGGAGGATGACATAAATGAAGGGGAGAGAGGAAAGAGGTAGAGACAGAGAAGGGAGAGAGATGACAATGAGACAGAAATGAAACGCTGGAAACTAGAACGAAAACAAGAAGAGAAAGTTGTATATGGAGGCGGAAAAAACGACGATGATGAAAGACAAGAGGAGAAATAGGAGGCAGAGACGAAGGGAGCGAAAGGGAGAAAGAACGCGAGCCAGTAAGACAAATTGGGAGAGTAAACAAGCGATGCGCACTCTGTGCAGGGGGAGGGACATTAAAGGAAGGGGGCAGAGAGGAGCCTGTGAAACTCGCGGGGGAGATCAAAGGAAGGGTGGGAGGGACATTGGCAAGCGAGGGGCGAGGGGGTGTGCAGCCTGGTGAGCTGAAGTGTCAGCAGAGTCGGAGCGCGGCGCACGCCCATGAATTGTTTGGTAGCAAATGGCAGCTGGTTGTACCCGATCTGCAGTTTGGTTACACGTTTGAAAGCCTTACTATAATCTCGCCAAGCATCCCTAACGGGATGGCTTAGGCGAGATCTAACAAGTGCATACCTGGTTGCAGTGGCAGTAGTTTGAATGGTCACACATGTCTTACACCTTTGGATGGTGCAGATATTGTCATGTTCAGTCTCGGTACACTGGCTGCATTCTCTCAAGGCTCAGGGCAGACTCAGTCCTTGAATATTTCTTCACGTAAAGAGTAGCCAGCTAAGACTGTTCTTGTCCAACTGATTATGGTAGCTCATCTCACCAAGCAGTCTATTTTCTTATCGCTCTGGCAGGGCTCAGCAGAAGGGCATCTCCATGTGCCACCTATTGTGAATGCAGAATCTTCCAAAGACCTGGTTCTGGCTTAAATTATCTACCAGCTGGGGCTGCACAGTACTGTCTAAAGTCGAGGTAAAAACAACATAATCTCTTTAGATAGTCCATATTTATGGGAAATTATGGATAATTGTGGGAAGAAATGACATGTCATGTCTGTAATCTCTTTTCAGCCACCACTGTCAAGCACTTCTCATTGGAGAGGATATGGAAAGCACCAAATGATCAGAGGCTGTGTGGACTTCAGATACCAAGTGTAGACCTACAGGGTCTCTCCAGTTTCCTGCCTGTGGCAATCATATATCCAAGGTGTTTGTGTTATAGAGAGCACACTATGGGCCTGATTTAGATTTCAGCAGATGGGTTACTCCATCACAGCGGTGATGGATAGCCTGTCCGTCGAATCTAAATCCCATAGGAAATAATGTCATTTAGATTGCAGCGGATGGGATATATGTCATCAGCGTGATGGAGTAACCCATCCATCGAAATCGAAATCAGGCCCTATGTCTTGAAACAAGGGGAGAGACGAGAGAGTAACTTAGGCTGTCAAGCCAGGGTTTGAATGGTTCTTTGTTCTCAATAAGTGTTATGGCTTCACAGGATGCAAAGTGGATTTCCACAACCCTTTCCAATGAGCTGCAGAGATCACAGAGGAAACTACATGTAGGGTGTCATACAAGCATTGGCAAAGCCAATAGGTCTCCTCCACAAGACAACTATTGGCTTTGTAAATTCTCTTTTAGCCATGTTACATAGCAGTGCAGTTTCTCTGCAGCATGGCTGAAGATAAAACGGGCATTGGCAAAGCCAATAGGCCGTGCCTATGCAGAGCTATTGGCTTTTCAATACGTTCAGCACGGCTAAAAGTTTGTGGCATAGAGTAGAGTGACATGGAGTGTCATACAGTGGAATGGCGAAGAGTGAAGTGCAGTGTTGTAGAGTGGAGTGGCAGAGAGTGTTGTGTATTGGAGTGGCATTGATTAGTGTTGCATAGAGTGGCCTAGTGTGGAGTGGCATAGAGTAGAGTGAACTGGCATATTGTACATTGGGGTAGAGTGTTGCAGAGTATAGTTATGTAGAGTGGAGTGGCATAGAGTGCAGTGGCTTGAAGTCAACAGTGCATAATGCTGTGGTGTAGATCAGTGGTTCCCAAACTTTTGACTCCTGAGGACCCCCATTGAGTCACAACTGGAAGCCGGGGACCCCCAAGTAATTTGTAGGATTTAAATTTCAAACGTTAAAACAGTAATTCGGAAAACAATTAACACATGTGCACACAAACAAATACTCAAATCAGTCAGTCAGAAATCTTTATTCGATAAATCAATATCAAAAAAGGCACGGTACATGAAGAAATACACACATTATACAATGTTAAAAGTAAACATCTTTAAATTTAAAAACCACATATCATAGTTTAATAAAAGACAAAGCAAAAGAATAAAAAGTTTTTAAGATCATCACTAAATTCATAAAAAGATATGTCATAAAATATTTTAAAATCATCATACCGTGCCTTTTTTGATATTGATTTATCGAATAAAGATTTCTGACTGACTGACTGAAATACTCAAATTACTAATGATTTTAGGGGCATATTTACAAGCCCCTATCACCATGGGAACATCACTTTTTGAGACATTCCCGTGGCGATAGTGGCTTTGCCTTATTTACAAGGCAACGTTAAGCCACTTAACGTGGCTTAACGGTTCCTTGTAAATAAGACCCCCTTTCACACAATGCTTAGCGTGAAAGGGGTGGGCAGTGGGTGTTGTGGTGGGCGTTTCCGCTGCAACACCCATTAATTTTGACGCTGCCCCCTGTTTACAAGAGCAGCGTAAATGGGAAGCAGCGCCAAAATTAAGACCAGGGAAAACCTGGTCTTAACTTGGCAAAATAAGGAGAAATGCTTCATTTCTCCTCGTTTTTGTAAAACGCCTTGGATTGTTTATGTTCAGGAAGGTGACCCTTCTTTAAAAAAATTTCATTTTGTAACTTCCATGTATGATGCATTAAGCAGCACACATAGAAGTGACAAAATGACATTTCAATATTGTTTATGTGCAGGAAGGGGGACCTTCCTGTACATAAACAATCTTCCCCTGTTAAGTGTAGCGCCAGCGCAGGGGAAACGCAGGGCTGCACCATATTCTTGTAAATATGGTGCAGCCCTGCGTTTCTGAAATAGTGGAGTGTGTTGTTAAGCCAAGGAGGCTGGTCTGGAGAAGCACAAACTCAGGATTCAGAACATAACACAGTGGTTAGCATTGACTTTAACAATAAAAATGTATTTCCACCCAAAGAAACCTTTTTAGAAGCATCAGGATACTGAAAGACTGGGGAAAAAACAGTCACTTACTTGTACCTTGCAGTTTGCAAGCAGCTGTTTGATGACCGTTTTTTTTATCACTGTGCTAGATTACGATTGTCCCTTATGAACTGCACTGTAACAAAAGAATCTCTCTGACAAAAGCAGTAACCCACTGACCGATGCATATCAAATACTGTTTTTTAAAATGCATGGTGCAGTAGGCATATTAACCCTCTGTGCTACATTAGTTCAGTCACAGATGCCACTGGACAAAACTCTTGTGTCTCTCCAGCAGGAAAATTAATCACTTTCGTTATCTTGACACTTTTATTGTTCTTTGAAAACTGCTAATTAAACAAGATACTTTGCAGTGCTTTTAAAACTGCTGGCTGCGGACCCCCTGGGAATGTGTCAGGGACCCCTGGGGGTCCGCGGACCACAGTTTGGGAAACACTGGTGTAGATTATAATGGTACATAGTAGAGTGCAATGGTGCAGAGTGGAGTGGTACGGAGTAGAGTGGAATAGAATGCAGTGACATAGAATGCAGTTTCGTGAGGACACTGGTGGAGAGTGGCAGAGAGTGCAGAGGCAGAGAGTGCAGTGGCATAGTATTGTGCTGAGTGGAGTGGCATAGAGTGCAGTGGCATAGAGTGCAGTGATGCAGAGTAAAGTGGTGTAGAGAGTATTGGCATAGAGTGCAGTAGTGCAGAGAAGAGTGGACTAAAGCTCAGTGGCAGAGAGTGCAGTGTTGCAGATTAGAGTGTTGTAGAGTACTGTGGTTTAGAGTGGCATGGAGTGCACTGGCATAGCGTGTAGTGGCATAGAAAACAGTGGTGTAGAGTGGAGTGCAGTGGCATAGAGTGCTGATGTGTAGAATGCATTGGAGTGGAGTGCAGTGGCATAGAATGCAGTGGTTTACAGTACAGTGGCATAGAGTGGAGTGATGCAGAATGGAGTAGAGTGGCCTAGAGTAGATTGCTTTAGAGTAGAATGAAGTGGCGTAGAGTTGAGTGGTGCTGGTTAGAGTTCAGTGGCATAGTGTAGAGTGGCATATATTGTAATGGAGTAGAGTAAAGAGGACTAGAGTGCGGTGGCATAGAGTACAGCAGTGCAGAGTAGATTAGAGTGGTGCAGGCTTAGAGTACAGTGGCATAGAGTGGAGTTGTGTAGAGTAGATTGAAGAGGTCTAGACTGGAGTGGTGTAGAGTGCAGTGGCAAACAGTGCAGTGGTATAGAGTAGAATGACGTAGACAGCATTGACATTGAGTAGAGTGGTGCAAAGTAGAACAGAGAGGCATAGAGTGGAGTAGAGTGCAGTGGCGGAGAGTAGAGTGGTATGGAGTGGTGTAAAGTAGGGTGATGTAGGGTAGAGTGCAGTGGCATGGAGTGGTGCATAGTAGAAGGAGTGGCACACAGTGGAGTACGCATGGTGTGGAAGCGCACTGCCATGACAGACAACACATTTTCAATTGAAATGACCAAAATATTTGCAGTCATACAGGTTTACCGATAAAACTCTATAGTGCACAAATAATAATGTGTGAAAATGGCATCACCTAATGAATTGATTAGATTGTATTAAAATATTTATTTCCAACACACTTCAGAATTAACCCAAATGTGCTTAATTTGTGTGTCCCTGATTCAGATATATTCTAAAATACTTGTATAGTTCATTTAAATGTTGTTGTGTGCTAGAAAACCCCTTTCCTACCCCCAGCATCGAGCAAGATTGTCACATAAATCCTCCCACTTTGAAGTAAGTGACAGAAAAGTAAACACCAAGCTCCCTCAGAAGACAGACCCTGACATTTGACCTCTGCCTTTGAATGTACAGCAAATGTGACAAGATAAAAACAAGATTTACAGGCCTGTTTGCAGAAAGGAGCACTTTGGGAAAAATACAAAGGCAGTTGGTGGTAAAAGGCTTTGCTCTTTGGGAGGGACAAACTCACCCTGGACAGCCTAAAACAAACAAAGCCAGCAAACAGAAAGCCAGAAAATGTGAGTTACAAACCAGAAAGCCAATGGTAGACAGTGGGTGGAATGCATTCTGAATGTCTCCAGGATGTGTTTAGCAAACCAGGTGCAATTCGACCTAAAAATGGCTCTGATACGCCAACAGTGGCCGTGTCACAGAGCTTTTTTTATTGCTAGCAGGGGGCAAAACAGAGGGAGGAACGGAGTGTGGAGTGGGGCAACACAAACAAGGAAGGATGTAGGAAAAAAGAACCAGCAATTAGCCAGTAGTGGATATATCTTAGCACTTTTGTTTTTGTTTGTTGTGGGGTGGGAGGATGGATGCAATACAGAGGGAGGGGGGGGGGGGATGCAGAGGCAACAGAGAGAGAGGGGGAAAAGGTGATCTGTAAATACTATTTAGCTTTGCAGTTCATAAAAATGGAGGCGACGAGACAAATGAAAGCAGTCGAGAGGTCTAGCACTTTGCAACTTGCATATCCCCGCATGACACCTCTTGGTGAGCTTGCAACAATTGTAGGGCCTGAAAGAGCACTATTCATGCAGCACATGAACTCAGACTTCCAACGCAGAACCATTATCATATACCACAACCAACAACAGAGAGACATACATAAGTGAAGGACTCATTATGAATAACCGAGTAGCTTTCCACAAGAACATTATGACATCAAGGGCTCTCATCCAGGGATTCAGGTGGAAAGGCATGTAAACATGCACTTGATATTCAACAACCAACCCTTGTGACTCTTCCCATAGTGTGGAGAGGGGACAGTATGAATCTCCTGTTATGAATATGCGTATTCTACATGTGTATCCCCTATTCAGGAGAGCCTTGTGCTCTACTGGATAAGTAAAACAGAACCTGGAGCAATATCAGTGGGAAACGACAGAATCTTCCAGAAACTATAACAAGCATTAGCAAAGCCAATAGTTCTTGCCTTAGGGACCTATTCGTTTTGCCAATGCCTTTACATAACGCATTGGCAAAAAAGTATTTAAAAAAGGCACAATGACAAAGCTGTACCATTTTATAGCTGTGCGCACATACAAAATGATGTGGATACCATTTTTTTGCATTTATCAATTTGGACAGCATATTAAAACAAATAAAAGAAGTAGCACAAAAGGGGTTTTATAAAAGATTGACAGGCTGGTAGCAATTTACTACAGCCCTCCCCCAAAAATAAATGAAAAATAAAATAAATTAAAAAAATTGTGGATGTGGGAGGCACGTAAGGAGCCAGCAGGATGAGGCAACAGAGAGTGGCTATGGGAGTCGAAAAGCATTCATATGTGAGAAAGCAACATGGAGTGCAGGGGAAGAAGGGAGTTTGGTGTGAAGAGAGGCACAAGACAAAGCTTGCAACGTAAGTGATACAGCAACATGGAATGCAAGGGTGCGTGTATCTATCAGGGGTAAGACTCACACAAGGCAGACAGATGGAAAACACGTGCACTGTCATGGAGTCCTTAATCAGTAAGCAGTGGATGGATAGAATCCAGTCAGCGAGATGGTAAAGAAGGGATATGCTCCAGTGGATGGACAACTATAAGATGGACAAGCTGAGTACAGAAAGCCATTGAATAAGGAAACAGAGAGTGACAATGAAGCCAAATAATATTAGGTAAAAGGCAGGCTCTAAGCCCCAGTAAGCTCTTGGTAAGTCCACAGTAGGGCATTTGGGATCAGACAGCTTGCAAGGTCTAGTAGGATTTACTGAAAAAGGGGGCAGTGTGTGAGGGGGCATTATGTGAGGGGGCAGTGTGTAAGGGGGCAGTGGTTGAGGGGTCACTGTGTGAGGGGGCAGTGTGTGAGGGGGCAGTGTGTGAGTGGGCAGTGTGTGAGTGATATGTGTGTGAGGAAGCAGTGTGTGAGGGGGTAGTGTGTGAGGGGGTAGTGTGTGAGGGGGCAGTGTGTGAGTGGTCTGTGTGAGTGGTCTGTGTGAGGGGGCAGTGTGTGAGGGGGCAGTGTGTGACGGGGCAGTGTGTGAGGGCACAGTGTAATGAGAGTGTGTGAGGGTGCGAGGTGTGCGAGAGTGCGGGGAATCACATGTAGCGCTTGATGCAGGCGACTTGCCTTTGTTGGCGTCATTAATTTACACTTAATCAAACTGAAAACAGGCATTCAGAACTGGTGTGCCCCGAGCAAACATGTTTTCCTATTTTCAGTGACACTTTAATAAGTTAGTATCCGCCAGTATTCTTGGGTTTTCATATATTTGAAAATGTCTGTTATTCAAAACAACTGCATTGTTGATCACATCTCAGCTGGGAGCGCTGTCTGGGCATGCAAGGATGGGTGCACTAGGCACTGCCCGAGCAGCAGAGATTTTAGAAAGGTTTCTTTATGGCATTCCCTCTTGGCCTGCTGCAGTATAGAGACGCGGGGGTGGCGGGGAGAGTGGAGAGGCCAGCAGAGTGACGCGATCTGTGGTGGGGGAGGGGGTGGGAATTGAAGCGCGGATTGAAAGTGCCCAAACAACGCAACACACTGCAAAGACAATTAGAAGCTTGCAGCAGTATCTGGGTGAAAGCATACATGTTTGGGTGCATGAAGTAAACATTACATTAAAAGTGAATAAGAGAGGGATGCAGAACTCAGAGGCAGGCGAGTATTGAAGTCGAGGGCAGGCAGCAAGACAAACAGAGGTGAGGCAGGATACGAGTGCTGAGTGGGGAGAGAGCAGGGCTCGAGTCGGGGTACCACGCAGGTGGACGCCATCCCCCACTTATTTTACCGGGTGGACGCCGTCCCCTACCCAAAAGCTGGAATTTCAATTATGGCATTGCTAGCCCGCACGGCCGCCCCGTCGATTTCCCTTTACCCAGTGACTCGAGAGATCTGTGCGATTGGAATTTTACCTGCATTATTACCAGGGCTCGAGTCGGGGTACCACGCGGGTAGATGGCATCCCCCCACTTATTTTACCGTGGACGCCGTCCCCCCTGACAAACAGCTGGACTTCACTCTTTGGCCTCTCTGGTACAAGATCGGAGCTCACAGCACGCTGCACACACACTGGCTTCTCCGATGCAATCTCATCTAAGGGGTGCGTGAGGGGAGGCAATGAGCCCGATGGTGCAAGCCACCTTTCGTGAAGTCACTTCCTGACGTGACATCACTTCCGGTGACAGCGCCCCCCCACTTCCTTTTTTTGGACTTGTGCCCTGGGAGAGAGTGATATTCAGGAGAATGTAAGCAGGAGGGAAAGAAGGAGAATCCGACAGGGGAATGGATGACCAGGGACCCTGAAGTGAGCTAAGGTCAAGTAGTGAATCACACAGAGCCGTACTTCTTGACTTCTGCCTTGGATATCGGGTGGCTTGTGTGTTTATTAGCACGGGTGCACACCGACTTTGGCCCAGCAGCGATAACTCGCTTCAGCTGCAGGATTTATCACAGCAGGGGGGGCAAGAGGTTAATGCTCAACAATAATTCAGAAAAAGAGACTATTGCTGCGAACTGATTCGGGTGGATATCCCGTGGCCATGCTGAATGAAACGGCCTGAGCTGTAACAGACCCAAAGTTTGCCGTTTCTCGTTGTGGCGTTAGAAACAAGGGGCCTCATTTATGAGAAGTGACGCATCGCTGCGTGAAAGCAGCGATGCGTGACTTCTCAGTGCGCCCTCCTTGCGACATGATTGATGCGTCATATTTAATGTATGACGCATCATGTCGCAAGGAGTTACAGATACGTCAGTATTTCTGACGTATCTGTAAGCGCAAAAGTCACGCATTGCTGGAATGTGTCACAAAAGTGACGCAACTCCAGCAATGGGTCCTTTCACATAGGGAAAGCCCCATGTGAAAGGGCTTGCATCAGTCTTACGCCTGCTGTGAGGCAGACGCCAGATTTTGACGCAACAGCATCCTAAAAGTGACGCAGTGAAATCTCATAGATTTCACTGCGTCACTATTACGAGGCTTTTTGCGGGGGAACGCCCCCTCTGCATACATTATACCTGACGCAGGTATAATGTAGTGCAGGGGTTTACAAAGTGACGCATCTGCTTAGATGCGTCACTTTGTAAATAGTGCTCAACAGGAGGCATTTTTTACGCCGCCGATGCGTCACAAAAAGTGACGCATCGGAAGCGCAAAACTGACGCAAGGCCTCATAAATGAGGCCCAAAGATTTGTGCGAACTGAATTAATACTCTACAGAAGTGTAAAATAAAATAGAGTAGGACTGCTGTGCGCGCCTGTTTGTATAAGAGAGGCAGACAGCTGGAAAACACGTGCACTGTCATGGAGTTCTTAATCAGTAAGCAATGGATGGATAGAAGCCAGTCAGCGAGATGGTAAAGAAGGGATATGCTCCAGTGGATGGACAACTATAAGAAGGACAAGCTGAGACTAGAAAGCCATTGAATAAGGAAGCAGAGAGTGACAATGAAGCCAAATAATATTAGGTAAAAGGCAGGCTCTAAGCCCCAGTAAGCTCTTGGTAAGCCCACAGTAGGGCATTTGTGATCAGACAGCTTGCAAGGTCTAGTAGGTTTTACTGAAAAAGGGACAGGTGATACAACTTTCCAACAATTTCTGGACTTTCATCCCTACAGCCACCTATTCTGCCAAAGCGGGTTGGGTGAGGCATAAGCAACAGTGCTCTGTCTGCAGAATTCATAACTTTCCTACTTATGTATGCCCATTGTAAGGTTGTGCTCTCACAACTGCAGCCATAGATAAGTTGTCAAAAGAAACAAAGTTACAGGGCTAGAAAAAGTGCACTGGGCATCGCAAGGATACAAGTACTCAATGCTTACTACATTTACCTTGCTTTGGCTTGAGGTTCACTGCAGTCCCTACAAGAAGACAATAAAAGTACCTACTTTTGAAGAAATTAATCTTCTGTGAGACATCAGGCAAATAAAAAAACAGTTAATCCCTGAGTTTTCCTTCCCCAGAGGTACTGCTCTGAGTAAAAGTTGCTATACCTACCATTCTACAACCACAGTTCTGCAGACATGCAAATTGCACCAAGACAGTATTTCAAATGGTTTCTGTGTGGAACAGACCTGACGAGGCGTTCTACCCCTTTCAGAAACACCGAATAATAATTATGGCAGGAAAGACCACAATTGGAGATTGAACAGATATATTTCTGGGGATTGAGGAGAAATGTGGACCTTTAGGTGTATATCTTTTTGCAGACAAGCTGAACACACAGCTGAGAAGGTTTTATAGCTGGAGACCAGACCTAGAAACTTGGGGAGTAGATGCTTTCCTGCAAGATTGGAGGGGATTAGCACCTCATGCTTTGCCTCCATTTGCAATGTTACCGAGAATTCTGCTACAGATACGTAGATGCAGCGAAACAGTGGTGGTTATTACTCTGGTTTGGAGGTCACAAGCTTGGTACCCAGTCATGATGCAAATGGAAACAGATTATCCAGTTTTGATACCAAGATTTAGAAAAGAAATTCTAGGACCAGGCAGAGCGTATCACAGTTTAGTAGAACAGGGACTTCTGGGCTTGATGGCATGGAGGATTTCAGGAGACAGTGGGAAATGCCAGCACTTTCAGCAGAGGCTTGCAGACTCATATCAGAGTCCTGGGCATCAGGAACCAGAAATGCATATAGATTGGCTTGGCAGATATGAGTTTGCAGGTGTATACAATTAGATTAGGATCCTGTTTCACCCTGGAATATGTTCGATAGAATACAAGAAATCTTGCAATTGGGCCACCATTCTTCCAACCTTGCAGATTCCTTGCAAGCCCCTCCAGGAGCTAAGCCCTTTATCAGCCGCTTGTGATCTGTCCTTTGTATGAACATCAAACCCCACCGAAAGGTGCCGCAGCCAATGCCTCACGTTTAATGACCAAATAGTTTTTTCGATCTCAGTCAGTTTTCTTCACCCCCTTTTGGAGTTGAGACAAAACAGCACCCACCCCTGATGCACTGGTATCCACGGTGAGAATTGTAGCCAAAGAGGTATTGAAAGGTACAACATTCCTGTGGCGCACCTTTCTTGTTTTATTTTGTCAAAACAAGCTGGTTGATCTTCACACCATTTAAATATACACCCCTTTCTCAGTAACACTTGAAGTTCTTCTGTCTTGGTGGCAACATTTTCCATAAATCTGGTGTAGTACTCTATGAGCAAACACAAGGAGGATGCTTGTTTCCTGTCCAGGGAAGACCTCGCTTGGCAGTTCGGACCTAACTGTTCCATTGAGGAACAGGGTCAAGACTGATTTGCATAGGTCTGGGTCTGAACTGGTGTGGTAAGGTGAGCTAAAGAACGACGATGCATTCAATCCAGATCTGTGTCTGGGGGTGAGCGTCTGAAAAGTTTCAGCGCTCCTTCCCCAATCTCCTTGTGTATGTGTAGTACTCTATGAGACTCATAGATGATCTTAGCTCATCTTTGTCTTTAGGTTGGCAAACCAACTTTATAACTTCCAAAAGATCTTTTTCTTTTGCTTTACTCACTCATCAGAAATTGTGTAACCTAAGTATTCAATTTCTTCACATAAAAAAAACAAATTTCTGTTTGCACAGAGTGAGTCCTAAATCCAACACCTTTCTAAGCACTTTCGCACTTTCTCAAGACTTGATTGTGCTCATCGACAGTTGAGGCATACACTAAAATATCCTCCTGAAAAAATATTACATTTGTGTTAGACTTGGAATCTTTGGTGTGGTTTCCCCTGACTTTTTGCCTCTACCTCCTGTAATTTGGATGCTGTGCTGGATTTTGGTTTTGCTGGCTTAGATGCTTCGGGCACTTTGCTACTGCTGATCAGTGTCAAAGTGCAAGAGCTCTCTGTGGAAATTGTTGTTACATTTGGTTCTCCCTGATTGGCATATTTGATATACTGGTAAGTCCCTAGTAATGTGCACTAAAGTGTGCCGGGGTCTTTATATCAAATGCTACTAGTGGGCCTGCAGCATGGATTGTGCCACCCATATGAGTAGCCCTGAAAAGGTATATCAGACCTGCCAGTGCAGTGTCTGTGCGCAGTTGTTAACTTCCATGGCGACTTGGCAAGTGCACCCACTTGCCAGGCCCTAACCTTCCCTTTTCTTACATGTAAGGCACCCTATGGTTGGCCCATGGAACCCCCCTTCGCAGGGTACAGTGTATGTGAAAGGTAGGACATTTCCTGGTGTGTGTGACATTTCCTGATAGTGAAATACTGCCAATTTCATTTTTCACTATTGAAAGGCCATCTTGCCCCATAGGATGGAATGGGAAATACTTTGTAACACCTCACAAGTATAACTTCCCATTGGGACAAGATCCAGAAATAATGTTGAGGCTCTCTGATCTCAGAATTTAATAAAACATCTTTTAGTAAAGATGGTTATTAAATTGTGTGTTTGAAAATGCCACTTTTAGAAAGTAGGCATGTTCTTGTTTAACCATTCTGTGCCTGTTTGTGTATTGACTGTCCGGTTTTGGAGTGACAGGGGCTAGGGATGTGCATTCACTGTAGACAGCCACTGGGGGGTTGAGGGGTGACTGGCCCTTCCTGGACGACTGAGAGCTGAGCTGAATAGACCTTGTTTGAATTTAGAGTAGTGGGAGGAGATTTCCTTGTACCTGAATAGGGCCTGTCTCCCTTGCACAATGATGTCTCCGCCCCCTGGGCCATACTGCACCAGTGAGGACAGAACTGGTTTGGACTGGGCTCAGAGACCCCAGCACAAAGAGAACAAAGACTTGAGTAGAGATTGCCTCCTGTTCAGAAGTCTCAGGAACACAAAGACTTCACCCCCAGCTCCCCTGTACTTCCTTGATGGGAGTTCTGACGTGCCAAAAGGTGTCTGTGACTGTGTTGGGCCTCTGGAGGTTGTTCCGGATATTGGAAGGTGGAAAAGCAACACAGCTACAAGAACATTGACTCATTGCTCCTCTTGCGGCTGTTTCCCCGACAAAGCACCGATATGCAAGAAGAATCTCCACGCATCGCCGCACAGCTGCCGAAACCAATCCAGCACCTGTCGTTGCTGCAAGAACCGATGCATCGAGGGATCGTGGCTGAAGAAACCGTCACAGCGCCGCATGACTAAGCCGCATCGATCACCAACGCATCCCCGATTTCCACACATCGTACCTGTGCAGCAACTTTTCCTGGATGCATCACCCATGGACCTGAATCATCCTGGAGTAGACGCATCACTTCCCCCTACAGACTGGACACGAAGCATCACTTCGTCTGTGTGAACAGAACTCTCGCTTCGCCTCCCCATGGTGTCAGGAACTGACACATCTCTTGTGTTCATGACGCTTTTCATCTCTGCAGCTGTTTGGTCTGGTGAATTTTGCTGCAACTACAAGTACTTTGAGAGAAATCATGCATCCATAGTTTTCTATGTACCCAGTTGCTTAAAACCTATTTAAAGTCATATTCTTATTACATGTAGGTTGGATTTTTGTTATTTTGGTCTTGTTAAGTTTAGATAAAGATACTTTATTTTCTAAACTGGTGTGGTGTCCATTTGCGGTGTTATCACTGTATTACTGTGTGTTTTGAGTACAAATTCTTTACACTTTGTCTTTGGGATAGGCCTGTCCACTCGTGCCAAGCTACCCAGGGGATGAGCAGCGGTTATCTAAAGTGTGTATCCCCCTTACCCTGATTAGAAGCAAGTGTCCCTATTTGGACAAAGGTACCTACCTCTGCCAACTAGAGAACCCCATTTCTAACAATTCGTAAAACCCTCAAAACTATGTGACATCATGCGTTGAAAAACACTAGCGATGGAAGATAGCCCAAATGGCATTCCAGTGAAGACGAATGTGCCATCCATGGTGATGAAGGCTACTATATCTCTGGAACTTTCATGCAATTGAATCTGATGCTAAGAGTGCTTCAAGACCAATTTTGAAAAGTACTTACCATCATTGAGTAAAATAAGTAAATCATTAATATTTTGTAGAGGGAAATTGTCTGTTATTATATTCTGATTTATGCTGTGAAGGTCCACACAAAACCACAGTCAATCATCAAATGTCTGTGCTAATGCCACTGGTGAAACCCAATTTGTAGCCGCCACAGGTTCATTCATCCCCTCCTTCACTATTTCATGCAGCATGAGACTAACCTCCTCCCTAACCACAATCAGAACCTTGCTAACATTGTGCTTCAGTAATACTGCACCAGGTTTCACTTGAATCTTGTTCACATACCACTTAAGCTCACCCAACTCATTCAGAATTTCATCAACATTCCTGTCATCCACTGTCAAGACTTGCGATGGTGCATTAGGATTTACTGTCATGTTCAAGTAGTCTTAATGCATCCATCCAAGAATTGGTAGTCAACTGTCCGCAACATACATTTTCCTTTATGTTTCTCACATTTTAAACTCTAAAGACAAAGTGAAATACCCCAAGATATCAATCTCCTCTCCCTGATAGCCCCCTGGGCAAATATCCTTTCTCATCAACACAAGATACATGTGACCATTTCTTATAGAAAATATCCTTGGGGATAATAGTGTATTTAGAACCAGTATCAATCATACGTTTCACATTCTCCTTTCCAATAGAAAACCATACTTTTGGCCTTTGTATCCCCTTTCATTGCTTTCATCACATAGGATTAAAATACTGTAACAACTCAGCAACATGTTACTGCCACATTTGATTTAGACCACTCTTTGCACATGTGCACAAAATGGCCCTTACACTCACACTTTCTACACTCTTTGCCTATGGCAAAGCGTGACTTGGCTTCACTACCATGTAAATTACACCCACACCTGTTACATGGCTTACCGCTAAACTTATTGCCAGAAACCTTCTATGTTTTTTTAGTATTCTTTCCTACTGCACCCACTTTGCTACCAACCATTTCAACCACTCCTACAACTTCAGCCACATGTTCTTTTTCAGCTAACCCAATACCAGAACGTTTCCCCATATCCCGAACATAATATTCTGACTCTTCAACCACTTTTGCCATATCAATGTCATCCTTGAAAGACGGAATAGTTGCTGCTCACTTCAAAGTCGGATTTGTTGCTGTCCACAATCGCTCCTGTAACTTCATACTTTTGCACTGAATGATGAGTTGATCCCTTATCATCTCATCTAGCATCAAACCAAGTTGACACAATTTACTGACAACTCTCTCAACCTTGAAACAAACTCACCAATTTTTCCCCCACACATTACGGTTGTGTATAATAATTATACCTTGCCATCAAAATATTTATTTCCCTCGCATATCTCTTACTCAGTCTAACCCTGGTCTCCGTATACACATCAGTAATTTGTGCACGATTATCCATGGTTGTAGCCACAAATTCAAACATTCTCTGTGCCTCTGAGCCTAAAAAATTCAAAAGAATTAATTTTCCTTTCAGAGCTAAACTCTTTATTGTCAAATGCCAATAAATAATGATCAAACATGTCAATCCAGTCTACCAAAAGATGACAGGCACTCCTTGGTGTGGCAAAAAAATGGTGGTGCTGCAATCAACACCTGCTCCATGCTGTAAAAAGTTAAGATAGCCAATTATGCAGTGTAACTAATTGTGTACTTATCACCCTGATATACACATGAGAAGCTACTTGACGAACCAAGTACCCAAAATCTCATCACAAAGGGTGTGCTTATCACCGAGAAGTGTACTGGGATGAAAAGCAACTTGATAGAAGTTGAAGCTCTTGACCGCTAATGCTAATCACTCCCTCCTTTGACCTCGTTCTGTTATCTTTACTTCCTTTCCACACAATGGTACACCTTGAGCGCTCGCAGGGTGGGCGTGTCATCACACTCAACTCGCCGAAGCTACCATGAAAGAAATTGACCTGGTGTGCGCGTCACTGCACTCCGTATGTCCAAGCCGTGAGTTGAGTGTTCATGGACAACACCACTGACATGTGGTACTGCAACAAATAGGGAGGGTTGGGTCGTGGGCCTCTTTATCAAGAGGCCCTGCATCTCTGGACATGGCTTGAACAGCAGGGCATATCCCTGGTGGATCAACACCAAGCGGGTTCTCTGAACACCAGGGCAGACAAACTCAGCTGTTGATGCCTAGCAGATCACAAATGGCATCTCCATTTGGAGTTGGCTCAAGGTCTCTTTCAACAGTGGGGAGGGTCTTGGTTTGATCTTTTCATCTCCCCTGAGGACACGCAATGTCAGCATTTTTGTATGCTGGAGTTCTAATTTCTACGCCTAAGGCGGCTTTCGCTCTGAGAAACTTTTCATCTTGAGTGGAGCTCAGGCCTCCTATATGCCTTTCTGCCCATACCACTCCTATCCAGAGTGCTCAAGAAGATCAGGAGTGACCAGGCCCAAGTCGTTCTTGTGGCTCCGGACTGGGCATGGAGAGTTTGGTATCCTGAGCTTCTCCAATTGAGCATTGATCCCCCTATCAGGCGGTCCCTCTGGGAGGATCTTCTGTCGCCGGGAAGGGTCCTCCACCTGCACCTGTCAACTCTACATCTTCCTGCATGGAGATTGAGCAGGGGCAGTTGCTCCCGAACTTTGCAATGTTATTTTGGCAGCTAGGGGACTCTCCACCAAGACTGTGTACACTTGTCTGTGAAACAAATATGTAAACTATTGTACAGAAAGGTCTATTGTTCCTCCTTCTGCTTCCCTTTCTCAAGTTTTGCTTTTTATTTTTACACCTGCCCAGCAGAGCGCTGCACTGGGCACTATCAAAGGGTACCTTTCGGCCCTCTCTGCCTTCCTGAGGCTGCCAGACCAACCCTTGTTATTTAAATCTCACATTGCAAATCGATCCCTCAAATGCCTTGTGCATATATTCTCACCGTCCCCCTTCATTATGCCTCAATGGAACCTTCATTTGGTTCTCCCTTTTCTAATGTTTTCTCCATTCAAACCTCTGCACTATTGCCCCCGCTGGCGGCTTACTATGAAAACAGCCTATTTAGTGGCAAGCCTCCTTAGCTGACCATCTTCCCTGATAATTTGATGCCTCGCACTAGGGCCTCTTTCTTACTGAAAGTGGTAACGCCATTCCAAGTGGGTCAATCTGTCACCTTCTACACTCATCCGCACGCCTCTAAAGAAGAGGAGCGACTCCACTGTGTGGACCTAAAAATAGCTTTGTCATTCTACCTTGACTTCACTAAAGTGTTCTGCTGGACTACCAACTCCTCGTGATAAAAGAAAAGAAAGGCTGTGTGGTGCAGAAGAGGACTATATCGTGATGGGTTGTTCTCTGCATCAAATTTGCTACGCTCTGGTTTAAGAGCAGCCTCCTGAATGCTTAAGGGCTCATTCCACCAGAGCTAAGGCTGCTACCACGGCGTTGCAACTTGGAGTTACAGTCCTCGACATTTATCAGGCAGCAACGTGGGCGTCCCTGCACACGTTTACCAAGCACTACTGCCTCGACAGTCAGGTGAGCAAAGATGGCCTATTTGGCAGCTCTATCCTGCAAATCTTCCTGATTTAAACTTGTCTGCAGGCCCTCCTCCAGGGATAGTATTACTTGGGTATCTATTCAAGGGTAAGGCATCTGCGGCTAGATGTCTCTATCAGATGGACAAGTTACTTTCCTTAGGTAATGCCTTATCTGGTAGAGACATGATTTAGTCACATATTCCTTACCGACCCCACCATCCTCCTCGCACTGCGGACAGGTTTCTATGGACAGGGATGATCTCTTTCAGGGCACCAGTTGTTCAAAACACACCAATGTCAGTGCACTTCATGGCTCTGAGCTTCTGGCTTGGAAAGTCGTGAAAAGTAACTGAAGTCAGCGTGCCAAGGTGGTTCCTATATAGGTGATGCGGACATCACAAGGGCACAGGCGATGACATCAGATGGAGCTGACCAATGCACATGACTATTGCTCAAAGGAAAATCGCCCTCATACAGGCTGACGCCTAGGAAAAATAAAGGTCTACAGCTAGATCATGTCTCTACCAGATAAGGCATTACCAAAGGTAAGTAACTTGTCCTTTACTATGCTATGAGTGTTCTACTAGGGTGTGTTGTATTAGGTTGTTTCATAGTGTCAGTAAGTAAATATATTGAAGCATGATCAGTGTATCTCTTCTCTCCACTTCAGGCTAAAGTTACATGTTCAGTTTAACAAAAGCATTAATTGACACCCTTTTACTGCACCCTAATAGGATCACAACTGGGACAGTATAAAAATCCTTAAAATGGCATAGACTTGATGGCCAGCTCATCCAAACAATGGCAAAGCATACGAACCACATAAAAGCGAATGGATGAAGGGGCTGAGAAAAAGTGTACTCTATGTACTTTTATTTTTTTTTAAATGATGACATGAAGTCTTCAGCCAGACAAAAGAAGATGTATTTGTTATAAAAAGCAAAACACCCGCCTCACCCCAGAATTTGGAAGACCATCATCCTTGACCATTCAGTTGACACTATGGCATGCAGTGGGCCAAAGGAGGGTGAAAGGAATTTCCAGGTAGAATAGGAAAGTGGAAGGTTAGACAAGTAGTACACACTCAATATTAACACTAACAAAGCATTATGCCTTTTGTGGAAGTCATTTTTAACGTGGCTGGTAGACAGTATTGACAGGGATTAGTGTCTGGTACGCGATCATGCCCCGGTGGTCAGACAGAAAAGGAAGCACAAGCCTTCATGGCATAGCTTAATCCAAAATATGTACACTGAGGTAACAGTACCACTCCTTTATCATGAGCAATAAACAGCTAAATACAACCAGTGGATAAAACCACATCAAATGCCACCCGTGACCAGAAGAAAGCCCCTGTCCCAATCACATACTACAATGGAAAAAGATTGTCATCTTGTGCATGCTTTATTTTTCATGGAATTCCAAAGGCAACACGTCATGCACCATCCCTCTGTCTAAAGCACTACTGGGCTTTAGTGGATGACACAAGAACTTTACTTGGCAATGCATCCCTAAGAGCTAGCAGGATGCCTTAGTGAGTTGAATGCTCGCTGCTGCTAAATGTGCTGTCTGTAGATCATGAGTTCGAATAATGCTGACTCAGCCTCCCATTGATCTGCAGCTCAGTGAACACGATGCCTTTGTATTCGGTAATCGTAACAACTGTGATTTCCAATGTTTAAAAATAGCAGATGTGTGATATGAAGCGCTACACAAAAAAGTAAGGGCCATATTATCAAGAAAGGGCGATACATTATCGCCAGGAAACTGCCGCTAAAGCGGGGATAATGGGCTTGATAATATGCCCTTGTGAATTCCCATAGAAGCCCAGGTTCTGGTGTTAACCTGGGCTTCTATGGGAATTTACAAGGGCATATTATCAAGACCATTATCGCCGCTTTAGCGGCGGTTTCCTGCCGATAAAAGCGGCGATAATGTATCACCCTTTCTTGATAATATGGCCCTAAGTCATTAAAGGAAAATCAGAGTTGAGCTCAAAGGCACACCCCTGCTATCTTAGTTGCTATGTTACTCAAGGCAATATAGCCCCAAGCACCACTAACAACGACTCCATAACTATTCTCAGCTTCAGCAGCAAAAGACCTGTCTACTTGAACAAACATCTCACTGTGTAAAAAGGGGGTAGAGCCTAGGATGGGGCAGGACTTCGAGCCGAGAAGTATCCAAGAGTCACTTTTGAATCCCACCCTGCCCCATCCTCCCCCCCCAAAAAAGCGTGCTGAGGCTGGAGCTGGTGTCCTGGGGTGTTTTCACGCCCCGTAATGGATGTTGGTAGTTCAAAGCCTCGGAAACCGAGCTGGAAAACCACTATTTACTGTAGGTTTCAGCTAGTTTTCCCTGCCACTGTGTGATATTGGCTCCTCACCAGGTGACCCTGTGATGGGAGCCTATATCATGTGTCACACGGTGGCACCCTGTAAGTTGGCAGGTATACAGCAGCAAGTACACATAGGAAGCACAAAAGACAACATAGCACTCTGTAGTCAGGTGGACACTGGGCACATCCCAGTTGGCTAGCAAACTGTCGCGTGGGACATCACACACATCATTCTTCAAATGTATATTTGTTTCTTCAAAACATCTTTATTTTATGTATGTATGTGAAAACATTCTTTGTTCGTAAAGTCCTCTCTCTTTCTTTGTTTTGGTCATTCTACATATCTTAACCTTGTTTCAAACATCGGTCCATTTGGAACCTCTGAGGCAGCCCAACATAAGAAATGCGGTGCCCTGGAAAAGAAAAGATCCTCAAAGAAGGATCGTGAAAACTGAGAGAGACGGTTAACATCAAACAGATAAGGAATTTGGGGACTCAGAATAGTACGATGATGTGTCAAGCTGTGCAATGAGGACAGCTGCTCTCAGAAAGATGAAATGCAGTGCCGATGTAACTTTGTCAATGGTTTGTAAGTATCTGAAGAATTCTTTTGTTTTTCAAATCGTTAGGAGAAAGGGGTGACGGCTCCACCCTTTTCAAGACTGATTTGATTATGACTGAGTCCAAACTGGAATGGCATGGTGAGCAAAAAAAGGATGGGTTTAGACCCAGATCTCTATATTGGGGTGAATGTATGATATTGTTCTGCATTTTGTCCATCAATTTTTCTTTTTGCATTTGTCACCCTTTTCACGGCAGGTCAACTGCGAGATTGGACAGTAGCGGGCATATTGACGGTTTGGGACTGTTATGGAGAGGGAGAGTTGATCCCCCTGGAAGACTTTTTCGAGCAGTACGATCTACCCACGGTTCAGTTCCTAAATTATCATGCAATGGTGGGGACTTTCGGGGCCCTATGGAGGGGAGGTGAACGTGAACCAGACATGGACACAATACTAAAAGCGATGGAGACATTAGGATCGGCGCGGCATCTGATCAAATGGCTGTAATGAGCGCACATGGAGATGATTACAAAGCCCCTACAAAACTTACAGGAGAAATGGGGGTCGTGGGCAGAGAACTGACGGACCCAGAGAGGGTAGAATCCCGAGTAGTCTGAAGAAAATCTCTAGGAATTCCAATTTCACATACACACAATTCAATCTTCTCCACAGGACTTACCTCACTCCCCACAGAGTTACCATTATGAATCGGGCCCCAAGACAGCGATGCCCCACATGCGGGACTCTAGATGTTAGATTTGAACATATGGTGTGGGATGCCCAGCTCTGCAAGATTACTGGCGCCGGATTGCCAAGGTACTAAATGAAGTGTTGGCATGTTCATCACCTTGTACAGCAGAGGTCTACCTTCTGGGAATGTTCCCCTGACCTAAAGCAAAGGAAGTAGGCAGGAAATTTGCAGATCTAGCACTGGTCCTAGCAAGACGGCATATAGCCCTTCGATGGCGGATGAAGATAGGACCTACAAAATTAGATTGGGAAATAGATGTGGTCGCCGGGGCAGAAGAGACGGTTTTAATAAAAGAGGACAACCAAGGAATGAGGGTTCGACAAATTACGGGACTTTGGTCCGAGGGGATGCAGGCATGGGATGGTAAGGGGAGAGGCAGTGGGGAGAATTCCCCTGTTAGCAACTAGATCATGGACCAACCACTGCGGACCCCCAGACTTTTTCCAACAAACCCAAAGAGATAATGCAAGAAGCCCTGTCGAATTTTGGAAAACCCCTTCCCTAGCTAGACATTAATATCAGAGACCCCCATATATCAGAGTGCAGCAATAGCTGCATGAAAGCGGAACCTACAATACCTATTTCGACCGCTGATCCCAAGATGCCGGGTTTGTTGAAATGTTTAACTTTTGATAAGTTGTTTTATATTTTATTGTAATACATTGAGATGTCTAATGTGTGATAATATACACAACTCCCTGGAACAAATCTGTGAGAAGAGGGCAATGCACATACAAGCCTGAATGTAACAGTTATCAGAGATCTTTATCACCCCATGGTTACTAACCTGACACTGTGCGAGTATCAATGGTACTAAATAATCCGACTCTTTTTTCTACTATCAGATGCCTTTCTATACATATACAGATTTTCTTGTATAAAATGTGCCAGTAAATAGATATTAAAAAAAAATGACAGGAGAAAGGACATTAGTTTAAACGAGTCATTATTAATTGTAAATGGATTTATATAGCGCTTACTACCATTGAAGCGGCGTCGAAGTGTTTTACAGCTCGAAGCACTTTAAGGCAAGTTTGGGAATTGTGAACGTAGGTACCTGTTACAGGCTTCCCATATATAGCATTAGATTGTTGTATTTCAGTCTCTGCTATAGTAAGCATCCTGGCAAAGCACCACATGGGTCTGAAATACATCGAAGCGGCAACAAACAAGCAAGCTGCATGGAGAGAGTTCTATGAAATTTGAATCAAGGTTAACAAACGTGGAGAGAAAAATACAAAAGAGAGAGGGTTTTACACACAATGAATATTTTACTCATAGACTGCATAAAAGAAATAAGCTTTAAAGAAACAAGCATATATGTGATGAATCTTTTGTATGGTGCCCCACAGGACAGTTTGCTAGAAGGCGTTCTGCTGTAAATTCATTCCTTTAGAGACATAAAACCCGTCAGAAGAATCCCCAGCTCTTACACGTTTTGGAACGCTACTGTGCTGGTACCCAATGGCGGCAGCAGCTTATAATACCTGGTGGAGCAGCTGAGGGGGTATGGGAGAGAAAAAATAAAAATCACGTGCCGGCCGCCGCCTCTCCTCCATCCTCTTCTGTTTCTGACTCCCGGCAGCACACAGTGTCCCAGACTCCTGTAAGCCAATCACGACGCTGCTGTCATGCTGGTAATACTAATACCAGCATGCTAATAGTATTACCAGCATGACAGCAGCATTGTGATTGGTCTGAGCGGCATGGCTTGCCGCTCAGAGAGGGCCTGGGAGCTTGGGACAGTTCTCTACCCACAATACAGCCAGGTGGAGAAATGCTAAGGGCTTCTGACAGTTTGGTTGTTCTAATATGGCCGGCCAAACTGTCATGCACACTTATGGTGCCCACCACTCCCCCTCCCTGCTGATGGCAGCCCAGCCCCACCCCACCCTAAACTGGCAAAGAACTGAAAAATAAAATGATAATAACATTGTGGTATTATCATTTTATTTTTCCTTTTTGCACTGCTCAGAGAGCAGTGGGGAAACGCTCTTCCACCTTAACGGAGTAGCCAACGCTGCTGGTACAGCTCCACAAATAACATATAACCATTTAAAAGTAAATCTAGCAGCCAGCCGTGGAGCGAGCTGGGATACCCATTGCTCTGTCATTTCTGCTTCCCCCATTCCTTTGGCGGCGTTGACATTCCAGGAATCAACAGAAGTGCAGGAATATGTGCTGATAAAGTAAGACACACAAGAATTTTACATGCTAGGCACAGAAAGGGGTTTTCATTCTTTTCCTTCATATGAATCAACACAAAACCCTGCAACACTATCTCCAGCGAGAAAAAGGTTTCAAATTCTGCTGCGCAAAACAAAATCCAAAAGACCTGCAAAAGACACTGTGGTGAAATAAAAACATTAATTAAACCTTACAGACACATGCCACAAAAGTGAGGCAGAAACCTTACTGCTGGTGTGGAACAGAAACAAGCACTCAAAAGGTGTTTAATAACCTCTCAAATGCTGGGCCTTTCCAGTGCTGAGCCCTATTTTTGGCTATTTGGGCAGTTCACGCTTAGGGCTCCATAAACCTTTTTTCACATAAGGTATCCATGCCAATTTTACATTCTTTTTCCCTCAATGCTGTGGATTCTAAAGGTACCCAGGGTTTGTGAATTCCCCAGAAGGGGACCGAGAAAATAGTCAGAATATAGCTGCATATGGAGTTTTTGGGGAAAAATAGGAAAAAGGTGCTCTGGATAAAAGAGTCTGTTTTTTTCCGTAAAAATTGCATCAATGAATGGTTTGCTGTGCTAAAGTCACGATCTTCCCAGCTTACAGAAACATGCAGAGATGAATAAAAGCACACATTTTTTCCACTGTATTGGCATTTTTTAAACAGGTAGCCAATTTTCCGATTTTTTGTGCTCACAACCTACTTCAGTTTGTTATAGAAACAAGTGTGCTACCAATGGGTGATCCATGAATGCTATAGCTGTCTTAATAGCAGACAAAATTCCAAATTTACCAAAGGGTGAATAATCCCTCAAGGTTTTCCCAAAGAAACTAATTGTTGAAATAAAGAAATATTGAAAACGAGTAGTGTTGGAACTGGGGGTCTCTAGTTGGCTGAGGTAGGTACCTTAGTCCAAATAGGGACCCTTGCTTCTAGTCAGGGAAAGGAGGGACACACTCTTCGATAACCCCTGCTCACCCCCTGGTAGCTTGCACAAGCAGCCAGGCTTATCTCCAAGGTAATGTGTAAAGTATTTGCAACCACACTCCCAGTAACCCAGTGATAACACCACAAATGGACAACACACTGGTTTTATAAAAATAGCGCTATCTTTATCAAAAGGAATACGATGAGACCAAACTATAGGAATCCAACATATGCGTATTCGTATTATTTCACTTTGCCAGTTATTAGGCCAGCAATCACTTGTAGGTTCTTGCGGTATTAATGAGCAGTTTACTATGATCTAATGCAGTCCTAATGCAATGCTATGCAGTTCATAATGTAGTAATAAGACAGTCCTCAATGCACGTACTAATGCAGTTCGTAACGCAGGAATAATGCAGTTCGGAATGCAAGAATAAGACAGTCTTCAATGCAAGAATCAGGCAGTTCGGAATGCAAGAATAATGATGTTTGTAATGCAAGAATCAGGCAGTTCGTAATGCAAGAATAATGCGTTTCGTAATGCAAGAATCAGGCAGTTTGTAATGCAAGAATAATGCGTTTCGTAATGCAAGAATCAGGCAGTTCGTAATGCAAGAATAATGCGTTTTGTAATACAAGAATAAGGCAGTTCATAATGCAAGAAATAACACTATAAGCCAAACTGTGCTGTTAACTCAGGCACCACTATGCCCCAACAGTAGAGACAACGGTCGTAAGCTTAAAGGGGCAGGTATGGGCCGCTCAGGGACTCAGCGCGTCTAATGCGGTGCAGGGGGAGAGAGATCAAAGAACTCCTGTTAGCGGCTCCCGACCGGAGTCCAAGCCTTACCTGGGTGGTGCGCTGCCTCGCTCCCTCTCTCCGTTTGTCGGACGGCCTACTGCGTGGTCCTGATCACGTTGCAGCGCCGTTGTTAGGCAACGCTGTAGCAGGATGGGTTATGGTGCTGCCTTCTCCTCCGTTGACGATCTTGGGCAGATTCCTCTTGGCAAACAACGATCACGATTCCTTTCACCTTGCAACTTCCTTAGCTTCAAGAAATCCTTTAGCACGTTGCGGCTCGGGCCAGCGGTGGTGATCCTCACTCACAGCCTCAGTTACACGGCTCAGGCCACAAACAGCAATACAGCAGCGTGGACGATGTTTCATGCTGCGGGGGCAATGTGGTCACGGGGCACCTCGTAAACAGCACCACGGGCCACACAGCCGTCTCAGGCGTGCAAAAAGCACACTCACCAAGCGTCGCAGAGACACGGTTTGAAACTTTGATGTTCCTGAGTTTCCACAACAGGGGACCAGCTCTCCTCGGGCCCTTGGAGACACGCTACTTCAGAACACAGCACACAGCAAAGTCCTCTCAAGCAGGGGACACAGCACACAGCAAAGTCACTTGTCCTCTCCTTAGTCAAATCAGCAAACTGCAGACAAGCCCCAGAACACCCAGCAAGGGCAGTCCTCCCCTTCAGTCTCTTCAGCTATTCTTCTTTGGCAGAGGTTGCTCTTGATCACAAAGTAGTTTCAATCATTTTTCGTCTGGATTTCAATCTTGAGTTCAGGGGTTTCAGCTCTTACATTTATACCCCTAAATGCCTTTGAAGTCTTTGTGTTCAGGGGGCTCTGAGCCCGGTCCAAACCAGATCTGGGTGTCTTCCTCCCAATGCACACCCTCTTCCTTTGATAGTCAGGGTCTGGGCCCCAGATGCTCAGCAGGAGTTGGAGCCATCCTATGGTGGCAGCAACACAGCCCTCTTCACATCCAGGGGGCTACTCCTCCCCCTAAATCAAATGCAGACCAGCCTGTTGCTGTCTCATCTACTCCTCCCTGCTGTCAGCGGGCCACCCTGTCTCGTCCTGGTGTCAGGACACTTCCCAGACACTGTCACATCCAAACCCAGATGGTCAATAGGCAGAGGCCAGGCAGAGGCACACAGGATGGTTTAAGACAAGAAACCAGCCACTTCTAAAAGCGTGGTTCCGTAACAAGTTAAAAATCATCTTCACTAAAAGATGTGTTATTAAATTCTGAGTTCCGGCACACTAAACTCAATCTCTCCATTTTATGCCTACAGGAAGATATGCTGGAAACATGTGCATTCCCCTTTGTGTCCTATGGGCAAGTTGGCCTTGCAAGAGTGAAAAGCGAATTTGGCAGTATTTCACTTTCAGGACATGGCACACACATCAGTACATGTCCTACCTTTCACATACAGTGCACCCTGCCCAGTGGGGTACCCTGGACCTACTATAGGGATGTCTGATGTGCATAAAAAGGGAAGGGTAAGGCCTGGCAAGTAGGTGCACTTGTCAGGACAACAAGGCAGTTAACAAACTGCGCACAGGCACTGCAGTGGCAGGCCCGAGATCTCTTTTTAGGGCTACTTGTGTGGGTGTCACAATTAGTGCTGCAGGCCCACTAGTAGCATGTGCATTACCAGATCTGACACACATAGTGCACTTTACTAGTAAGACAAGCATACCAATTATGGACAACCAATTACCATAACACTTTACAAAGAGAGCATATACACTTTAGCACTGATAAGCAGTAGTAAAATGCCCAGAGTCCTAAAACCAACAAAAACAGGTCATAAACAATACAGGAGAAAGGCAAAAAGTTCAGGGATGACCCTAAAATCTCAGTATCAAGGAAACATATGCATTTCTGAAATAAGCACAAGATGGGAAGTTTAGAAGCACTGGTTATTTGTACATCTCTGAATTGTGGGTGCCCGTAATAGCATACGTTTTAGGGGGTATTTTTCATGATATCGGACCATAGATGCTTCCAGTCCCCTTCCGATATATCCCTTCCCATCGTATGCTCCCAAAAGGAGGTTTAGCATAGTCTAGGCGCATGTAGAGTGGAGAGCAACATGCCATACAAGAAGGAGATTACTCCTTTCATAGAGCCCACCTTTCTTACAAACATCTCTACTGGTGTTAGGTTGCGTGTGGCTGCCTCTCTGACTTGTGGGTGAAGGGTCCAGTGTTTTAATTGGAGGTAGTGGAAATGTTCGCTAGGTACCAGGTGGAAATTTCTCTGACAGTTTTCGAATGTGAGTATATCGTAATTGTGAAAGAGATCTGATAACATGAGGCAACCTCCCTACCTCCAGGCAAGAAAAGGACCTTCTCGCAGTGCTAGGGGGAATTCCTGATTAAAGTGAATCAGAGTTTATGGTAAGAGAAACATCCTCCAACCCTGCCTTTTAGTGATGTTGTCACAAATCTTAAGAGTGGTCCTTGTAGGTGTGCTCAAATAGACATTCTGGGGCCGGTACTTCTTGTGTTTCAAGATTACATCCCAGATCGTTCTCCCCGCTATTGACCTGTCCATATGTAGCCAGTGTTTATCTGACTGCCTCATAGACCACTCCCCTATTATCCTTAATTGTGCAGCTTTGTAATAAAGGCTGAAGTCAGGGAGCAACAAACCACCCTTGCTCTTTGGCCATCTGAGAGTGTGGAAAGGGATCCTTTCGTTTTGCCAAATGTAACGTATAATAAGAAAGTGTACTCTGGGGAGGTAGTCCCTTTCAAATTCAATCGGGAGGGCCTGAAATAAGTATAGGAACTTGGGTAAGACTGTCATCTTTAGCACCTGAATACGCCCTAGCCAGGAAATGTATAATGGTTTTCACCGTTTAAGGTCTTGGTGTAACTGGAGCAGGAGGGTGGTGGGGTGCGGGTAGTTTGCCCGAAACAGCTCATCCAAGCGGGATGTGTTCTGGATCCCCAGATATCTGAGAGAGTGCTTGGCCCACTGAAATGAAAATGGGCTCTCCCCTCTTCGGAGTGTGGACCCTCTATCTGACAGCATGAGATTCAGGATACATAATTTGTTTGGATTTATGTGAAACCCTGCAATGTTTGCGAACCTCCTCAGTTCTTCATGCAGGGCTTGAACCGAGGAATAGGGGGAGGTATGCATCATCAGGACATCATCTGCGAACAAGGATAGCTTATGTTCCTCGCCTCCAAATCTAATTCCCTGAATCTCCGAGGTGGCTCTGATTTGTGCCGCTAGCGGTTCTATGCTTGGGGCAAATAGCATGGGGGACAGTGGGCAACCCTGTCTCGTCCCCTGCTTAAGTTGAACGGCTGGGAGCTCACCCCATTAACCTGTACTTGTGAGCAAGGCTGTGCATAGTGCTTTAATCATGTTAAAAAAGGGGTCCTCAAATCCGAAACTTTCCAGTGAGTGAAACATAAAAGACCAGTCCACCCTGTCGAATGCCTTCTGCATCCAACCCTATCAAGAGCACCAGTATTTTCTCTATCTCGTGGAATGTCCTGCGTATATTGTCATGTGTTTGCCTCCCTTTTATGAAGCCTGATTGATCAGGATGGATTAGATCAGGCATTAGGTTTTCTAGTCTGGCTGCCAGATTTGCTGAATATAACTTAGCGTCCAGATTTAACAGTGTGATTGGCCTGTATTCGGCGCAGTGTTGGGGATTTTCCCCTGGTTTAGGAATCACCGTAATCACTGCTTCGGCCATTGAGGTTGTCAGTTTTGGTCCTTCCGCTATGGCGTTAAATAGGGAAGTTAGCTGGGGGATAACCTCCGCTAGGTAGGTTTTGTAGAAGTGTGCTGTCAGACCGTCGGGTCCCAGGGATTTAATAGGCTTCAATGCCGCTATCGCCGGCCCCACCTCCCCCTCAGTGATCGCGGCGTTTAATTGTTCATTCTGAACTGGGGGAACGACAGTGTGTCTAAATAGTTTTTGGGGTCTGTAGGGTCTGTGGGAACTGCTTGAGAGTGATTTTTGTAGAAGGCTCCAAACATATTAGCTTTGCTTGTGTAGGAGTGTTCTAAGATCCTGCCTTAGCTGCTGATCCCCCTATGTATTCTTTCTCCCTCTTTTCCCTAAGTTGTCTTGCTAGGTGTGATCCTACTTTATCCCCTTGTGCGTACGATATTTGGCATAGCCTCAAAAGGGTGTATGCTGCTCTGTTGGTGTATATTGCATTAATTTTCCCTTTCAACGCAGTTAATTTGCACTGCAGAGTCTGGGTGGGGGTTTGTTTGTGTTCCCTTTCTATGACCTCCAGTTCTGCTTCTAATGCTACACGCTCCTTTGCCCTCTGTTTATTTAGAGTGGCATTTAATTCAATGCATTTGACTCTCAAGACAGCTTTGAATGTGTCCTAGTTGTTTAGGGGGGAGATTACATGTGGCTGGTTCAGCTGAAAGTATTCCTTAATTCCCGCCTTCAGTTTATCCCTAGTCAAAGAGACAGGGAAGAACCATCTCAATGGACCCGGCGTCACGCTGCCCCATTTCAGGTATATGGAGATGAGACTATGATCTGACACTGTAATTGGTTTGATCTTTGTGGCTTGTAGGGACCCCAGGAGGCTTTGGCTGATGAATATATAGTCTAAGTATGAGTACGTTTGGTGTACATGAGAAAAGAAGGTATAGTGTCTGGTGGTTGAGTAAATAGATCTCCACGCATCATGAAGGCCTAGAGTCTGAAAATTCTCTTTCACCCCCTTGGGAAGTTTCCTGTATTTCATCTATGGGGGTATGAGCTATCTACTTCAGCGTGCCATGTTAAGTTGAAGTTTCCCATAAGAATTATTAGGCCTTCTGCGAATCCTCCCATCATATTTAATACGGAGGTCATAAATGCTGGCAGGCCTGTGGTGGGTGTGTAAGCCGAGATGCGCGTACATAGCCTTCCCTTCAACTTCCCCGTGACCATTACCACTCTGCCCTCCCTATCTGTTTTAAGATCTTCTGGTTGGAATTTTATGGAATTGTGGAAAAGTAAGGCCACTCCTTTTTGTTTTGACTCAGTGTAAGATCTATAGATTAGAGGGTAGCTTCTGTGCCTAAGTCTGTGCTCAAACGATCGCTTTAAGTGTGTTTCTTGGAGTGTCACTATATCAAATTGGTGATCAAATATTTCCAGATGTTTTGGCGCTTTGAGGGGAGTTCAGACCCTTAACATTCCATGAAGCTAGGCTAATCATCCTGCATCCGGTTGCCTCTCCCTCCTCCGCCCACTCATTGTCCCTTGAAGCGACGCTTCTCTTTCCACTTCACCTGCCATAATTCCCCCCTCTGCCCCAGTGCACAAATGCCTCCCAATACCACCTCAGTACATGAGATGTTTGTTTCCCCATTGTGACCACCACCTAGGCCTAGTAACTATCCCCCCTGAACTATCATAACTAAAAACGTAACTGAAACTTCACTGGGAACCCCTAGGGCCCCTGATGACATATTCGTTTAGGATAAAGGACGTTTTGGCAGGCACTTTGAGACAGGCCCTCCGCAACGGCTATCCCCTGTGTTTGATACTTGGAGAGTGGCTAATTCGTATCGTCTTCATTTTATTAGCCACCTCCTTGCTTCATCCTCTGTAGGTAGTGACGCCCTCCCGGAAGGGATTGCTCTGCGAACAAGTCTTTTTCTCCACAGAATCAAAATCGAGTACGTTCGTAATTGTCGCTATTTCTTTTTCGGTGACTGTTGTGGCTTTATGTTTTGGATTGTTTCCCCTTTGGGATCCTGCACCATTGAGAGGCCCTTGGTATTTCCATTTCTGCCCCCTTCGACGATGATTGGATGGGGGTCTCCTATGGATTCGGCAACCCTAGGATTTCCAGACCTTCCTTGAGCCCTGTGATGTGCCTTGGATTATTGTGCAGTTCAAAGGCCAGCCTGAATGGATAGGTCCAACAATATTTAATGTTGTCTGAAGGTAGCTTTGTTGTTAGTGGTCAAAAAAGTTGCCGCCATTTTAGCGTGGATTGTGCCAGGTCCTGGTATAGCATGCATTTGTGACCTTGAAAGGAGATCATGTTTTTTTTCCCTGGCCGCTTGCAATATGGCTTCCTTGACTTTAAAGGAGTGGAGTTTGACCAGTAGGTCACAGGGTCATCACCTCTCTCCAGCAGATTGTGTGCCCACTCGGTGGGCCCTTTCTATTTTGATCTTCAGTTGGAAAGGTCTCAAAATCTCTAAAAGAAAACCCTCTATCAAGGCCTCCAGATCTGGCCCTTCCGCCCCCTTTTCCAGGTCTCTAATTTGTATGTTGTCTCTTCATTACCTATTTTCCAGGACTTCATTCTTCAGCAGTGCCATTTGCAGCTGCGTCTGTAGATCTTGAAACTTTTCGTGCGTGTCTGAAGCTTGGTTGTCGAGGTCCTGAGTTTGGGCCTCCAGGATTCTTGTGCCAATATACTCAACATCCTGTTGGAGGGAGAACATGCATTCCATGAGATCTGCTTTGAGTTGTTCCATAGAGACCTTTATATCTAACTTTGATTCAGTGCGTAGCTCTTTTTTAAATTCCCAAAGGGAGGCTAGTAAATCGTCTTTTGTGAGGGCCACTTCAGCAGCCGGATCTCCTTGCTCTTGTGGGGGCCTCTTCTCCGTAGGGGTAAAGAAGCTGGTGACTTTGCTAGTGGAATTTTTTGGTGGCATAGAAGTGGTCTGTCTTCCCTTTTCTCTTGTGGTCCACGTTGCCCCCCTAGCCACCAGGGCCTGAGTTTCCTTATTGCAGTGGATGCAGTGGTGATGCATATCCACGTATAGTTCTCAGCTGCTGTGACTACTTCTACTTTTTCCCAAGCACTAGGCCTATGGTGGCCATTTTAAGGTGAGGCAGGTGGTATTTCAGGGGTCTACCACGCTTTCTTAGTTTTGGCTCCCCCACATCAAGACAGCCATGCCTCCCCTAAATTTGAGATTCTACCCTGCACTGTGGTAGTCCTCAAGCTCTTGGTACAACCTTCTCTTTATTCGTGCCATCTCGCAAGCCGCCATATTGGAGTCGGGCATACTGCTCCATTACTGTGTGCACAAGTCAAGAAGGCCTTCACAACGTTTTGAGCTCAGGACTCCGCCGTGTCCCTTGCATTTGTTTGCTGTGACGAGCAGTGTCCACTCCGCACTCACTGCCTTGTTTGTGTACGCAGGGGCTCCGGGTCCTTCTTCGTCATTGGGGCCGGGTCCCAGAGCCACTGATGTAATCCTCCTTATTCGCACTTACCAAGGCTCTCAACACTGAGAGGTGCCATTGGTCCCGGGAGGGCGAGCAGCTCGTTGCTGTGGCGGATTCTAAGGGTCTGACTCTTCTGGCACACTTTTCATCTGCCGCTCCTCGTATCCCTTAGCTGGTGCCATCTTGAAAACCTCTGGCAATCCCGAGTGTCTCGCTGCTTCACTCTGATCTTCATTCCTATGGCATCCCAATCACTCTTCACGGACCCGACCGCTTCTAGATAGTGTCCGGATCCGGTTTGTGTCCATCAAACGCTGCATGTAGCTGTTTAATCAGCAGAAAGTAGTTGTGTGGCAGTGGAGCCGCTATGGGTAACTTCCACCCGGCCATCTTGCCTGGCCATACCCCCCTCACCAGGTTTCTGTACCCAGAATCACTTTCAAACCTCAAACTTTGCCAAAAAACACATTTCCCTCACATTTCTGCAGTGGTGGCCGTCACGACTCACGGGTGACAGGGTGGATGCAGGGGAGATAAGGGCGTGAGTCGCAAAGTAAAAATAGGAAGCACAGGTCAGGCTCCCTTGACCAATCACAATGCTGCAATGCAACGTTGTGATTGGTCTGAGCACTGTGACACAGCGCTCAGCCAGGGGCTGCAGGGGTGGGCATGTTCTCCACACAGGCTGTACTGCAGCCTGCTTGGAGAACAGGGAAAGTGCTCATGAATGTTTTAGGCGGCCCCAGAGGACCAACAAAACAGTCATTGTGCAATTAGGAGTGGGCAAACCAATCCTCTTTTGCTCTGCAGCCTCGCCCTGCCCCTCATGCAAAACTGACGCAGCAGAAGGACTACATAGAATGATAATAACATTACATTCTTATCATTTAATTTTTTCCTTTCTTTTACTCCTGCAGATCAGTGGGGCAATGCTCCTTAGCCTTAGCGGAGGATCTTCCACTGCATTCCTGTGATGGAAAGTTCTGGAATGTGCAGAAAGCCGCCATCTTCCTTCTACCCAGTATTTCCCCAAGTCTCTCAATAAAAATAATACATCACCTGCGCGGGTAGGCCTAGTGCTCGCAACAGGAAATGGTCCTAAATGCAACATGGATACATCTCATCTTTCCACTCAAAACGGACGCTTTTTTTCCAAAGTTGGTAGCTGTGGATTTTGGGCCCTAGTTGAGCCAACCCTTCAGAGAACTTAGCAAACCTGCACATTTTTAAAAACTAGACTGTTGGAAGAATCCAGGGTGGAGTGACTTGCATGGCTCTCACCGTTTTATTTTACGCAGAATCTGCTGCTAACCTTAAACTTTAAATAAAAAACACATTTTCCTTACATTTCTTTGATGCAAAGTTCTAGAATCTGCAGGGAGCTACATACATCCTACCACTCTGAGTTCACACTTGTTCCTGATGAGAACGGTACCAAACTTGTGTGTGTGGGCCACAAGACCACAATACAAAAAGGCCCTAAAGCGCTACATTGACAGATAAGCAATAGGGGTAGCTGCAGTAATTGGGGCCGTGTTGTGGTGCCACCAATGAAAAACACACCACAGACAGTTTTGAAAAAATAGACTAATAGGGGTACCAGGGAAGTGTGCCTTGTGCGGATCTCACAAGGTTTCATACCCACAATGCCCGGCAAACCTCATGGGCATTAGCCCCAGCCACGCAATTGGTGCACCGGTTTTTAGTGAAACACGTGGGGTAACACTGGTTGGGAGGAATTTGGTGGATTCCTGAAGTTTCCATCACAAAACTGTAAGGATAAGTTGGAGGTTTGCAGGGCATTGTGGGTAAAAAAAACCTTGTAGGATTCACTCAAGGCACTCTACCCTGGAATCCTCTGGTTTTCAAATTTTCAAAAATGTTTGCAGTTGGTAGGTTTTCATGAAGGATAGCTGAGCATGGCCCCAAATCCCGCAGCTATCAGGGCCGAACTGGGAACTGCAAGCCAGCCCAGGCAGATTGCTGCTGGAATGGCCCTGGAAGCAGAGGGGTGGACTAGCAAGAAACACTGCTCCTGCTTTTGTTATTGAGGGGCAATATTGCAGCACTGCTGCCAAACTGGCCCCCAGTTATAAAACTGGCCCCCATGGGCACACAACCTGACCCCACTTCTCTGGCCCACCGGGGAAATGCCTGGTGCTCCCTACAGCCAGTCCGACCCTGGCAGCTATCCCCATTGATTATCTCTCTATGTAGTGCTTTAGGCCTTTTGCGATGTGGACTCTTGACTCACCCACAAGTGGGGTACCGTTCTTATCTGGAGACATGTGGGAACTCAGGGTGTGTGTTTGTAGTCAAGATTTGAGCTTTCCAAGGCATTGTGGGTAAGAAAATATTATGGGATCCGTGCAATACACAGCACCCTGGACTCCCCCAGATCTCTGGTTCTAAGAACTGTTTGGGTCTGGTAGGTTTTCCCAGGTGGCAGCCTACTCAAGCACAAAAAGTTAAGCCATTCACCATTGCAAGTGCGACGATATTGGGAGTTAGCCAAACTCTCCTGGCCCACATGTAAAAACAACACAAAATAATAAAATTTCCTCTTGCTTGCCATTGGGATGGAATTCCTTAATCTGCAGAGGAGCAGTAAGACTGAGGTTTTAGGAGTGAAGATGGGGCCTGATGTTAGGAAAGGCCAGACCCAACACAATATTTTATTTATAAAAAGTATTTCTGCCGTTCAGTGGGATTTGTGCCCACCTCAGGACAAATTGCGGGCACATCTCCTGTCTTCCCCTTGGGGTGAGGGGCAAAAAGACTGGTTTGTTCTTTTTGTGGTAGGGTGTGACCAATGCCAGAGTGCAAAACCTGTGCCACTTCGTTTGCCCCAAGGCAAAACCCCCGAATCTGATCCACTGGAGGGCAGATTTGGGGCAACTTTCCCAATTGGGACAAACCTATCTGCCCAGGGGGAGGGGTCAAAAATACACTATTGCCCCTTCTGAGGCAGGAGTATGGCTCGATGCCAGGGTAGGTTGCCCATCCTTTTGTTTGTTTTGGCGCTGTTTTGAAATCCCTGGTGGTCAGTGCTCCTGTCTGCTCCCTGGGGGGGAAGAAAGTCTAAAGAGGGGTGCGGGATGTGGAAGAGCATGGGCCCAGGGGCACGGGGAGTCATCCACACCCCAAAAAAGTACCGTATGAATGCAGCCCCTAGTGCATGGTGGGCTTTCTGTGCCCCCCACACCCTGTTGGGCAGATTGTGATAAATCTTCCCGGTCTACCCCCAAGGGGGTCAGTAAGACTGTCAGTGAATTTTTTGGGGTGTGTGGGCATGCCCATGGTGGGCAGTCCACACCCATTATATACATTTTACATGTTTACATGAAGCCTTGGTATCTAGTGGGATTTCTGCCCCCCAGGTGGCAGATTGGGGGTAATCACCACAATATCCGCCCTGGGGGGGGGGGGGCAAAAAGACCACCAGCATATGTTTTTATGTTATGTGGCGGCATTTCAATGCCCCTTATCACCAGTACCCATCCCATATTCTTTTTATATGTCCCTGGTGTCTAGTGAGCTTTACGAGCCCCAGGGGGACAGATCCGGGGTAATTACCCTATCTGCCTGGGGTGGGGGGGAGTTTGCAGAAAGACTAACAGTATATTAATTTGTTGGAGGGTGGGTGCATGGCCATTCCCATAATGGGCAGACTCCACTGCTATATATTTTTTTAAATTAATCCCTGGTGTCCGATTGATAGCCCCACTAAAACCCTTGAGTGCAGATGTCAGATGGCTGACACCCGCACTACCTCCCAAGTGCCCGACACTGGAGAGGCATATAAATGCCCCTCTGCTGCAGAGCACTAGAGAGATTTCTTTATTTGTTTAAACGTCAGTCTGCATGGAAAGAGTTTCCTGAGCAGCCTGAGTCTCATTTTCTTAATGTAATGACAATCGATACTCTGACATCATTACACAAAAGTGAAAGTAAAACTGATGGGCTTGTTTTACTTTCACTGCATCAGTGCTCGGGAGGCATTTCTAAGCCCCCACCCACCCCAGCACTGATTGGGGTAGGAGAGGTATTGTTTTAAATTGGAGAATCTCCCCTTTCCAAATATATCTCTGTACAGTGGCTCCCTGTTTGGGGATCACCACAGGAGAGCAATCTCCAAGCAGGGATCCATCTAGTATATGCCATGGATGGGGGAGCGGCCGCTCAGACGTAGGCTTGTCCTTCCACCAGCACATTTAATGGCTACAGTCTTTCTGCCCTCTATGGGGGTCAAATGGGGGTAATTACCCCACTCTGCCTCTGGGGGGCAGGAAGAATGCCCACTAGACCCCAGGCCTTAAACTAAAAAACAAATAGGGGTGAGGATTGCCCATTATGGGCATGGGCTTGCCCACACCCCTAGGAAAATATACTGACAGTCTTTCTGCTCCCCTGGGTGGCAGATGGGAGTGAGAGCCCCCAATATGTCCCCCCAGGGGGACAGAAAGCCAACTAGACACCAGGGCCAGAATAAAGTATAGATTTCGCCCACCAGTAGGTTGTTTTAATACCACACTTTTTTCCTTGACACTGCCCCTTACTGAGAACCTTTATCCAGCTCATCAAATAGAAAACACCTCTGCTCCTCTCCATTGGGGAGTTGTAACCCATAACAGACACCTTGCGATCCTGGTGTGAGCAGGGAACCCTATGATAAAGCATGTCACCCTCGGGTGAGTAAGGGGTCTTGTCCTTAAGGGAGAGCTCTACCTTTGACTCCTAATGTTCTGCTTTCCTCCCCTCCACATGACCAGATGTACTTTTTGTGTGTATTCTCATTCTACTTTGGATTCACGTCCATCGGATTTTCCCAATTCCTAACAAAGGCATTGATATATATTTTTTTTAATGTACATCTTCAAAATATAAACAGTTTGACAAAAGTACTAAAATGCTTCAATTTGCAAATCGTATCATTTACTTCATTTCAGTTTGATATGCTTTTACCTCTTCAACAGCTGCCTCAAAAGGATAGCACATTTCATTGGTCCCGGTTTGTAGCAGATATCTTTTTTGTCCCTTTTCATCACCAATATTTAGCTTGTCCCCCTTTTTATTAATGTTTTTCCATTTCCTCAGAGTTAATCTGTAGAAATTGTTAGTCTCGAGTGAAGAGAATCATACTTTCCTGTCTAGTTCTTCTACAAAATAATGTTAAGGAAAGCAATGAATAAATAACTTGACGCTACACAGTTGAGCAATTATTCGCTTGATTACCTGTTGTCACCCTGAAATGTAAGTGAGAAATCCAAAGTCTAAATTGTGCAAATGAGGCCCACTTTAGGATAATCTGCTCTTTTGCCTATCCTTGCTTTTATTCCTATTCCCTTGTTTTATTTTAATAAGACAAGGTTGGCAATATAAACGAGCGCACACTGACCTTCCATTCCCTTTTTTCTTGTTTTTGTTTCCACCTTTTTTGTCCTACAATTATCTCAGTTTGGCCCTCACTATTTCTCTGGCTGCCCTCATTGCACGAGGCCTGGCATATTTTCTCCTCCCTAACATTTGCTTCCCAAGTTATCCTCAGCCAAATCTTGTTCAACATATAGGATAAAGACTACCCATTATCAGGTGCACAATAATGTCCTCCTTGACCTAGTCTTTATCAATTAAAAGTAAAGAACAAACAGGTGGTCACATTGCCCATGTCTCCACCTTTCTCCTCAACAATGTCTTTCCTAAAAGAACTGAAGGGCAGAATGAGACATAATTTCTTTAATCAACTATTTTTATATGTAGACATTTTCCCTTCATCTCTTAATATTGGACTCACATAAAGATTTACCATGTTACCTATGAATCTTTGTATCAACTGTTACAACATGGGACCCTGATTTTTGATAGGTTTATCATCTCAACAGCATTTGACAGATCATTAATCACAGATATGTAGAGATGATTACTTATATTTCTATCTACCTCATACTGGCTCCTTCATCTTGGCCGATCAATTACTCTGCGCACTTGTCTGTAAATATCACATATATTGAAATACGCTTGTGTCCATGATTCACAAAGATCACTCATATTGATATATGATTCAATAGCAATTGATTTAGACTTAAGATGTCTCCTGGGAGGCAATGATTGATCGTTTTTATTGAAATACAAGCTAAAGTAAACCATTTTCTGGCAAGTGTGTATGAATGTGGTATTTATATAATGTGGACCTAGCTGAGCTTCACAGACCTTCAGTCTTCGCACAGTTATGGTGGGAGGATTGTTTTATGTTTCCCTTTTAAATGTATATCTTTTGCAAAGAATGGGAAAAAAGTAACAACACCACAAAATGTCAATGTTCACTATCAGAGGAAATCAAAATAATTTGTTTGAATATGCCCTCTAAAATGCCCTTTCTAAATAGACCGGGACAAAGTCTGTATTGATTTGCATAAAGCTGACATCTGTCTAGAGTGGTACAGTGTGTGAAAAATCGTAGGTTGAAAGGCTACCCAAAGTAATTGCCAGTGATTTAGACTTTTTGCAAGCATTCCTCCCAGTAACTTTTGTGTGGATGCTGTAAACACCCAAGCTGATGCCCAGACGTAGGTCTTTTGCTTGATGTGCCATAGAATCCATAACTATACCTCACTGACGGGTCCTAACAAGGCAGAAACCAGTCTGGGGTTGCTTGTGTTCCATTCTGGAGGGGGCCTCTTCTGGCAGTTTGGGATGAGTGCTCCCATCAGGTGCAGAGTCAATATTGGTTTGTATGAGAGGGACATCTGTCACAGTAGTACAGTTATCAAAAAGAATGGGTTGGAATGCTACCCAGAGGGATTATCAGTGGCTTACACTATTTGCAAGTATTCTTCCTATCACAGTTTGTGTGGTTGATGTAAACAGCACCCTAAGTGGCCAAGGGTATGACCAGACATTGGTCCGTTGCTCACTGTGTCACAGGATCCAAGCTGTATATCTACGACAAGGTCTAACAAGGTCAAACTGACCTGGAGTTGCTTGTATTCCCTTGCGGAGAGCAGAGGTCCTGGTAGAATGGGATGGACTGTTTCCAATGAGGAGTAAGGGCAGTACTGATTTGCATAAGGTGAACATCTGTCAAGAGTGGTACCTTGAGCACCGGAATGCTACCCAGATCAATTGCCAGTGGTTTAGAATATCCACATACATTCAACCCCTTACCTTTTAATGGTTTGATGGAACTACCTATATGCGTGCAACAAGCCGATACTTCCAAACCACACAAATCAAACTAAACTGATTACTGATTGTTTTAAAATACATACAGCTTTTCTCTTTTTAGCAGATGGGTAGTTGTGACTGTTAAGAACCACTGTTTTCTCTAATACTGCAATCTCCAGTTTCAGGGGAAGGTGAATTAAACCATGAAAATGATAAAGAGCCTCGCTCTGTGGACAAGTCACACTACTTTTGGGAATTCACAAACAATCCTGGTAGAATGCAAATACAGGTGCAGCTTTCTAACCATCCTGCTGGGAACTTTATGTGGCAGATTCACATGTCCACAATGTGTATAGCATATATTTAGGGACTAGGGAAGCAGGGCCCAATGTGCAAAGGCACACTTTACATTTCATTTACTCTAGTTTCTCAACAGTGGGACACATTTTGTCCCTGGAAAAATCCTTTCCCAATATCAGAACCATGTTTGGAGGCAATTTTCTCCACGTCCCATTCTAGTAGGGAAGATGCTTTAGGTCTTTGCTGGAGTAAATCTCTGACCATTTTCAGGGTGGGAAACTGTCAGAACAGAATTTGTGAATGTTTAAAATGTTCAGGATTGTGAGCATTCTCAAACTTAGACCCTCATTATGACTGTTCTGGAAAATATGCTGATATGTTCCCTGCCCCAGGAATTACTGATACTAGGAGATACTAGTAACTCCAAAGGATGTGGAAAATCCAGCCCAATATGAATCGGATTCTAAAGGTCCACTCAAGTTCCTCCAGTAATTCCTCATTTTGCTATGATTCTTTTGGGGAATGGGGCATCTTGCCCGTTTGACTGTCAGCAAGATTCTAGACTTTTCAGTCCCATTTTGGGAGCATGGCTCACCTCATACGGAGTCAGCTCACTGTTCACTGCATATTATAGCCTTATAGCCCGCCATAGAGGGCTATACCGGCTATTAAAGGCCCTCTCCAGCGTTAAAGGCCCGAGCCGAAGGCTCGGGCCTTTAACGCTGAGGCGAGAAAATGTTCTAATAGCCTTATAGCCCAGCTACGAAGGGCTATAAGGCTATTAGAACATTTTGCCACCAGAGGGCGGAATGTTCTAACAAAAAAGAACAAAGCCTTATGGGAGCGCGAGGGGTTTGGAATCCACTCAGGCTCCCTGAAGCCTTTGTTCAGAGCCAGAGCTGTGAACAAAGAAACATTGGAATGTTGGAGGTCTGGGTTTATTCCAGCCATTATAAGCCCAGAGCACTCCATTGTTTTCAATGAAGCTCCCAACAATCCAATGTTCTATTATAGTGTAGCAGCTAGCTGACTGCCAGCTGAACTATGAGCAGGGTCTGATATCAGGGATGAGGTACCACCATTATGCCATTCTCCTTTACTGAGAGCAGGACTGAGCTTTGCATTCTGAAAGCTCAGATATTAAGATTGTGTCAACAAAGATCACTGGGCATAAAACATCTCTATAATGAATGTCAACACATAAGGTGTTGTACCTAACACTCCTGTTCTTAGATTTACATGGCTTGAAAGACCTTCCAATCGATGCTACATCACTGCATGCAAAGGACCATTTCATGAATAACTTCAACAACAAAGCAGAAACTCAGAAGAGACCCGTGTGCTGGTTTTGCAGAAATTGAGTTGCTACAGTGCACACAATAACTAAAAAAGATGCAGTTAGTGTTTAAATACATTGCAGCTTAGAAACTTGAAGAGACAGCATCTGCTGTGTGTTTCCAAGTATATGCTGCAGACAGCACAATTTGAGCAGAAATAGGTGCATGAACCTGTTCTAAGCCTGCGTATGAATTAGAACATGTTTGCAATACAGCCCCAGGATCATCAAGTTGAGGTTTCATTCCTATTACCACCATTTAAAAATTAAGCTTGGACCTATGATGCTGAAAGAAGACCTAGTGTTTGATGAAACCATAAGTACAAATTGCAGTGATATATTTAATGAACTCATATTAACCCGTGCTAGTATTTTTCCTCACAACAGATAATGCACAAGAACAGTGATTGCTGCATAAAAGACCTAAGGTAAAGTGCCTTGGGCGAATCTCGCACATGCCAGGAACGAGCACTGCTTTCAAATAAACAAAGGTGCACATGCTTAGTAACAATCAATTCTTAGTGATCCTTATATTGGCTTTCAATTAACAAAAAACTCCATAGGCATGGCCCAACAATGTAACACAAACGGCATTCTTGATCAGAAATTCACAGGCACACAACCCAAGGCATCCTGCACAGCACCAGAGTTTGCTGTCACCAAAGACTGTATTTACTTATCAAACATCTCCCGTATGACCATGCAGAGCAGAAATATGCCCAGATCAGGCAGTACTACCACACTTATTTCGCAATGTCTTGGTATCAGCGTGACACAATAACAAATCACCAACACCCCACAATATATATATATATATATCATGCCTTGAGAAGAAAATCTTCATCCAGTCGATCTTTGTCATTTATCTGAAGAATAGAGCAGCAGAAAGGTGAGTTAAATGTTCACCATTAACCTTTCTTCCACTGCAATCACATCTTAATGGATTCAAAGATATCCCTGTCAATGTGCATCCTGGACATACTGTAGGACTGGACGGCTGGAAAGAGGAGTTTGAGTGCTTGGAAAGGAGTCAGGCAGGAAGTGAGGAAAATAATGAACGTTTACTTGAGAGTGTAAATATAAGGAAAAGATACAGACAAAATAATTAGGAGCAGGAAAGAAGGAATGAAGGAAGATTTAGTAATAGAAGTGAACGGAAGAAAGGAAATAAAAGCCAAATTCTTTATATAGGCACCAGATAAACACCCATCCCCATGATTTTGTTTTACAGAGAAAAAAAGAGTAAACACTGGTAACCAGTGCATTTTGCAGTTTTTGAAAGATTGGAAAAAAATGAAAAATCAACCAGAATTCACAACAAATAAAAACTCTAAACAGGAAAGTCTAGTTGTAATAAACCTATCAATGACGTCCTAAATCCTTTCTGCCATGTAAACGCATGCTTTATTATCTAAAAACGTAAGCGCCGTGCCAAAAATGTCTTTGTGAATTGCACACTCTGTGCATAGATAGCTCTGCCATTTCTGCTGTTTTGTTCAATGTCATGGATTACCCTGTTTGTGCTGCCAATGTTCTTACATGAGACCTTTGCACTAAAGACCAAACAGGTTATTCCGGATGTATCTCAAGCCATAATAGGATGCTAACCTGTGAAATTTGATCATTGCTCGATCATTGCTTTAATCATCAAACATGTCAGCAGCAACCTATCAGTATATTGTTTAATCGTTCAATAAAACAATCATAATTTGCATCAAAGAGAAGATTTTACTCATAATAGGTTCAGGTTCAAGTTTCAAGTCTTTATTTCGATTTTTGACAAATCATAAAAGACACATTATAATACATTAATAAAACAATAAGTTAAAAAACTTTTAGCAAAAAAAGAAGAAGAGCAAAACATTAGTGAGCAAAGGCTATGTACATGTGAGGCAAACCATATAAACCACACAATAATAACCTAAAATAAATTAATTTTGAAGGAGTTAAGAAAAAGTATTAAACATCTAAGGGGAGAAACCTGGTTAAGAACATAAAAGTTTAATAATACATATCGAGTCATGTCAATCAATGGGAAACCATTTCATGATTTAAAATGCAGAAAATGCAGATAGTAAAAAATAAATGTTTAGGCAATAAACAGAGTATATCACTTTATGAAGCACTATTTGCGGGCTCTGGCAACTTTGACATGAGTTTTAACCTTATGAGCCAGGCCCACCCCAAATATTTAGCTAGGCTCACTACAAAGACCTCAGAGGTATTAGTCTTTAGCGCCCAGATGGCATCGGCAGATTTTCTAAATGGTAAACACTGAAACAATGGTTTTAACCATTTCTTTCGCGGCACCGAATAACGGGGGCAAGCCAAAAGAAAATGGCCCTCTGATTCTTTCTGGCCCGGGCAGCTTTTACAGAAGTTTGGCACCCCGTAGACCATTTGTTTACGAAAGTATTCAGAGGCAAAGCACCCACTCTGAACTGATGGTACAGTTTCTTGTCCAGTGGTTTAGTTATTATATCCCAATAGGGCTCACGGGACAGGTCTAGCTTGAATTTAAGGAACCTGCCCGTGAGGCTGATATTGCTGGAAAGTGAGACTCGATTTAGACGAACAGAAGCCCAATACGAGGCTTTAAACTCCTGTTTAGAGGGAAAAGCATTGGATAAAGGGGTGATCCAAAGCTGTTCTAAACCCATATCAATGAGGATGTTTTTTACAGCTTGGAGCCATGGGATTTTTCCAGATCCACTGATTGACCTGACTTCTGCTAGTTCTTTCGCGAACAGAGACAGGTCAGGGGAGGTTCATATTCGCTTCCAAAGGGCCACCAGCCTAAATCTAGCCATCTCGTTGATTGGTAGGCACCCCAAATCCAGGCAAAGTGGGATTGATGGAGTCGACTGTGGTAAGCCTACCAAGTTCCGTAGGAACTTGCATTGGGTTTTAAAAAGATTAAGGAGATCCATATGGCCCCAAAGATCTGCGCCATATAGAATAGCAGTAGTGATTTTGGCGTCATAAATCTTGAGAGCTGGGAGAACCCGCTTAGTGATGGATCTCTTTTGCTCTTTTATAAGACAGCCCGTTAACCGTGCAAGCTTGAGATGTTGGGTGTTAATTTGATCTTTCCATCTCAAGCGGCTGTCAAGAGTAACCCCCAGGTAGGTCATAGTCTCGACTTGCTCGAGATTAACGCCATTCAAGCTCACAGAGCTCCGGACAGGATGATTTCTAGAGAAGACCATGAACTTTGTTTTTCCCACGTTCACCGCAAGATTGTTAATGGCACAAAACTCCTCAAAGCGGTCAAAGGCCCGCTGCAGCCCGCTGCATGTTCTAGAGAGGAGTAGGGTGTCATCGGCGAAGATGAGCAGTGGGAATCTCGTCCCAGCCAACATTGGTGCATCAGTGGGGGTGTCCATAAAGAATTTCACCACTTGGTCGATGAATAAGAGGAAGAGTGTTGGTGCCAGGACACACCCCTGACGGACACCTCTAGTTACGGGAAATGTTTCCGTCACTTGTCCCTGGCCTCCCCACCTCACCCTCGCATAGTTATCCTCATGGAATTTAATTATGAGGTCAAGTAGTTCTGGTGGACAGCCTAAGTTTTCCATCACTCCCCACAGTTTGTCCCTTGGCACTAGGTCGAAGGCGGACTTTAGGTCAATGAATGCTGCAAAGATGGTACCGCCGCCAAGCAAGACCACTTTCCAATAGATCAGGCATAATCTAAACACCTGATCTATGGTGCTTATGCCTGATCTAAAGCCCGCCTGCATAGGAGATAATATGTCCTCAGATTCAATCCAGCCCTGGACCCGTCCCAAGACCATACGTGCGATGATTTTTTGTATGGAATCAATGAGACTGATAGGGCGGTAATTCCCTGGCTTGGACCTGTCACCTTTTTTGAATATTGGAATTATCTCAGCTCCCTTCCATGATTTTGGGATTGTAGCACCTTTGGCTAAAGAGTTAGCGATCATGGTTATGTAAGGGAGCCACAAGGCTGGGTTTGATTTAAACAGGTCCGCTGGTATGAGATCCATGCCCGGAGCTTTCCCTCGCAGGGTCAAGCCCAATGCCAGCTCGGTCTCTGATACTGAAAAAATGAGTTTCTCCCCGTGGGTGTTTGGCGGGGGTGTCGTACCCGGAGTTTTTAAGGGTTTGGAATTATCGGCTCTGAATTGGGCAGAATAGAATGTTACCCACTCATCTAGGGGTACATGGTTAGCCGGAGTACTCGAATCTGGATCCTTCCCCCACTTAACTAGATCCCAGAACTTTTTCTGATTATTCGAGGTGGAGGCGTCCAAGAGGTCTGACCAAAACCTGTCCTCCCACTCCCGTTTAGATTCCCACTGGGTTTTTCTATAATGAAGCCTAGCCGCTTTGACTGCAACCATGTCACGAGATTTAATGGTTTTAATAAGATCAGAATGGGCCTCCCTACATTTTTTGTTATACCATTTCTGGCAAAGGGAATTGGCTTTAATGGGAGCACTTCGGCAAGGGAGGGAAAGTAGGGACTTTAGGTGGTCAAAGCAACTAATGTGGAGATTAATAACATTATTTGCCCAGTCCGGACTTCCCCCCAGCAAATCAATTTTTAACATGTCATTGTACACATTTTTGGCCATTGTGTTAACATTGTCCCATAAGGATTCATCTTCCATTATCCTGGACCATTTCAACCTCCTCCTATCATTGGTTAACAAAACGTCCCCTGTTTGTGAAATAGTAGGCTCCTCTAGTCTCTTTATATCTGGCAGTTTCAATGATAATAATAGCGGATTATGGTCACTTTCCGGGCGCTGTATTACTACCATGTCCACTAGTGAGGGCCAATATTCCAATTTTAATAAAACGTAGTCAATGCGGCTCCGCCTTAGTCCATTATCAAAGGTACAATTAGCTTCTTTATCCGAACTTGTGCTGCCATTACAAGCTCGGAATCCCCTATTTAGGCAAAGGGCCATCCAGTTCACTGCTGCCTCAGTTGCTTTAGCCATTTTTTCAACCATCAGATCAGGAATGTCCCAAACAGCATCCTCAGCCGAGCTCCAACTGTCCCCCATATCTAGCAATGGCTCTACGGTGCAATTTAGGTCTCCAGCTAAGATGGTGACATTCCCACTACCTATTTCAGCAAGTTTGTGGTCGATAACGTTCAGCAGCGGCGGGCTACGGCCACCAGGCATACCCCTGGCATATATGTTGAAGAAGTACAGATCCCGTTGATTAGCCTTACTCAGTTTAATTAAAAGGAGATCCGGGTGCTGGACATGTAACTCTGTTGGATAAAAGCCCAATGACTGCTTCACCCAAATCAATAAACCACCTGAGGCACGCCCTTTACCCCCTTTAATCGCAGGTTTAAAGAAATTAGCATAGCCCAACTTAAAGACTGGTTCAATTGCCCAGGTTTCTTGGAGCAGAATAATGTCATATTTGTCCACAAATTCCAGCCAATCTGCAGAGGACATGCGGGCCTTAATTCCTGCGATATTCCAGGATAAGATTTTCAGGTTGTCAAAGATTGGAACCACAGGGGGAAGTTGCAAAGATGAAACTAGAATAGGTGCCTGCTTGCGCCCCCAATCCTTCTTGTTCTCCATGAGCTTAAGATTATCCATGGAATCAGCATTTAACATAGCATCTAGATCATCTTTGGGTGCAGGTAGATTAATCGCCCTTGTCTCAAGACCTCCCCCAACTGCATCTAAGTTATCAATTGGATGCGGGGTCTCCATACTAAACCCTATTGGCTCATGACCAGCTACCTTAACAGGGGAAGACTCACAAAATGTTGTGTGAAGTCAATCTATGGCCTCAAGGTCAGAAAGGGGGCTAAAGTGCTTAAAGAGGAATGGGCGTTGGCAGTCAAGAGGGGTTAATGCCAGGGGGTATCTAATAGCAGGGGGCTGGCGGAAGGTGGGATATGGTTGGATGGGTCTTTGCCTATGGGGGTAAAAGTACGATAGGGCCAAAGTTTGAACATCCCCCTGTCTAGCAAATCTTGCTACTCTGCAAATAGAATCAACCACCCATGGGTCTTTGAACGAGATCAAAATACAATCTCCCTCCAGATCCTTGGTCCCATGACCCACCCAGTCCACTCTTCTTACAAATAAGATTTCAGTAGGAGAGGAGGGGGGTAAAGGTCGATTTTTATTTAGCCAGAAGATTACTTTGTTACGGAGGTCCCCATACGACTCCTTACTGCCAGGTTTTAGTGGGGCAACACCTGTCAAAACTATTGTGTGTTGAGTTGCTTCAACCGGTAGATCAGCGCGAGGGGTGGTAAATCTTCTGTGTCTCCCTTCCTTATGGTTATTATTACTGCGTTGGCCAACTATATCTCTATGTGGCAGGGGACGGGGGGGCAGGATTTATTTTAACTTGAAGCGGTGGCCCAGTACTTTGATGCCCGCAAGAATTATGTTTATCAATAGCCTTTGTCTTGGGTACCTGTGTTAAAGTACTCGTAGATGGTTTAGAGGATGTGGCTTTTTGCTTCTCCCCCCCTGTGAGCGTATTGATATTTGGCCTTGATGTTTTATCATGGGCTGCGTTGCTTGTTACCAAATTATTACTAACTAAGTTTTTTGGGGCTATTTGTGTTTTGCTAACTCCTATATGACTAGTGCCAGATAATTTTTGTAGCATAGCGTGGTTTGAGTTAATTATGGCTTCCATGCTGTCAATTTTTGAGGTCATTAGCCTTGTCCGCTCCAAAACCGGTAGTAATAAAGTTTTGAACATGGCCTCCATTTTTACTAACAGTATTTCATCACTGTTAAGGCACATAGGGCAAGTGTTTGAAGAGCCCAATGTAGTAAGGGAAGGGCACAACATATTAGAAAACGCACAGGGGTTTTGTGTGTCAACAGGATGCTCCGAGCCCTGACTCCCTTTATCTGGGGCTTCTTTTATTTTTGGGATCTTTCGTTCTCTCCCCCCCGACAGTCTAGAATCTTGTTTTCTCTTTTTGGTATTAAAGTCAGTGTTAGTGTTTGGGGAAAACGCGGTGGCAACAGTGTTAGAGACGTTAAGGGGTAGGTATCCTGATATCTGGCTAGGTTCAAGCCCCCCGCTTATCTGTAAATCATCACCCTGGCTAACTTGTGAGTCATCTGCACTGTACCCATCTTCCTCCAAAGTAGAAACAGTTGGACTCGCCCCCCCGCTTTCTAGATGGACAATGGCGTCCGTGGAGGAGGTTTGGACACAGTTGAAAGCAGCATGGGCTACGGGGCTGGTAATGGTAGCTAGACCCCCCAGCGATGAGCGCTTTCCGCTGATAAGATCAAGCGAGAGTCTTTTTTCGACCATGGCAATTTCATTCTCCAATATCCCCGTAGCCCGTGTGATAAAGGCGTCAAGGGGGCCTGATACGACTCCCTTGGAGGTATGGATTTGGACTGTGCGTTCTTTACCTGACCTTAAGGGCATTGTAAGATGTAGGTGGGATGAAAGATCACACAGTTACTTTTAATCCGTCCTTGCAAAACCAAGAGGCAAAAGTTTGTATACTAAGGCGCGCCGCCTACCTTAGATACTTCCAAACGGCCAGGGGGGGTGGGCCCGGACCGGACTCTGCCGTACTCGAACGGCCTCAAACGGCCCGCTCTTTGCCCGGTCTTCGCCCCGGTTGCTCCCGCGCGCTCCCGCGCAGCGGATGTTTTCCACCTATGAAATAAGGCAGGGCAGGGGGCGTTGCCGGCAGGGAGAGCGCCCACAGGTGTAGCACGCAGGGACTCCTGGTCAATGGAGTCCCTGCTAGGCTGCTCGCAGCCCTGCCGGTGACCAAAGATGTTGCTGGTTATAGGGCTCCCCTTCTGCGCCCCACAGGGTGTCTCTATGCGCAGCGGGACCCGCGCAGCGGGTCCGGCAAGTCGTTGCAGGTTAATCCGGTGACAGGCAAGTCGCGTGAGCCTCCTTCAGTGCTCCGTGATCCGATGAGGTTTCCCGCTTTGGCAGGGGAAACGCTGGGCTTTCACTCCGCTGTCAGGGGGCGTTGCCGGCAGGGAGAGCGCCCACAGGTGTAGCACGCAGGGACTCCTGGTCAATGGAGTCCCTGCTAGGCTGCTCGCAGCCCTGCCGGTGACCAAAGATGTTGCTGGTTATAGGGCTCCCCTTCTGCGCCCCACAGGGTGTCTCTATGCGCAGCGGGACCCGCGCACCGGGTCCGGCAAGTCGTTGCAGGTTAATCCGGTGACAGGCAAGTCGCGTGAGCCTCCTTCAGTGCTCCGTGATCCGATGAGGTTTCCCGCTTTGGCAGGGGAAACGCTGGGCTTTCACTCCGCTGTCAGGGGGCGTTGCCGGCAGGGAGAGCGCCCACAGGTGTAGCACGCAGGGACTCCTGGTCAATGGAGTCCCTGCTAGGCTGCTCGCAGCCCTGCCGGTGACCAAAGATGTTGCTGGTTATAGGGCTCCCCTTCTGCGCCCCACAGGGTGTCTCTATGCGCAGCGGGACCCGCGCACCGGGTCCGGCAAGTCGTTGCAGGTTAATCCGGTGACAGGCAAGTCGCGTGAGCCTCCTTCAGTGCTCCGTGATCCGATGAGGGTTACTCATAATAAAGCCACTGTTGTAATAGCTTCTGAATATTTCTGAGTAAGCAAGAACGTAAATGTTGGATAGGTCACACAATGACTGTAGGCCAGAAAAAGTGCCCTTGAATAAGATTTTTTTGAAAGAGTTTTATATAGCACGAATTGGGCCTGAAGGTATCAGAGCACTTTACATGAGCACCAGATGAATTTATAACACATTTATTGAGTTCATAAGGATCTAAAATTACTTCTGCTACATCTTCATACAAGGAAGAAGTAAACTTGCCCTTATTGAGACTGTTGAAGTGATATTGTGCTTTCAGTTGAAAGACAACAGAGCCCCAGTTAGGCCATTATGTACAGTGCATGAAATTAAAGCAGCTTTGTCAGTCCTATATGGTGCACATATATGGGTGCCTTTAAAGTTCAGACCCTAAACCTCTTCATTAAATGAAAGGAAGGGTCTGCAGTGCTACAGCTCATATGATTGTAACACTGGAGCTGAGCCTCAGGGTATGCTGAGAAAGAATCAGTGTTCGTCTTTAAGCGATGATGCTAAAATTCAATGGGATCAATAAGGGCAGTCTGTAGATAGAGGATGTTTGCGGATTGAAGTGGATAACACTCTGCAGTGCTTACATATCATCAACATTGACAAGGCAATTGCTCAGTGTTTTCTGAGAACATTGAAATTAGACCTGGGTGGAATTTCAATGACACCAGAGTAATAGAAATAATTGTGACAATTCCGTGCTACTCTTTGACACAGAATTACCAATAATAACTTGATTATGCTCACACGCGTAATTAAGTGTCATTTGGGAGAAAAAACCTATTGCGAGAGCACATTTAGCCACAGATTGCTCAAACTACTGTTTATGTTCTGTTGCATTTACTGATGTTTTCTTAGTGCAAAATGAATCCTTGCATCCATTTTGACCACAAGGGTGCATTTTGCACTAAGAAACTTGCGCAAATTACTCATCATATAATGCCGCTTAATCAACAAGTGGAATTTTTGGGTAATTCCAATATTCATCCTGGGGGGTTTACTAGGAGCCTTCTCCCTGTCCTCCTTCACCAAACTCAAGGGTCCTCTTACAGGGTGCCTTTACAGGAGCTCAAAGGGACTGAACCCTAGGGAATTCTGTGGCACGTCCCTGCAAGTAAATAGCCGGCATGGTAAGAGGACGCCCCACTTATGCCTCATGGGTTCCTCAAGACCCATAATCATGTTCTTCAGGGTCCGGTTAAATCTCTCAACCAGACCATTACCCTGGGGGTGGTAAGGCTTGATGACCTTGTAGGTTACACCGCACTCCTTCAAAAGAGATTTCATATACCTAGATATGAAATTAGTACCCCTGTCGGACACCACCTTTCTGGGGAACCCCATGCGGGAGAAAATCCCCATCAGCGCACGGCCCACCACGGGGCTGTCACAGTCCAGAAAGGGATGGTTTCCGGGTACCGGGTGGCATGGTCCACCAAGACCAGGATGAACCTGTTGCCCATGGCAATCTTGGGATCCAGAGGCCCCACTATGTCAATGCCCACCATCTCAAAGGGGATGCTGACCACAGGGAAAGGTTGGAGGGGAGCCTTGTGCTTCCTTCCATTCTTCCCACTTACCTGGCAAGTCTGACAGGTCCTGCAATAAGTATCAGACCTCTTGCGCATTTTAGGCTAGTAAAAATGGGTGACAAGCCTCTCAAATCTCTTGTCCTGCCCCAAATGTCCTTCTAAAGGTACATCATGAGCCAACCCCAGTAGAAAGGCTCTGAAGCGCTGGGGTACCGCCAGCACAGGGGCTGACCCAGGCTCAGCAACCTTAGGCTCACTGTGCAAGAGATCATTCTCCCAGTAAATCAAATGTGATCCAGACTGATCACCTGCTCCCTGGTTTGCTGCCTGTTGCCGCAAACCTACAAGAGAAGGGCACTTCTTCTGCTCCTCACAGAATTCCTCCCTGGAGGGCCCTCCCTCCTGCTGCCATTCAGTCAGCTTAGGTAGGTCCCCCAGGATTTCCGGTTTTCCGTGCCCCCCTGCCTCTTCTCTTTACGGCAGGCACCTGGGCCACTGTTTTAGGCTCCAGGTCCTCTTGAATACCTTTACTGGCTGCCATAGACCGAGTGGTCACTCAAGCCCACTCAGGCATACCCAACATCTACAAATGCACCTGGCGCTCCACCTCCTTCCAGGGGGAACTCTCCAGGTCATTCCCCAGCAGACAATCTACAGGCATGGACGGACTTACAACGACCTTCAAGGAACCTGAGACCTCCCCCACTCAACGGGAACCAACGCCACCCTGCAGAGGCACAATTAGTTGCCAATTCACAAAGATTGCATCAGAGGCCAAAGTCACTGGATGAGGAGAGGAGAGTGAGTTCGGGCCCTCCAGGTAACAAGTGTCGACTCCTGGGGCAGGGTGCGGGCTTGGAGGGACACGCTCTCGGCCTCTCTGTCATTCCGGCAGCATGAGCCTCGGCTTCGGCTCGTATCGCGGCTCGTATTGCTAAGGGAGTGGTAGTACCGGGGCCGGAGTGCAGAGCTGCACTTTTTCTTATACCATACCCAGGTTGGGGGCAACTGTTGACAGAGGTTACCTGCGAGCCAGCACGAGTGGCGGAGAGACCGCCTAAGGCACCGTGATCGGTGCCGGAGTGTATTACGAATTACTCTATTTCTGGATAACGGAGGAACCGATTGTCATATTACACATTGCATCATTTCTGCATAATAGAATACCTGATTAGTGTAGTACGCATTGCATTATTCCTGAATAACAAGCTACCTGATTAGTGTCTGACGCATGGCATTATTTCTGAATAACAAACTACCTGATTGTCGCTAGATGCATTGCATTGTTTCTTCATAACGAACTACCTGATTAGCGTATTACGCATTGCATTATTCCTGCATAATGAGCTACCTGATTCGTGTATTACGCATTGCCTTATTTCTGCATAACGACGTACCCGGTGGTTGTATTACGTGTTACATTATTTTTACATTGCAAAGTGCCTGATTGTTGTGTTACGCATTGCGTTATTTTTACATTGCAAAGTGCCTGATTCTAGGTTTACGAACTGCGTAATATGGTATTAGGACTACAGTGGAATGTTTAGAAGTGCTCATTAGTAACACCAGAACTTACAAGAACTGGCTGGCCTAAAAACCGGCCAGGAGGAATATTACAAATACCTCGGTCCATCGCTCGAAATTTATAAAATGCAAGCTAGGGCGGCAGTCACACATGGTGGGGAATTGTGGTAGCACACACCCGGCAAAAACTTGATGATTACAGAAAACAAGTTCATCAGGCAATTGGTAGCCTTACCTGCAAACACCCCGCTCCTACCTCTTAGACTTGACTTGGGCCTCAGATCGATTGAAGAAGAACTGGGCCTAAAACCACTAACATTCTGGCGACGACTCTGGACTATTCCAGAGCTCCTGACTTACAGGATGGAGCTGAAAGAGATTCTAAGCTTAATAAATATGGCAAAAACTCCCTGGTTAAATTACATAAAAAAGACATTCGAAAGTTTGGGAAGACCAGAACTATGGCTAGATCCTGAAAACGCTTGTAGTAAGGTCTCGCGCAAATGTCTATCAAAGGACTATTATGACTCAAAACTAAATATCCTACTAGGGAATACACGGTTTGGGTCTCTAACAAATACATTCATTCAATCTAAAGACTCCTACCATCTGGAACAGGTCCTTGACGGAATCTGTCCTGTCCTGACTAGGAAGTTATTTTTGCAGTGGAGGTATGGTACCCTTCCTCTTAGAGAATTTACAAGCTCCTGGTCTCAGCCCTCCTCCACCAAGCAATGTCCTGTATGTCCATACCAGTGGGAAAATGAATAACATGTTTTATTTTTCTGCAATGCTTATCAAAAACCTAGAAAGTATTGGCTTGTTCCTCTTCTTAAAAACGTAGGCTTTAGGCACTGCATCCCAGCGTACAGAATCCTGAAGACGGATCTATCCCCTCCAATTGTATTTGCGGTAGCTAAATTCCTGACAGCGATTTGGCACAAGCGCACCCGCCATATTTTGAACTTCGATGCGGATTTGGCACAGGCACTATAAAAGTCTAAGGCATAGATAATCATAAATTAGAATGGATTGCAACTAATTTTATTAACTATAACAAATGTGATTTTTAAAATAAGTAATTAGCAGTCTGATTCCTATCTTGCACTAGCACTTTGAACCCATAATACAAGATGATAACTGTAATGATTTTTTACTATGTATTATCCTAGAGTGTTTTTATTCTGTGATGTATATCTTTTATGGCCCAAGTGACCGAAATAAAGACAGAAATGAAATGAAATACGCATATGTTGGATTTATATTGTGTAGTCTTATCCTATATTTTTTTATATAAAGTTTATACTTGTTTTTATAAATCGTGTGTGGAGTCTATTTGTGGTGTCATCATTGGATTGCTGTGAGCGTGGTTGCAAATACATTACACATTTGCCTTGAAGATAAGCCTGGCTGCGCGTGCCAAACTATCAAGGGGGTGAGCAGGGCTATCTCAGAAGGTGACTTTCCTTTCCCTGACTTGGAACCGCGGGTCCCTATTTGGACTAAGGTTCCTACCTCAGTCAACCAGGGATCCCGGGTCAAACATTCCACATGATTACGCTACACGGAATTACGGAGTTACACCCACCACTAATCAAAATGATTTTCCATTGAGTGCCCTAGGTGCATTGCGTTATGAAACCCTAATAGATAGCAGCTTATCCTGTTACGCCCAGAGCCACGTGAAATTTGTCTTTTCTAAACCACCCCTCTATTTTTTGTTGCCACCTGGGGTAATGTCTGAGTTCAACACTGCAGCAATAGACACAATATTTCATGTCTACTTCCCATGTCTGTGCATGCCTGTGCGACAAATCATTCATGGTGAAGTAATCAAGCTTAGTTTCTGTCATTCTGCATTACGATTGTTACGTGAAATGCCTGCGGTTGCACTATATTGCATAAATTAGACTTCATTTGGGTAAAAATCCTATTGTTGGTGGCTGTTGTTCACATCACATGCAATTTTACACCTTATTGGATGCAAAAAGCCTCCTCACACCAAAAATGGATGCCAAATTGCAAAGCTGGCATTTTACTAAATAGAACGTAATTCCTTGGATTTGTTCGGGAACTTTATATAATTTCAGCAAAGGAAGCTATGCAATTTCCACCCAAGTCCATTCTCTTCTATCTAGATAGGTTGAAAACTCTCACCAACAGCTCACTGATGCGCATAGTAAGAAACACTAATTCTGTCTGAGCCACAACCACAGACTCCCTGGTGGGATTCAAGACTGCAATTTACATCCTGCTCGCTGGATTTTCAGTAGCTGGAGAATAATGAATTCTCCTAAAAGAAAACTTGAAAAAGAAAATGGGCATCTCTTGTCTGAATTCAAGAAAAGATTCGTAGGTATGCACTGCATTTAGGATGAGAGTGTTTATATTACATACTGTGTACCCCAAGGTGCTATAACATCAAAATTGCCATGGTATTTTGTTGTTTTTCATATATATGGTATATATTCTTATTAACATAAAATCGACCGTGATCACTTGTCAAAATTGGCAGCACTGTTACAACAAAAGAGAAACAGAAAAAGGACACTAAGAAACTATGGAAGGTGGAGCAAGTTAGAGTAGAGGTCCTGGCAGAGTTTATTTTAAACATGGGTCCTGGGCATTACTGCCAAGACTTGCAGGCCGCCGATCCATAAACTCTGCTTCTTTATAGTGAAGAGATTTGGAGAAAGGGAGGACAAGAAGGCAGAGAAAGTATATATTATGCAAAACCGTGTGCTAATGACCATTCCGGAGGGCGCGCCGACTGTTGCCAAGAGGTAAGAAGTAAGTACACTTGGTATGAATATTCAGACTCGGGTAGCTTCATCTAAGCACTTACTGGATAGTTCAAACATGAAGGAAGCTAATGTGCATATAAGGAGGTCATCACAGAGAAGGCTGACTCACAAGTTTGATAAAATATTGACTGTTAGGCGTTGCAGCAAGTGCTCCAAAAATTGCTGGATCCGTTCTGTGTTTTTTGTAATTTAAGGGGCTTGGTTATTAACACTTCTAAAACCAAGCTCCTCTATTTTAATCCCAGTAGGAAAGCCAATCGCCCGCTCACACTTAATGAAGAGCCATTGGAGCGGGTTAAAATGTTTGACTATCTTGGGATTAGGATATCCGACCAACTTAAATGGAACTCTCACATTGAAAAAATGGTTTTAAACCACAAACGGGTTGTGGGCGTCATAGGCAGGGAGCATAGATCCTCAGTATCAAGACCCATAGCTCCCGCTTTGGAGATTTATTCTGCAAAAGCAGTAGGCAGTGCACTGTATGGAGCAGAGCTCTGGGGTTTTAATAATGTTGATTCCCTCGTAATGGCTGAGAATATATTTTATAAGGAGCTTTGGTCTGTCCCTAGGAGTACCCCAAGCAAACCCATCCAATACGATCTTGGATGCAGATCTATTAAAGATCTCATAATTCTGCGTCCGCTTCTCTATTGGGCTCGCCTGTGGCGCACACCTGAGTTAGAGAGCTACACAGACGGCCTTAAAGAAGTCATGAACTTACAGGGGTCTCACAAAATTGCTTGGCTCTCTAAAGTGAAGGAGCTCCTAATGGCCATTGGCCTGTGGGTTGTATGGGAGTCCGGTGCTTCAATATCTAAACTGGAGGTTAAACGGGCATACTGGTTGTGGCTCGACGCCCAAGAATCTAGAGCGGATAATCTAGGTAGACTCACAGACGAGTTTCGTCTGCACAAGACAGTACCCTTGCTTGAACCCTATATGGACTTCATTAGAAAACCTAAAGATAGGGCCTTATATATCCAGTTTAGAATGGGAACTCTACCAGTCCGTGAACGCACCTCCAAATGGAAACCCCCCCACCAGACGCTTGCCACCTGCCCGCACTGCATCGCTGAACTGGAAACCATCCCACATGTCTTTTTTGTCTGCAGTGCCTATAACAAGCCCAGATCCAAATGGCTAAAACCAGTCTGTCGCCTACTTGAGACTAGAGGCTATGCCCCAGCATTAAGAATCTTACAATCCGATCCTAATACAGTACTGGCCTGTGGGGTAGCTACATTTCTTAGTTGGGCCTGGGTGATTAGATTCAAAGCTATGTGTTGAATTTTTTCTCATGCGATCCCCCGTTTTTTTTTCTTTTTCTTTTTCTTTTTCTTAACTAACTCAAAGCAAAAAATCATGCTATCCAGTGCTTCATTTGAGCCGGTGGTTGCCAGTGGGGCACACTAGCACTCCTTCTTGGGGCAAGTGGGGTCACAAGCACTTATTTTCCCTGATAGCAGAAGAGGGGAAAACACACGAACGGGAATGAAGAGGGTAGAGAAGACAGAAAACTGTCAACAAGGGAGAAAAGAGGAGCTTGCAAGAGTGAGATAAAACCGAGGAAAAATTAATAATTTCTCTTTGTATTACCATCCTAACGCCTTGTAATCCGTGCCATTAGAATGGCACTGTTTTTGGTGTTGCCCCACCCTTGTAAATCTGAGGCAGCGTCAAAAGTAATGGGTGTTGTGGTGGAATGCCCACAGCAACAGCCATTGCCTGCACCGTCACCGGAGCGTCAAAAAAAGTGACACTCCAATGGCGAATGCGGCTTAAATATGCCTCACGGAGTCGGGTCTCAGGAATGTACTTAAAGACTTTGAATGTGTGACTGCTATCTTAAAAGGAATCTTAGAAGCTTCATGCCTAGAGCCTTTCCATGTTAATTAGAACCGATTGAAGATCTGCCACATTTTTTGCTGGATTACTTTTAGTATAAAGGTCTGAGGTATAAATGCCCTGTCATGTTATTTAGAGGATGCGCATTAGAACTAGAGATTCAGACAAGTCATCTACCAGCCATCAGCGTAATCGTCACATAGTCAATTACCTTAATGAAGCAACAATGAAATGCCAAAACAAACATAGAGGGCGAAATAGGGTCAATTCTGATTTGCTTCTATTCTATTCATTTGTGGAGTTCCTTATGGCTCAGCCCTTGACCTTTATTCTTGGCACTCCAGACAGCGTAGATAGTTGACCAACAGCGGAGCAGGCAGACCGCGCTCCTACTACCCCCTCTAACTCCACCTGGCACCTCTGCTCACCCTGCATGCACGGCGCCTGCCTCCTATGGAGGGATGGATCATTGTCCTTATTAAAAAAAAATGAGGCTGCAGAATCTAAAAAAACATGATTGGTAACAGTCACAAACAAACAGCTGTTTCAGGAAATTCTATGGCCACCTTTCTTTCCTGAGATCTTTGCTCCTCCTGTCTTCGAATGATCGACAGTGCTTTTCAGCAAATTCACCAGAAAATGTTTCTTTGTGGGTATAGATCTATAGCACATGCCTGGCTAGCTCCAGCATCAAGTCTGTCTGGGCCTGATTGGAGCACGTACCTGACCCTCATATGCCCCACCCACACAGATCTTTTTCACTCGAAACAAGTGACACTGTTGCGGTGTCTGAGGCAGATCCACGTCACATGACAGCTATATGTGACTATGCATAGTCTGAAGGTGCCAGCTGGTGACTTTAGTTGTGCCTAAGCTGCTCATCAGAATCCGGAAATGTGAAGCATGAAACGAACAATGTTCCCAAAGAAATAATATAGCCTTAGAAATAGGGGTGTTGATTGGGGGCATGATCAGTGAGCCATGGCTTGTGCATAATTAGATTCCTTTGCTCAATCTCCACCATATGTCAGCGTCCTGTACAAATTCATACCTTTATCTGACCCATTCCTGCCTAGAACATCGGATTCAGCAGTAGACAGTGCAAAACCATTGAAATCTTGAGCGCGACTGGTCCAGATGACTGCAGCGGGGAAATGGGACGCTTCACAAGGCTGTCTCCAAGATGGTGGATGGAATCGGTAGGGCTTCCTGTGACTGCTGACTTCTCCTTAGAAGGCGAAGCTGAGTAGTCCTGGAGTCCCAACAGAGCTGCTTACCAACTGGCTGTCTACAGAAACTAAACTCAGCCCGGCTGACCCCTGGTGTACGTGCGGTCCAGAGAGAGATACTGCATGGAAGCATGGAGGTGGTTATTTCCCGCCACAGACTGGTAATCCCAAGCAGTGGACTCCTCAAGCATAGGATCGACCCTGGGCCTTGGAGTAGTGGGATCCAGCCACACCTTGGGGGAAATGGCCACCCCCTGCCCTCTGGAGTGACCTCATTTCAGGAAGAAACAGGTGTGCGGTACTAACTACGAAATCAGTCTGCAGCATCACAGGCAAGCACTCTACTACAGCAGTAGCCACAAGTGAGGGGGCGCCTTTGCACACAATGTGGTGAGGTTCAGGAGGAGGAGATGGGTGTGCCATGAGGAGAAGGAAGGCTACGGGCAGAGGGGCACAACAGGGGCGGATTGCCCTGCAGTAAGACATGTATGACATTTGCCTTATACTGTGGTATCAGATGGGAGACCCTTAAGGTGAACCTCAATAGAAACTTCATCAGCATGTAGTGGGACTAGAGAAAGTCTGAGACACTTGCCTAGGCTTGGGCTTCATCTACTTGGCTCCAGTACATGACTAAGTGCTTTGACTGCTGGAGACATGCAGGAGAGTCAGATTTTCTGCAGATTGAGTGGCTTCGGAAATAATCCCCGTGCCCCCACCTTCCAGTAGCAGAGCGGCTCTAGTAGAGAGCGGTCTGGGGGAAATAGGTGAAAACAGACCCATTTGTCCCTGATGCTCTTGCTGAGCCTTTTACGCAATGGGACCACTGCTCTGGTGAGCGCAGTTAGAGTGCACCATGGTCAAAGAAAAGGCCAGCGTTCATGCCCAACCCAAAAGAGGTATTTCAAATCTCCCCACTGTGGGATCACTTGTGCCCCGGAGATGCCCCAGATCCCAAGTGAAAATGGTTGATCCACCTCTGTGGCCGCTATAGTGCAGGTCATTGAAGACACAAACATATTCCCAGAGGGAAAATTGAAAATATCCTAGTAGACACATCATTACTGCAACAAGACCTCCACAACACCATAGAGTGGGATACAGAGACTGTGACCACATTGTTACTTGCTGGGGACCAGGATCGGTCCACGCAGATAACACTTGCTTATAAGTAGTCCAAGGGCCTGGAATACACGAATACGGTGAGGGATGGGCTGGACGCAGCAACTTCAGAATTGTGTCCATTCCAGAGGGAGTGGAGGGACCCCGCATGGGACGATTTCCTGCAAACTAGTTTAAAACTAGGATTTCGTCGCAAGATCTCTCACAGTGCTTTGTCGTTGAAAGAGCACACTGAGCACTGATGGCAAAATCAACTCATGGTGCCCTGCCTCAAGCCATTATAGCACGTCTTCTTAATTACCGCCACAAAGATGCCATTCTAACAGCAGCGGCCTCCATCAGTACTGTGCAGTTTCACAATATCAAAGTATTAGTGCGCCCAGATTAAACACGTACAGTTCAGCAGTGGCCTTGCTCTTTTTTTTGCTGTCAAGGAAACACTCAGAGCCAAGTGACTTGAGTCTGTATTAAAGCTCCAAGCCAGCCTCCGAGACCGTTTTGGCGGAAAGGCCTTCTTCTTCGATACACCAGAGGCTGTATCGAACTGAGTGGAAGAGAGAAAAGTCTAAAAATATCTGGCCTAAAAACTGCAACCTACATCCACAACGGTGTTGCCAGTGGCACATTCAAGGCCCCAAATTAAGAGATCATGTTGGCAGAATAGAAGGTATGGAGGAAGTACCTACTGTCACAGTCATAGTGATGGGGAAATTGATTCTACAGAGCAGGATGCAAGAGACAAAGTTGACCATCAGCCCAGCATCAGTGATGATGCCCTACAACAGCAATTCCCACCCAACATATGACCTGAGCTGCTGCCTTCCGCAGGCATTGACTCCAGTAGGAGAGGTGCATCTCAAAGACACACCGCAAGTCAGAGACCCATATGCTACTTGCTCGACTGCTCCAGTTCTCCGAAGAGCACAGACATTTGCAGGGATGGATGGTGTGCAGGCACTAAAAAATGATACTGAAATATAGTGGGGGGTGGGAATCCAGTTGAACTTGTTACCCATACTCCCGAGTTTTGCATTGTTGAGAATCGAAAGTTTATACTTTAGTTAGGCTGACAGATGCTTCAGGTACAGAAGTAGGGGATTTGTTTTCTGATCTGCAATGCTTGAAACTGTTGACTCTGACACCTAATAGCACAGCTCACATTCCCTGATCTCACTATGAAGCTAGATTCTTCGACATCAGCCGGCAGATATCAGGTACATGCTCACTTTGAGAATCTTTATAGTTTTTAGGGTCCATGTCCCAAGTGCTTCTTTTAATCCCATGACAGAATAGTTCGACACCATCCTCCATATTAAAATGGCAGATCCCATTTTCGATGTGCATAGCACAGCCTCCATTCACCGACTTCACTGTGACCCCTAGATACTTGATGGGAACGGCGCCAGAGGCTACGACTGTATACCTATTATTCTACTTCTCAGACCTCCTCCAGATACTCCTCCCGTATAGAGTATGGGGCATATTTAGGAGAAAGTCTTGCAGTGCAGCAAGTCACCTTGCTTCGCTGCGTGACAGGGAAAGTGCAGGAATGCCCTGTATTGAAAAGAATATGGCGCATTACTGCCTTTCTCCCTGCGCTGGTGCCATTGTGGCTGCCTAGCACCAATACAGGCACTCTTGCACCATGGTGTAAGGGTGCTTCTGTTGCAAGCAGGATTGTTTTTGTGCAGGGAGGGACACCTTCCTGCACAAAACAATCCTGACAGGTTTATTCATTTTTCTATGTGTGTTGCAAATTGCAAATGCAGCACACATCGAAAGGTGAAGTAATAAGGAAAAATAAAGATATTTCTTTATGTTATGCCTCACCTGAGAAAACATATCTTTTTGGTGGACTCCCTAGTCTACCAGCAATGATAAATCTGAGAAAGCGTCAAAATCTATGGGTGTTGTATGGGAATACCCACCAGGGCCGGCCTAAGGCATGTGCAAGCTGTGCCCCTGCACAGGGCCGCCAAACCCCAGGGGCCGCCACGCCAATATATATCCTTAGAGACATATTTGCGTGGCGTCCCCTGGCAGGGATTTGGCGGCCTCGGGCCCCCTACCAACACTCCCTGCTCAGGGCCTCCGTGAGCCTAGAGCCGGCCCTGTACCCACGCAACGCACATGGAACACCTTACCAGGCAGCAATTTGTGCTGCGTTGTGTGGATGAATGAAGCCACTCAGGGCCACGCAAGGTGCCTTGGTGCTCAATATGCCTGACACTCTAGTGAAACTTAAAGACAAATGGGATTCGCATGGCGTGATTGTGATAAGAAATATCAGAAGATATGCGACCCAGATGGGAACTTTCTCATTAAATGAAAGTGTTAAAAGGGAAAAGGGCTTGAATTTGTCAATATTACGGGTTACTTGAGGTGCATGTCCATAACTGGAGGCAAAGTGCTGCATTAAGAACTGTGTGCCATGTCCCGGTGGCAAGAGTGGTGATTTTAGTACATTACGTTTATAAGGAAAATAATAGAAAATGTATAGATGTAATAAAAGTGGATTAAACTCCTTCTCTTCAAGCCTTAGGGGCAGATTACTGATATTATTTTCCCCATCAGGCGGATGGGAAAAGGCACATTTTGCGCAATGATAAAGCAAGGAGTGAAAGCACAAAATGCAGTGCCGGTATGTTATTTGCATTTCAACCTGCAGATGCCTCCAGCACAAAATATGTCTTTTGTGGTGACGCCAGGAGTGTGGAGAGTGCAGAGCTTGCTACATCTTTTATTCATATTTATAAAAAGATGCAGTGATACGTGCAACTGCTGCACACCTAAGTCTCCTGCGCGAGTCCTGTTTGGCACTGGAGTGCTGCAGAGGGCTGCTCAAAGCTTACAAGGTACATCATTATGTCCTTTTCACATTGCAGGACATATTTGGGCCATTAAATCCGGCATGCCTACTTTCCTTTTGCCAACCTGTAATGTCCATTTAGTACAGGGGTCCCGGAGGGTCAGATACATGCCAGATTTTTGGCATATCCCCATTTAGATAAATGTAGTTATCTTAAAAATCTGGCTTGGATCCGGCCCTCCAGGACCGACTTTGGAGAACCCTGATTTAGTATATTAGGACCTGCCAAATCAGGAATTGCAACAGCACATTTGCAACAGCCATCTCTTCCTTCCATAATGTGTGGTGCCAGTTATGAGGCTCAGACCTAGAAGTACGGACATGTGCTGTGTCACCTGGCTGAGCCTGTCTCATGCAAATTCATAAAGGTAAAGATTTATATGTGAGCTAACCTAGACACATTCCACCTAGCATTTCTTCCCTGAGGAAAATAGATCCAGCTAATTGAACCTCCACTCACATTAGGTATTCAGTTTAGAATTCATGAGTACAGCCTCTATTCAGATTGAACAACGGCCTCTGCATGGCAGCCATCTTAGATAGTGTGTGCCCTCTGACCTTGTTTTATACGTCAGTGGCATTTGATATGGCGGGTCGTAATATTTCACTCTTCTTGCTCCTGTCGAGTGGGGTCTCAGGCGCTGCTCTGAATTGGTCATCACCGTTTCTTAAGAGATCATATAGAGTAGCTCTAGGTGACAATGCAGATGACACTAAACTCCTTTTTTCCTCTGACAGGGCCATTATTAATGCAGAAAAAAATGAAAGAATTCGTATGCAATGTAAAACACTGGATGGATTTCAATTTACTAAAGATTATTATGGGCAAAAAGGAAATTTGTGTGGCATTAGATTGCCCCTCCGTATGGGCTCCCATTTCTGGCCCATGACACTTGGACCTCCAGGAGGTGAAGCTACAATAATATAAAATTGATTTGCAAGTGTCTTCAGGTACTTCCTCCTGCACATTCTTACTACTTAAACTAGGGCCCATTCTTTTGCTTTTGTCCATTGACTTAAAAAAACAGTCATATTAACCTTGATTGGCTGCACTAAAGTATACAAAACAAATTATGAATGGAATGCTTGAATTAAAGTGCTAATTGCTCAGGCTGTATCCCAATTCATCATTATTTTGCACACCATGTTACTTCAGTTTAGACCCAGCTATATGCAAATCAGTCTTGGCCTGCTCCAGTCGGCATACCCCTAAGTGGGACGGGTATGCCCAGATGTGGATCCTGTACACACTGTGTCACTAGAACCAAGCTGTAACTGGCTGCTGATGTGCCCATAACTAGGGCAAACCCTGTCCTGGGTTGCTTGCATTCCGGTTCAGGGAGGATCAGGTTTGGCCTTTGGGGGTGGATTGTTCCGGCTGGAACAGGGTCAAGATTGATTTGAATATAGATGGGTCCAAACTGAGGTGACGTGGTGAGCAAAATAACAATGGATTAGGATGCGGCCCGAGTAATTACCTGTGGCTGAGATTCATTCAAGAATTCCATCCATCACTTTTTTTGTATACTTTAGTATGTCCCTCTAAGTGGGATGGGTATGCCCAGATGTGGGTCCAATGCACACTGTGTCACTGGTACCAAGCTGCAACCGACTAAGGAGCCTATAACTAGGACAAAACCGTTCCTGGGTTGTTTGCGTTCCGGTTCAGAGAGGGCCTGGCTTGGAAGTAAGGGCTGAACCCTTCCAATTGGAGCAGAGTCAAGATTAATTTGCATATAGCTGGGTCTAAACTGAGGTGATATGGTGTGCAACATAACGATGGAATGGGATACGGCCTGAGTAATTACTAGTGGCTAAGGTTAATTCAAGCATTCCATCCACCATTTTTTGTATACTTTTAATTGGCTGCAGGCAGGATTATTGTAATGCCTTATATATTGGCCTTAAGAAAATTCATCTTCAGAGACTTCAAACCCGTCAAAACCAACCCACCAGATCTATCACTGCTGCCCATGTTTTTTATGAGACAAAATCTGTCCATGCATGTCTTGACTGGCTGACTGTGCATTCTAGAGTTCGGTTTGAAGTGTTGCACCAGTAGCGTGTGGTGTCTAGGCAAAGCAGACGGGCGGGGTGGGCGGACGACAAACAGGAAAAAAAACAAAAAAATTACTTACTGCCTGCTAATCCCATGACCCCTCTTCTGCTCCTCACTGGCTCCACTGCAGCAAAGGCTCCCAGATTCCCTTTACAGCTAATACAGATGCTGCTCCCAAGTTGCTGGCAGCATGAGCGAAGCACTGGGATTGGTCTGAGCGGCCTGGATTTGCGCTCCCAGAGAGACTGGTAGCCTGTGCCTGCTGTCTCCAATCCTGCAACACAGCTCGGGTTGGAGACATCTCAGTGCGCATGCCGGTTTGGCGTCCTAGGACAGCAGGTCAAACGGACATGCGCACTGACAGCAGTGCCTACCACTCCCCCTCCGGGACTGTCATTGTGATTGCCCACCCACAAAACTCAGCCCAGACAAGAAAAATGAAACGAAAAAAACGGTTTTATTATCATTTTATTTTTCAAGTTTTGAGGCTGCAGGCATTGAGGGTCGACGCTCCTCAGTCATAACGGAGGAGCCGCCACTGAAATTGACATGCTATGAACGTGGGTGTGTATCATAACAATCTTTATTATAAGAGGGCACGCACCCTGTACATTATTGATTTAACTAACTAATTTAATTATAGTGCTATACAGTACTGTTTTAAGTGGCTGCATGTAATGCTGACCAATGTCAACCTGACATTTTTTGCCCTGACAAACAAAAATGGATCAAATGGAATTAAGAACTCAAAAGCGCCAGGATGCCCGTAGGGTTAGTGTGCGCTTTATAAATGGACATACAATACAATACAATACAATACAAAAGAAGTAGGTTATTAAAATTATTCGTGATATATGCTTTTTTTGTGAAAATTGATATTCTTATTTCCGCCTTCCACGGAGGGACCCCATCTCTAGCTCCTTTATATAACTCTCCTCTTGTTGCTCAAGCTGGGGGAAGGTGCCTGAGATCTGTATGGAGTTCGGTCGGGTTTCCACAGTTTTCCTGAATGATAGTGAGATGTGCTGTATAGGGAAGACAGAGTATTCAGCGACTGTTGCCTGCTGTCATAGAAACAATGGAAGAAGAGGAAAGGCTGGGTCCTGTCTCTGACCGGCCGGACCACTCTTATAGAATAAACAAACCAAATTGCCGGGCAGTAATAGTTGATAGACACGAGTACGCACCTAGTATAATAAATTGCTAGGCTGGCAAACCATCTGTGTTTAAAGCACTTGTATTTTTATAAAGAAAGATTATGAAAAGATGTCATGGCAGCAGAAAGAATTCACATCACATTTACAAAGGTTCACAAATACATTGAAAAAAACCATGAAGAATACATTAAATCAAAACATACACATATAACAATTGTGAGAACATTAAATCAGGACAACTGTAAAATGCCTCAAAAAAAATTCCTTTGTAGAGGCACCAATCCTGAATGAAATAAAACAAGTGGACAACTAAGATGACAAACTAGCCTACTTGTTATGACCACCACTAGATACATATAAAGCAATTCAACATATGATGCACAACATAGGGAGACACAAAACTATGCAGCAATGTAGAGTTGTGTATAAGTTATACTCCTATTGTGCCCTAACAAATCAGTATCTGGGTGGAGCAGGACGCCAATGGCATGGAACAGTAGAAAACAACGTGCCCGAAGGATGTACACCTCCTGATATGTAAACATATTTCAGAAATAACATGCTTGCTACAAACTCTACTGCCACATCCCCCACAACCTCCCAAATGCATTAGTAGGTATATGAGGAGCAGGGGTGGCTCCTCCATTACAGCAGAGGAACATCACCCGACTGTTTAAAACGACCAAGAAATCAATAATGAAATGATAATAAAGTTTGTTTATTACCATTTTATTTTTTAATATAACCCCGTCCTTACGCTTGCGTCAGGACGGGCCGCTGCTGAGTGACAGCAGCAGAAAGAAGGGTAGGCTGCCTCTGCACTTTGCAAAGTGTGCATATCTTTTTGGCCGGTCTTTTTGCTACGGCCAGCCAGACATGCGCTCTTTGAAACCTCTAACCCAGCTGTTTTAAGACAGCTGGGTTACTGTAAGTGCAGGGCTCCAGTATCCTTGGGAGAAGCAAGTGAGGCCGTTCCCTCCAATCAGGCTCCTGCTCTCACAGCATGAGAGCAGCGCCAGGATTGGGTAAAGCACTTCCCAAAGGCTCGTGCTGCAGGAGGAAGACGCGGCGCGAGGAAGGGGTCAGAGTCTGACATGTTGTAGGTGCTTTTTATTTATATTTATATTTTATCCACCACCCATTTGCCCATTCCACCCCTCCCCATAGATGCCAGCAGCCACTGAGGACTCCTTGAACACACAAACTGCTCTGAAGTACCATTCACAAAGTCCTCCCTAGCCATTTTGACTTTTTTTGGTTTATATCACACGTTATTACACGACTTTCTTAACAGTGTCTTCAGTGAGATTGAGTTATTGGCTGGAAGCATGACTTACTGCACCACTTTAAGTCTGCCAGTGTGATTTGATAGTTATAATTTTTTCCTTGTCCTATATGTTTACAAATCTAACTGAATATATTTCTTAAAAACTGCATTGCGCATTGGATTTCGCGTTGTAAATAATTGGCGACGTCTTTTAGGCTTTGCAACGCTCCAACGAACTGGATACGATTTGTCAATGACATTTTCAAAGGCACAGCTGAAGTATACATTTTCACAGATGTCATGCTCATTTTTTAGCTAATTTGTTAGAAAGAAGCAACCATGTCAGGAACGTCCTGTCTCATTAAGTCAACATCAGTGTTGTGCAGAACTGATGAGAAATGTTTCTATCAATATCTAATGCCATTTAGAGCTACAATGTACCATCTTCAGCGCCCATGGATCTAATGTTTTGGATTTTCCAAGAGTTAGAATCTACATTACTTTGGTTTTACTAGAAGTAGGCAGTGTATGGCTCAATAGTCCATAAAAGAATATAACATAGTTTTAGGGAAATTCAAAGGAACACAAATTCTAAAGGACCAGCAATTGAATTTAAGAGTTCACAATATTCGGAGCAGAGAAGGATATAAAACCCACTATAAACAGGGGCGGCTTCTCCGTTGGAGCGAAGGAGCATCGTCCTAATTAAATTACCCCAAAGATGAAAAATAATTTTGTAATTTATTAACATTTTATTTTTCATACCCTGGTTCTGAACGGAGCATCAGTACAGGGGCGGGCTGCTGCAGAATGACCGCAGCAGGAAGGAGAGTGGGCTGATTGTGCACTTTTCAAAATGCGCCTGTCCCTTTGGCCGGCCGTCTTGCGATGGCCAGCCACACATGCGCACTTTGAAACCTCTAACCCAGCTGTCTTTGGGACCGGTGAGTGAGCCGCTCCCCCCAATCAAGGCGCTGCTCTCACAGAATGAGAGCAGCTCCAGGATTGGTTGCCCACACTGCATCCAGTTTCTGAAAAGAGTTCCGGAGAAGAAGACGGAAAATGTGGGTTCAGGTAGATTTTTTAGATATTAATATTGTTGCGGGTGCGCCCGTCTCTCCCCTCCCTGTAGATGCCAGCCTCCACTGACTATAACATAATTGTGGGGCCAGGAAGGCAGGTGTCATCCACAGGGAAAGCTGCCTGACTGAGCACACAATCGTATCAAAGTTCACACAGACCATCAGAATATGCCCTACCTGAGGCTAGCATAATGTTTTAGTTAGCAGGAAGCTTGTCAGAATCTGTTTTATCAGCTTCTGTCTCAATATAATACTGGTATGGTAGACTTATTTTGAAAAATCTGCAGTTATTTGGATTTCTGGGATGATTTAGTGATATAAACATATGCCGCATTTTAATCTTTCGTTGCTAGTGGATGTATTGTGGAAGATAGCTGCCTCTATGTTGGAATTTAGGAGCACTCCCCTACATCTGACATGCATCTTTTGGCTTTACATTTCTGAAATGTGACACAGGAAAATCCAGTGGATGGGGTACTGTCTTGGAAATTCTTGATCATACTTTTAATGGAATGGGCTGCATCCTGACATCACGTCAGTAATGGATGCAGTTCATATATATACAACGTTAAAAATTCAGAGGTGGGTCTAATTTGAGATTCTCCATAATTACAGTGCCATAGCAGAAAGAACCAACTAAATTGAACATTTTCAAACTAATTTCAGGCAGAATAAGTAAAGTTAATGAGCTCGATTCCCAAAGATATATTTGGCAAAAAACATAATCAAACGTTTGCAAAACTCTAAGGCTCCTGAAGCACAAAGCACACCTAAAAGAGAAAGGGCCAAACCAACACAACACAATAAAGTTTGTGAACAAGGGCTGATAGAAGGCAGAATGCTGGACCAATGGAGAGGATCACAGTCTTCCTGAAAAAATGGCTTTTCCGTGTGATTTAAGGTTTACTGCTCTGACATTCGCTTACATCTAAAGTTGGATGGAATTCGAGCAAGCACAATGGCAGTTCGATCAACAGTTTCTGTGGCATCTGCAAAGTAGGAGCCTAAGCCTCTACTGAGTATACTATACTATCCAAGGAGTTAAACCAATCTTGCGGTTTAGGGATTTCTGTTGCCTAGATTGGACATAGCTCACTACCTAGGTGCCCTGGAGGGGTACCAACAATAGAACTTTGGCCCAGAGCAATGGTTGCATGTCTTAAGGCACAAAAACCTGTCACAGTCCCAGCAGGTCTCTCTCTATGTGGCTAGTTATCCAGATATCCAAGTGGGTTCTTGATCACCGAATGTTGGAGGGTCAGTGAAGAGCAAAAAATAAGAAGTTGTGGTGCAGAGAAGAGTGTGCTCAGTAAGTAGAATCACTACTGACTCCCATCTGCACGTCTAACAGTAGTTTTCTTGTGAAGCCATCTTCAGCCACTGGTAAGGGTTAGCGAGGTTATAAGTGGGTGTTAGTGAACACCCACATTTGTGGACTGTTTCTCGGGCAGGCCTCCTCCAGTCTCTGAAGAGGGTTTAAGATATTGTCAAGGTCCTGTGTCTGTGTCTCTGATTTCCTGGAATAGCTGGGGGTGGGGTCAATGCACAAAAGGCAAGCTGCAGCAGCAGGATAGCACAGTAGAGCTTCAGCTGCCCCTATTGGACTTTTGGGAGGCTACCCTTCAGTCTCTAATAAGGGCTAGGGAAAGCTTCAGGGTACCAGGACTTCTTATGAAAGTTGGCGGGTTTACACACAGGCAAGAGGTTGGCCATCAAAATATTGATGGCCAATTGAACGATGTTGAGTATAAAAATCTTCAGGGCTTGGAGATTGAACAATCAGTGAATAATAATATTAAATGATTGATAGAGCACATGGTTACTTCAGTCGAAGTGTCCCCACACTAATATTTTAAACACAGATACTGCACCTATGCATCACGCTCAAAATGACCTTTAAGTTTGTCTAAATAGCTAGGTTTAAAGTTTCCTTTGAAAGGCTAGTTCAGAACTTTACTGTCTAAGTACCAGGAGCATGGTATTCCATAATTTGGAGGCTAAGAGGCTAAAAGAGCATCCTCCCATGCGTGCTCTTTTCACTGTGGGAATCACGGCTGAAGAGGCCCCTGCAAACCTCAGGCTTCTGCCATGTAGACAGGGCTTCACAAGAGAGTGCAGATACCAAGGCCCTTTTCCATTCAAGATCCTATGACAGAAGAACATAGCTTTGAAAGACTTTCTCTTGCTCAAAGGCTACACGTGTAATTTGGTGAAATCTGGCCCTGAGGGCAAACACCTCAGGAAGTTGAGCAGCAGGTGAGCTGCTGCTATCTGCACCCTCTGAAGCCTCCTCAATCTGAATTTGGAGGCTCCAAGCTACAGCACACTGGAATAGTCCAGTCTGGATATTACCAAAGCCTGGACTACTGACTTTCTGGCAGCATCTAGAAGCAAACCCAGGATATTTTTCAAAGTTTTTAAAATTCCAAAACATTTGCCTGCAAGGCTGGAGATCTGCCTGTCAAATGACAAGCTAGGATCAAACCAAGTGCAGAGATTTTTAACTTTCAGCCTGGAGTCCGGTAGCTGTCCATGTGTATCTGGCCATCAAGCAGTGGACCAGATAGAGGGTTGTTTCCCTAGGACAGGAACCTCAGTTTTTCCTGTATATAGTTTAAGGCAACTACTGCTCATACACTCAGCCAGTTCAGACAGACATTATCTTAACTTAGCTGCAATTTCACCTTCATCTTGAGACAGGGTAATAATAAGCTGTGTGTCATCGGCGTATGACAGAATGTTCAAGTCATAAGACTCGATGACATCGACTAGGGGGAGTATGTAGAGATTGAATAAGGTTGGGCTTAGTGCAGAGCCTTGTGGCACACCTGTCTCAGTGAAAGGACCTCAGATGAACATGGCTTTTGCACCACCTGAAAGGTGCGATTGTGTAAGAAGGAGGCTAACTAATGCAGAGCCATGCCACTGATAGCGTAGTTCCACATCCGTTCAAGCAGAAGGCCATGGGACATGGTATCGAAGGCTGCACTTAGGTCTAAAATCATTCGTTTAGTAGTGTTACCCCTTCAACAATCTGCCTAAGGGAGTCAGAGGCTAGAAGCAGCGCAGACTCTGTACTGAACTGCGGGCGAAAGCCCGACTGGGTCTCATGAAGCAGCTCTTCTGCCTTGATGAAGCTTGATAGCTATTGATTTATATGTTTCTCAGCTACTTTAGAAAATAACAGGAGCAGGGAAATGGGCCTAAAGTTCTCCGGCTTCGTGGGACCTAAGAGAGGCTATTTTAAGAGTAGTATTGTAGAAGCGTGTTTCCAATTCATAGGGATCTGACCTTGCTCAAAGGACTTATTGAGCAGATATCACAGCCCAGGCAAAATTCCCTCCATCCCTCGGTCCAAGATCACGGGTGAGTCAGGGTCACTAGGTGAGCCTGATTTGACCTTAGTCAACAGAGGGAGCAACTCCTCTATGGTTAAATGTTAGAAACTTGAGAGTCCTGCCTTAGTGGTAGAAAGTTTAAACCTGGCATCAAGACAGGGAGCATTTCGGACTGATTCTGGGAAGGTAGCATAAATATCAGTGACCATGTCAGAGAAAAAAAATGAGCGATTACAGCCTCCAACCAAGGGTTAACAGATGCCTTAATGCAATCCAAAGAGGATAGCAATTTCACAAGAAAAATAGCTCCAGATAGGAGTTTTGAGCTTTCTCAATTTTTCCAGCATAGAAATGGTAGCAATTGGACCTAATCAGCTTGCAGGCCCGGACTGGCCGTTGCAGGCACCGGGCAATCCCCCGGTCGGCCGCATGGTTGGGGGCCGGTTTTGGGCCCCAGGGGGCCGTTTTTGTTACAGGGCCGTTTTTAGCAGCATATGTGCAAAAACGGCCCTGTAACAACTCCTCCTCTATGGTTAAATGTTAAAAACTTGAGAGTCCTGCCTTAGTGGTAGAAAGTTTAGACCTGGCATCAAGACAGGGAGCATTTCGGACTGATTCTGGGAAGGTAGCATAAATATCAGTGACCATGTCAGAGAAAAAAAATGAGCGATTACAGCCTCCAACCAAGGGTTAACAGATGCCTTAATGCAATCCAAAGAGGATAGCAATTTCACAAGAAAAATAGCTCCAGATAGGAGTTTTGAGCTTTCTCAATTTTTCCAGCATAGAAATGGTAGCACTTGGACCTAATCAGCTTCAGCAGGCCCGGACTGGCCGTTGCAGGCACCGGGCAATCCCCCGGTCGGCCGCATGGTTGGGGGCCGGTTTTGGACCCCAGGGGGCCGTTTTTGTTACAGGGCCGTTTTTAGCAGCATATGTGCAAAAACGGCCCTGTAACAAAATCGGCCGAAAACCGGCCCTGGCAAAGAGTGCGGTCGCACCCCCAGGGTAGAGGGGCCGGCTGAGCACTTTGCCAGGGCCGATTTCGGGTCCCAGTCCGGCCCACAGCTTGTGTTATTTCCTCAGGGCCCCATGATAGTTATCTTTGTCAACAACGCTCAAATGTCTGCACCAGACTTGTTTTAGGCATTTATAGGTCTTCTTTAAGCAGAAGTAGCTCCTCATTGAATCATTTGGGTAAGGGTTTAAAGCGACTGACCATATGGCCCGTCATAGGTGCGTTTGATCAAGCACCCCTGTTATCCGGTCCTTTAGTTGTGCATTTGCCGTGTCTGTGCAATTACTTAAAATAGGGCGATTAGCAAGCAGCGCCTCAGTTCTGTGATAAACTTAGTCCATTTCCATGACATGACCTGTTTACATACCGTTGGGAATTGTACTAAGGTGGTCAGAGTAACCTGAAAAGGTATGACATAATGATCTGAACATAATAGAGGGATAGGTGTATTCACTACTAATCTCATAGAATTAGAAAAAATGTATCCAGCAGGTGGCTCATACTGTGTGTGGGAGCACGCACCAGCTGTGTAAACTGAAGAGCTTCCAGATCCACAACAAGTGCTGCAACTGGTCAGCCCAGTACGTCCTCCAAGTGAAGATTGAGATCACCTATAACTATAAAGTTGGCGTATTGCAAGGAGAATAAAGGCAGAACGGCTGCTAGGGTGGCTATAAAGTTAGAAGCCGAGCCCGGCGGCTAATAGATCAAAAGCTCTGCTAGAGTGAGGTTATTCAATAGACGGAGAGTAAAGAAAACTGCCTCAGAATCTACCATGGTTATCTCTGAAAAAGTACATGGAATAGCCTGTTTAAAAATAATAGCGATCCCACCTCACCTTTATGTCCGTCTATCTAACCTAACTATCGCATAACCATGAGGGATAGCAAAAAGAATAGCAGGTGCCAAGCTTTCTGTTAGCCATGTCTCAGGTAGAAACAGATTACGAACAAAGAAGAGAGAAAGGGTATTTTGTACGGGAATACTCCTGGTCCCCTTAAAATGGAATAATCAAACAATAGGAGGAGTACACCCTCCATGCACTGTCTCTGAAGTCAAAAAACGAGGTGCACACAAAAAGGGGAAATTCTCCTTTTTTTTTTCCAAGGGGCGCCGACAAGGGTCTTAGGCTAGACGTAACAGCCGGTGACTGGTCTCCACACAATTGTGCATTGCACCAGCACCTTGACCCCGGCTTCCATGAGGCATGCGATTTTGCGTTTTAAATTTTCTCTTTCGACAATTGAGAAAGGGAACACTTAACTGTGAGTACACGGTTGGGCTTCACAGTGACCAAGGGTAGGGTACACATTAGCATGTGTAGACTGTCCTGGCCACACTCACTGGTCCTGACGAAAACCTGGAAACATGTAGACTTTTTTAATTTCACTATTCCACTATTTAGATACCGATGGTCAATTAAACCTAGCATGGCATTGCTAAGAACCGTTTAACATTGTCCAGTTGCTCCAGAATAAAAGTTTTGTGTAAAGGGGTTAAGTCTGGCCAATTTTGTATTCACTCACTTTTTTTCACTCACTTGCCTTCAAAAAATACCCGCTACACTGTAATTAGGTTTCTTAGCACACCCGAACGGCACTCTGCTGTTTGGGTGGGACCCCAATGATGAAGCATGTCATCAACTAGGTTGGTGAGTGAGGGGTCTCCTTAAAAAAGGAGAATTTCGCCTTTTTGTGTGCACCTCGTTTTTTACTTCCGAGACATTGCATGTCTCTGAGGTGTACTCCTCCTATTGTTTGATTATTCCATTTTCAGGTAGAAACAGACCATCTGGCTGCTGATCCACCAGTAAGTCATAAAACTCTACTTTATGTTTAGCTAGAGTGTGGCAGTTGAGCGAATAACAACGGGCCACAGAAGAAGATGGCAGAATCTTACTTTCCCTTGGTGCTGTTGTCGTAGGGGCTGAAAACATAAACCCACACTAAACACAACCCACCGGTTGTTGAGTAAACGTTCAGCAAGTGTCAGCAATCACTCCCCGTTGTAGGGGAGAGTTGTAATAATTCCCTGGAAGTATAGCTCCTGAAGCTTGGCTCCCAACGTACAGGGGTCCTGACCTCTCGCGCCGTCCAGGCACTGACGGGCGAAGATGGGCTTGCCTTTGATGTGCCTTTCAGCACGCCATCGATGTGGCCGCATAGCTGACATGGCTAAGTAGCCCGCCATCAAAGAGGACGTGGCTGAGGCGTGGGAAACGCCGAGATCCGAGGTGCCAAATAATCACTAACTTGAGAACAGCAGCCACACTCTCGCCTGGCAGGCTTCCCTCCCAGGCAGAAGTACTTGTGAAAATAAAAGTGAATAAAAATAAAAATGACAAAGGAGCAGGGTAACTGAAAACCATAAAACTAATAAAAGTGTTGGAATCCAACCTAAGATGTCCACCAACACAAACTGGAGCTAACAATTGTTTGATCCAAACCATTGTACGTCCTTAACTATTGCTTACACGTCTTTTAAATCTGGTAGGCATTATAGTGATTACTTACAATGACAGAGGTAAGAACTTTCTTTTAATTTCTTTTCAATTTTCGGATTATTATGGTGAACTGCATAATGATTTACTAAAATGCCTGTTATTGGCAGTGTTTTCTAGATTCAAAGTGTGTGAATATGAAGGAATTTCTCTGAGGAAGGGATAGTAAAGATGCCGAAATGCACTAGAAATGTTTCTCATGATTGAAATTTTGTTCAGAAAAAACAGTTAATGACTAATTCATTTAAAACAAATATTTTCAAGCAATTACAAATGAAATTGATTTCATAATCAATAGTTGCCAATTAGGGCAAAGAATGTAGTGTGCAAGTATTTGCAACAGGTTGTTAAAAAACCCTTAGCCAAATGAAGCATTAGACAGTCATGCATTAGGTCCATACGTATGGCACATTCTTAATTCTGTTACTTCCCCTTTTCTCCTTTTTTGATGTCTTGTTGTTTATACCTGGATACGGAAGTGAAATTGGCAAATATTTCCTATGAGTCCAGGATTTCTGTTGCGAAACTCTACTTTAACTTTAAACTCTACTTAGAACCTCACATAGCAGCAGACCGTGATCTGGCAATTGAATTGCCTGAGGGATAACACTTGACACATCTCATAAACTAACACATCAGAACTTAAATGACTATCTTAGTCAGTGTGTTAGTCTAAGACCCTGATTACATGTGTGCTGTAGCACTCCACTACTGCACAAACCCCTGTTTATGAAGGACCTGCAGTTATAAATTGTAAGGAGTTTACCACACCCAGCGATTATATGCTGCCGTAAAGTCAGCACTTCTGCCGTTTATCCTGGGTACATAAACGCAGGTCAAACCTGCTGATATATACTGTCCTGCAAACTCTGTCCTGTAAATACTGGGAAATCCAGAGACATGAGGATTTTGATGTGAAAGCACTAAAATCTGCATGTTATGCTCTATTCCGAATGGCTAGGCTCATAATGAATGGTAATTATCATGTCCGATTAATACCTAAACCTGAGTTAGATAATACCAGGTGGGTTGATTATCTCCAAGCCCTCTGGGTACTAATAATCAAGGACAACGTCTAATCTATAAGAAACTACGTACATACATTCAGAAAGTTAGTCCAGGAAAACCACAATCTCCTGCCTCTCGCCTACGGCAAATAATTTCAAAGTAAAAACTAGTGGTTGAGTAGTATGGCTCAAATAGCACCATGGTATCAGAAAAGAGTATCAAAGAAAGACTCCTGCAATAAAACAGCAATGGAAAGAGAGGTGGTCGAGTTCAAAATATTAAGAAAAGTCCCACACCGGAAGTATTTCCTAAAAAGAGCCTTAACTGCTACCAAATGCTCAAGCAAGCATGCTTGTCCACATCTAGGACATGATCAATAAAATATTTCCTTCTGAGGATAGTATACCAATGGAACATTTCAAGGGGCAAATAGAAAGCAATGCAAACCGTGCAGACATTTATACGTGGTCCATAATGTTTATTTTGAAATTGCATTTTCTTCTTTTCTCCACCAAATGTGGTTTCGCACGAACTTAGTGGCTGTTTTCAAAGTGTTGGGTGCGGAGAAAATTCAGCTCGAAAACAACCTGTTTTTAATTAAACCCTTACATAAGTTTTAATATTAGCAATTACCAAACATCCCTCTTTTCCATAGCAAGGTACTTTATAAGCAAATTATGTACATTCTGAAACTGGGGGCTACTAAATAATTCATTAACAAATAGAATTCTCTATGTGTGGCTGTTTTCAAATTAAAATGGAGACACCAACATTAGATTTTAGTTGCATTTCGAAAAAGTTAGCAATGCATCTCAATTTGAGTGTTAGGCCCTCCTTAACAATTGGACAGAATTTTATGTGGAGATACTGGATTGGGTCGCTTACCAGGACGTTTTCCCCAATTCCCAGAAAAAAACACTGACATTTCCCACCTGATCTGAGCAGGCAGAACATGTCAAAGTGAGTGCTGCGGGAGAACGAAGGGGAGGGCGGGAGAGCTGAGGGTCTAAACAGTTGATTTGTGCAGCTCCAAGGTGGCAAGCTTCACATTGCTAAAGTGAAAGAGAATGTTTTCGGTCACTGCAAGTGAGGGTCAAACTTTCGCCAGCATTAGCTATGATGCTCTTTCTTGATTGGAAGCAATGCTCCAAGATATCTGTAGACATTATCCAATCTCCTACACTCCATATCCAATGTTGACTAAAGATACATGTTTTCAACCTGTTGCCTTCAGTCCTCTTGTGCATGTGGAGGTACCCAACATAAAATGCCAGTCCTTTCTAATTTACTAGAACCAGTTCAATAGTCCGCTGAAGAAGACATTCAGGAAGTAGAGACACTGGCTGGCATATCTAGGAAGTAGGAACAACGAGGGCAACTTAAACAGGCTCTCAGCAAAAGAAAAAGTAGAAACTAGGAAGGGTGTAGAACAACTTAATCTGGCTCAAGAAGCATTGCATAGATGGTTTCAAATAGTACCTTGTTGGGTACTAGGAGCGCAGAGATGTTTTTTGCATTCTAAGAGGGAGTCACACTGACAATAGAGAATTGAGCTGTGGTTGCACAACTCTAGATTGGCTTGGAACATCACACGTGGCGTTTCGTGCTTTCTACAGATTGAGCCCATCCGATTTTCACATGACCTTTAACACCTTTAAGGCATGAGGCGGTTGATAAAAATCTTAGGGCATATTCCCCTGATATTTCCTCGTTTCTTAGTGGACCCTCAAGGTCCAACTCATACGGTGCACATTTTCCTACACTTGGAAATACTGCAACCCCATGTATTGGTAACTATAGGAATGGGAACATCCGTTCCATTTTCCAGGCCATCTGTAATGGGAGATGTATCGATTTTTGCTGTGTTGACAGCAGGCTGAGCATAAAAATGCATTTAGGTGTCATAATTTCCATACAAAGCTCAAAATGAGGCCTACTCATGCCATCATGGATGTTGAACTAAAACAATTCCTGACCCATTATAGACATTGTTCCTCCTCTGTTGTGAAAAGAAACAGGGTTACTCAAGAACAACTCTGCTGTCCTCACAGGTCTATGTAGTGGCTTGTGTTTGAAGCCAACAATTTACAAAATGTTTAAATAAAAAATTAGAGATGACTAATAAACGTTTAGCTATTGCAAAAAAGAGTACGTTTTAATAAAATGCAATAAGATGTAGATTTAGGGAGGTGGGAGTTAATATCTAAAGTCTTTCTTATCCTTGCCCATTTCAGCATGAAACTTCATTGAAAGTTGTGAGGGTTACCCTATATGGTTGAAATAGACAAGTCTGTTTCTGTAATCACATTGGATTAATTGCCTATTGGAGTTGAAGGATGGGTAAGCTTATCTATAATCACTTTAAGGTCATATCCGGGCTGACCTTGAATAGAAAGAGCTACAGAGTCAGACCTTGACAAAGGAATTTAAATCCTCAATATGAAACGCCGGAAAATCAAGAAGCGTGTCTGACGTGTAGAGGCCATGACAGCTTCTGTGATCTGCTTTGTTAGTCTTGCAGTGTGGAAAAGAATCGGTGGAAAATCTGCATTATAACATTGACATTAGAGGCTGGTGATAGCACTGGAGACAAACAAGGCAAACACAGATCTGTGAAGGGATAAATGTTAAATGCCACAAACCTAGGCCCCTGCATGATAGCCAAGAATACGGAACCGCCCTGGATGAGAGGAAGATGGAGAGTCTATGAAAATATCAAATTAGACCATGAGCTTTGAGAACTTGGAGAAATGGAGTGGCTGGAGTTGTCATCACCGTGCCAGTTTCAATTTAGAAACCATGCTCTAGTCCCTTGTGGCATACCCCCAGGATATGACATTCGGTGCAATTGCACAACTCTCCAGCTACTCCTATACCAATGAACCCTGCCTAGGACCAACTGCGTGACTCTCAGGTACCAATACACTCTTACAGCAACAATGGAGAGAGCCTGGCTCAACCTCTGCCGGCAGAGATCTGGCCCGCGACCTACCATTCGCATTGGGGGATTTGAATCCAAGGCGCTTCAGTCCTGCTTGGTGGGCTCCTGAGGCAGGCCGAGGTCCCTCTGTAGTGCCTTGATGCTTTCCTTCAAAAACATAGCCACAAATATGTACCCCATCTGATCCTCCTCTAACATAGGTGGTAGCATGCCCCAGTATGAGAGAGGTGAACCACTAACCAATACCCTGAACCAGGCCCAGTACTGAATACCCCAACCTAAATGTGACAGCGGGCATTCTGTTATGAAGCACAGGGTGTTCTTTAGCTCCGGTCCATTGTTTGATGCAGACAGGAGACAATTTATCAGTGACCTAAATGTGTGGGCCAAGCTCCTGTGAATGGTTTGCCACATCCAATGTATTGCTGGTTACCCATAAAAGAACGGGTACACTTCAAAGCCCTCTGCATTGCCCACAAAAATCTTCAGGGCAACGGCCCTCCCATCCTGACTAACCTGATCAAAACATACAAGGCTTCGAGAAACCTTCGTTCCAACGACCAGAACCTGGCACAAGTCAGCAGAATCATCAAAGCCCGCACGGGTGGTCGCCTCTTTTCTCATAACATCTCGAGGTTGTGGAACTCTCTGCCCCTCTCTCTCAGACAGGAGCCCAATCATCTCACTTTTCGGAAGAAAATAAAAACCTGGCTTTTCCCTACCAACTAATGCATCTTTTCTGATTCTACCTCCTGTAGCTGCAAGCGCTGGGATGCCTCCGGGTAGCCATGCGCTATGAAAATGCTATTTTCATTTCATTTCATTTCATTCATTGCTTAAAGTCTGCTATGAGTAGCATGCATGGTAGTAGGTAAACTATTTTAATAAAGACAATTAGAAATAAAGGGGCATATCTACAAACCCATACCATCACTTTTTTTGACGCTCCGGTGGCCTTGTGCCATTCCCCATATTTACAAGGTGGCGCTAAGCCACTTAACATGGCTTAACATGGTAAACCTTGTAAATATGGCCCTTTCCGTCGCAGTCTTCTATGGCAAAGGGGCATGCAATGGGTGTTGCTGTGGGAGTTCCACTGCAACACACATTGCTTTTTGACACTGCCCCAGATTTATATGGCTGGGTCAGCACCAAAAACGAAGACAAGGTAATACCTGGTCTTAGAATGGTGATACGAGAAAAAATGATTAATTTCTCCTCTTTTTTGCTCTTTCTATGTGTGCTGCAAGCTGCAGTACACACAGGAAGAGCAAACCTCCATGAATGATTGTTTGTGCAGGAAGGTGTCCCTTCCTGCACATAAACAATCAACCCTGCAGCGCAGGCACCCTTGCAACATGGCAGAAGGTTGCCTGCACTGGCGTTAGGCTACTTTGTTAGCACCAGTACTAGCGGAAACGCAGGGGTGTGCCGTATTCTTGTGAATACGGAGCACCACTGCCTTTTAAAAATGTCGGAGCACGGTGTTGCCAAATTTGGCATAACACAATGCACTAACATTTTTTAGTAGTTATGCCCCGAAACCTTGGAATAACATGACGGTTCAGGTCGGAGAGTAGTGAAAGACGAGCAGCGGCCAAAAAAGGGAAACAACAATAGAAGGCTATATGAGCGTCCTGCAGAAATTGTAGCTAAAAGGGTGAGTCTGACACACTACTAAGGAAGCATGCATGCTGTGCATTTCGAAACTTTAATGAAAGGGACAGCATTCTTTTACAAAAGCTATCATTCCTACCTGGGTCACATGAAACTGCTTTAACAGTCGGGAAGAAGGGGGGAGAAGGATAAATAATAGCATCCAATATTGTAAAACTCTTGGGGCCCCATCAGGATGGCGGGCGGATCGCCCCCGCCAGGCCGGCGATAGCCACCGCCGGCCTGGCGGGGGCGATCCGCCCGCCATCCGTGCCAGAATGACCCCCTGCCATATTATTATGGCTGGGGGTCCGCGTCGGTCGCAAGAAAAGGGCTCTATATGGTGGCGGTGTCTATCAGACACTGCCAGCCATATTAGATTGGGCATTTTCAAATGCCTTTTGGAAAGGCATGCGGAGTTAGCTTTGGGAACCCGTTGCGGGCCCCCAGGGACTCTGTGGGGGGGGGTGCACATGGGGGGGTACCTATGGTACCCCCAGCAGTTCAAAGCACAACATGGCAGGCACCGCGCGGTGCCTGACATGTTGTGCATGGAAGTGCACAGCATGTCTTCCTGGCATTGTGGCGGGCGGTGCAGAGTGCACCGCCCACCACAATGTTAGTAATGCTGGATGCGCCCGCCACTGTGGCGGGGGCGTCCTAATTGCAGGCACGGGACCCCCGCCCGAATGGCGGGCGGTCCCTTGTACCGTGAGGATGGCGGGCGGGCAAAGTCCGCCCGCCATCCTAATGAGGGCCTTAGTGCATGTTACAATACACCTTCATACAAAAGGAGTGTTTCAAATAAAGTAGCGTGTCATCTTGCACTATGGCTACTTGTCTAACTGTTGGGATTTTGTTTAAACAATCTACAATCTAATTTACCCTCATCTCTTGTACTGATATTTTCTTCCCCTCCCAGTCACACTATTTAATTATATATATATATATATACATATATATATCCAAACACAATCCCGGAGAATAGAAGTACCAAGGAAAGCAGCACTCGCAGGGGGTTGTTCCAACCAATTTATTACGGCGGAACAAACAGCAACGACGCGTTTCGCCGTAGGGCTTTGACAACTTGACAAAGCCCTACGGCGAAACGCGTCGTTGCTGTTTGTTCCGCCGTAATAAATTGGTTGGAACAACCCCCTGCGAGTGCTGCTTTCCTTGGTACTTCTATTCTCCGGGATTGTGTTTGGATATTTGAAAACGGGTACACCCCCGTTATGGCGTGCACCCGCCCATGAGTGCAACCGGCTGGTGTTTGGGAGCGGATGTTAATACATATATATATATATATATATATGTATATATATTTATATATATATATATATATATATATATATGTGTATATATATATATATCACGCTTCTCGTCTTTCTCTCTTTCAAAAAGACACAGCACTCGCGGGGGAGAGTCATAGATTTTATTTTCGACTCTTCAAACGCACCAGACGCGTTTCGGAATACGCCTTCCTCGGTGGTACGAGGAGGCTCAACACCAACTGCTTTTTAAAATACCCATCACGTGATTAGTTACTCACAAATTGTAAACATAAATATAGGACTAAAGTATTTACATGAAATTCCGCGCCATCTTGGAAAGATGTTAAACAAAGTATATACATATATACCAATACATAAGTGTCAACATTATTTCTTTTGCCCGTAATGTTAAGTTCATATACGTACATCGTAAATCAATATATTCAGGATTTACACATCACGCCCTGGATGGGCCTTTCCTGCGCATTTCCTTTCAGCTTTCTGCGTACTAGTCCTAATTTTTACAACTTCAGTAATTTAAGTGCATCATACCCCAAAAACATAAAACATAGATAAAGAAAATAAACTAGACTTAGTCATAATCACAGTCCTTGCCAAGAATTAAAAAATTAATTTAAAGTATTTCCATCACAGTTATCACTTTTCTAATGTACATTTACATTCTTCACTGAACTCATTTACTCATTTACATGTCCCGATAAATGCAAGAGGGGGGGACAGACTTATGAGATTAAGAAGACTAGAGTCTCGGTACATAATAGATCTTGGTACCAAAATACCGGGTGGCATGAATAGTAATGAGGAAATGGCAGTTCACCTAAGCTAAGGGGCTCCTTAGCGATCATAGTGTGAGAAGTAAATGAGTAAATGTTTTTTGGGGTATGATGCACTTAAATTACTGAAATTGTATAAATTAGGACTAGTACGCAGAAAGCTGAAAGGAAATGCGCAGGAAAGCCCCATCTAGGGCGTGATGTGTAAATCCCGAATATATTGATTTACGATGTACGTATATGAACTTAACATTACGGGCAAAAGAAATAATGTTGACACTTATGTATTGGTATATATGTATATACTTTGTTTAACATCTTTCCAAGATGGCGCGGAATTTCATGTAAATACTTTAGCCCTATATTTATGTTTACAATTTGTGAGTAACTAATCACGTGATGGGTATTTTAAAAAACAGTTGGTGTTGAGCCTCCTCGTACCACCGAGGAAGGCGTATGCCGAAACGCGTCTGGTGCGTTTGAAGAGTCGAAAATAAAAACGAGTGTTGTGTCTTTTTGAAAGAGAGAAAGACGAGAAGCGTGATGTTAGCGGGAGCACCCCCGCATACAGCACCCGTATGAGAGTGCAGAAGTAGGTGCAAAAGGAGCGTATATATATATATATATATATATATATTCACTGAAAAAACCATAGGTTATAGACCATATATAGTTAGGAATTAGCATTTACAAAACCTTGAAAATTCACTGAAAAAACCATAGGTTATAGACCATATTTAGTTAGGAATTAGCATTTAAAAAACCTTATTTTACTCACACAAAACCATTGAAATTCCATATATAGTTAGTTGCACTAACTATATATCGCGCACCTGCAATCCACTGCTGATCATGTCACATATTACATCATTCATGACATGGTCAGTGACATCACTGATGACATCACTGATGACATCTCAAATGACATCACTGATGACATCACTGATGACAACATCCAGTGACTGTATGTTTCTGTAAAGTTAAAATATATCTTACATATTGAAGAATGAGTGGATGTATAAGTGTCTGGATGAAGGATTTAGTAGGTGCGTGACTGACTGTATGAGTGAGTGATTAAATGTGTCTCACTGAATGCATGGGTTAGTGACTAAACTGTCTTAATTTGTGCATCATTATGTCTGTTGTTCTGTAAACTGCTGCATGTGTTGATCATTAGCTATACGAGAGGCTATATGTGTTATTAATTGCTTGCCCAAGTATTTCTATGGGAGATTGAGTTTGTGTGGGGGTGGCTGGAAGGTGTGTGACTCTATGCATAGATGTGTGAACAGTTTATTCACTAGGTGTATGAGTTCAAGAGTGCATGTGGAAACAGCTACATGGGCAGTTGACTGTGTGCATGAGTGTATTGATGAGTGAATGGATATCTCAATGCTACATGTCATAGTAAGTACATATGTAAAACACAGTACATGTGAGAGTTGGCATATATAAATAACTGTGCATGAGAGCCACCGAATGAGTGAGTGGTTGTATCGATCATTGTGAACTTGTATCAGGGATTGTATAAGAGAGTAAATATGTGTTAGTATATGTTTCAATAAGTAAGGTGTGTTTAACTGTATAGTTGAAGAAATGGAGATGAGATTGTTTCTTTGCATGACTGACTGGGTGTGTGAGTAACTCCATGGATGAGTGGAAGTGTGTGAGTGTCTGTATACACTGAGTGTATCTAAGGTTATATTAGAGTCTGAAGAGGTTTATCGTATTAGCACAAGAATGATGTCAAATGAGACGTCATCAGTGATGTCATCAGTGATGTCATTTGAGATGTCATCAGTGATGTCATCAGTGATGTCACTGACCATGTCATGAATGATGTAATATGTGACATGATCAGCAGTGGATTGCAGGTGCGCGATATATAGTTAGTGCAACTAACTATATATGGAATTTCAATGGTTTTGTGTGAGTAAAATAAGGTTTTTTAAATGCTAATTCCTAACTATATATGGTCTATAACCTATGGTTTTTTCAGTGAATTTTCAAGGTTTTGTAAATGCTAATTCCTAACTATATATGGTCTATAACCTATGGTTTTTTCAGTGAATTTCAATGGTTTTTTAATAGCAAATATCATAAGCTGTCGAATGTCAAGTACGTGGTAAGTGAAAACATTTTCGTGTTTATGCACACTGATCTGCTTTGAATGGTGCCCCCCCCCCTCATTTCTATTAGGAGTACTCTCTCTTTGCAGATAGTGAAAGGTAGTTAACGCAGGTCTTTGCCCCCATTGTAATCCGTCGTGCCTGCTTCTCTCTCCATTTGATTGATTGTTATCCAAGTATTTACTGTTTTAGAATTAGTTCTCTTTGGTTCATTCTCTATTTACAAACAAACACAGAGTCGCAATACTCTGTTTAGTCTTTGCAGATAACGAAAAATCGTGTAAAAAAAAAAGAAAAGGAATCGAGCAAAATCAGTAGGCCACTAATGGGATCTCTTTTTGACCTCGCTAAAATAGAAACATTAGGAACAACCCCTCATGACAAATACAAAACTAGTGAGATGAACTGAACTCCACACAATGATGGCTGCAAAACAGCTCGGCTCCGCCACCCACCCCGCCCAAAATAACGATAAAGAACGGCTGCCATGATTGGTTGCGGAATGACCACGACGGAGCTACGAAATGGTGCTGCTCTCATGCTAACCCCAGCTTCAGTCTGAAACATCCAGAAACACTGTAGACTACCAATTCGATCAGTTCCGGTAGCGCCCCAATGTAACCCGGTAGAGAAGAACTAGCTCTCCCCTCTTTGACTGATGGTTCTTGTTGCCTGTCCCTTCTGTTGTCATTTAACAGAACTATTTAGCCTGCTGAAAGGGGTTGTGTTCCGACCGCTGGTTGGTGGAGACATTTTGACTATATTCTGTACCTGCGTTGTCGCGTAATGCGTCATATGATGCGCCGCGTTAGCGCATCCGGAAGTCATCCGGGGCGCGCAGCGCGTAACGTAAGCATAACAAGTCATGTGACTTGTTAATAAAACTTTTCATTGGTTCATTTTACTTTTCTTATTGTAATGATGAAAGGCTTGGTCATATGACCTAAAAATTACGCTTTTCATTACTTCCGAACATTATTTTTTCTTAAATATATGTTATAATGTTCCAGGCTAATGTACTTTCCCGGAAATTTTACAACTGTCCTGCAAGTAAAATATATTCTTTTTTCGAGAAAAAGAGCGTTTCTTCGTCCCATGACGGAGCCGTTGAGCAAAAGAGGGTCGACCTGCTGTCTTAGTCGCCGATACGCCTGAATATGAGATTCTTATCGATCACTTTATGTTGCAGGAATAGAAAACACAACAGCCCTTGACCATTTATCTTTACTGCGTTCCTTCGTATTATACCTTTTACCCTTCATGTAATTGGTCTGCTTTATTTCACTTGCCTTTTAATGATTCTAAAACAGTCACTATTATTAAAAACTTTACCAATGTATATACTACTACCATGTTTTCTTTTAAAAACCTTTATTGAGAAAATTTCATTATACAAATACGAGCCTATAACCACGTGGGCCTGCCACAGAGCAAACTGTAATCGTATATGATGAATAGACATTTACACTGTAGAGGAACGTAACGGGCGGGCCATTAGGTTGCAAGAACTAAGGTGTCTAACAGTTACGGAATCGGTGGACGTACATTTTATAATTAAAATACGACAGGGCCAGTTACAATAAAATTATCTAGATATACATTTGCGGGCAAGTACCATGGGTGACGTTAATTCGAACTTTCAACAGTACAGTAATCAATAACACATCAGAACTTAATATCAATAGGGATGTCGAAATATTCAATCAATTCTCGTCCCCGCCCGCCATGTGCTTCAAAACTGCATACGTATCTCGTGATTTCAAGGTTCTGCAACCAGTACACAACAAGGAGTTACGAGTCCCATTTATTCTGGCGCCATTTTGGGCGAGGACGGGCAGGTCCAGGATATAGTCAAAATGTCTCTACCAACCATCGACTATGATGATGTTCATATGCTGTATTTATTAGAGTAACACTCATCTGTCCACATGAAATTAATTTGCCACAATCTAAACATGTCATTTTAATCTTTCCAAAGTTCTTCTAAATATTTGGGACCGTTTCCCTTGCCTCTGAAGCTCTCAGTGCCACTTCTTTGATGAATGTACTAGCAGGTCAGGGGTTCTCCTCCAAATCTCTCTTTTATGCAGCACTATAATTAATTGGTGCCACCTCTCCATATGACGATGCATGGTATAGTTACCACAACTATATTTTTTTTCGGTTCCTCTGGAGAGTTCATCGTGGCAGATGAAGCGTGTAACGTACCGGGCATTTACCTTTTTTTGCATGTACAGGAAAGGAAAAAAAAATCGAGCGTCCGAGTTCTAAGGTGTCCCAGGGCCATTTTGGTGGACCAGGCCCAAATCCAAAGAACAGCCATCTCACAGGCTAATGGGGCGACCCACGCCGAGTTTCAGCATTGTAGGATGACCACACAAGTACAGCAACTTGCTAGACATCACCTCGGTGCCATCCGGATCTCGGCGCCCCACTGCAGATGAAGTGCCTCTCAACTATGAAACCACCACGGTGACATCCGGATCTTGGCGCGTTGTGCTGCCTTCGGCCTATTCGCACATCGGTCCGCTACTGACGCCATCTCACAGGCTAATGGGGCGACCCACGCCGAGTTTCAGCATTGTAGGATGACCACACCAGTACAGCAACTTGCTAGACATCACCTCGGTGCCATCCGGATCTCGGCGCCCCACTGCAGATGAAGTGCCTCTCAACTATGAAACCACCACGGTGACATCCGGATCTTGGCGCGTTGTGCTGCCTTCGGCCTATTCGCACATCGGTCCGCTACTGACGCCATCTCACAGGCTAATGGGGCGACCCACGCCGAGTTTCAGCATTGTAGGATGACCACACCAGTACAGCAACTTGCTAGACATCACCTCGGTGCCATCCGGATCTCGGCGCCCCACTGCAGATGAAGTGCCTCTCAACTATGAAACCACCACGGTGACATCCGGATCTTGGCGCGTTGTGCTGCCTTCGGCCTATTCGCACATCGGTCCGCTACTGACGCCATCTCACAGGCTAATGGGGCGACCCACGCCGAGTTTCAGCATTGTAGGATGACCACACCAACTTGCTAGACATCACCTCAGTGCCATCCGAATCTTGGCATCTCAACGCCTAGTGGTATCTTCCATACAAAAAATATTGTTACGCTGCCTTTGGCCCCATTCGCACATCAGTCCGCAACTTAGACATCACCTCGGTGCCATCCGGATCTTGGCATCTCAGCGCCTTGTGGTGTCAGTCAGAAAATATTGTTGTGCTGCCTTCGGCCTATTCGCACATCGGTCCGCTACTGACGCCATCTCACAGGCCAACGGGGCGCCCCACGCCGACTTTCAACACTGTAGGATGGCCACAGAAGTGCGACAACTTACTAGACACCACCTCGGTGCCATCCGGATCTTGGCGCGTTGTGCTGCCTTCGGCCTATTCGCACATCGGTCCGCTACTGACGCAAACTCACAGGCCAACGGGGCGCCCCACGCCGACTTTCAGCATTGTAGGATGGCCACACCAGTGCGGCAACTTGCTACACACCACCTCGGTGCCATCCGGATCTTGGCGCGTAGTGAAGCTGCAGCAGCTGCAAATAAGCTTCAGACAGTGTTACAACCGCTGCTCAGAACTCTCAACTATGACACCACCTCGGTGCCATCCGGATCTTGGCGCGTTGTATTGCCTTCGGCCTATTCGCACATCGGTCCGCTACTGACGCCGCCTCACGTGCCAACGTATTTTCTCCGCATTTTATACCCTATGCCGCATAACAGGTCATGTGACTTGTTTATAAAACTTTTCATTGGTTCATTTTACTTTTGGTTTCCGAATGATGGAAGGCTTGATCATATGACCTAAAAACAACACTTTTCATTGGATGAAAACTTTTTTTTTCCCCCAAACGATGAAAGCCCCACCTTGTTTCTGGATGTTTCAGACTAAACTGGCGTCAGCATGAGAGCACCACCATCTCGTAGCTCCGTCGTGGTCATTCCGCGAGCAATCATGGCAGCCGCTCCCCACCAGAAGCCTGCAGGAGTCGGGGCCCCCAAAACTTTTGATGAATTCTCAAGGCGGAGGGGACGCTTTCGAGAATGGGGTCCAAGACCTAGCAGACAAGCGTCCGATTTCCAAGGTGTCCCAGGGCCATTTCAGTGGACCACGCCCAAAAAGGAAAGAGCCTGCCGCCATTTTGAGAGTCCTGTGGCAGCCGCCTATCGCTGCACCGCAAGAGTGGGCGCAACTCAGCTGAATGGCGGATTTTGACACAGTGGACCAAAAGCGGACGGAATGGCAACTGAAACGGTAAAGGGGCGCCCCACTAAAACAGATGAGACTCCACCTGGAGAGGCCCGTTCACGCCGCCTCCCCCGGGGCGCTCCACGCCGTTATTCGGAGCAGCATTGTAGGATACCAAAACCAGTGCGGCAACTTACTGGACATCACCTTGGTGCCATCGTTCTGCTGCCTTGGAACTATTCGCACAACAGTTTGCTACTGATGACCCACCCCCCGCGACGCCCCACGCCGTTATTTGCTGGGTGGCAACTTACTAGACATCACTTTCGTGTCATCTAGATTTCGGCGCGTTCTGCTGCCTTGGAACTATTCGCACAACAGTTTGCTACTGATGACCCACCCCCCGCGACGCCCCACGCCGGAAATCTGGACGTTGTGCTGCGTTGGGACTATTCGCACAGCCGACCGCTACTTCGTTGTTTTTCTCTAAAAATGTTTATATGTTATTACTATTTTTGTTTTCTTGTATATATTTATAAATTATTAAAGTTTTATAATCTTACTACTTTGTCGGAGTGCTATATATTTTTAATGTGACACATAATTGTAAAAACTTTGATGTACAAAGAGTCATCCCTGGAATCTTCCGCTTCACGCTCGGTCCCCTCCCCAATCACAATACAGGATGGTTTTCAGATAATAGCAACGCTTCTGCTGTGACGGATCTCATCGAGTGTGGGCCTTGATCTACTATAACTCCTTTGAAGAGGGGTGATTCTTTACAGCTGTGGCCATAAACTACATCTGCAGGGCTAGCTGATAGCCTAGGACCGGCCTGGACAATCGGACACAGAGGAAAAGGAGTGTCAGAGGGTGCGGTAGTGAATAGGGCGAAAGGGAGGTGTCGGGCGGGCACAGGGTGTGATTCTCAGGGAAGAGCAGCGCAGATGGGGGGAGGTTTATTACCCATGCATAAGACAGAGAGCGGGGGTGACCACTGCCTGGGTGAGATGCTTGCGAGGGTGGGGAGCCATGCTAAGGATCGACAGCGTGCACAGAGTGGGTCTGGTCAAGGCATCTAAAATGGCTGCCGTGCACGACAAAAGTGTGGCATTTGAAAAAAGACAAGATGGCGCACACAATGTTTTTCAACAATTCCTGATTTCCTTCGAATCGAACGTTAACAGACGTTGGGGCATATTACCAAAGTTAAGCGACATTTATCCCTAACGATGCATTGCAAAGATTTTTTTACCGTCAGAAATTATCGCAGATAAACCTTGCTATTATCAAGGTTTATCGCAAATACGATAAAAAACGAGCGCAATGCATTAATATCGCTGAAAACTCCGCGATATTCATGCATTACCGAGCTAATGCTCTTAGCCATGTTATCCACCTCCCATTGGATAACATGGCTAAGAACTGCTCAGGGCAGCTGTTACTTTTTGGAGATATTCGCGCTTATCTCGAATATTTCCAAAAGTTGATAATAGGAGATAGCGATGTTAGCGACTGTTTCCAGTCGCTAACATCTTGGCATGCCCACTTTGCATGTCATTAGTGATAAATATCACTCACATGCAAAGTGGGACCCAAGATGGTCGCTATCTCCTACTAGCCGTCGCTAACTGGTGTTAGCAACAGCTAGGTAATACAGATATAATTTTATCTCCGCGAAGCGGAGCGCTGTTACAGATATATATCTTGTTTTTGAACGTTAATTTCTCAAAATGCACTGAAGCACATATATTGAGACATAGCAAAGGCACATCGGGCTACCAGTCCCTAATATTTTACCAAGTTTCGTGCAAATCCATTCAGCCGTTCGATTATTATTATTTTTTTTTTTTTTTGCCCCATGGGGCCCTTTTAAAACCTCCACATCAAACCTAGGGGGTCAGCGAGGATCTACTATGCCCCCTTATGGTCATTTGCCCCTTCGCTTTGGCCTCCTCTTGTCTCTCGATCCTACCGAGAGACAAGATGGCGGCCACTACGTACTGTTTGGAATGTTTACAGACACCGGAGAGCCAATCAGCTTCGCTTCGCAAAGCTCCGTAACGCGAAAAGTACGCGAAGCGGTGCGCTGTTACAGATATATATCTTTTTTTGAACGTTAATTTCTCAAAATCCACTGAAGCACATATATTGAGACCTAGCAAAGGCACATCGGGCTACCAGTCCCTACAATTTTGCCAAGTTTCGTGCAAATCCATTCAGCCGTTCGATTATTATTATTATTATTATTTTTTGCCCCGCGGGGCCCTTTTAAAACCTCCACATCAAACCTAGGGGGTCAGCGAGGATCTACTATGCCCCCTTATAGTTATTTCCCCCTTTGTTTTGACCTCCTCTTGTCTCTCGATCCTACCGAGAGACAAGATGGCGGCCGCTACGGACTGTTTGGAATGTTGACAGACGCCGGAGAACCAATCAGCTTCGCTTCACAAAGCTCCGTTGCGCGAAAAGTCCGCGAACCAGTGCGCTGCCCGGTCCGCTGTTACAGATATATATCTTTTTTTAAACGTTAATTTCTCAAAATCCACTGGAGCACATATATTGAGACCTACAAAAGGCACATCGGGCTACCAGTCCCTACAATTTTGCCAAGTTTCGTGCAAATCCATTCAGCCGTTCGGGCTAAAAGTGAGGCCAACCGCCCTATGGAAAACTCAATGTTAAAAACACGTTTTGGGACCCCCCTTTTTTCTCGGCCCCCACTGGACGAACCCCCCCCAAAATTTTCAAGGGCTGCTCAGAAACAAAATGTGCCATTTTCCTGAAAATTTCAGCCAATTCCGTCCACAAACGCCAAAGTTATTAGACATAGAATTTTCAAAAAACCCATAGAGAAAAAATCCTAACTATATATACCTACTGGCGACCGCCAGTAGGTAATATATATATATGCATATGTATATATATATATATATAAATATATAAAACCACATTTTGTTTCTTCAACTATTGTACTGCTTTGTTGTAACCTTTGTAACTGTTTCCTTTGACTTGTATTTGTGCCTGTCTAACCATTCTTAATTGTGAAGAGCTCCGATATCCTTCGGGATCATGTTTGCGCTCTAAAAAACTTCATAAATAAATAAATACACACCGTTGTTTGGTGGTTTGTTACTGGATGGCTCAATACATGCGTCCTGTGTTGCGGGTTCACCAAGAGCAGAGGATACTTGGCCCAACTACCTTGTCAGCTTTGATAGAGGGATGCCAAATACTTGGCTGAAACGTAACACTGCCAAATTCATAATGCTTCTGACGGCCTCCCACCGGGGGTGGCATGAAAGTGACTTGGGCCGGGTAGGCAAAGCCGCACTAGATTGGGGCCCACAAGGAACCCCTACTGCGATGGGAACACCAAAAATGTGAGGCAGAAGGGGGGTTTGGAACGCAGCTGACCGAGAGGAGGTCTGCCCCCGGGCAGATAGGGAGAGTGGCACAGTCCAACGGCTGCCTTTTTGCGGTTGGGCTGCTTTACAGCCCAAATGCAGCCCAACCATTAGGGGCACATTTTGGGCTCCCAGCCACCATTTTAGGTACAGGTGACCTGGTACCTGGTAGCCCAACTTTGTGGTGTTGCTTTTGCAGCCTTTTTTGCAGTGTTTGGTAGGTACAAAGTAGTTGGGGAATAGCCCACCATGTACAGCGCAGAGTTGGTTGCTGAGGCGATGCGCCTGTTAAAAGAACCCGGCAGGATGGACCTGGTCATCCAGGAGGCGAGGGCTTGCGTTCTGCGGAGAGCCTATGCAGCCCTGGCCAAGGTGGTGCTGGCATGCCCGCTGCCGTGGTCTGGGAGTGCTGTGGGGACTTGATCGCCTGAAGTATGCGCCCGCAGCCACTCCGGTAAACAAGGAGCGGCAAGGGCGGAGAGTGGGCCGGAAGTAGCACAGTCTTTGGTGCCTGTAGTGGCGGCGCGTGGAAGGAGGGGCAGGGCTGCAGGCACATTTGTGAGTCTTTGGTGGGTGGCAGGCCCCTGCGAAGAGACAGCAGCGGGCGTGGCCGAGCAAGAGGGGGCGTGACAAGGTGAAGCGGCCCATTGCGTTTGCTGCGCATGTACAGGGTGCAGGAGGAAACAGAAATAGGAAGCAGGCAGCGTCTGAGGAGCCGCCTGCTTCTAATGGCAACGTAATGAAGAGGGGTTCCAGGAGGTGCGCAGCTTCTACAGACCCCTGGGGAGAGAGGGTGATGCTGATGAAAGGGCAGGAGGGAGGTTTCGGGTGGGGGGAAAGCTGGTTATACGGGTACCAGGTGGGAAAAGAGATGGAACAGGTAGTGGGGAGGGAGAGGGAGATGCATCGGGCCTGTCCAAAACCGATGAGGTACTGGAGCTTGAATGGGAGGAGGGAAGGGACGGAGAGAGGGACGGTTCAGAGGACTGGGCAGGCTTGGATATTTTCAATGTGTGGGGGGGCGCAGGAGGGGGGACTTAGTGGCTCACCTGGACACATATATGAGTAGAGGGGGGTCAGTTGGAGCGGGGGGAGAGGTTAGGAGGTATAGGAACTCCCCAGGAAGGAGGGGGGGCGTACGTGGGCTGGCTTCTGCCTTGGTGGAGGCAAGGCTCGATTGGAGTGAGGAGGAAGTGGATCTTGGGGAGGGGGACTCAGGGAGAGAGGACCTGGGTGATGAGGACTTCGCTGATGAGGATTTTGGCATATGTAGAGGACCCCCAGTAGGGGGCTGGTCCTTGGGAGGGGGCAGGGAGGGGGCAGGGCAGGGGGGCCCTCAAGTACATCTCAGTCGGGGGCGTGGACGGGAATGAGCCCTGAGCTTGGAAGTGGTTAAAAGGCAGGTTTCGGGCAACCAGCTCACCAGTCCTGTCTTCTTCATTGCAGGGGCAGGAATGGGGCGTGGGAGCAGACTCAGCAGATCTGGGGATGGCTCCCTCATGCCGAGGTGAAGAGAGGGCTGGGTCCCACATGGTCTGCTCGAAAACAGCGAGGGATCCCAACACAGCAAGCATATGAAGGCCCAGAGCGACCTCGTTGGCCACAGCAGCCGGTAGGTCACGCATGACCTCTGATGCGCGAGAGACGGTGAAAGCGCATAGGGACGCTGGGTTTCATGGCGCTAAGTTGAAGTTTTTAAAAAGTGAGGCATCGGCAGTGAGGCACAGCGAATGGGAGTGTGTGGAGGATCCGCTGTGTGGGGTTACATTGGATTATGAGGAGGACAGGTTGGAGGAGGGTGAGCTTTGGGAGGAGGAGCTAGAGGATGGTTGGGGGGAGGGCCATCTAACAAAGTGTGTAGTGTTTTGCAGAGACCTAAGGTGGTGAGGATGACCAGTCGGTGAGGGAGAGTCAAGGCAGATAGCATGAGCACAGGCACTGACCTTGGCGCCAGGTAAGGCCTAAAAAAGAGGATGCCGCTCCTACAATGGTGTCGAGAGGCATGGATGCCAGCACTGCCGAGGCAGAGGGCGAGCGCCTGCGCAAAGGCAAATACATGACTGATGTGGGTGTGGGCACGGAGGAGCAGATGGGTACTGGGGGCACAGGGGGCCCCAGCAAAACAAAGGACATTAGGGCAGTTGCGGGGCAGAAGGAAAGAAGGACGTCCCTGACAGCAAAGAATTTAAGTTTAAGAAGTTACCAGACATGGGGGGGTGACCAAACCATTGGGTGCCCACTTGATGCTAGCAACAAAAGAGCACATTTGGAAAGGAGAGTATGTTGAAATGCTGAAACTCCTGCATAGGGAAGTGCGGTTGAAAGAGGGCTCCAAGGAGGAGGCATACGTATTGGCCAAGCGGTCAAAGGTTCCCCTGACAATAGAGAATCGGATGGCGGCATTCTTAATATATGCCAGTGAGTATTGCAAGAATAATCCAGATTGCTGCGTGGTGATGTTCAAGTACATGGACGTGATTAGGAAGGCACAAATCACAGGGGGGATATGCGTGAGTGCAGTACAACGAGGAGTTTCTGGCTCATCTGGTGTGGGACCCAGAGGTCAAGTGAGGCGAGTTGGATTTTGATCTTGGGCAGCACACTACGGGGACTGCAAAAGGGGAGACGACGATATTTATGGCAAACGGACTGCCCACCGTATATCGGCCCTTTCAAGGGCGTCCCACCGAGGAGGGGTGGGCGGACCATCGAAGCCTTTGCATGGGGTTGGGATTTTAACAAAGGGCTGTGTACGCTGGAATATTGCAATATCAACCACAAATGCTCTAAGTGTTCCGGCAGACACACCCTGGTCAGCTGCTATGGGGCGGGAGGTGCGTACAACAACCGGGGAGGGAGCAACTGGCAGCAGTACGGGGGCAGGGGCGCTATCAGTAACAGCTTATGGGTACTAGAGGTAGTGGGGGGGAGGGACTTGGTGCAAAAGGCTCATACTCCGGTTAACCTAGAGAGGATGGAGCACTGTTTGGGATGTTATGAACGAACGGAGGATGCGGTTGTATTGAGGGAGGGGTTCCGTTGTGGTTTCTGGTGGGCGTAGTTCACGAAGTAGCGCTAGGTGTAGCTACGCAAAGTGCACTTTCCACTACGCGAGCTATGCGTAGCACTTCGTGAACTGCGTAGTACCCTGTTCGCAATGTTGAAGATGCTGTTTTCAATGATTGCACAGTGCGGACAAGCATCCAGCACTGTGCAATCATTGAAAACAGCATCTTGCACAGTGTGAGCTGTAGTTTTCTGCTGCTCGAGTAGATTTTTACTTGAGTGGCAGCTTTCTCAACACGGACTGGTAGTTTCTCATTGCGACCACTCACAATGAGAAACCTGAGAAACCTGACTTCCCTGCGTTGAGAATCTCGATGTTGCTGATCGCGAACGAGGAAAAAGTCTCGCCGGGATGTCATTTTGCTTGCTCGCGGTCGCCAACTTGACGTTGAGGACCGCGAGCAAGCAAAAAATGACCACTTTCGCAAACTTCACAAACTACGCGAGCGTAGTGCTTTGCCCAGAGTTAGGTACGAGGGTCCGCGGATCCGAAGATGGGCCGATAATTAGCAATTAGCAATGTACATCATATTACATAAAACCTCATCAATCACCCCTTTTAAAATTACCAGCACGGGGTCCATTAAAGTCTTTTGAGTAAACCCCGCATGCCAGGTGCTTTTTAACTATCACTTAATCACTTCGAACCCCACCACTCACTCATTCTCATAATACCTCACATGCACCACACAATTGAAAAGTGCTCCAGCATAGTCGTAGGTTAGCAGCACGCCGCATCCTGTAGAGGGGTGCGAAGACCCCAATGATGAAGCATGACACCAAGGGTCATTTTGGTGTGCGAGGGGTATTGACAAAACACTGTGTGCTCCTCACCACTGTAGGGACCACCATACACCCACCTGTGGATTCTCTGTGTTTATTCAATTCTATTAAGGGAGAACGAATCCACCGCGTCTCTCTCTCCCCCTCTTGTTATTTCTAGTGATCTGGATAGTGGGCCATCCTTATGTTAAATGGGCAGCAATCCAAGCAGGACAGGCAAGGATGGGGGCCAATTTGGGTCTTAACAATGGTTTGTTTCAAGTGACTTGGAAAGGGGACATGTTGTGGAGGGAGCTATTGAACAGAATGATGGGAGGGCCTAGGTGCCCAGATGTTTTAACTTGGGGTAGAATGACTTGGTCAGAGAAAAGGAGTGGTCTTGACAAGATTCATCAAGAGGGATCTCTTGGAAATTAAAGCACAGTGGTCAGGTACGTTTGTTTTATGGACGGATTTCGTTCCGTGGCAGTAATTGCGAGGGGCGGCCAAGCCAGCAGCGATCGACAGGGCAAGGAGAAAGCTGAATATAGAAATGATTCATTTCTGTTGGGAAATCGGTTTGGTAGGATCTGGCAATGCCGACATTAAATTTGAGGTGTTGGAGTTCTTTAGGGGGGTGGGATGCATCTCTCTCACATGGATATGGACTTGTATCTGTTGGAGATCAGGGAGGTATTAGGGGAGGATTTTAGGGCGAAACGCTAGATGTGAGATAACACAAAGAAAGAGGCAGCTGGGAGGGTTGGGGGCAGAAGAGGGGGTTAAGGTAAACCCCCCATGTCTTGGTGGCAAGGGAGCATGAAAAGGTGGACACAAGTTTGCTGAAGTTGCTTGACGTTGCCAGTGGGGGATCCATGTGCAAGGGGAGGTTAGGCAGGTAGTTAAAGGTTCACTCTAGGACGTTTGGTTACTTACAAGTTCAGATAGATACTCATAGGATGTAGGGGTAATTCAATTTGGAAATGTAATGCAATACAGTTAATGAGTTATCTGCAGGTTGGGCATGTTTTGGGAGAGCGTAGGGGTGGGGGGTTGGATAGGGGATAGTTCTTTGGATGTATAGCGGGGTTCTAGTTTTGTAAGGCGCTTGGCCAGGAAATTTGGGATGTGCTCCTGTTTTAATAAAGAGGACTTTTCACACACACAAGTGGTCAGTGTTTGCCTGTGTCCCTCCCTCCCAAGGGGGGACTGGCGGGCAGCGGACCAAGGGGAGGTCTGCCCCCAGGGCAGATTGGGAGGGTGGCGCAGTTCAACAATTGCCATTTTGCGTTTGGGCTAATTTACAGCCCAAATGCAGCCTAACCATTATTTAGGGGCACGTTTTGGGCTAACAGCCACCATTTTAGGTACCGGTGCCCTGGTGACTGGTAACCCGACATGGTGTTGCTTTTTTCCAACCCTCCCATCCCTTCATTAAGGTTCTTGGATGGGTGAGAGGCTATGGGTTCCCTTATTAGGCCATGCGTTGAGACAGGTGGGCAGGGGTAGCTTTTGTATACGCTGTCGCTTAAGCAGGTGCATAGGGGGAGCATGAAAAGTTGGACACAAGTTTGCGGAAGTTGCCTGGCATTGCAAGTGGGGGATCCTTGTGCAAGGGGAGGGGAGGCAGGTAGTTAAAGGTTCACTTTAGAACATTTGCAGGCACATGCATCTACCATTTTTGCGAGCGCAAACGGTGCGATTCGCAAAAATCGGCCGGTTGCGCCTGCAAAAAGGGCATTTGCGATGCATCAAGGTTCAATGCACTCACAATTTGAGACTGTGCAATTAATTGTGATTTCTCAAATTGCAATTGCATTTAAGGAATCGCAGTTTGCGATTCCTTAAATGCAATTCAAGAACAATTTAGGAATAGTGATTTCGCTACTATGGGGCGCAATTACTATCAAGTTGAACTTGATGGTAATTTGAAAAAACTTTGAAAAATGCACTAAAATGCATTTTTCAAAGTTGTACGTAACACACACACATGGTGCGCAACATGTGTGCACAGAGCAATTTCAGGGGTGCAACAGGGTGTCCTTTTGTTACCCTTGCACCCTTGAAATTGCATGCGCAATAATAGGTACTCGCAAATGCGCTTGCAATCTCCCATTCATTCCTATGGGCCTGTAGGCCAATAGTAATGAATGGGAAGGTATTCCTTAATTGCGACTCACAATTTGCGAGTCGCAATTAAAGAATGTTTGGGAATCACACATTTTATAGTGATTGCTACATCCATAGGCTTTTGCAATAATAATCTAAATTAAGGAATCGCAAAATCCTACATTGATGCATGTACCTGTTGGTTACGTACAGGTTCATATAGATACTCATAGGATGTAGGGGGAATTCAATTTGGAAATGTACTGCAATACAGTTAATGAGTTATCTACAGGGTGGGCATATTTGGGGTGGATTGTAATGGTGGGGGTAGTATAGGGGATAGTTCTTTGGATGTATAGCGAGGTTCTAGTTTTGTAACGCGGTTGGCCAGGAAATTTTGGGATGTGCACCTGTTATAATAAAGTAGCCTTTTTTATACACACATGTGGTCAGTGTTTGTCTGCGCGGCTCCCTCCCAAAGCCCGCAAAAATTATGCAATTGGGCGCATGTTTTGAAAAGCTCGAACTGTCCAGGAGGACGGGGCGAGCAAAGAGGTCAAAAGGCAGGTCATGGACCCCCTTGGCCACAACTGACCATCGTGGTGGGATTAGGCAAAAACGCTCTAAATGTTGTTTGAAAAAACCCTGGCGAACAAGTAAAAGCTGACTAAACCTCCAAAGATAGCTAGAAAAAAAAGCTTGCAGTGCGGCTGACTTGAAGGTATTTTTCTCGCGCTTAATTGACGCAAAAGTAATCTCCACTTGATCCCTGTCTTCAGTCCTAGAAAAAAAATATATCGGTATGGTCAGCAGTCAAGAGTAATATTGACTACTACAATAGCCTCAAGGGTAGGGTACCACTTTAAAAAAATCCTCAGATAGTAATAATGCTGCAATTAGATTAGCATACATGGATTGAAACGTCTCTTGAGGAGTATGAGAACTGCATATTAAACCTCATATCGATTTCTACTCAAGAGCACTCATTTAGATCTAGAAATGCAAAAAGGACAAACAACCTGCATACAAAAGTAAAGACAGGCTGTAATCCAAGCTTCACAAGATTGACCTAACTAGGTGACCCTGAATAAATCGCTTTACTTTTCTGAGGACCCTCTGCCCATTGGGACCTGCATTGATAATGCTCACAAAATTTGCACAACAAACACATGCCTCCCTCACCTCTGGTTCGATGAACTGCTAGCGCAGAAAGAATAACTTTATGCATATTTGTAGTGCACTCGACGAAATGAATTGCCATGTGGCTCACTCTTGGCAACATCACTTGTGGACGTATTGATTCAGGTCGGATGCAAATGTTTTTATTAGATTTGCATTGATGGCATGCGCAAGTACAAACAATTAATCAATCCTGCATCCTTACCTAGGAAGTATAGAACGTATTATAGGAAAGGAGAGAAGCATGCTGTGCACGTGTGGAAAAATAAGGATGTGTGCAAAAATGTATCTTGCATATAGTGTCAAAATACCTTCAGACGGCGCGATCCATGAAGCGATGTGAAATGTCTCTCTTTCCTGGGTGATGCAGCCTACACCCCTCGTTCTTTTTCTCTCCAACCAAAACAATGTGTTTGCAGTACAGACTGATGCTTCATAACCGCACTTAGGGACTGATACATCCCTCAACTTATAAGGAGGCAAAATAGATGGCAAACAGGTTCAGGGAACGCCAGCTGACGGAATTATTGGAGAAATATCTGCCATATCTTCATCGGTCTTTTATCCACCAGACCCAGAGATCCCTGCTTCCCTGGTGCAGATCTCTGCGGGTGAGGAAAGTTACGCTGGATGCACTGCTGAATGTCTCGCAGGTGCCATGATCTTTTTCACCCATGTAGTGTGCTTTGTTATTTTTCCTCAAAGAAATTTCCAAGGTGGGAGTTTACTAGTTTTCTCAATGCACAGAGAGATCCTGCCTGTGCGTTAAGGCCAAGGGTTGTTTTCCCTGCTCAAGGCTCGCCATGCATCGCCAAGCCAAGCCAGGGAAAATCAACACAAGTTGATCAGGTCAAGAGTCCCACCAATTTATTGTGGAGGTCCTACTCCGCCAAACTGCAAGTTACCCAGAACTGCATTTCCCATCCAGGGTTTTTTTAGCCCTTCTCTGACCTCACATTGTCTGAACCAGCCATCACTCCTAAGGAGCCTTCACATGACAGGGTGAACTAGATATCTCTTCCATGCAAGGATTAAGCATTACTCTTTTTAGTATGAGCAGATCTAGCTCAAAGTCCTCTTAGTGAGAGGTGATAGTTATCTGCCCAGTTTTTGATGCATCCTATTTCCATCTCATAAATTGGCACAGCCCTTTAGTATGTGATGCCACACAGCAGTTTGCAACCAAAGAACATCAATAATCCATTTGATACAGCCGCAGAACCCCCCTAAGGTGATACATTTCTGCTCTTCTCCAGTTTGTGTCTCATACTCACATTGTACAGTACGGTGGTCCATCCCTCCATGGTGATGCACTGGAAGACCGTGAGGACAGCAAAGAGGATGTTATCAAACTGCGTGATCCCGTCGTTGGGGCCGATCCATTTAACACAATCATATCCAGGGGGGCACTGCGGTACTCCACACGGCTGAGGGGGGTCTAACTCTTCAAACTCACCTGTGCGTAGAGAAAAAGGACATTTGTTGTTACACAGTCAATAGGAATACGTTCCCAGCTGTGCCATTTCAAGGCTTAAGGACCCAAGTAATGAGGGGCTCCGCCAGAACTTTCCTGTCAGTGCTACACAGACCCACAGACCCACAGGGTGAGCTTAATTCAGAACTGACCAGTCATTGCTTTAGGATCCCATACCTGCTGACTTACAAAGTAATGCCACCATGTGAGGTGGGGGCGGGGCCTTGAAGGGGCTGGGCCTCATGCCGAGAGCTACCTGAGAGGCACTCTGCCCCCCACCAAGCCACCCCCCTTGCGCCTCTCCCAGAAAAATAAAAACAATGGGTCTTTGAGGCTGTTGCTGATGTCCTGGAGTGTTTTCACACCTCTTAATGGACATCGGCTACTTACAGCCTCCGAAAATGAGCTGAAAGTTCACTGTTTATAGTGGTTGTCAGCTTATTTTTCCTGCCACCGTGTGATTTTGGCTCTTCACCGTGTGCCCATGTGAAAGGAGCCAAAACTGTATGACACACTGTGGCACCGTGTGAGTTGGCAGGTAGGGGACCCCAACCATATGAGTTTCTCCAGCACTGCGAGCTTTTACAGCATATTGTCAATACTATAAGATCCCCTCAGTGTGAACTTCATCTAGTAATGACATGTTAATGGTACATGCAGCCAGTAGCGTGATCTCCTCCAGGTATGAGCGCCCAATGCTGCAGGGACTCAGCAATTTGCCCTTCTTCAGCAGAGGCTACGGATTGAATGATCTATTGGCATTTAGCAGGGTGAGCTTCCTGTATCATTGTTGTTGGGTCTCAGTAGGGTGAGGTACCATTAGTAGTGGCCTGCCAGTTCTACAGTACCTCTACAGTGTTATCTTTCTCCTGGGCAATATACAGGACCGCAGTATTTTGAGATTTCCATCAGTAGTGCCTATCAGCCCTGCAGACCGCCAGCAGTGTAAACTACCCCTAGTAGCATCCTAGCAGTGCTTTAGTACTTCAGTAGCATGAGCTTCTTTCTGGGCTAAACAAGAAGGGTATGCCTTCTCTAGCAAAGACATCTGGGTTTTTCATGGCCCCAGCATTGTGAGCTCTTCCAAGGAGTCCACGTTCTGTGCATCAGTGATCCACCAGTGCTGTAAGGACCCACTACGGTGAGCCTTCTCGTGGCAGTGCTCTGTGACTGCAAAAGGGCAGCAGCAGTGACCTGCCAGTGCTGTACTCCCTCAACAGTGTGCTCTAACCCCATCACTGTCCTGTCAGAACTCTATGGCCCCAGCACCAGGAGTTCTATCTGGAAGCGGCCTGTCAGTCCTACGGTGGGAGAATTCCCTTGCCTCCTCTAACAGCATCACGTCAGTGCTAGACATTAGTTCTGATACAAGGGACTCGGTGAGGGCTTCCGTCAGTGCTAGACATTAGTTCTGATACAAGGGACTCGGTGAGGGCCTTTAACAAGGGAGCCGGCCTGTAATGGTTGATAGAGCTGGCTACGGAGGGCTTTAAGGCTATTAGAACATTCCGTCCCTACAAGATAGAATGTTCTCATTTATAAAACAAAGGCATCACGGAGTCCGAGGGGAGTTGAAATCCCCTCAGGTTCTGTGAAACCTTTGTTCACAGCAACTGCTGTGAACAAACATTGGAATGTTGTTACTCCGGGCTTCTGCCAGCCATTAGAAGCCCAGAGCACTCCATTGTCTTCAATAGAGCGCTCAACATTCCAATGTTCTGATAGACGTTATGCATGGCCTCCTGATTTGTACGCTTTCTGAAAGGAGCGGTAGGAGAACAATGGACTCTGCTGTCACAGAAGGATGAGTGACTGGAGGCATCAGTCCTTTTAAGTTCATACCTAAATTATCCCCAGCAACAGTGTGCACTCGCAGATCTAGGAGAAAACACTGAGAGGCTGCATGAGTGTTGCAGTTTTGCACATGCACAACACTGTAGTGTCCCTATCCTTTAGGGAGCACATTGGTACCATCCCACTGACATGGGAGTTTGGAATAAAACGAGCTATCCCCGTGCCCCGAGTTCACTGTGGTGTTTGTGTGTCAGGGTTAACTAGTTCCATGTGTGGATAGAATGAGTTTACACATTAGAAAATGCCTAGATGGCCTTGCAACTTTGGTGTCTAGGTGTTTCTGACCTCCTGCTTCCCTCTTCTCTAATAGCGAGAGTAGAGGTATAGCCTAGAGGGCACTGTGGGCAGATAGGGGCCTAATTAAGAGTTGGGTGATAATAGAAAATCCTTTAGACTGTGGAGGAAGTGCTAAACCAGGAATAACTCCATCTGTGGAGATTTCTCGTTTATAGGTTAGTATGGTGAAGAAAATTCAGCTAGATGATTCTTTATTGGATTTAGAACTTTTCCCCACATATTAGATGATTTTTTGTCACTACCCAACTTTAAATCATGTCAGAGGTCTGTAAAAAAGAAAGAGATGGTTTGAGGGCCTTCTGATTAATTCTCTAGTTGGGAAAGTTTTTCACCCTTCAACCCTACAGATTTCATTGTGTGTGTCTACTGTTCTGTCTGTCTGTCTTGAGGAAGACTCCATCAGATTTGCTTTGTGGTCGAAAAGTTGACAAACTTGATAATAGATAGTGCGTAAAAGATTTCTTGAATA